>NC_133460.1:43413959-44023542 GCF_048565385.1 Saimiri boliviensis
TCAGAGAGGTGCTTCTACCTGTGAGTGGGGGGAGGAGAACTGCTGGAGAAAGGGCCTGGTGTCCTGTGACCTTCTGGTATGCTTCCAGCTCGAAAGTATTACCAGGAGTGTGAAGGTTGTATGATCTAGAGCATGGGTGGGAAATCTGAGAAACACCAATTCAGTTATAGGAAAAGCTAAATAATTTATATATATATGGTTTACTCAAAGATTCCTTATTATTAAGAAGTGAAAGCTGGTCTTCTACTCAATACCAGCCTCCTCATTGTCCTTACTGGCAAAATCTCTTCAATGGGGAAGGCAATGTGCCAACTAAAAACTGCATTACCCAGCCTCCTTTGCAGATGTGGTGGACATGTGACCAATTCTGGCCAATGGGTACAGGTTGAAGTCACTGAATGGAAGCTTCATGGAAAGTACCTTCAAAAGGGGGCTAACTCAACCTGCAAGCCCCTCTCGCCTTTCCTCTTTTCCATCTGCAGTGAGTTACAGTGGTTGGATTGGTAATGGCCATTTTGTAGCCATGGTGCAAACCATGGTAGGACTGTGAGGTTGGAAGATATGTACTCAGGGTGGTGGAGAAGAAAGATATGAGGCTGGGACACTGACAGTTACTAATAGTGACACAAAGCTGTATCAGTGTTAAAGAAAACAATATTCTGACACATGTTAAAAAGGTGAGGAAGACTTTGTTGAAGGCTATTGTAATAGGAGTTGACTCTATTGCAATAGTGGAGAGAAATTAGGCTCAACTCTAGATGAATAAAATACAATAAAGACAAGTGGGGCCTGGGTGTGGTGGCTCGTGCCTGTAATCCTACCACTTTGGGGAGGTCAAGGTGGGCAGATCACTTGAACCCAGAAGTTTGAGTTTAGCTTGGGCAATATGGTGAAATCCCATCTCTACAAACAAAACAAAACAACAAAAAACAAGGAACTTATAGCCAGTGAGCACAATGAGGTGCTCAGCAGCTGAAAAATTACTAGGATTAATTTTTAAGGGTAGTGGGATAGATATTTGCTTAACTGACTTAATAGAATTCTTGCTGAAGGCAGGCCAGGGTGATCAGATATCAAGGATGGGGCATTCTCTCTAAACAAACCTGGCAGGATTCTTGCTAAGACTGGGCGATGCAGGCCTGACAAGCACAGGATCAGGTTCAAGCCCTAGTTGAGAAGAGGGCCCAGAGGAGCCTGACTGAAGTTTGGTGAAGGAGACAGTCTTTGTCTTCAGCCAGTGGATGCTTTCCTCTTTACATTTTTTTCCCCTTAATCTCTGAGGCTATCTTGAGACCTGGGAAAGTTAGGAACCCCCAACTCTGAGTCATAAAATCGTGCAGGCATTTAACTTTAAATCGAGGAACCAAACACTAAAACAGTTCATTTTTTTCCTTCAAATTAGAATGGTGTCTTTTTTTTCAGGTTAGAAAAAATAATGATACTTGTTATAAAAAGAAATTTAAATGAAATGAAAATGCACAAAAGTACAAGGGAGAATATCTTCTAATTCCACCCTCCATAGTAGCCCCTGCTAACTTGGTTTTTGTATTTTTCAAAATTTCCCCTTTTTGTATATAGACATATAAAATATAAAATAATTTTTTAAATTATTTATGGCAAGCATGTTTTCTACAAAAAAAGTTAATTTTTTGCATGTTGCATCTTGGGGAAGACAGTGATATTGAAAAAAGATTGTGACAATAAATAAATAAGATAAACTGTATAACTATTATTACTATTAAAATATGTTTAAAATATTGATAATCTTATTTCCCTGAGTATTTTAAACCTAAGTTCCTCACTGTTAAGAGATAACATGGCCTGTTCTTCCACTGGGAAAATAGAGGTCACCCAGTGGAAATCCTTTCAAGTTGTTCCTGCCCTCCCACCTGCCCACAGCTATATCATATGGTACCCCCTTCCATTTGGAATCAAAGATATGTGCCCTCCACCTGCACAGTGATCTCTTCCTCCTATCTCCTCTAGAAGTTGCATTATACATTATTCTCTCGTCCCTGGATCTTCACTCTCTCCTTCTCTATTAGCTCTTTTTCCACTCAATGTATAAAAATATTCAACTCTCCTTTGTCTGAAGATATCTACACAGACTTTTTCCTGATTTTTGTGTCCATGGTAACTACTGCTATTTCTCCTTTGTATCACAGCATCACGCTTGACAGGGTGGTCTACATTTGCAGTCTTCTTTTCTTCACATTCCATAGAAATCTAGCTTTTGTCTCCACTATGCAGATGGTTTCCCAAGTGATTCATTCAGTAGATATTTTCTGGTTTTTATTTCTGCAGCATCTGGTTTTCATGGCTGCTCCCTCCTTCTTAAGGCGTTCTCCCTTTGTATTCACAGCACCACATACTTTTTTACCTTCTATTTCTCTACCCATCTCTTTAGGGCATTCTCAGGTTCTATGTTTTTCATCCTCATTTCATGTCAGCCCCAGAATTTTTATATAGGAATGGTTTCCTGACTTGGAAAAAGGAAGATGGTGGATGAGTGGGTTGAAGTGTGTTTGCAAGCACTTTGGCAAGTGATTGCCTTATGGAAGACTAGAGTTGTGGATCAATGAGAGTAAGGTAGGTCAAAGAATCTTACCCTTAGCTGCACAGCTAACCTTCTACAGTTGGCCAACCATAAGCTGATGACAGTTAAAGATCTAGAAAAGCAAATATATACCCAAGACTGAGAGAGTTAATATGTGATAATAGGCACATACGTTGAGTTAACAGCAGAAAACACTATTTCTCTCAAGGTCTCATTGCAGCTGTCAAATGCTTAAACAGCTCCTTTCTTTTAAGTGATTATTGCTTTTTTACTAAAGAATTCTTTTTTTTTTTTTTTTTTTGAGACGGAGTTTTGCTCTTGTTACCCAGGCTGGAGTGCAATGGCGCGATCTTGGCCCACCACAACCTCTGCCTCCTGGGTTCAAGCAATTCTCCTGCCTCAGCCTCCCGAGTAGCTGGGACTACAGGCGTGCACCACCATGCCCAGCTAATTTTTATATTTTTAATAGAGACGGGGTTTCACCATGTTGACCAGGATGGTCTCGATCTCTTGACCTCGTGATCCACCCATCTCAGCCTCCCAAAGTGCTGGGATTATAGGCGTGAGCCACCGTGCCCGGCTTTACTAATGAATTCTAAGCTCCTTTCCATTCCTTCTGCCTCCTGAGCAGACTACTCATACATTCAGTTACTATTGCTTTCACTTCATGACAGCTTTCAGTTCCAGTGAAGATCCCCATTTCTCCTAGTCCCTTTAAAAATCATCAAGAACAAGCCCCAACCCCACAGAATTTCTTCCTATACCCCTGATCTAGATGGCCCAAGATTTCTTGTGGTGTGTTCTCTCTCTTGGTAGAGCAAGTTGAATACACCTAACATTGTTGAACTACATTTGTGATCTTGATAATCTTTACTGGATTGGCTTTATTGCTGTTGCTCTTATTCATAATTCATTTTAGAACTACCTAGTAAAGCAGTAGGCTTGAATAAAACATGTCAAAAATTGAACTAATCATTTCCTCCTCCAAGTTTCCTTGCTTTTTCTTTCTCTTCTCTTGGCTTGTGGGCCTATTATCTATCCAGTTTTTTTTTTTTTTTTTTTTTTTTTTTTTTTTTTTTTTTTTTTTAAGAGTGGAGTCTTGCTTTGTCACTCAGGCTGGAGTGCAGTGGTGTGATTTTGGCTCACTGAAACTGCCTCCCGGGTTCAAGCGATTCTCCTGCCTCAGCCTCCTGAGTAGCTGAGATTACAGGCACCCACCACCATGCCTGGCTAATTTTTATATTTTTAGTAGAGATGAGGTTGCACCGTGTTGGCCAGGTGGCTCACACCTGTAATCCCAGCACTTTGGGAGGCCAAGGTAGGTCGATTACCTGAGGTCAGGAGTTTGAGATCATCTGGTTTTTTAAATTTTTTAAAGACAAACATTTGGTGATCATTCTGACCACTTTCTCTTTTTTATTTCATTCATCACCAAGTTCTGCTAATTATATCCCTTAGATATGTCTCAAATATATTTTTTATTCATCCTCATCATTCATGAGATTTGCTTCACATAATTATGAGATTAGATCTTTATCAATTTACACCTAAAGTTTCCTCCCCTGATAAGAACTAGGATTCTAATATTCTATATGAATAACTTTTGTTAAATAACACAATAGTCATTACACTCTCTGTATATGTGGATTCAAATACTTCCACTTGATGTTTAAGGTCTTATTGATATCAGTTACACAAGGAAGAAATGTAACTCTTAAATTAGAATCAAACAAAGATGGAATTCCTTAGTGGATGGCACAGTGGAAATGTGGCTCACTTGTTCTTCCCCATGAAAATGTTTAAGTTTGGCAGCAGTGGTGGGTTGAAATATTATTATTATTTTTTTTTGCTAACCAAAGAAGTGGAGCTGCATGACCCTTCTTTGGTCTCCAAGGCAGGTATCTCAGATGGTGTGTGTGGTAGAGCAGCACCTGTGAGACCCAGGACCAAATCTTCTAGGGAAGTACTTGAAACCTGAAAGTGACATGCCCAACTGACCATGATTCTGGTCTTTGAACATTCTTCATGTTGAATTCCCTTTTAGTATACCTTAGAATAAAGTTAGTTATCTTCAAAGGCTCACTTAGGGTGTAAGGAAAAGAGTTAGTATCGATTCTTGAGCCAGGCTATAAAAGGGATCTCAGTACCAGGGGTGGGTGTGGTGGGGAGAAAGAAAGGGACCACCAAGCACCACTTGTTCAGCCATAGATGATTTTATTCTACAGCTAAATCTTGGAGAGTTTGGAATTAAGAGATGTAGGACTCTGACTGAAATCTTTGAAGGAATCCCTTGACTTTTCATTAGGATGAAGCAAGTCCCAGCCTACCTTATACGGACTTTCATGTCCTACCCCAAGCCTATTTTTACTATTATATTCTTCCAGACTCTCTACCTACATACACATGTGCATGCACACACACACACACACACACACACACTCTCTCTCTCTCTCTCTGTCTCTCTCTCTCTCTCTCTCCCCAGACATCTAAAAAATACTGAGGTTTCATAAGAGCATGTTTCTTTGCCTAATTTTTCCCAGTTTTACTGTGGTTACTTTTGTTTTCCCTGAGGAACTTTCCTGAGTGTGGTGGGAAACATGGCCTCTGATAGCTCAGGCGCATTGCACTTGATAATGTCTGTTTTCAGAAAGGGACTGACTTTGCTCTTTCAGTTAGAAAAGTCAAGGCAGTGTCTTAGGTTGGTTTCAGCTGGGTGGGGTGCCTACCCTGAAGCAGTCAACTCTGCCAAGAGGGTGTGGGATAAAGTAGAACATGGTAGTACCCAGCACTGTCCAGATGTTGGTGAAAAGTTACTATTCCCAAAAAAGGGCAGAATTCTGGATAGGCAATAATTTGGATTCTGTATTCTCATCTGCTCTATGAAATAAGACTCTGTTTTATTTGACTTGTACCCTCAAAACCTAGCATGGGTCCTGGTATGATGTGAGGAACCAATACTTGTTGAATGGAATGATGTATCTGTTAGGTGCTTTTGACAATGAGCATTCTCATTCAGAAAAAGAGGCACTCTCTTCACTGAGGACCAGAGACAGTGAGAAGTACAGAAAAGAGTTTCAATTATTGTTCTGAAATAGAAGTGGCCACCACCACCTCTTTGGGGGGACAGGGAGAAGATAGGTTCATGTAGGGCAATTCCTTTCCTTGGCTATCTAGACACATGGATTATAAATTAGAGGGCTCTTCGCACTTTAGATTATCTCTTTATCTTCAGTTTTCCAATTATATCAGGTCATCTGATAGTTGATTATTGATCTATTTTTTGTATCCAATGGAACAGCTATATTTTGGTTCGCTGTCATCTGCCTCCAGGGCTCATTCTTAATTGCTTCTTAGACTTTACACAGGCATTGTTTAGTAAGTGCTACACTATAGCAAGGCACCATCCATCTTTCTATGGTATACTTTTCATACTTTGATTTAAAAAATATATTGTGGTAAATTCTAAATTTGGAAAGCAGACCATATAGGTGTGTTTCTATCTTGCAAACCTGAAAGATTAATTTCAAGTTAGACTTTTTCTTTTCTCATTAATGAGTTAGTCCTTTTTAAAACCGATGAACTTTTCATATTTCTTCGTATCTGTGGGTTCATGCTGAGTTAAAAGAGATTTCATGCCACCATCCATTCAGCCATTTTACTTTTTCATTTTTATTTAATGTAGCAGAAAAAGCACAGAATTTTTCAATCATGAAAACCTAAAACATCAAAGGATATTTGATATTCATGGTTTGAATTTCATGATTTTAGGGGCAACTCTTCCCTAATAAAATGGTCCAGAATGGGCTCCCTGAATGTGTTGCAATGGAACCATTTCTGTGAAGATTCAAACAGCTGCTCTGTTCCATTTGTGAATTTGTATTCAGTATTTTAATATAATATTTAAAAGATGATTTGGGGATATTATCATGTATGAATGTTTATTGTTGCTGGAAAGAATGCTGAGAACTTTCTGATCAGAAGTACCAAATATGTAATGAAATCAGTTTCCTCCAGGAAATTGCTCCCAGAGGCCATCATTGAAATGAAGAAAAGCAAAAACCATTGGTGAAAGTGTTTTCCATCAGAAATGCTTTTTTTTCTTTTTCTTTTTTTTTTTTTTTTTGAGACAGGGTCTAGCTCTGTCTCCCCGGCTGGAGCTCAGTGGCATGATCATGGCTCACTGCACCCTTCACTTCCTAGACTCAAGGGATTGTCCTGCCTCAGCCTCCCAAATAGCTGGGATCACAGGTGCATGCCACCAGGCCTGGCTAATTTTATTTATTTATTTTCGTAGAGATGGGGTCTCACTATGTTGCCCATGCTGCTCTTGAATTCCTCAGCTCAAGTGATCCTCCTGCCTTGGATTCCCAAAGTGTTGCGATTACAGGCGTGATCTACCACATCTGGCCCAGAAATGCTTTTAGCTAGGAGAATAAACGGAGAAAGACCATGTCTCTACCCCTTTGTGCTGGACTGCTTATTGTCAGGTTGCAATCAGGTCTATCCCTATGGGTGGTCTCTTTAGCAGGGCAGAGAAGTGAAGTTCCTAGAATTTTCTTCCCTCTTCTCACCTGAAGCTAAGTTAAGAGTCTGCCAGTGAGAGGAAACTAAAAGGTAGAGGAGGAGAGGCCATTATTCCCCCGGGAATCTCTGAGGGCAGAGGAAAATGTGAAGTTTGAGGCAACTTCTTAGTGAGCTTCTTATAATGCATTCAAGTCCATGCTATAGGCTGAATATTTTAGCAATGAGCTTCCTGAGTTTCATTTCCCCAGCTTTTCCAGCTGCCTCGATTTCCTTGTATTAAATCCTCCATGCTTGGAATGCCTCCAGTGGCTTCTTTTTTCCAGACTTGATCTTGACTGATACACCCATCATGTTAGTTATCTCGGTTTGTTGAATATCAAGCTTGTCCACCTCTTCGACATTTGTCCACATGGGTGTCAGAATGTGACAGAACTTAGAGGAGATTCAAGAGGATGATGGTAGAACTTAGAGAGGAGATTGAAGAGCTAATATCTAAAGTTGCTGATGAAAGTGGGAAGAGGAACAGAAAACTGGAAGATGGCAGCTTGAGGAGGACCAAGGTAGTGTGGGTCTGTACAGAAATATTTTGTTTCTATATGGTTAGGGCTTTCTGAGCACCAAAACCTGGCATATGAGTCAAAGGACAAGTGTTGGTATTTAAAGGGTGATTAGATAGTGAGAGACCATCCTGAGAGGTTTACCTTCCTGAAGGTAAGTGATATGGTTTGACTATATCCTCACCCAAATCTCATCTTGAATTGTAACTCCCACAAGTCCCATGTGTCATGGGAGGGACCCGATGGGAGGTAATTGAATCATGGGAGCAGGTCTTTCCCATGCTTTTCTCATGGTAGTGAATGAATCTCATGAGGTCTGATGGTTTTATAAAGGGAAGTTTCCCTGCACAAATTCTCTCTTCCCTGCCACCATGTAAGATGTACCTTTCACCTTCCACCATGATTGTGAGGTCTCCCCAGCCATGTGGAACTGTAAGCCATTAAACCTCATTTCCTTTTTAAATCATCCAGTTGGGGTATGTCTTTACCAGCAGCATGAAACTGGACTAATATAGTGTTTTCATTTTAGAAGAGGGGTGAAACTCAGGACCATAGAGATGTTCCAGGGGTTGTGAATTGAAGATGTTTGTCTTCCTTCTGGAGATGTTTATTGACATTATGAAGGATACGAACTTGGGATTCTTCCATTCTTTTCCCAAGGAGGATTTGTTTATATTAGAGAGAAAAAGTTTCTCTCCCTCTCTTAGGCAGGGAGAGGAGACAGCTGTCTTTCTGGATAAGCTCCAGAAAATTCATACCACCTTTCAGGATAAATGAATAAACACAGATACTAAAAACTTATCAGCTGCTGGAATCAGATGATTTGAACCTCAAGGGTGGTGGTGGGAGGCTATGAAGTACAAATGAGAATGGCCTAGAGAATGCCCTTAGGAGGTTGCTGAGCTGATCGCCAACTCCAGGGACTCTGGAGCTTGATGGCCAGGAAGCAAGAGAAGCAGAAATTTTGCACAAGCATATTTATTGCCATTGGAAGAAACCTTTAAATTGTTAAGGAAAGCTTTACATTGGCTAATAGGCTCCATGCTTCAAGTGGAATTTAGGTACATATTTACAGGAAGGCAGTTTTCAAAGTGGTAATGATCGTGCAATTTGGATTAGAAATGCAACTCCGCCAATCATTTATTTGGGCAATATTTATTGAACATCTATTATCCACGGGGCTATTCTACCAGGTACTGAGCAGAGGGATGATCTCTGCTCTCATGGAGTTGAGCAGTCTAGTGTACAGACAGAATATAAGCAAACAAAAGAGAACATATACTTACAAAGAATGCTAAGTGCCATGGAGGAAAAGAATAAGGAATTATAAGAGAAAATAGAGAGACCAACTTTAGTTTGGGTGGCCAGGGAAGGCCTGCTTGAGAAGATGACAGATGAACTAACATCTGAAGGATATGAAGGAGCTGGCCACATGAAAAGCGGGAGCATGAACTTCCCAGACAGAGCAAGCAGTACTTACCAGCTGGATATGAAATGCAACTCCTCAGAGGTATATTTGAAACACTTAACAACTGTGGGCATTTCTGCATTGATTTCTTACTGGCTCTCTTTCTTCATCTGTGTGAAGGGGACAAATGGCACCTTCCTCCCAGGTAGGAAGCCCTATTCTCTAGGAAAGGCTGGTGGAGAACAACTGCAAGCTGATAGAAATGACTGCCTTCTTCCAACTTCATGTTCAAGACAAATTGTTTCTTATCTGAAGGCAAGTAAACATCACATCCGAGAAGGGGTTCTACTGTCAGGAAAGCTCGTTTTCAGATAAGGAAAAGTGACCTCAGATGAGTCCTATTGCCATCCAAAACTATGACTTCCCTTGACAACTTTCTCTGTCAGAATGAAATTATGAGAATAGAATTTTCAGTCTTAATGCAAATACAAATGTGTGTGTGTGTGTGTGTGTGTGTGTGTGTGTGAGAGAGAGAGAGAGAGAGAGAGAGAGAGAGAGAGAGAGAGAGATAATTTCTGGAGGCAAGAAGTTTTTCTCTGGGTCTCACATCATGCCGATGACCATCACTTTTGCTTGTGCCTGAGGCTGCTTTAACTTGGACTTCTAGGGCTATCTCCTTTGACATGTCTGATGTTCAGGCAAGCACAGCCTGGAAAGACTCGGGTTGGGAGAGAAGGAACTAAGTATGATAGCAGAGGGATAAAGTTATAAAACCTTCTTCCTCTCTGTATTTATTTCTAGAACTCTTCCACACAAGAGAGTGCTGTGAATTCATTTCTTTTCTTCACAACGAAGCATATGTGAAGTGGGACTGTAGACTATAGCAATTCATTTTAAGAGAGTAGGCAAAGTTGGAATCAGGGAATTCCTGCTATCATGTGTATGTAAATGAATTGAGAAGCCATTTGGGATTCTTAATGGCTCCTCTACTGTGGTACTAGAGGCTGTATCTTATCAGAGATGTGTACCCTGGGCAGTCTGTTTGTTTCCTGTTTTGCTTAGGTAAGTAATGTTCCTAATGGTCATGATAGGATCCATAAATCTAACTTTAAAAAGACGAGACTCTGGCTATTATGATTTCATTGCTGATGGGCTGTTTTGATGGAGAAGGAACTCTCAGAAGAGGGAATGGGAAGTAATATTGCTCCTCTGACTAAAATCATTCATTTACTGAACACTTATGTGAAGGAAAGACAAAGGGACTTACCAGACAAAACCTCACATTCTTTTTGGCAGTTTTGTCCTTTGCTTCCTCCCCTTATCTTGTCCTGAGTTCTTGGAAGTTAAAAAAAAATCACCTCTGAAATCATAATTTGCTTCCCAGAATTTAGGCCTTTAAACATTTTTCCTTCTTCTATGTTCATTCTGTGTTGGTTATCTGTATTATCAACAGAATGCAGAGAAGACTAGATTGGAAGTCATGTTTTGTGTGAATCAGAGCCTATCACCAGCCTCAATTCAGTCTTAATATTTTATGGGTCTTGGTGAATACTTCCATTTCCCTTCCGGATGCAATCAATATATCCTTCCTCTGTGCTTCCATTGAACCTAGTCTATAATTAATTCAGTGAATATTTACTAAATCTTAACCATATGCCACTAGTGTGATAGCCATTGGATATATCGTGATGAAGAAGACAGATTTTCTTCTTTCTCTCTCATAGTCTAGTGGTGGATACTATAGTGCATTTCTTTCTTTTTCTCTTTCAGCTTGTATTCTAGTGAAGGAGACAGATAAAACGAGATGAACAATTATTATAAATGATGATATATAGAGGAAGTACAGTGGAGTTTTTGTAGCACACAACAGAGACAAATAAGCTAATCTGGGGAGTCATAAAATGAAGTGATGTTTAAATTGAAGCTCAAAAAATAAAACGGTGGTGTTAGAATAAGCAAGAGGATGTGCATATCAGGCACAGAGAATAGCTTGAAGGAAAGGATCAGCAGCAGATGTCTAAGTGAAGTGATTGTGTATACAAGTTAGAGATCTCATATGTTAATCTGTGGCAGAGTGGACCCTAATGCTACAAGAAAGGGCATGATGAGCTGTGTTGGAGGTCTGCATCTCTTTCTGCTTTGCCTGTGCCTTGTGCCCTTGAAATGAATGATTCTTGATATTGAGTAAGAGCTCTGATTCGACAATCAAATTATGGAAGCCATGAAAATGCACCACTTGGATCTCCAGCTACAGGGAGCAGAATTGACTGACAGCCTCAGCTATACCTCTTCTGAATCCACTACTGAGTTCACACCAAGGCCATACATTTCCTGTTGGCTCCCAGGCAATGACTGAGCATGATGGGGCTACTAAAGCAGGCCAGTTCAGCAGGACTCATGGCTCCTCTTTTGGGCATCTTTGGTTCAGGTAATGTCTGTCAGCCTAGCTGAGACTTCCATAGAACTGCTCTGCAGTCGGAGAATTTTCTAGCTAATCTCCTCCTGCCCCTTTCACAGATATCAGACCTGCATCATGGTCCAAAGGCTCTTCTTTCTACTAGATAAGAGATCTATAAGGGTGAAGGGAACATCAAATCAATAGAGGAGAGCAAGGATGAGTGTCTGTTGTGACATTGAGATCAACTACAACGGTGGCAACTGTAATTCATCTTTCTAACCTGCCTCTTAAGTTTTCCTTCCTGGGAACCATAGATGAGCTGCTCCTCAAACCTGCTTAGAGAAGTAGATCTATGAGTTATACTCTGTGGAATTTAGTGGTCATGAAAATGCACCAACTATGTCTCCTGCTATGGGAAGCACAGTTGACTGACAGCCCCGTTGTTCTACCTCTGATCCACAACTGAGTTCACACCATAGCCACATAAGCCCTGGACTGCTCTCAGACAGTCACTGGGTCCTGAGAAGTTGCTGGTACAGATTCATCTCTGTGAGAAATGGGACTCCTCTAATGTCAGACTTTGGCTCTAGGACTTCCCACCAGCCTAGTGGTCACTTTAAATTTTCTTGCAGCCTGAAACTCTTCCTACCCAATTTTATATACTTCTCCCTATCGTTTCATAGGTATCAGACATACATTGCAGTCTGAAATCTCTCCCTGCCTACTTTTGCTTTCTCTCATTTTTCCTTGACAGTCAATCAATCTCTTGCACATTGTAATGGTTAATTTCATGTATCAACTTGATTGAGCTAAGGGCTATCCAGACAGCTGGTAAAACATGATTTTTGGAAGTGTCTGTTACAGTATTTCTTGAAGAGGTTAGCATTTGAGTTGATAGACTGAGCAAAGAAGATTGTCATCATTGTGGATGGGCATCATCCAATCTGCTGGTACAGGAAGGGTGAATTTATTCTCTCTTCTTCCCGATCTTGGACGTCCATTTTTTCTTGTCCTTAGACATGGGTGATCCTGGGTCCTGAGCCTTTGAACCTGGACTGGGAGTTATGCCATTGGCTCCTCTGGTTCTCAGGCCTTTGGACTCAGACTGAATTACACCATCAGCTTTCCTGGTACTCTAGCTTGCAGATGGCAGATCATGGGATTTCTCTGCCTCCATAATTGTGTGAGCCAGTTCTTATAATAGATATCCTCTTATCCATGTCTATATGGAAATCTATATATTCTATTGCTTCTGTTTCTCTGAAGAATCCTGACTAGTACAGACATCCACTCTCATCTTAGATCTGCTCCTCTGAGGGCCTGAATTAGCAGAGATCAACATGTCTTTGGAACTGAGAGGAGAACGGATGGTATACTGGTGCAAATGGGAGTGGAGAGGGTCAAGAGGCCAAATGGTGAAGGCTTTATCTGACATATAAAGTCATTTGAATGTCATTCTCAGGTCAGTGGGCAGCCACAGAAAGATTTTAACCAGATGAGTGACAGGTTTTTTAGTCTTAATTTTAATTAATTAATTAATTAATTTCTGAGATGAAGTTTTGCTCTTGTTGCCCAGGCTGGAGTACAATGGTGTGATCTTGGCTCACCGCAACCTCAGCCTCCCTTTCAGGTGATTGTCCTGCCTTAGCCTCCTGCATAGCTGGGATTATAGGTGCCTGCCACCATGCCTGGCTAATTTTTGGTATTTTTAGTAGAGACAGGGTTTCACCATGTTGGCCAGGCTGGTCTCAAACTCCATTCCTCAGGGGATCCACCCACCTCAGCCTCCCAAAGTGCAGGGGTTACAGGCATGAGCCACTATGCTTAGCCTGAATGACAGGTTTTAGAAAATTACTGTGATCACAGGGTGGAGAATGAATCAGAAGGGAGCAGAATTGGATGTGTGTGTTGGAGTCACCTTAACTAGCAGTGATGGTAGCCTGGATGGTGGTTAATTATGTTAACTCTGCCTGTTTGGGAAGGTTGTAAACAGTCTGAAGGCCACAACTCGGTTTCACTGGTCTTGCTGGCCTAGCACTGTGGCAGCTACTGAATAAATGTGTGCTGAGAATGGTTAATGTATTTTTTCTTTAGGAATTAAAAAACACATTTAAATATATTTAATCTTTTTATGGGTGTATGTTAGCCTAAAATCAATTGCTCTTCTTATACTGAGCTGTCAGCCTAAGCTGGGAGGCATTTTAGTAAATTTGTGATCTCTGTTTTTTGCAATTCTGATTAACTTTCCCATAGGGTCTACACTGTTTTGGTGCTAGTTCTGAGTGAAAAATGTTAACTATTACTTTCCATCTTAAAAGTCAATTTCAGTTTTTATTCTGTCAGATATTTCCAGAAGCCATTTATTTGTATATTCAGCCATTCTTTTTTACTTTAATGACAAAAAGAGATGTTAAAATGGAAAGAAGGATGCTAATAATAGATACCTTTGAATACTTACACAAATGCAATGATGCGTTTTTATATTATATTGTCTTTACTCTTCACAAGTCTGAAAGCGAGGCTAGTGTCATAGGTGTGCGAACTGTGCATGTTCACAAGGCCTCTGGCTTGCAAAGGCTGCCTGCTTGGTTTAGTGTTCAGCTGCTGACATCATGAGTAATTTTTGAACAAGGGGCCCCAGGTTTTACATTTTGTACTGGGCCCCACAAATTATGTAGTCAGTCCATCTGCAAGATAGATATTACTATTTTGAATTTATAGATGATGAATTCAAGCTCAGAGAATTTAAATAAGTTGCCTGAGGACACACAGCTGATAAATAACAGAGGAAGCATTTGTCTTCAAAGCCTATGCTTTTTCCAGTGTACTTGTATCCATCCTTGTGTGACCTGCCTATAATGGATGTGAGATTAGGCTACCAAAATTTCAGTCATAAGCCTTCTCATATTGGGTCATTTCTTCCTAGTAGTAATACAATGAGGTAGAAACTCAGAGTCTTTTGAGGCCAGATACTGTGTTTTTTTTTTATACATGCTACTTATAGATTCTGTATCACAAAATTTAGGACTTACTTTTTAGAGGACATGGAATGGTGGAATTTGAAGGTACCTGAGAGGCTTCTGTATCTTCTGGTAGGTGGTCATCTAAGCTATGCTAGTAACACAGTTGTTCGTAACTCTGGCTAAACTTGGAATCACCTAGAAGATAACTGCCACTTGTATAGATCTCACCTGGCCTAACAGCCTGGACTGAGAACCACTGTAGTCACACATCCCAAGGTGAGGAGTCCCTTTTTACAAGACAGTCTGTAGACTTCATATCATTTTTCTCTTTCTGAAAGTTGGGAGTTTTGTTCAGCTTCATTCCTCAGATACTTTTTATTTTCTCTATGATATTTCAAAGATTTTCATTTGAGCTTCCATTATAACCTCTAAGACTTCTTTCAATATCTAGGATGTAGGAGGGACAGAGCAAGATGACCAAATAGAGGGCGACACTGAGCATTCCCTCAGAAAGGACACTGATTTAACCACTATCTAAACATAAAAAAGCACCTTCATAAGAACCAAAAACCAGGTGAGCACTCAAAGTACCTGGTTTTAACTTCATATTGCTGAAAGAGACATTGAAGAAGGTAGGAAAGAGTCTTGAATTGCCAACACCACCTTTTTCCCACCCCCCAGTAGCAGCTGTGTGGTGTGAGAGAGAATCCATGCATTTGGGAGAGGGTGAGTGCAGCAAATGCATTGAACGCAGTGCTGCCCTGTCATAACAGCAAGCAAAGCTGGGCTGAACTCTGCCTGTTCACAGAGGGAGTATTAAAATCAGCCTCACCCATGAAAGAAAATTGTGCATCCCAGTGGTTGGAACTTGAGTTCTGGCAAGCCTCACCACCATAGGCTTAAGTACTCTGGGGCCCTAAATAAATTTGAAATGCAGTCTAGACCACAAGGACTATAACTCTTAGGTGAGTCTGATGACTGAACTGGGCTCAGAGCCAGTGGACTTGGGGGGCACATGATTTACTGAGACAACAGCCAGAGGTGGCTAAGGGAGTGCCGGCATCACTCTTTCCCCCTCCCCAGGCTTTACAGATTGTGGCTCCAAAGGAGGCGCCTTCCTTCCACTTGAGGAGGGGAGAGGGAAGGGTAAAGAAGCCTCTTTCATCTTGGATACTAGCTCAGCCACAGTAGGATGACCAGTCAGAGTCATTAGGCCCCCTTTCCAGGCCCTAGCTCCCAGATGGCAGTTCTAGATACACCCTGGGCCAGAAGGGAACCTGCTGTCTTGAAGGGAAGAACCCGGTCCAGGCAGGATTTGCCACCTGCTGACTAAAGAGCCCTTGGTCCCTGAATAACCAGCAGCAATACCCAGGTACTATGCTATAGGCCTTGGGTGAGACTGTGAGACTTGATGGCCTCACATGAAACTCAACACATTCCCAGCTGTGATTGGCTATAGAGAGAGACTCCTTCTGCTTGAGGAAAGGGGAAATAAAAGTGAAGAGATATTTATCTTGTACCTTAGGTATCAGCTTGGTCATGGTGGGTAGAGCACCTAGTTCCAGTCCTTGGATCTTGGATGTCATTTTCTGAACCTGCCCTGGGACAGAGCGGGGTGAGCCCACTTCCCTGAATGGTGAATCCCAGGATAGGCAGCATTAACCACACGCTGATCAAAGACATTTTGGACCTTAAGAGAAAAGCAGTGGTAGCCTGGCTGTACTCCCCTTTTTCCTGTGGGAGTGGTGGCCATGGAATGAGGCCCCTCTCCTTGTTATAAGGGAAGAGAAGAGTGAGAAGGGCTGTGTTTTGTGGTTTGAGTGCCCACAACCGTAGTATGATAGATTTCTAAGGTTTTGACTCTAGTCCCTGGCTCCTAGATGGCACCTCTGGACCTGCCCAGGACCTGGGGTATCTCATCACCCTGAAGGAAGGACACAAGCCCAGCTGACTTTACCACCTGCTGATTATAGAGGCCAGGGCCATAAGTAAACATAGGTGGTTGCTAGCTAGTGGTTACATTAGGCCTTGAGTGAAATCCATAGCTATGCTGGCTTCAGGTCTGACCCAGCACAGTCTCAGTGGTGGTGGCCACAGGGATGCTTGTGTCACGCTACTGCCAGCTCCAGGTGGCTCAGAACAGAGACAAAGACTCTGTTTGTTTGAGAGAAAGTAAGGGAACAGAACATGAGTCTCTGCCTGGTAATCCAGAGAATTCTTCTAGATCATAGCCAAGACTACCAATGTGGTACCCCATACGAGTCTGCAAGAACCATACTGTTATTGGGCTTGGGGTTCCCCCAATGCAGAGAAAGCTTATTTCTAATACATAAATTCAGTTAAATACCTGGAAGGCCTTGCCAAGAAGGATGGGTACAGACAAACCCAGACTATGAAGACTGCAATAAACACCTCTCTTCAGTGGCCACACACCAATGAACATCTGCAAGAATCAAGATCATCCAGGAAAACATGACCTCACAGTATAAATTTAACAAGCCATAAGGGACCAATTCTGGAGAAACAGAGATATGTGACCTTTCAGACAGAGAATTCAAAAAAGCTGTTTTGAGGAAACACAAAGAAATTCAAGATAACACAGAAACAATTTGGTATTTTATCAGATAAATTTAACAAAGAGATTGAAATAATTAAAAAAAATAATTGAGCAGAAATTCTGGAGTTGAAAAATGCCATTTAATGCATCCTAAAGAAGGCTCTAAATTATTTTAATAGCAGAATTGATCAAGCAGAAAAAATAATTAGTGAGCTGAAAGACAGGCTATTTGAAAACACACAGTCAGAGGAGACAAAAGAGAAAAGAATAAGAAAGAATGAAGCACACCCACAAGATGTAGAAAATAAGTGCAGCAGTGTAAATCTAAAAGTTATTGGCCTTGAAAAGAAGGTAGAGAAAGAGATAGGAGTAGAAAGTTCATTCAAAGGCATAATAACAGAATTTCTTAAACTTAGAGAAAAATATCAATATGCAAGTATCAGAAGGTTATAGAACACCAGGCAAATTTAAACCAAAGAAGACTACCTCAAAGCACTTAATAATCAGACTCCCCAAAGTAAAAGATAAAGAAGAGATTCTAAAAGCAGCAAGAGAAAAGAAATAAATAACATATAATGGAGCTCCAGTATGCCTGGCAGCAGACTTTTCAGTGGAAATTTTACAGGCTAGGAGAGAGTGATTCTAGGGATGCAATGATGATTCAGTGTATGCAGATCAATTGTACAATTGTATGATACATCATATCTATTGATCATCAGATCAATTATATGATACATTATATCAACAGAATGAAGGGCAAAAACCATATGATCATTTCAATTGATGCTGAAAAAGCATTTGATAAAATTCACCATCTCTTTATGATACAAACTCTAAAAAAACTAGGTATAGAAGGAACATACCTCAACATAATGAAAGCAATGTAAAACAGACCATAGCTAGTTTCATGCTGAATGGAGAAAAACTGAAAGCCTTTTCTGTAAGATCTGGAACACGGCAAGGATTTCCACTTTTATTTACAGTAGCTACAACTAAAATTCCTAGGAATTAGCTTAACTAAAGAAGTGAAATATCTCTACATTAAAAACCATAAAACATTGATGAAAGAAATGGAAGAAGAAACACAAAAAGATGGAAAGATATTTCATGTTCATGGATTTGAAGAATCAGTATTATAAAAATATTCATAGTACCCAAAGCAATCTCTGGATTTAATGCAATTCCTGTCAAATTACCAATGACATTCTTCACAGAAATAGAAAAAAACAATCCTGAAATTTATATGGAATCACAAAAGACCTCTCATATTCAAAGCTATTTTAAGCGAAAAGGGCAAAACTGAAGAAATATATTAACTGACTTCAAATTATACTACAGAACTACAGTAACCAAACAGCATGGTACTTGCATAAAAACAAACACATAGATCAATGGAACAGAATAGAGAACCCAGAGATAAATCCATACATCTACACTAAAAATGTTTTTGATGAAGGTGCCAAAAACATACATTGGAAAAAGGACAGTTGCTTTAATAAATGATTACAGGAAAACTGGGTATCCATATGCAAAAGAATGAAACTAGACCCCTACCTCTCACCATATACAAAAATCAAATCAGAATGAATTAAAGTCTTAAATCTAAGACCTCAAACTATGAAACTTCTGCAAGTAAACATTGAGGAAACTCTTCAGTACATCGGTCTAGGCAAATATTTCTGGAGTAATACCCCACAGGCACAGAGAACCAAAGAAACACTGGACAAATGGGATCACAAGTTAAAAAGCTTCTGCATATCCTAAGAGTGACAGTGTGTGGCAAAAAAGAAAAAAAAAAAAAGCTTCTGCATAGCAAAAGAAACAATCGACAAACTGAAGAGACAACCCACAGAATGAGAGAAAATATTTGCAAACTATGCATGTGACAAAGGATTAATAATCAGAATATATAAGGAGCTCAAACAACTCTATAAGAAAACATATAACAATTCAATAAAAATAACAGACAAAAGATCTGAATAGACATGTCTCAAAAGAAGACACACAAATAACAAACAGGTATATGGAAAGGTGTTGAATATCATTGATCACCAGAGAAATGCAAATAAAAACTATGGTGAGATATATCTCATCCCAGTTAAAAGAGCTTATTCTGAAAGTCAGGCAATAACAAATGCTGGTGAAGATGTGGAGAAAAGGGAACACTTGTACATTGTTGCTGAGAATATAAATTAGTACAACCACCATGGAGAGCAGTTCAGAGGTTACCCAAACTAAAAATAGAGCTACCTGATGATCCAGCAATTCCACTCCTAGGTAGATACTCAAAAGAGAAAATCAGTATATTGAAGAGATATCTGCACTTTAATTTTTATTGTAGCACTATTCACAGGAACTCACATTTGGAAACAACCTAAGTGTCTATCAACAGATAAATGGATAAAGAAAATGTAGTTCATATGTAGGCTAGGTACAGTGGCTCACGCCTGTAATCCCAGCACTTTGGGAGGCTGAAGCAGGTCTGGAGTTCAAGACCAGCTTGGCCAACATGGTGAAACCTCCTCTCTACTAAAAATACAAAAATTAGCCAGGCATGGTGATAGGTGCCTGTAGTCCCAGCTGCTCAGGAGGCTGAGGCAGAAGAATTGCTTGAACCCAGGAGGCAGAGGTTGCAGTGAGCCAAGATCATGCCACCACATTTCAGCCTGGTGACAGAGTGAGACTCCGTGTAAAACAAACAACAAAGAAAAAGTAGTAAGATCCTGTCATTTGCAATTACGTGGATGGAACTGGAGGTCATTATATTAAGTGAAATAAGCTGGGCACAGAAAGACATGCTTCACATATTCTCAATAATTTGTGGGAGCTAAAAATAAAAAACAATTGAACTCATGGAGAGAGAAAGTAGACGGATGGTTACCAGAGGCTGGGGAAGGTAGAAGGGGATTGCGGGAGAAGTTGGGTGGAGGCTAATGAGTACAAAAAATAAAGAGAATAAATAAGATGTAGATATAGGATCCTGTCATTTGCAAACAGAGACAGTTCGACTTTCTCTTTTCCTATTTGAATACGCTTTATTTCTTTCTCTTGCCTAGTTGCCCTGACCAGAACTTCCAATACTATATTGAATAGGTGTGGTGAGGGAGGGCATCCTTATCCTGTACTGGTTTTCAAAGGGAATGTGCCCAGCTTTTGCCCATTCAATATGATATTGGCTGTGGGGTTTGTCATAAATAGCTCTTATTATTTTGCGATGGTTCCATCAATACATAGTTTATTGAGAGTTTCTTTAACATGAAGGGATGTTGAATGATGATTTTTCTGTGTCTATTGAGATAATCATGTGAATAATCTTTGGTTTTGTTTATGTGATGAATTATGTTTATTGCTTTGCATATGTTGAACTAGGCTTGCATCTCAGAGCTGAGGCTGAGGCCGATTCAGTTTGCCAGTATTTTATTGAGGATTTTCACATCAATGTTCATCAGGGATATTGGCCTGAAGTTTTCTTTTTTTGTTGTGTCTCTTCCTGATTTGGGTATCAGGATGATGCTGGTTTCATAAAATGAGTTAGGAAGGAGTCTTTTTTTTTTTTTTTTTCAAATTGTTTGGAATACTTTCAGAAGTAATGGTACCAGCTCCTCTTTGTATTTCTGGTAGAATTCAGCTGTGAATTTGTCTGGTCCTGAGCTTTTCTTGTTTGTTAGGCTACTGATTACTGCCTCAATTTCAGAAATAATGATTGGTCTATTCAGGGATTCAACTTCTTCTCAGTTTAGTCTTAGTCTTGGTAGAGTATATGCATCCAGGGATGTATCTATTTAACCTAGATTTTCTGGTTTATTTGAGTAGAGGTGTTTATAGTATTCTCTGTTGGTAGTTTGTATTTCTGCAGGGTCAGTGGTGATATCCCCGTCATCATTTTTTTAATTGTGTCTATTTGATTCTTCTCTCTCTTCTTATTAGTGTGGCTAAAGGTCTATTTTGTTAATTTTTTCAAAAAACCAGCTCCTGCATTCATTGATTTTTTGGAAGGTTTTTCTGTTTCTGTCTCTTTCAATGCTGCTCTGATCTTAGTTATTTCCTGTCTTAAGCTAGCTTTTGGATTAGTTTGGTCTTGCCTCTCTAGCTCTTTTAACTGTGATGTTAGGTTGTTGATTTGAGATCTTTCTAGTTTTCTGATATGAGCATTTAGTGCTATAAATTTACCTCTTAATACTGCTTTAGCTATGTCCCAGAGATTCTGGAAAGTTTTCTCTTTGTTTTCACTGGTTTCAAAGAACTTCTTCATTTGTGCCTTAATTTTATTATTTAACCATGAGTGATTCAGGAGCAGGTTGTTCAATTTCCATTAAATTGTGTGGTTTTGAGTGAGTTCCTTAATCCTGAGTTCTAATTTTATTGCTCTGTGGTCTGAGAGATTGCTTGTTATGATTTCCATTCTTTTGCATTTGCTGAGGAGTGTTTTACGATGTGGTAGATTTTGGAATAAGTGCCATGTGGCAATGAGAAGGATGTATATTATGTTGATTTGGGGTAGAGAGTTCTATAGATGTCTACTAGGTCTGCTTGACCCAGAGCTGAGTTCAAGTCCTGAATATCCTTATTAATTTTCTGATTTACTCATCTTTCTAATGCTGACAGTTGGGTGTTAAAATCTCCCACTATTATTTGTGTGGGATTTGGGTGCATATATATTTAGAATAGTGAACTCTTCTTGTTGACTTGATCCCTTTACCATTATTTAATGCCCTCCTTTGTCTTTTTTGATTTGTTGGTTTAAAGTCTTTTTTGTCAGAAACGAGGATTGCAACCCTCCTCCCCTTTTTTCTTTCTGCTTGCTTGGTACATTTTCTTCCATCCCTTTTTTGAGCCTGTGTGTATCTTTGCACATAAGATGGATCTCCTGAATACAGCACACTGATGGGTCTTGATTCCTTATCCATTTTGTTGGTCTGTGTCTCTTAATTGGGACATTTAGCTCATTTACATTTAAGATTAGTGTATTTGTGTGTGAATTTGACCCTGTCATCATACTGCTGTTTGGTAATTTTGCACACTAGTTGATACCGTTTGCACACTAGTAGTGTCACTGGTCTTCATATTTTGATGTATTTTTATAGTGGCTGGTACTGGTTTTTCCTTTCCACATTTAGTGCTTCTTTCAGGAGCTCTTGCAGAGCAGGCCTGGTGGTAGCAAAATCCCTTGGCATTTGCTCATTTGGAAAGGATTTTATTTTTCCTTCACTTTTAAAGCTTAGTTTGGCTAGATATGAAATTCTGGGTTGAAAATTATTTCCTTAAGAATGTTGAATATTGGCCCCCAGTCTCCTCTGGTTTATAGAGTTTCTGCTGAGAGATCCACTGTTAATCTGATGGGTTTCTCTTTGTAGACAACCTGGCATTTCTCTCTGGCTGGCCTTAACAATTTTTCCTTCATTTTGACCTTGGAGAATCTGATGATTATGGTCCAGGTGTGATGGCTCACACCTAGAATCCCAGCACTTTGGGAGGCCAAGGCAGCTGGATCATCTGAGGTCAGGAGTTCAAGAGCAGCCTGGCCAACATGGTGAAACCCCATCTGTACTAAAAAAACAAAACAAAACAAAACAAAACAAAAAGCCCAGAAAAACAAAAAAATAACTAGCTGGACATGGCAGCACATACCTGTAGTCCCAACTACTAGGGAGGCTGAGGCTAGAGAATTGTTTGAACCTGGGAGGCGGAGGTTGCAGTGAGCTGAGACCATGCCACTTCATTCCAGCCTGGGCAATAGAGCAAGACTCCATCTCA
The DNA here is from genome assembly GCF_048565385.1 of Saimiri boliviensis. Taxonomy (NCBI): domain Eukaryota; kingdom Metazoa; phylum Chordata; class Mammalia; order Primates; family Cebidae; genus Saimiri; species Saimiri boliviensis. The sequence goes on from NC_133460.1 coordinate 43,436,678, forward strand.
AAAAAAAAAAAAAAAAAGAATCTGATGATTATATCTTGGAATTGATCTTCTCGTGGAGTATCTTAATGGTGTTCTCTGTATTTCCTGAATTTGCATGTTGGCTTGTCTTGCTAGGCTGGGGAATTTCTCCTGGATGACATGCTGAAGTGTGTTTTCCAGCTTGTTTCCATTCCCCTTGTCTCCTTCTGGTACTCCAATCTATTATAGGTTTGGTCTTTTCATGAAATCCCATATTTCTGGGAGGCTTTGTTCATTCCTTTTCATTCTTTCTTCTCTATTCTTGTCTGCATGTCTTATTTCAGTAAGGTGGTCTTAAAACTCTGATCTCGTTTCTTCTTGGTCATGAACGCCGCTGATACTTGCGTATGCTTCCCAAAGTTCTCATGCTGTGTTTTTCAGATCCATCAGATTATTTATATTCCTTTCTAAACTGGTTATTCTAGTAAGCAATTCCTCTAACCTTTTATCAAGGTTCTTAGCTTCTTTGCATTGGGTTAGAACATGCTCCTTTGGCTCATTGTAGTTTTTTATTACCCATCTTCTGAAGCCTACTTCTGTCAATTTGTCCATCCGATTCTCTGCCCAATTCTGTGCCCTTGATGGAGAGAAATTGTGATCATTTGGAGGAGAAGAGGCACTCTGGTCTTTTGAGTTTTCAGCATTTTTTTTGTTGATTCCTTTTCATCTTCATGAGTTAGTCTAGTTTTGTTTTTTGAGGCTGCTGATCCTTGGATGAGGTTTTGTGGAGGCCTTTTTGTTGTTGTTGATGCTGTTGTTATTGCTTTCTGCTTGTTTGTTTTTCTTTCAATAGGTTCTTCTTCTGTAGGGCTGCTGCAGTTTGCTGGGGGTTCATTTGAGGCCCTGTTCATCTAATTTGCTCCCATGCCTGGAGATGTCACTCAAGGAGGCTGGAGAGCAGCAAAGATGGGTGCTTGCTCCTTCTTCTGGGAGCTTTGACCTTGAGAGGCACGAGCCTGATGCCAGTAGGATCGCTTCTGTATAGGGTATCTGACAACACCGGTGTCTCACCCAGTTGGGTGGCACGGAGGGGCAGGACCCATTTAACAAAGCACTTTGTCGCTTGGTGGAGTGAGTGTGTTTTGCTTTGGGGAAACTCACTTGTCTGGGCTGTCTGGATTCCTCAGAACTACCAGGAGGAGAGGCTAAGTGTGCTGGTCTGCAGAGACTGTGGTCATCCCTCCCTTTAGTGGCTCAAGCCCAGGGAGATAGAAACTCTGTCCCTAAGCTTTTGGCTGGAGTTATTGGACATCCTGCAGGGAAGCCTCACCTATTGAGGAAGAATGGGTCAGGGTTGGGCCTGAAGAGGCTCTCTGGCTGCAGACTGCCACAACTGGTATGTTGGACCATGGGGACAAGTCTTGGGACCAAGCTGTCTGGCCTCCCTGGCTCCAGCAGGGGAAAAGCACAGTCTGGAATTATATAAATGGGTGCCACCCTTTCCCCACCCAGAGAGTTTAGCTGCCCCTCCCCCAGGGAACGCAGAGAGCGGAGACAGCCGGCAGCCACAGTCAGTACTGGTCGCTCCTTGTCCCGGGAATTTGGTAGGCTTCAGCAGATTCCAGCTGAGAGGCTCTAAGATTCTGCACATTCTGGGTTGGGGCACTAGGCCTTAGTGGTGTGGGTTCATGAGCAGGATCTTCCGATCCCTGGGTTGCACAGTTCCAAGGAAAAAGCAGTTTCCCTGGCTGGGTAGTACTCTCACTTGGCTGAGGGGAGGGAGTTTCCCTTCCCTATGTGGCTCTCAGGTGGGCCATCGCACCACACTGCTCTTCTTCTCTCTGTGGTTCACACTAGCCTTGTAGTCAATTTTGATGAGACAATCTGGATACCTTGGTTGCTGAAGAAGTATTCACCTGCTTATTATGTTTTTTTTTTCCAAAGGGAGCCTCTGATTGCTGCTGCTTCTAGTTGGGTATCTTGGACGCCTCCCACCCGGAATTTCACTTCTAAACCTTCCCATTACTCTTGACTATTGGTGAATCTGTGACTATTTGATCACCATTAATTGTTTTGAAATTTGCCTTCCTAAAGTCTAGGGAAACAGCCCCAACTTGAGTTGTAGATTCATGAGATCTTGATGTAATTTCCAGGAGACTAACAAGCCTAAAATGCATCTGTCAGCCTGTAGAAGGAATAAATATGATTTGCCCATCTAGATAACTCTCTCTCTCTCTTACTCTAGCTTTTTTTTTTTTAATGTCTCTCTCTCTTTCACCACCTGTTAACAAATATATAGAGGCTTCTGTGATTAGTAACTGATATGGTTTGGCTGTGGCCCTAACCAAATCTCATCTTGAGTTGTAATTCCCATGATCCCAGATGTCTAGGGTGAGACCTGGTGGGAGGAGACTGGATCATGGGGGTGGCTTCCCCCATGCTGCTCTTGTGACAGTGAGTTCTCACGAGATCTGATGGTTTTATAAGGCATTCTTCCCACTTCATCCTCATACCGCCCTCACCTACTGCCATGTAAGACATGTCTCTTCCCCTTCTGCCATAATGCAAGATTATAAGTTCTGAGGCTTCCCTAGCCAAGTGGAAAGGTGAGTCAATTAAACCTCTTTCCTTTATAAATTACCCAGTCTTGGGTAGTATTTTTATAGCAGTGTGAAAACGGACTAATATGGTAACATATGCATTCACTTAAAAGCCTTGCATATCTTATTGTGAAGGGGGCCAATGGAAATTTTACACATAAAAAATGAGGAGCATGCTTAATTTTCCTCCTTTATTTTGCACTTGATCACCTTTTCCTAGAAGTACACTCAACTTCATATGAGCAACTATTTCTTGTTCAGAAGTAAGCTAATTTAGCATCTTTACTCTTACCAGATTTCAACCTCAAACAGAAATTAGACTAATAGTCTTTTTTTTTTTTTTTTTTTTTTTTTTTGCCTTCTATGGCATCATGTGCTTTGCGTTTTCCTAGCTCAGTGTTTAAGGAAAAGGACTATGATCTTCTGTATCCCAGCTGTGCTTATTTCTCTTTATGCTTAGAATTGTTGCCCCTTAAAAAATTATTCACATTTTGATAGAATTATACAATGTTGGAAATGGGAAAATCTTAGAACTCATTTGAGTCAACTTCTCATTCACAGATGAGGAAATTGAGGTTCAGAGATGTCATGTGACTTGCTTATAAGTTACTATTATATTAGTGTAGTGTTTTCATCTGGACAGCACTGACTGCTGAAAACAATAATGCTCAAGTCTCAGTGGCTTCTAAGAAACACTAAGGGTTTATTATTACATCATAGTCTTTGTGGGCCTTTGGGAGTGGGGTTGGGTGTGATCCATGCAGTCATTTAGGAACTCAGTAATTCCACAATTTCAGAGGTTCTCAAAGACTGGATCCTCTGCATCTATCCAGCAGACAAGGATAGAGACAGTATGAAAAAGGCACACTTGTTCCAATTACCTCAGATGCGAAGTGACAAGTCACTTCCACTCATATGAAATTGGTGAGAATTTGCCAGGTGGCCTTTATCTAGATGCAAGGGACATTGGGAAGTATAGTTTAGCTGCATATCCAGTAAAAGAGAACAGGTTTGGTGAACATCTAGGCAGAATCTACCATACTTAATCTTTTCATAGAACAGTCATTCTCAAAGTGTCATCCAGCAGCGTCACTTGTTAGAAATGCAGATTTTCAGGTCCCACCCACACCTATAGAACCAGAAACTTGTGGTGATCCTGGTGATTTGGTATGCTAACGTTTGAAAACCACTGGTATACCTATTAAACTCAGTTCAGTGTTTCTCAGCCCTGGCTATACACCAGAATCGCCAAGGGAAACCCAAAGCAAAACAAAACAAAATAGTCTGGACCTTAACTCAGATAAATTAAATCTTAGTTTCTAGGGGAGGATCCAGCCATTGGTATTCTACGGTAAAAGTTTCTGGGATTTTCTAACTGTGATTGGGGTCAGAGACTACCATCCTGGATGATAGAAACTGCAATTTGTATTCCTTTTGTTGTACAATATGCAGCTTATTACCTGTATAACTTTGGATAAGTCAGTTAACCTCTCTGAAATTCTGTTTTATTCATCAATAAAATGGAGCATAATGCTAGAATCTTCTTTAAAGAGTTGTGAGGATTATAAGAAGTTGTGTTTATAATGTAATTATATAACAGCCACACATAGTGCTCATGTACAAACATTTTTTAAAAACTCTCTCTTTCTCTCTTTCTAGACCCAAAATGGCCACACTCCAATTGTTTCCAATTAGAACTGTTTTAAGCACATGTTAAGTGGAAACAAGGGAGTGAGTTCCCTCACCTCCATATCTGCTTGGTAACAACGTTGTGCCTGATGGGCAGCTGAGTACCAAGGGGGCCTGGCCGTCATCTGTGAGTGACACATCTATAGTATCTGAAAAATGTAGAGACACTTGCTTCTGTATTTGGTTTGATGCTGGAAAAGAAAAAAAAAATACATGTCTCATAGTTGCATAGATTTTCTTTTACCCTTGTAGTTTGCTGATAATGGTGAAATTTTAGTAGAGTCTGGATCACCTAAAAAAAGTATTCAGAAAGTTAATCCATTCACTGTGGACTTCTAGCAGGACAGTTTAATCCTGTAGAAATTTCAAGCAAAATGGCTCATTGACAAAGCAAAATTGCTAGATCATTTGCTCTTATTTGAATAGAATTAAGATTAGATTTGGACTCTACTTAAAGTTAAGTAGTTTTGCTGGTGTATGTCTTCAAATTTAACAAAAATATTAGAAAACATCTTATGTCATCAAGTGAAACTCTCTTCAACTTGTGTTTGAAGTAACTGCACTTAAAAAAAAATGTGTTAGATGACAGTTGTGATGGATTAGACCTGGAAACAGGACAGAAATTGGTACCACATTTGACAGAGAGTAGATGAATCATGTTAGGGTTAATGTCCTGACAGCAAAACACTCTCATTTAAACTTCTGAATGGGTATAGATGGTTCAGTCTATTCAGGCATCCTGGCAAGAATGAATTTAGGATCTTGCTAGAATGTTGGTTTGTGAGAAGCATAATTTTTCAGCAAGTAATCACAAAGCTGGGTGTTGACAGCTTTGAGTTCAAATTTCAGACTCTCTGTAATATCTTATAAATCACTCAATTCCTCTGTGGATTTGTTTTACTACCTGTAAAATATGATTCACCATGTTTCTTTCATATATATCTTATTGTAGTTCTCAAATACTCTACTTCATATTTTAAGAATTAGGAAATAATTAAAAATATTTCTTGCCAAATCATAGTTATTTAATGGGCACATAATTTATTCCCTTGAAAATTCTTTACTGTCTGTCGCTGTTAGAAAATTGAGGCAGTCTTAGACCAATTAGCTACTGGAAACAATGTGAAACATGAGTTCAGTGTAGATGTGAACCAAATTCCATTACAGGAATCAGACATTAGTGTTGTTATTCACTTGGCTCTGATCATTTTGTGAGCAAGGGGAAAATCTGACTTTTGCACAAAGTCATTTTACTCTGTGGGTTTATAATTTTGGCTGACAAATGGAGAGGTAAATTGATGATGACTTGCCAGCTAAGAATACTGTGTACTGTCTACCACCACAGGGAGCCAGAGTTTTGTCATTTAGCATGATATCTCTTTAGCTTTCCTTACCCAGATTTCCAGCAAAAAAGCTAAATTCTGTTTTTCTCAATGAAAAAGCCGTTTAAAAGGTAAGGAGAGTTTATTGTTAGCCCTGGCTGTTCCTGGGGTGGATGTTGATAAGACTGCATTAAACTGTCCTCAAGGCTGGCTTCAGGCATAATGGGAAGACTCTCCCATCATCAGCAAGCACTGAGTCCTCATGGACTAGGTATATCAATCTGTTCTCATGCTGCTAACAAAGACATACCTGAGACTGAGTAATTTATGAAGGAAAGAGGTTTAATTTACTCACAGTTCTGCAGGGCGGGGGAGGCCTCAGGAAACTTACTATCATGATAGAAGGGGAAGCAAGCATGTCCTTCTTCACATGGCTGCAGGAAAAAGAAGAATGAGTGAAGGGGAAAGGGGGAGAAGCCCCTTATAAAACCATCAGATCTTGTGTGAACTCACTCACTATTACAAGAACAGCTGATAATGGTGAAATTTTAGTAGAGTCTGGATATGAGAACTGATTCCATGATTCAATTACATCCCACTGGGTCCCTCCCAACACACATAGGGATTATGGGAATTGCGATTCAAAATGAGATTTGTGTACGGACACAGTCAAACGATACCACTAGGTGAGGGTTGCAAAGCCAGGGAGTGAGGCTGTGAAGTGTTTAAGGCCTTCTGGGGAAATAGCACAGCATAGCACTGTGGTTAAGGGACAATGCTTTGGGAGTCAGATCGGCCTGGGAGGAAATCCTGGCTCAGCGGTCAGTATATATGCAACTTTGGACAAATGACGTAACTTTTTTAGTCTAAATGAGCTCATCTGTAAAAGAGGAGCATTATGGCCTACCTTGTAGGTTTGTTGTAAAGATTACATGAGATAATGTGTGCCGTGTATTTGGCAACATCAAGACCTGGGGTGTAGCTGATCCTTCTCGGGCAGCCATGGGTCTTTCCCTTTCTGGTCTCGTTTGTAAATGAATATTAAAAATTCTTGGTGTCTGTTGCTCTAAAAAAACATTTTGAGTTGCCATTTACATTTTTAATATAATTAAATTTACTTTCCCTCTACCTCTGTATGTAGCTGGAGTTCTACTTGGATTTAGATGCAATTATATGCTACAATGTAGTCATTTCTGGAAGATAAGGTAGGGGCCCCTTGAGAGTTAATTGCATGAGATCTTGAGTTGGACTTCACCCAAAAAGAAGTTAGAAACGAGATGGTCACGTTTAGTTCAAGGGCAGTGCTGGGGGCATAGGAGAGGGCTGATCACTGTGTTAGTCCCTCAGGCTTGATGCTGTGTTACTTATACCCTTTAGGCAACATGGGCATGTATTAGTAGGATATATGGTGTCCCATGTGTGTATTTCACGTGGTATTGTGAAGCCAGGTACTCTGTCTTCAAGAAGGGTTGTCTATGTGATTGTCCTTACCTGAATCAGCTGTATATCTCTTGTGAATTCCGGGATACCTGTCTCTAGAAATAAGGACAGCTTTGTTCAGTCAAGATCAGACATCAAAACAGACCCATAGTTACTGGCAGAACAGCCTCATCAGGTTTTGGGGAGGTGAATCTTTATAAGCAACCATTAAATTACTTTATATAATTGGCCCTTTCAAACGCTGCTGTTTACCCACTGGCTGTTACCATTGGTGCCATACATGTAAGCAGTCACTAGAGTCTCCTCAGCCATTCGGCGGAATTGGTTCCGGGGATCATTCTGCTGTCAGTCATCTGGGAGAGTATATAGTCTTGGTCTCTTATGGCAACAGCAGGGGTGTGTGTGTATGTGTGTGTGTGTAGGCATGTGTAGATGGCAAGTATTAAGTACAACATGGTTCTCTGATTAATATAGTGCATTTTTTAAAGGATCTGGCCACTTATATTTATTAATAGGAAATTAAATTCCATGTGTGTTGGGAGGCTGGAATTTTATTACTTTCAGGAGGAACAATAGATATTTTTAAACATCAGTTTATACAAAGCATCTAAAGTTTCCTCTAACATACTCTGTTTATCACTGGAGGTCCTGGCTCTATGAAGAATGAACAGACTTGATAAACAGTTTCTCTAAGTAGAATGTGTGAAATGATTATCTGTGGTTCTTGACATATACAGAATAAGATGGAGTAAATTACATACAGAATTTGGAGCTAGAAATCCTCTTGTGAAATTCAGATTAATGATTGGTTTTATACTTAGTGTCCCTCTTCCAGGAGATTAAAGCAGGGCTAATTATATACATTTAATAACTATTTACCTGGTGTGATTTGGGAGGCATAAAAGTTATCTGCCTCAATATAGTTTTTTTTTTAACCCAAATTATAATATCTCTCTCTAAGATTCATTCTTTCAGGTCAAATATTGCCACCTTATCTAGTTCTCTTTGTTGGAAGTAGATAATTCATAATACTAATTATATTTTGGTGTTTGTTTATTTATTCAATATTCCTCTCCCTCTCATAAGAAGGTGTGTGTGTGTGTTTATGTGTTTAACTGTACATCACAGGGTTATGGCTATGGGCCACTGTATACCTAAAAGGAGCGCTGGACGTTGGCTGGGTAGGAAGCATTTTATAAGACATACTTTAAAATTTTGCACAAGGTCTTGTCTTAGGACTTATTTTGGGGTTATAGACTTAGAATTATTGATATAGAGAATTTCTTTTTCCCAGTGATCATATTTTAAATCGCAGGCAGTGATTCCCATCAAACTAGCTGTTATCACATGCCTGCCCCCAGGGCCAATCACAGTGATCATGAGTTTAAAGACATGGAATTGGTCAATTTAGGCCGCACGCCTCAGAATCCCTGAAAGCAGGGGTGGGTGGTGCATTGTACTGGGCAGTCTCATCAGAACCATGTGGAGTAAGGGAAGAGAGTTTTCCAAAAGGCAGATGGGGTTGCTATCTGTGCTAAATAAGGAAAAGGCATGGCAAGACACAAATGACATGAACCACTGGACTCTTCTGACTCAAAATCATCTCCACTTGGAGTTTTATGGCATAAAATAATTCATTCTAACCTGAAGGGTATAGTGAGTGAGTGAAGGCTAGATGTTTGCAATATGTGCACCCCTGAGGAGGGGTTGATTCTGAAACTCTGCCTCTCTGTGCTTGAGATGAAGTAAATCAATACAAAATAGAAGCATTTGGCCACATGGACACTAACACATAAACATGAATCATTTGTAAATGTGCTAATGATGAGACCAAGATGTTTTACACTTCTGCATCAAAGAGGTGTCTTCTGGACTTGCTTTTCAATAGCTACAGTGCATAAACATATATGCAATATCATGGAGAGGACAATTTAAAAAATATATGAAAGAGATCTTTAGGAGACAATAATGGAAAAAAAAAAAAGGTTGAGACACATTGTTCTATATCCAAGCAAGTTGACTTACCTTAGGAAGATGTGAACTAGAATGAAATGATGTTATGAAACTTGTGATCAGAGACATAGTGAGATTGGTGAAAACGCAATTGGGATTGGAACCCAACCCACCTCTAGCTCTGTGGAAATGGACAAGTAACTTAATCTTTCTGGATCTCAGTTTCCTAATACTGACCTTTTGCAGTCAATCCTTACCCCAGCTGCTAGTCTCAGGCAGCTATTGATCTGCCTTCTGTCACTGGTTTCCTAGGATTTCATATAAATAGAATCATACATGTGTTCCTTGTCGTGTGTCTGACCTCTTTTGCTCATCACAATGTTTTTGAGATTCATTGATGTTGCTGTAATGTATCCGTATTTTATTCCTTTTTATTACTAATTTGTATTCTACTCATCAACTGATGGGTATTTGAATTATTTACAGTTTATTATTCTATTAAGAATAATGCTACTGTGAACATTTATGTACAAGTCTTTGTGTGAACATAACTTTCCAAACGTTTTTTTCTTTTTTTGAGATGGAGTCTTGCTCTGATGCCCAGGTTGGAGAGCAGTGGTGTGATCTTGGCTCACTGCAACCTCCACTTCCCAGGTTCAAGCAATTCTTCTGTCTCAGCCTCCCAAGTAGCTGGAATGATAGGCACTTGCTGCCATGCCTGGCTAATTTTGGTATTTTTAGTAGAGACGGGGTTTCACTGTGTTGGCCAGGCTGGCCTCAAACTCCTGATCTCAAGTGATCCGCCCGCCTTGGCCTCCCAGAGTGCTGGGTTTATAGGCGTGAAACACTGTGCCCGGCCCCAAACATTTTTTTTACTCGGGTGCCATTGGATACCAGATATCCTATTTAATGAATACATACATAAACTATACATTGTACAAAACAAACAAAAGACAAAAAAAGCAGGCAAGAAAAAATACAAATGAGTAAACTGGATAGAATTCTTTTTGAAATGCTGCAGATTTTATAAATATTTATTGCTAGAAATAGAATATTTCAAAAAATAGTTGGAATGTGAAAAAGTATGTGAAATAGAGACACCCCCAAATGTACAAACTTATCATACTGGTGGTATAATTTTGCAAAACAAATGCATAACTATGTAAAATAAAAAATTAGGTTCAAAGTATTTTGGGACACATTGACTATAGAAAAAACTTAATTCATAATTCCTAATTCAGAATTTTTGGCCAAAAAATATCCTAAAGCAAATAGGTTTCAGGTAAACAAATTTTAGGCAAATTCACTTTAGGAAAATTTCACTGTCAGTGGAATAGCATTTGTGATTAATTAAACATGGATGGCAAAAGGAGAGGTCAAACCTGGGGTGCTTCTCAGATTTTTCTTAAGGACTGCCAGGTAGATAGAGGTATCATTCATGAGAAATTTAGGAAGGGAAGGAGGATCTGTGGTGACATCGGGAGGGGAGAAAATGAGTTCAGGTTTATTTGTGTTGAGTTTGAGCTTCTTGGGAGGCACCTGGGTCAAGGTGTCCAGTAGGTAGTAAGATTTACAGAACATAGGGCAAAAATCTGGCTTGGAGATACCTATACTTAGGGCTTCATATGGGGATAAAGCCACAGCACACAGGTGTTTAGACACATGTAACACATCAGAAGAATTGTTGGGGTTGGAAGAGCTCTGTAGGAGACACTCATTCCAGTGCAAGAGAGAATCAGCCTTTCCTGTTGATTTTACCTGAATGTCTCCAAGTAAAGCTCCTCTGGATGTTGCAGGGCACCAGACCTACCCACAGTCCTTACACCTCAGGGACACAAGGCTTTGGCTTACAGGGGGTGGGCGATTCTATGAGCAGCATGGACTTGTTCCAGGGGTTAATATGTGTGGGAAGCTACAAAGAAAAGCTGAAAACATGGACTCTCTGAAAATGGCATTAGGGAATAAGTGTCACTGCTTTGGAGCTCCTTGCATTGTGTGCAACATAAAAAAAGGAGGGGAAGAGTGTGGCAGATGCCTTTGGTGCCCATGCCACCTCCCCACTGCCCACTTCTAGTTTCAGCTGGAGCTGTGGCAGATGGTTCTGGTGAACAGAGGCTCACTATGTGTATCTTTCTGATGTCTCTCTTAGGGTATTCTCTGACTTAGTAGACGCCCTCTTGGCTTATACGCAGTTGCAGCCCAGAAAACAGGGGAGCCAATACTCTTGGGAACAGCTTCAATCAGTAGACATTGGGACCCAGTGGCTAAATACTACAGATGCCAGTCCTGGAGGTGGGAAGCATTGGAGCTATCCTGTATGTTTCGTGGGGTCCCTGGTTGAACCATGCCCTGTTTCTTCCAATGGTACCTGGATAACACAGCTTTTAAAGAAATGCTATTTTCTTTTCCTCTTTTCTTGTCTCCTTTTCTCATTCATTTACTCCAGATCCCTGTATAAGCCATCTGCACCGAAGTGTTTACCTCAGGCTCTGCTTTTTGGGGAACTGACCCTAAGACAGCTAGCTTTGGTCACTCTTCAACAGAACATTGTCAGCTTAAGTGCGTCCCGTTGGCCTTGGCTGCAGGAAGACACTGTTTCTGCGCAGCAGAAACAGCAGGGTGCCCAGTGGATGCAGCAACACCCAGCCAACGGGAGCCAGAAGGTGGGAACTGAGGTTGGTACATGGTAACTATGGGGCAGTGGGCTGGATGTGTCCGTGAGACACCCGCAGGGGACTCTAGAAGTACGTGGTAGTGACTTGGCTGCACACTAGGATTCTGCATTGTCAGGAATGGGTAAGAGCCAGTGAAATACTAGCTATGCACAAGATTTGGAACTGTCAGAATATGTGTGGTTGTTTAAGCAATGACTAATGACAGTGAGTAAAAATCTCTTAGGAATAGCTCATTGGTTCTCAACCTTTGGTGCACATCAGAATCACCTAAGGAACGTTTTCAAAATATAGATGTCCCCAAAGTGCCATCTCTAGGAGTTTAGCCATCTCTATTGTATATTTTTGAAAAATTCCTCAGCTGATAACGATGCCCAATAAAACCTGAGGCCCTCTGTGCAAAGTGAAACAAAAATAAGGCCAGAGGAAGAAGTCCGAGGAGGCATTAACATGTAAGACGTAGGCAGAGAAAGATGTCTGCGAATGAAGGTACCAGGGAATAGTCAGAAAGGAAGGCAGGGAGCGTCTCAGAGGTGAAGGAAGGCTCATGACAGGGAGACTGGAAAAGATGTTGGTAGAGGGAGTTTCAGGAAAACAGTGGGAGCCGATGTCAAATCACAGCAGACTAAGGAATGAATTGAAGAGGACACGAGTGTTCTATACCCTGCTCACACGGCTCACAGATCCAATTCTGTCTTCCACCGAATTGCAGCCACTCCGTAGAAAATAGCACACATGGTGTTGCACATATAACCTGGGGTTAGTACAGGTCCCCGACCCCCACACTCCAGCACTAGGGAGACTGTGGCTGTGCCGTCTCTAGAAAAGTACCTGTGAGAATTTTTAACAGATAACAATCTCCAAGAAATTAAGAAGGAAAAAACCCTTAAAATAATTAAGCATTTTGGAACAGTGGACTCAGTATTTTGATGTTTTAAAATGCAAGTTGTCTAAATAGCACGCTTTTCCCCTCTTGGACGGCGTCCTGGCTGTCAATCCCTGGCATCACGCCCTGTGGAAGGCTGCAGCGCCCGAAAGGGAGAAGCCCCTTTGGGGTAAATCTCCTCGGCCACATTCGTCTTGCACTGTGGCACTTCATCCTCTAGATGGCGATAAATCTCCAAAGAACGCCAAGTCTTTCCTCCTGGCTACAGGTGCCTTGGCAAATTGCTTTCTCAGTAGAGAAAAATGAGAGGCATTTCTTCAGAATTGACTGGAAGCTGCTGAGAAAGCTCTTCCTTGACTCTTAGTTCTTGAAAGGCCTTTGAAACAGTGGCAAGGGTCCAGCGATTGGAATATTGAAATCTAATCAAGGAAGGAGCTGCTGCATTTTTCAGTATCCTGAAGCTGGGACCTGACAGCAATGATGCTGGGCGGTAAAGAACTCCCTACACAGGCTTCCCTGCTTTGCAGAAACCGCCTCTCCCCCAGGCACTAACACCTGTGGGTTCTTACCCTTCTTAACAGGGGCATGTCTGTTCATTTTCCATAGGATAGCTAGCGCTAATATTAAACAATTTATTTTGGTCGTTGTTGTTTTGCATTTATCCACCATGTGCCACTATGTGCCCAGTGCTTTAGAAATCTCATTCAACCCTCTCAAGTAGGTTGTAGTATTTTTCTGTTATTTAAATAAGGGAAATACTTGGCCAAAGTCACTACAGCTGGGTTTTGATTCTAGAGCTTGAGGTTTTTTGTTTTTTGTTTTTTGTTTTTTGTTTTTTGTTTTTTTTTGAGATGGAATCTTGCTCTGTCACCCAAGCTGGAGTGCAGTGGCGTGATCTCAGCTCACTGCAGCTGCCACCTCCTGGATTCTAGCGATTCTCCTGCCACAGCCTCCTGGGTAGCTGGGATTACAAGCATATGCCACCATGCCTGGCTAATTTTGGCATTTTTTTGTTGGCCAGGCTGGCCTTGAACTCCTGACATCAGGTGATCCACCTGCCTGAGCCTCCCTTAGTGTTGGGATTACAGGCATGAGTCACCGCGTCCAGCCTAACTTGGGTTCTTAATCCCATTGCTATAGTATCTCAAGTACAATGCCTCAAAACACTCAAACCCCTGGAAAAGGATCTCCGATGGGTCAGGGATCAGTGTCTCTCGGAAGAGTGGCCCAGAACATGAGACGATGAGGTGTCTAGGGGCTCAGGTTTTCTGAAAGGAGCATGAAGGGGCCCTGCAAAGGGTAAAAGAGTTCAGAAGAGAACCGACGTGTGTAGGAGCCAAGGAGGAGATGACTGTCTTTCTCAGGGCTGCCAGCGGCCAGCTCCACCAGTGATTTGGGACTGATTATTCACCAATAAATGGCCTCAGACTTTTTAGTTTGATAGTCATTGACTTCCTTGGAAAGCACTTGGCCAAATGACCTGTTCAAAGCAGTAAGCAAATGTGGATTTGATCTGGAAATGGATTGGCAGTCACTGGCCTATTGTATCTCTGGGTGGGGGAAGCTCTGGTTTCTGACTGTTAGAGAAAGATTCCACCTGAACATGAACCAGCAGGGCTTGGAATAGGCTTGGTGCAGATGTCTCTACTGTGGACATCTTACAGGGAGTCACTAGGAGGACTGGTCAGGTTCTCTTTTAGAAATGCAGTTAGTGGCATTGAAGTCGTTTTTCTTGCCCTTTCCCCAGTTTGCCTTTAGCATGACTAAAAACGTTTTAAAATGACCGTTTGTTGATTATGTGCTTGCTCTGTGTCTGGCCCTATAATGAACCATTTATGTGCACTGTCTCATCCACCTCTCACGTAACCCCATGAGGTAAATATTATTACCTCCATTTTACAGACAGAAAACTGACACTTAGTGTGGCAAGTAACTTACTCAAGGACACACAGGAAGTAAGTGGCAGAACCCTGGTCTCTTCATTCTAAGACCTTTCTCTTACCTACTCTGTTAGGCAGAATTTTCTTTCTCTGCCTAAAATTAGCCTCATTAGTAAAGGCAGAACCAGAGATGTGCAATGATTACTGGAACTCACAAGTCACAGGCTCCTCTGTGCCTCCCCAGAGCAGACAAGATTCAGTCTGCAAGGAAGTCAGTGAGATGTAAAGGGAGATCTTGGAACCCAAGAACTGTCAGACCTGAGGAATGACATTTCTGCTCCATGGCTGTGACTGTGTGAGACAGATTTGTGAGTCAGGAGGCAGGCCCTGCACTTCTTGAATGAAATTCTGAGGTTGAGATTGGTTGCCTGCTTTTAGTCCTTTGTCTGGCTATGCGTCTATTATTAACTCTATTAGTACCTTAGTCAACTGGCTGTATTTAATAGTAACATTAATACTGATGGCACCTTGATGGCAGCCAGGGATTACAGTTGATGGGGCAGTTCCATCCTGGTGATCGATGGAATGCTTGCTGCAGCCACATGTGCCTCCCCTACCTCGAATGCTTGAGTGCTTTTACTATGTTATCAACATCCATCCTAGGAATGCTGTCAATAGCTAGCTATTTTCCCTTTCCCTCAAGGATCCTGAACTGCTTTGCACGTGTTCCTCCTACTGAAAGATAGAAGCCTGGTGTTATAGTTTGTCCCCATTTACAAGATGGATCTCCTTAAGAGCAAATTAGAAGCTGAGCTGTGTCTCTGCACAATGGCTTCCTTTCATATACCGTGTTTCTCTCCAGAGATATAAGAATATACAGAAACACAAAAGCCTTATTTATGGAAACATAGAAGAGAACATTCAAACATTGGCTTGTATCAGCACTGCATTTTCCTACTTAGCATTAATCCTTTGGCTCATTTTTATTCTTTAATAGAAACACATATCCATGTTAGCAAAGAAAGATAATTAAAACCTTATCAATCAAAAATTATTTGATAATGTAAACGGTTTTATTTAACGTCTTTTTCTGCCTCTTAGCCTGAGTTTTCTTCTCCATATACTTTTAAGAAAAAAGTTATGTTTCTTCAGTCTATCAACTAACATTTATGAAGCCCTTCCTATTCAAGGCTCTTTATGAGACATGGTTTTGTGTACCTTTTTCCTCCATAAAAGAGCTTATAATTTAGTTGTGAAAAAACCTGCTTATCCATGTGTATGTGAATGTAGAGTTATTGCCTCTGTTGTTAGTTATGAAAAGTAAGAGACACAGACAGACGTGTCTTCTAGGACTTCACAGGAAGGAGACATCGCTGTGAGTGGGCTGTTCAGAGATGAGTTCTGGGAGGTAGTGATCATTTATTCATCCATTCCACAAATACTTGTTGTGCTGGCCACTTGGCAGCTTGCTGGGGCTATGGTGATGAATCAGAAAAGCTCCTTGAGAAACTCATGATAGCAGGGAAACAGATGAAGAAATTGTTGATTATAATCTAGGCCAGGATGACTGGAAAAGGCTGAGCTGTTTTTGCACGAAGTTTGGCCTAAGGGAAGAAAATGCAGGCAAATGGGGCTGAAACCCAGTCTCCATCCCCTCTTCCAGGACAGACATGAGAACTACGGGGACTTTTGTCACAGAGGGGGAGCATCTTTACAAGTCCTGCCAAGGCATCATATGTACCAGTGGCTGCCCTGAATGTGATCAATTTTTTTTCTATTTTACAATTTACATATGATAAAATTCATTCTTTTAGGTGTACAGTGCTATGAGTTTTGATACACGCATAGAGTCATGTAACTATCATACTTCATGATATACAATAGTTCCATTGTTCCTCTAAAAAAATTCCCTCTACCTCTTTGTGGTTAAGCCTGCCCTCTTCCCCAGTGCCTGGAAACTGCCAGTCTGCTCTCCAGTTCTACAGTTGTCTTTTCCAGAATGTCATATAAATGGAGCCGTACAGAGTACAGCCTTTTGAGTCTTCCCTCTTACATAGCACAGTGCATTTGAGATTCATCCACGTTGCTGCATGTATTGTTTCTTTTTGTTGATGAGTAGTTTTCCATTGAATGGATGTACCACAGTTTATCCATTCCCAAGTGTAGGGATATGCTAATTGTTTCCAGTTTTTGGCAATTAAACATGTAGCTGCTATAAACATTTGCATATTATCTTCTGTGTGAACACAGGTTTTCATTTCATTTGAGTAATTATCCAGGAGTGAGGTTGCTGGGTTGTATGGCAAGTATATAGCTTCATGAGAAACTACTTAAAGACAAAATAAATCAAAGATGAAACAGCTTCCACTCTTTTAAAGTGGCTATACCAGTTTGCATTCCTACCAGCAATGTATGAGAATTCCAGTTGCTTTGTATCCTTGCCAGCACTTGATATTCTTCTGTTATTTAAAATTTAGCCATTCTAATAGCAATGTAGTAGTATCATTGTGGTTTCAATTTGTTTTTCACTAATGACTAGTTATATCCTACATATTTCACAGGCTTATTTGCCATCTACATATCTTCTGGGTAAAGTACCTGTTGAAATCTTTCCCCATTAAAAAACTGGATTTGCTTGATGTGGTTGAGTTTTAAGAATTCTTCTTTTTCTTTTCTTTTTTTTTTTTTTTTTTTTGAGACAGGGTCTCACTCTGTCTCCCAGGCTAGAGTGCAGTGGCACCATAATACCTCACTGCAGCCTCAAACTCCTGGACTCAAATGATCCTCCTTTTTCATGAGAATTTTTTATGTATTCTCAGTACAAATCCTTTGTCAGATGTGTAATTTGCAATTATTTTCTCCCAGTTTGTCCTTTCTAACTATGTCTTTCTCAGAGCAAAAGCTTAAAAATTTGTTAAATCCAACTTATCAATTTTTTATTTTTTCCTTTCTTTTCTTTTTTTTCTTTGAGATGGAGTCTCGCTCTGTTGCCCAGGCTAGAGTGGGGTGACATGATCTTGGCTCGCTATAACCTCTGCCTTCTGGGTTCAAGCAATTCTCCTGCTTCAGCCTCCCGAGTAGCTGAGATGATAGGAATATGCCGCCATGTCTGGCTAATTTTTGTATTTTTAATAGAGATGGGGTTTTGCCATGTTGGCCACACTGGTCTCGGACTCCTGGCCTCAAGTGATCTGCCCACCTTGGTCTCCCAGAGTGCTGGGATTAGAGACATGAGCTAGCAATTTAAAAATTTTATTGATTGCACTTTTGTCGTTGTATCTAAGAATTGTGTCTAACTCAAGATCACAAAGATACTTCTTCTAGAAATTTTACAATTTTAGGTTTTATATTTAGGTCTATTATCCATTTTGAATTAATTTTTGTATATGGTACAAGGTGTGGATTGAAGCACTTTTTTTTTTGTACATATGGATATCCAATTGTTCCAGCGTTGTTTGTTGAGAAGACTATATTCTCTTCGTTAAGCTGCTTTTACTTTTTTTTTGTTAAAAATCACTTGGCCGTGTCTATGTGGGTCCCTTTCTGGGTTTTCTATTTTGTTCCATTGATCCAGGTGTCTTCCCTTTCTCCAGTGTGAATGTGGTAGGTCTTAAGTCAGCAAGAGACACCTAGTGAGAGATGAGCATTTGGGAGAGGATGAGGGAAGGTGAGGAAATGCTGGAGATTTTCCAGGCAACGTAACCTTTAAGCCGAGATCTGTGATAGATGAAAGCAAGAGGGAAGAGGATGGACAGATATCAAAGATCACTTCACGTCTTAGGAATGCTCTGGGCAAAGGCTGGAGGGCAAGAGGGAAGTGGGTGGGGGCAATGGTATAGTTCACAGTGTGGTTGGAGCAGATTGTAAGAGTCAGGTTGGAGATGACCTAAGCCAGGGTCAGGTCAAGAGAGGTGTCGATTTGATCCCAAGCGTAGAGTGGATGTGTTCGTTTCAGAGGAGGGCATTTAAGCCGGTCAACAGGATGAGTGAAAACACATTCAGAAGTTCTCTACTGTCATTCGATCAGTGCATCTTCCCTAGCTCTAAAAGAGGGAGTCTGGCTTCTCCAAAACAGCAGCCCCCAGGCCCGGCTGCCGAATCATCTCCCAGAGGGAGCAGCCCACTCAGCCCAAGAGTTGGAACCTGCTCATCCCTTTTTCCCTCTTGCCTTGGCTGTGAAGCAAGGCCTTGGTGAGTCGCAGTGCACTGCCTGGCATGAATCAGCAGATGGCAGCAAAACCAAGGCTCCTGGAGCAGAAGCAGCACAGTTCACTGCCTTCAGTTCAGAGCAGCTTTAATATTGCAGCAATTTGGATGTCTGCATAAAAGCAGGCTTGTTTTTTTTCCTCTCCACTTCGCTCCCTGGAAATAATATTCTCTAAATCTTTGGGAATTAAACCAGCCCAATAGAGTATAACATGTTTCTTAATCATTTGGGCCACATTCTACTTTCTGAATGGGTGTTGGTTTCAGTGGGAATGTTTTCTGTGGCTGTGGATCATTGAGAAGATGGTGCTGACTTGCTCTGGTAAGCTGAAGAAATAACCAAGCATGTGGCATGAAGTGAAATAAGGACAAATGCAAGAGACACCCTGGAGACAGGCAACTGGGGACAGAGAAAATCTGTGGGGAAAGGGTGGTGAACCAGGTGCACACCTGCCAGCATTATTGCTGAGGCACGTCTCAGCCAGGTAAGCTGCTTCCTCTGAAAATTCCCCTCCCCCGCTGCTCCCACTTCCAGAATTCCTTCTTGGACCAGGATAAAAGTTTTCAGACTTCAAGTGTTTCTTCCTTGGGAAGCTGGCACACTCCCTACTTCCCCTAGTACCCTGCTGGACCAGGTGACACACTCACTCAGCTCAGTGCAACTTGCCTCCATGGCACTTTTCACAGTGTGGAATTATATGACTGTGGGACAATGCAATTGGTGTCTCTATCCTCTACCAGACAGTAAACCCCATGAAGGCAGGAATTGTTTTTGCTTTGCTTAGTTCTGTAATCCCATAGGTCTGGCATAGTTACTGGCATAACTGTGACAAGATTATCTGTTGAATAATTCCATGATTATATAAGCAGAAAAGGATATATAATATAGAGGCAGAGAGCCAGATTGATCCAGGTGGAAATCCGGTGTTTATTTGTATTAGTCTGTTTTCACACTGCTAATAAAGACATACCCCAAACTGGGAACAAAAAGAGGTTTAATTGGACTTACAGTTCTACATGGCTGGAAGGCCTCAGAATCATAGTGGGAGGCAAAAGGCACTTCTTATATAGTGGTGGCAAGAGAAAATGAGGAAGAAGCAAAAGCGGAAAGCCTTGATAAACCCATCAGATTACGTGAGACGTATTCACTATCATGGAAAAGACCAGTCTCCATGATTCAATTACCTCCCTCTGGTCCCTCCCAGAACACATGGGAATTCTGGGAGATACAATTCAACTTGAGATTTGGGTGGGGACGCAGCCAAATCATATCACTTACTCGTCCACTGCATGTACTGGGTATGTTGCTTTTAAGTGCTCCAAATTTCAGTTTTTTCACCTGTAAAATAGAAACAATGATACCTCTCTTGCAGGCTGGTTGTGAGTACACAATAGAATTATCTATGTTAAGTATTTAGCCCAGTACTGGAAAGTGAATAAGTGCCTGCACATGAGAGTTACTTTAATTTTTATGGTAGAACCTTCATATGCAATTTGCCCAAGGAAACAGCATTGATCTGATTTCAGAAGGAGATAAGCTGACTAGCATGAGAGCTTGTTTCATCCAGTTTTGATTGGAGAGAGGGAGAGAGAGTTGTTGGAGGAGTGGTGTTGCTGCTGCTGCTGCTGAAATGAGAGATTTGGAAGTCCTAAAACTTAAGATGTTCTTCGCTAAGGTGTGTGGGAAAAGACTGCTCCAAGTCACAGTAAATAATAAGCTGACTGGGTGAGGCCATATCCTCGTTTAAAAAAAGAAATTCAGTGTGATTGCTGACATGAGTGTCAAGAATGTAAGGCTAGGCAAAGCAATTAGACATTAAAATTCCACCAAGACAGTCCTAAAGGAATTCTGTTCAGTTCTGCCCTCCACACGGGGAGAGTAGTGAGATTAAAGGAAGCCCCCACAGCGAAGGGTGAGTGCTGATGTGCTCTTCCCAAGAAATGCTTTTCAGCTGTTACATATATGCTTTATATTACTTAAAAAAGCAGAGCTTTTGAAAGTGCTTTTAAATATTTGGGATATTTGTTCATAATAGCCAAAAAGTAGAAACAAGACAAATGTCCATTAGTTAACGAATGAATAAACAAAGTTTGTTATATCCATATAATGGTATACTGCTTAGGCATTTAAAAATGAAGTTCTAATACATGCTATAACATGGATGGACCTTGAAAACATTATGCTAAGTGAAATAAGCCAGACACAAGTATTGTGTGATTCCACCTATTTGAGATACCTACAGTAGCCACATTAGTAGAGACAGAACACACAACAGTGGTTGATTAAGGCTGAGGGAAGGGTAAGTTGGGGGGTAGCGTTTGACTGCTAATGGATGAGTTTCATTTTGGGGTGATGGAAATATTGTAAAATGAGATTGTGCTAATTCTACAAGTCTCTGAACATATAAGAAACCATTGAAGTATAATTAAATGAATAAATTTTATATGTGAATTATATCTCAATAAAGATGTTAAAAAATATTAGGGATAGATCAGAGGTTCATCACCCAGCCTGTATATTGCAGCCAATTTGGAGAGGCTAAAAAAAAAAAAAAGCCAGGTTCCAGATTCCCACTGCAACCACTGAGATCTGAATACCTGAGGGGTGAGGCATGGCCCTGGGCATTTGTGAAGCCACGATTGAGAGACTCTGCACTGGTTGATTGAGGGAGTAGATTTTAACTTTTCTACCTCTTCAGAGCTCACTGAATAGGCACTCACTTTTGTTGTTTTTAATGATACAAGGTTGTATGTCCAAGATAATATCCCTTAGTTTTTCTTGGAGGCAGAACAGTGGTAGAACTATATGGCCTTATTAGAAACTTTCCCATTTTAGGATTTTATAATTAAATTAATCTTTTGCAAATGTCATTAAAAGATACAAACGTTTGTTCTAGTAATGCCTGATGCTTTAGTACAACCAGAAACATTCTGTTCATTTAGTTTTATAATTTTTTCCTATTAGCTTTCTTAAAGTATAATTGACAAATAAAAACATGTGTATTTAAGATATATAATAGGATACATCTATATAATGAAATGATTACCATGTTCAAACTAATTACTGCATTCATCACCTCACAGTTACCATTTTTTAACTGTGGTGGGCTCCATGTAGTCTGAACTTCCTGGTGGCTTTGTTTACACTGTCAGGGGAAAACCGCCTGCTCTAGCCTCAGTAATGGTGGACACCCCTCCCCCTACCAAGCTCCAGCATCCCAGGTTGACTTCAGACTGCTGTGCTGGCAGCGAGTATTTCAAGCCAGTAGATCTTAGCTTGCTGGGCTATGTAGGGGTGGGATCTGCTGAGCTAGACCCCTTGGCTCCTTGGCTTCAGCCCTCTTCCCAGGGGAGTGAATGGTTCTGTCTCATTGGCATTCCAGGCACCACTGGGGTTGAAAAAAAACTCCTGCAGCTAGCTTGGTGTATGCCCAAATGGCCATCCAGTTTTGTGCTTGAAACCCAGGGCCCTTGTGGTATAGGCAACGGAGGGAATCTCCTGGTCTGCAGGTTGTGAAGACCATGGGAAAAGTGTAGTATCTGGGTTGGAATGCACCACTCCTCTCATGGCAGAGTTCCTTATGACTTCCATAGCCTAGGGGACAGAGTTCCCTGACCCCTTGCACTTCCTGAGTGAGGCAATGCCCCACCCTGCTTCTGCTTGCCCTTGTGGGCTGTACCCACTCTCTAACCAGTCCCAGTGAGATGAGCTAGGTACCTCGCTGGAAATGCAGAAATCACCTGCTTTCCACTTTGATCTCTCTGGGAGCTGCAGACTGGAGCTGTTCATATTTGGCCATCTTGCCAGCCACTTCTGGTAAATTTTTCTACATTTTTTTTTTTTGAGACGGAGTTTTGCTCTTGTTACCCAGGCTGGAGTGCAATGGCGCAATCTCGGCTCACCGCAACCTCTGCCTCCTGGGTTCAGGCAATTCTCCTGGCTCAGCCTCCTGAGTAACTGGGATTACAGGCACATGCCACCATGCCCAGCTAATTTTTAGTATTTTTAGTAGAGATGGGGGTTTCACCATGTTGACCAGGATGGTCTCAATCTCCGGACCTTGTGATCCACCCACCTTGGCCTCCTGAAGTGCTGGGATTACAGGTATGAGCCACTGCACCCGGCCCAATTTTTCTACATTTAATTGAGAGATTTTATCAGGAAAGGATGTTGAATTTTGTCAAGTGCTTTTTCTGCCTTTTTTGAAATAATTGTGATTTTTTTATCCTTCATTCTGAATCTGTTAGTATGGTGTATCATGTTTATTCATCTGCATACGTTGAACCCTCTTTGCATCCCAATTAATGTCTGTTTTTATGACAGTACTATACTGTTTTGATTACTATAACTTTGTAGTGAAGTTTAAAATCAAGATCCGTGATACCTCTACCTTTTTCTTTTTACTCAGGGTTACTTTGGCTATTTGGGATCTTTCGTGGTTCCATACAGATTTTTGAGTTTAAAAAAACTTTTTCTATAAAAAATGCTCTTGGAATTTTAATAGGGATTGAATTGAATTAGTAAATTGTTTTGGGTAGTGTGGATATTTAAAAAACATAATTCTTCAAATCTATGAATACTAGATATCTTTCCATTTGTTTGTATCTTTTTGACTTTCTTTTATTGATGTTTTAGACTGCTTAGTGTACAGATCTTAAAACCTTCTCAGTTAAATTTATTCCTAAGTGTATATTTTTTGGTATCTATTATAAATGGGATTGTTTTCCTAATTTAGTTTTTTGGAGAGTGTGTAGAAACACACTGATTTTTGTATATTATGTTTGTATTCTGCAACTTTATTGAAGTTATTATTTATAAGAGTTTTTTTCTGTGGAGTCTTTTGGATTTTCTATATATAAAATTGTTCCATCTGCAAACAGAGATGATTTAATTTTTTCCTTTCTTATTTGAATGACTTTTATTTCTTTTTATTGCTTAATTGTTTGGGCTAGTAATTCCAGTATTATGTTGAATAGAGGTGGTGAGAATGGGCACCCTTGTCTTTTTCCTGATATTAGAGGAAAACTTTTAGCTTTTCACCATTGAGTATAATATTACTTGGGAACTTGTGCTATGGCCTTTATTATGTTGATGTACATTGCTTCTCTATTTAATGGAGAGTTTTTAATCAGGTAAGGATGCTGAATTTTGTCAAATGCTTTTTCCACATCTATTGAGATAGCAGTGATTTTTATCCTTCATTCTGCTAATATGGTGTGTTGTATTTATTGATCAACATACGTTGAACAATCCTTGCATCCAGGGATAGATCCAGCTTGATCATGCTGTATAATTCTTTTAATATTCTGTTGAATTGGTTTGCTAGTGTTCTGTTGAGAATTTTTGCATCTATGCACATCAGGAATGTTGACCTGCCATTTTCTTTTTTTGTAGTGTCCTTGTCTGGTATGAGGGTAATGCTGGCTTTGTAATATAAATATGGAAGTATTCTCTCCTTTCAGTTTTTAAGAAGCGTTTGAGAAGGATTGGAATTCATTCTTTAAATTTTTGGTAGAATTCACCCAGGAAGTCATCTACTCCTAGGCTTTTCTCTGTTGGGAGGTTTTTGATCTTCCTACTCACTGTTAGTCTATTCAGATATTCTTTTTCTTCATTATTCAGTCTTGGTAGGTTGTCAGTTTCTAAGGATTTATTCATTTCTTCTAGGTTATCCAATTGTTGGATAGTAATCTCTTGTGATCCTTTGTATTTCTATGGTGTCAGTTGTAATGTATCCTTTTTCATTTATTATTTTATTTGTTTGAGTCCTTTCTCTTTGTTTCTGGGTTAGTTTAGCTAAAGATTTACCAGTTTTGTTTCTTTTCAAAAAACCAACTTTTACAAAACAAACTCTTAGTTTTGTTGATATTTTCAATCATCTTTCTAGTCTCTATTTCATGTATTCTTCCTTTAATCTTTACTGTTTGTTTTCTTATGCTAACTTTGGGCTTAACTTGTTCTAGATTTTTCTAGTTTCTTAAGGTGTAGTGCTAGGTTGTTCGAGATTATTATTTTTTCTTAATGTAGATATTTATCAATGCAAACTTCCCTCTTAGAACTGCTTTTTCTGCATTCTATAAGTTTTGGAATGTTATTTCCATTTTTGCCTCAAAATGCTTTTTGATTTTCCTTTTGATTTCTTTATTGATATATTCATTGTTAATGAATGTGTTACGAATTTCAGAGTTTCTTCCTGATACTGATTTTTAATTTTATACCATGTGGTTAGAAAAAATGTTTAATGTAATTTCAATCTTCTTAAATTTGTTAAAACTTGTTTTTTGGCCGAGCATATAATCTATCCTGAAAAAAGTTCTATATGTGCTTGAGAAGAATGTATATTCTGCTGCTGTGGGTGGAATGTTCTCTATATGTCTGTTAGATCCATTTGGCCTACAGTGCTATTCATGTCTTCTCTTTCCTTACTGATTTTCTGTCTGGATGATCTATTCATTGTTGAAAGTGGGGTTCAGAAGCCCCCTACTATTATTCTATTCCCTTCTATTTCTCCCTTCAGTTCTGTTAATATTTGCTTTATGTATTTAGGTGTTCCAATATTTGGTGCATATATATTTACAATTATTTTATTCTCTTGATGAAGTTAATGTCTTTATCATTATATAGTGACCTTATTTGTCTCTTATGACAGATTTTGACCAGAAGTCTATTTTGTGTGAGATAAATAGAGTTAATCTTGTTCTACCTTGGTTATTATTTGCATGGAATATCTTTTTCCATTTCTTCACTTGCAGCCTATGTGTGTCCTTAAAGTCTTTTCTAGACAACATATTATTGTGTCTTATTTTGTTGTATTCAGCCACACTGTGTTTTTTGGCTGCAGAATTTAATTTATTTACATTTAAAGTAATTATTTTTAGGTAAGGATTTACTGTTGCCATTTTATTAATTGTTGTCGTTTTGTAGTTACTTTTATCCTTTTTCTGTCTTCTTTTGTAGTTTGTTGAATTTTTAGTGACAGGCTTTCATTCCTTTCTCTTTCTCTTTTGTATCTAATAGAGGTTTTTCTTTGTGGTTGCCATGAGGCTTACATAAAACATATTATAATTATAAAAGTCTTTTTAGACTGATAACAACCTCAATTGCATATAAAAACTCTATACTTTTACTTTCCCCTCTCCTACCTTTTAGGCTATTACAGTAAAACTTTACATTTTAAAAATATAGTATAACCATAAATAATACTTTTGTCTTTCAACCTTTACACTAGAGTTAAAGTGATTTATGCATCACTATTACTGTATTAGAGTATTCTGAATTTGACTATATATTTATTTTTACCAGTGAGTTTTTATACAGTTTGTATGTTTTTATGTTGTTACTTAGCATCCTTTTGTTTCAACTTGAAGAATTACCTTTACTTTTTTTTTTGTAAGGTAAGTCTGGTGGTGATCAACTGCCTCAGCTTCTGTTTGTCTGGGAAATTCTTTATTTCTCTTTCATTTCTTAAGGACAGTTTTTTCAGGTGTAGTATTATTGGTTGGAAGTTTTTTCCTTTTAGCACTTTGGATATATTATCCTACTCCCTCTTGGCTCCTTCCAGGTCCCACAGTGGATGGTGCTGGTAGGAGGACCAAGGCAAAATTGGGCTGTAACCAAGTCCACAGCGGGGTGGGGTGTTTCTGGGTCTGTAGCTGGAGCCATGGTCAATAAACGTACCACCTGGGTATAGACCATTCTCAAAATGGCCCTCCTCAGTATTACAGCTTCCTACCAGGATCCCAAAGCTCCCATAAAGGTACTTTTGTCTGTTGATAGCTGCCAAATTAATGTTCTGTGAGGCGATATGAGCAGGGACCTCATATTCTGCCATCTTGCTGACATTACTCCTTCTGTTCATTTAAATTTACTTAACAGAGGTAATGACAATGGTACTAACGTGAAAATTTTCGTGCTCAAATCATACTTTCTATTTAGACAAATTAAAATGGTTGATACTTTAATGAAACCAACTTTTGTTTCATTATTGTTGTCATCATTATCAGCATGACTCAAAGCAATTAATTGTCTGTTTATTTTCCTCACTGGCATGTGTAAGTCACACCTGTCTTTTTAGGTGAACCACTGCATTTCCTGAAGAATAGTAATAAAAGTCCCTGTTAAAGTCTTCATGAAAGCCAGTCAGAACTTTATTTATTTATTTATTTGAGACACAGTCTTGCTGTGTTGCCCAGGTTGGTGTGCTGTGGCCTGATCTTGGCTCACTGCAACCTCTGCCTCCCGGGTTCAAGTGATTCTTGTGCCTCAGCTTCCCGAGTAGCTGGGACTATAGGCACAAACCACCATTCCTGGAAAGTTTTTGTATTTTTAGTAGACAGAGGGTTTGCCTTGTTGGCCAGGCTTGTCTCTAACTCCTGGCCTCAAGTAATCCACATGCCTCAGCCTCCCAAAGTGCTGGGATTACAGGCGTGAGGCACCACACCTGGCCCAGAACTTTTTTGAATTGCAATAACTTTTTAAAGAATGGAGGGGTCACCAATATCTTGAATTTTTTAGTGTAAGAAAAATGTTGGAAAGTTTTAATATAAACACGTTAGAATAGAGAATGTCATATTAAACTGGATTTTTGAGGGGCACCTCTGGTAGCATGAAAGGAGGTAGAAAAAAATAAATGTACATTTATTAAGTTTCTACTGCGAGTCAGATTAAAAGCTTAATGCTTTATATATAGAGCATATCATTTTATTCTAGCCCCAGTCTTCTTGGTAGGTAAGCACTGTCTTTTTGTTTGTTTGTTTTCAGATCAAGAAATGAGGCCAGGGCCGCTTAATTTGCCCTAGGTTTCAAGCTTGTAGGTGAAGGTCCTGAGATGTGGTCCAGCAGATGTAACTCTGCTGTTCTGTTATTCTAAAGACAGGCCAGATTGTGTTTTATAGCTTTGTATAGGAAAAAGCACTAAACATTAGATGACCCCAACTTCAAATTCCATGTGCTCTTGGATAAGTTACAATCTTTGCTTGAATCCCATCCTCCTAAGATATGAGAGTGCATGTATTTGTCTCATGGGATTGTTAAGAGGCAACTGAGGTGATGCAGGTATAAGTCCTCAGCATCTAGCTTGGCACTGTATGGGTGGGATATTACAAACGTCAGTCCAGTGGCTTGGAGTGAATGTGGAGTAAGTGAAGTGGAAAAAGTGGCCCATCTTGATAAAATACCCAGCCTCATTCTAATCTTCCTCTTTGAATTCCCTCTGAATGAGGGACAGGCATGAAAACCCAGATCGAAAAAGGCTCCCAGTTGGTTCTGTCTGTCTGGGTAGGTATTGTCGTTTTCAAAGGAATTATTTTCCTGGCTTGAGTTCTTTCAGAAATCCATTAATTTATAAACCAATAGAAATATATCCAGCACCTGCTTTGTGCTAAGTACCCTGGGGAATATCTCTGCCTTCAAGAAACTTAATGTGTAGTTGCAGGGGGCAAAGCAAACAAATGCAAAACAACAGCAGTACTAAAAGAGCCACTATTCATCTTTAAAAAATAACTTACATAGTGAAAATTCAGAAGTATTGAAGGTAGAAAGTAAGTTTCTCTCCTACCCCTACCCTTCTTGTCCTGGTTCTCTTCCCCTCTTATCAGTTTCTTAGTGCTCTCTGCGAGATTCTTTCTTTATAAAAGACATATAGGTACATATAGCACCTTTCCTTTTACGGAAATACCACAGAGACATACTCTTCTGTACTTTGCTTTTTAAAATTCATAAAATATCTCAGATATTGTGCTGTATCAGTACATATTGATCTCCCTGATTCTCTCTGATGGAATTCTTTTGTATGAATATAGCATACGTTATTTAATAGTCCCTTATCAATGGTCTTTTAGGTTGTTTCTAGGCTTTTGCTACCTGAACAATGCTGCAGTAAATTCTCCTGACAAAGAGGTATAATTAAAGGCTAAATTGTGTGGCTCAGACTGTAAGTGATTCTGATTTCACAGTGTGGGTGCTAATGGCATTTTGGGTGAGACAATTTTGGTTATGCAGAACTGTCTTGCCCACTGCATGATTGTTAGGTCCACTGCCAAAATTCCAGCATGCTCTCATTGTGAAAACCAAAATAGCCAGTCCCTGTACCCCCAGCTCCCATCTCCAAGTGTTCTCTAGGATGATGATGTCACCAAGATTGGGAATTGCTGCAGGAATAGGGAGTTAGAGTTGGAAGCCTTCTGGAGAAAAGGACCGTCTGAGCCTGCTATGGTTTCAGTGTTTGTGTTCCCTTCAAAATTCATGTTGAAACATGTTAAGAGGTGAGGCCTTTAGGTGGTGATTAGGTCATGAGGGCTTCACCTTCTAGGATAGGATTAGCATCTCTAAAAGGACATGAGGAAGTGAATTCGCTTCCTTTTGCCCTTCTGTCCCTTCCATCATGTAAGAACACAGCAACAATATATTGGAAGCAAAGAGAAGCCCTCATCAAACACTGAGCCCGCCAGTGCATTGATCTTGGACCTTCAAGTATTCAGAACTATGAGAAATAAACTATTGTTTATAAATTACCACGCTTATGGTATTTCGTTATAGCAGCACAGAAGGCCTCAGATAGAACAGGACTTTGAGTATTTGTACAGGCTTTGGGGCATAGCCTGCAAAGGATGAGACTCAGTCATCTTATTGGGGATTTCTCTTGTCTTGGTGTGCCTGCTCATTTACTCGCAGAGATGACTCAGTGTTTGTGAAGCCAATTAGCCTGGCAAGTAGTCCTTAGCATTTAACATGGGTCCTGGAAAGAGCTTGGACCTTGCATAAGCTTCTTTGCCCTGGCTGCCATGTTGGCCCTGGGTTTGCCTTTGGTCACAGGTGTGGAGGTGCAGGCCTGGTGACTGTCTTCACTAGTAGAATGAAGAGGGCCATTAACACAGGTGGATGGACCACTGACGGGCTTAGGACAAATGATGCAATGCTTGAATTTTCACTCTACCGTTTCTGTGCCAGTGAATAATAAAGTCATAGAAAGTTAAAGCTGAAAGGAAATTTTTAGATCATCTATCGCCTCTCAATTAGGAGAGAGGGAGTGAGGCTAATGTGCTTTAGAGGGGAAAATGTCATAAAAGAGCCTGTAAGTAAGGGGTATTATGGACTAGGGGTAAGAGTAGAGATGCCTGAGTACGATGGACTTCATGCCAAGGGAAAAATGATCTAAATCAGTGGTTTACTAACTGGGTTTCATATCCGTATTGGAAAAGTAATATAAAGAAGAAATGCAGATTTCTAGGCTCCACCCCAGCCTGAGAAAATTAGAATTTCTAGGAGTAAGATCTGGGAATCCGTATTTTTGCTATGATCCTCATGTAATTTTTGTGCCCAGTCGTGGCCTTACAATCAAACTTGGGAAACTCTGATTTAAATGATTCAGTCAAATAATTTCCACATTGCAAGTATGAGTGTCAGAGGAGCCTGGGGTGCTGCTTTGCTGGATATCTGTACTCTGGGCAAAGGGAGAGAACAGATAATATGCTGGGTGGTTAATTATGTTGGCATTTATTCATTCTGAAATGTTTACAAAAGTAATTAGAAGACAGATTAGGTGTGATGCTCACTGACCTTTAAGGAGAACTTGGCATCAAACAACTAAAAAAAAAAAAAAAAAAAAAAGAGGAAATGCCTATGTCAAAGGTTAATCAGAGCAAAACACAGCATGATTAGCTGGGGATCTCTAGCTTGCAAAAAGAAGGATTTTCTTTGGTATTAAGAATGAGAATTAGGAAATGGAAGATCATCTCTTTTAAGTCATTGTTTTTCTGGATTTGGAATGACTCTTTCCAGACCTGAGCCTTGGCTGGCTGGCCTAACAATTTTCTGCCTGACATTGTTGGGAAGATCTTTTCAATGGTAAATTTAGAGCTCTTGCTCCACGTGGTTACATAATCAAACTGGATCACTAACTATTCTTACCTCATCTTCTAGAGACTGTATGGAACCCTACCTTCCTTTAGATGATGGCAAATCCTCCAGGGCCCCATAGGACGGTTCTCTCCCTTGCCTTTAAGTTCTTCTCCCTCGCTAGGGTTCACAGGGCTACCTTCTCGACAATCCCTCGAAGCTGACTATGTGACCTGAGGTAAGTGTCCCAACTCTACCTCACCTTTGCCCTTCCAGATCCATTTTTCTGGCTGCTCTGCACCTTGGGAGGCTGCCTCCTGTAGACGGTGTCACTGGGGCTTCTTTGCTAGCTAGCTGACTTCCTGCTGGCAAAGGAAGCAGGATTAACCAGCAGGAAGTCCCTGACAGGGGTGCTAAGGTCTTGCCTGAGTTCCTTGCCAGGGTCCTAGGATGTTCCCATGACTACAGCTCCCACTGCGCAGCTGCACTGCTGTGGCTGGGGGCCCTCGCTGGGCTCCCGTGGCTCCGTTTCCTCCTTTTGCCCCTTCCCACCTGCCTGCTTTGATGTCTCCCTCTGTTGGCAGTTGCTGGATGCTTCATCCATGTGTGGTAGCTTGCTTTCCCCTGCACACATCTCAGTACATACTCCAGCTGGGGAAATCTTTTCAGTCTAACACCCTGTTCTTTCCCAGCCTGAAAATTTTTTCTGGTACAGTGGTCAAACAGGAAAGCAAACCGTCTTCTGCCTGTCTCCGTGCAACGGTGAAGATCACGCAAGATAGTCCCTGTGGAGGTGTGTGTGCTTCAGCAGTGCAGAGCGTTCAACTATAAGGTGGCATCATAGTCGCTGCTCTGGTGATTATTATTAAGGTCCGAGACATCTTTATAACCTTAAAACATTTTGGACAGCTTTCAATATTTGATATTTGCACAGTAAATACTACTTGATTAATTCAGGGAGCTGGAAGTAGGGAGTACTGACAAGTACATCTACCTACTTTGAAGTGTACAGACTCATTATGTTTCTGGAAGTTACAAGAGAGTCTAGTTTCATTCTCTTTGTTATTAATGAAAATTCCTCCCAGATTCTGGGAACAGGTTGATGTACAGCCCTAGTTTTCAGTTACATCAGTTTCATTTATGTCTGGGTTCCATAATTATTTTGTGGAGTTGTCAGAAGTTATGTTAGGGTTTTACTGGCAAGATTTCAGTTTAACCTGGGAAACCTTGAATATGTAAGTTTCTAAATGACTGCACATGTAAGTCATAATTTATCTAACCATTGCTTCATTGTTAGAAAATTAGATTGTTTCCAGTTTTGCTCTATGATAAAGCAATAGAGTGATCGTCTTTGCACTCACAGCAGCCTGCACATCATTCAACAATACCATCACTGCTCAGGTCAGAGGCTGGTGGATACAGCCATAAACAAGGTAAAGCCATGCTCTCATGAGTTTATATACTAGTCGGGGAGGCAGACAATAAACAAACACAATGAGTAAATGTGGTAAAGCAGGGTAAGGGTGGTAGGGAAGAGAGGCAATGGGGGTTGCCATCTAAAATAGGGTAATCACAGAAGCCCTTCTGATATGGAAACATTTGGGTAGAGATCTGAATCACATGAAGGACCAAGCCAAATATTTAGGGAAAGGCATGGCAGAGGGAACAGCCTTTGCAAAGGCCTGGAGGCAGGAAAGTGCTTAACATATTTGAGGAACAGCAAGGAGGTCAATGGAACTGGAATGGAATGAGTGAGGGGGATAGTAGTAAGAAGTGAATTAGAGGGAGAAATGGGGGCAAAATCTTCAAGGATCTTATAGGCCAATATAAAGACTCTGACTGGTCCTTACGGTGATGGAAGACCTTGATGGGCTTGAAGTAGGAGAGTAACATGAGGAGAATTTCATTTTAAAAGGCTCTCTTTAGCTGCTGTAAGAAAGTGTTCTGAAGAGGGTGCGGTAGAGTGAGGGTGGCCCGGTGGGAGGCTTTGGGGATAATTCAGGGAGAGATGAGGGTGGCTTGGATCAGAGTTGTCTAAATGAATGTCATGAGAAATGATTGGATTCTGGGTACATTTCAAAGGCAGAGGTGGCCAATTTTAATCATAGATTGGATGCAGGATATGAAAGATGGAAGTTGAGGATGGCTTAGGTTTTGCCCTACATAATGCCTGTTGAGGGATAAGTAAACAAATGTTTAGTCAGGGCAGTGGTTCTTAAGTGGAGGTGATTTTGCTCTCTAGGGGACATTTGGTAATGTATGGAGATAGTTTTGTTTGTTACCCTGGTGGGGGAGATGTGTGCTACAGACTTGTAGTGGGCAGAGACCATGGATGCTGCTAAACCTGCAGTGCACAGGACAGTTGCCACAACAAAGAATGATCCAGCCCCAAGTGTTGATAATGCTGAGGATGAGAAACCTAGAGTTAGGGAGATCACTAGGGTTTTTTTTTTTTTTTTTTTTTTTTTTTTCTCAGCCTCTTTCTTCTCTTGGCTCAGTTCTCCTCTCCACTCGGGATGGGTTTCTTTGTTGATTCTTGTACATGTTAAGAAATGGCTGACCCAGCTCTTCCCTTTACTCTCCCCCGAACGTGACCTTTAAGCTCTCACATCCAAATTCAACTCACTATATCTAGTCTCTTTGTTCTAATTCCACATTTTCGGGAGAGAGACATTGATTATCCCAGGTGTTCCTTCCACTTCAATCCAGTGTGCCAGAGGGTGGGTTTACATGGGCTCTTGTCTGCTTAAAAAAGACTGCGGGAAAGAGAGTCTGGGAAGGAATGAATGGAGGTCACATGAGAAAATTAACTGGAGTGTCTGTTTTATGAACTTGGAGAATTCAGCCTACGGATATGATTGCTGGGGATCCTGCCTAGCCCACAGAATTGTTAGGGTATCTGTTCATTCATCCCAGTCCTTTTAAATTATAAGAAAAGGAAACTGTATATGAGGAAAGATGGCTAAAGATCTCCCGGGCCATATTCAGAATCTGACTTCCTACTGAGCTGGACATAAGGAGAAAGCTGCTTGCTGTGTTTTTCCTTTCCACTTCTAATTGAATTTGAATCCAGTATATCTTTGGAGGAAGTCACTTAAAGCAACAAACACTTGTAACTAGTGACTGGCGTGAAAAGTAATAGTGAGACGAGAGAGCGAGCATGGAATGCAATGGGCACGTGTTACGGCATATGGCTCTCCTTTTGCGTTTCCACTGACTACATTAACCATGCAGGAATTTGCTTTCAGAGAGAAAGGGGCATTCTGCAGATGGTGGCATATTGGAGTCATTGTCAGAAAGAGAAGAGATTATATCAGACTAATATTGAATCAAATGTTCATTTTTCCATGCAGTAATGAGTATTTTAGAATTTCCAGCCTGCTGTTCCACACGACTAGCGCACAAAGAGTTGTCTCCGAGGATCTCCAAATAGGGCAAATACAAATTGTCTTAGGAACAGGCTGACCATGGTGAGGAGAGAGGGAGCCTGCTCAGGTGCAGGGAAGTGCCGGTGTGTTCCTGGCATGGGCAAAGCGAGACCTGGTGACCAGAATGTCCCCTTTACTCTCTCTGTCTGTTGGAAGTACCAGCATTTCTCAGATCATTGAGGTGAACTTTTCAAAGTCCCTGCAGATAAGCAGTTATCAGCTAATAATTAAGACTTAAAAGGCCACTTGCACTTTTAAAAAAACAGGTTTATTGAGATGTAATTCTCATACAGTTCATCAACTTAAAGTGTATAGTTCAATTGTTTTTTAGAATATTCATAGTGTTGCGCATCTATCATTATAATCGATTTTAGAACATTTTCATTATTCTCAAAAGAAAACCCATACCCGTTTCCCCCAAAACGCCAGCCCTAGGCAACTACTAATTTACTTTCTGTCTCTATACATTTGCCTATTCTAGAAATTTCATATAAATGGAATCATGCAATCTATTGTCTTTTGTTTCTGGCTTCTTTTACTTAGCGTAATGTTTTCGAGGTTTACCCATGTCGTGGCATATATCAGTACTTCATTTTTTAAGTGGCTGAATAATATTCATTATATGGATATGTCACATTTTGTTTATTCATTCATCAGCTGATGGACATTGGGATTGTTTTGAATATGTGGCTATTATGGATAATGCTGCTATAAACATTTGTGTGCAGGCCATTTATATTTTAGCATTAATTAGTCAACTCAAAAGTCAACTGCTGTAGGAACTCTGCCATGATCTGCCCTCTTCCTTTGTCCCTGTCCCATTTAATTACTCTCCCTTCTCTCGGTACCTTGTATGCCTATTATTAATACTTACTCTCTGGGGTGATGGTTTATTTATTATCTCACCTGTCACCTCTTTGAAAGTGAGAATTATGTCTTATTCTATCCCTAGCCCCTATTAAGTTTGCTAGTAGTTCTATTTCTCAACAAATTGCTGAATTTACATATATGGCCTTTGACAATGAGTATTTATATTTCACTCTTTAAGGAATTTCATACTCTCAGT
This sequence comes from Saimiri boliviensis, assembly GCF_048565385.1. Lineage (NCBI taxonomy): Eukaryota > Metazoa > Chordata > Mammalia > Primates > Cebidae > Saimiri > Saimiri boliviensis. The sequence continues at coordinate 43,471,614 of NC_133460.1, forward strand.
TCAGCCTGAAAATTCCACCTCTTTTTCTTTAGTCTCCTACTTACCTGTCACTCTGTAAGTCCTTTTTGGTTATGGCCAGGATCCCAAGGTGACTGGGAACTGTCTGTCCTGGTCATTTATGGTGAACCAGAAGAGGCACCAAGGGGCTTCAGAAAAATCAGATTAAAAAAAAAAACTTACTTTGAAAATGTTAATCTTTTTGCATCTCCCCTTTTATTTTTCCTTTTTGAGCTTTAAAGGAAGGGAAACACCCTCTGGGTGCTCCATGGGAGTGTTGATTCAGGGGAGTATTGGGGTAGGTGGAGAAGAACCCTCACAAACGTGTGGAGCTACAAGCAGAGGAGAGGCTTCTTGGACTTGGACTTGGACAAGCAGAGGAGAGGAGATGACATTGTTGTTGATGACATAGTTGAGGCTTCTCTTGAGCACCTGCTCAGCTGGACCTGCCATCTTTTGTGTATTTCACAGGAAGTTCTCAGAGCTTCCTTTAGGTTTCTAGGCCTCTGTGTGTGTTCAACATGGCTTTTGAAGCTGCTGCAGCCCCTCACAACCAAGCGACAAATATCACATCATCAGGCTGGCTCCTGGGCTGCCATAGCTCAGGCTGGCATTCCTTGCTCTTCAGTTGGCTATGCCCCTCAATACTCTTGTTGTCACCATTGCTTACAATCTCAGAGCCATCGCCTTCTGTTTTGAGATTGCTAATTTGCTGGCCTGTAGTCTCACTAGAATCTCTGGTTTTGGAAAATCAAGACCTTGTTTCAGTTCTGTATTCACAGGGCCAACCACAGTGCTTGGCATTTTGTAGGTTCCCAGTGACTGTTTTTGAGTGGGTCACTTCTGGGCCTTCTTTAGGGCCTGGCAGGGAGGTAGATACAAGAGGGAGGGGTTCCCCAGGTGTGGGAAATAAGCATCTGTGAGCATAGAATGAAACTAGAGACATTGGCACATTTTTGTTTAGAGAAGGGCAATCTTGGAATTTAAACTTTTGTTCTGGCAAGCTTGTCTAAACGACCTTTTATGTCCTCTAGATGGATGATATCTCTCTCTCTACTCATGGCGTGCTAGACCTTTGCATAGGGCTTCTGGAATGGTTCTAGTTCTGAACTTTTAGAAAAGGCATGCAGCTCCAGAATTATCATCCTTTCTTGATCTGGAATTACCTCAGCTTGCTGAAGCCATCTTAAAGGACCTGTTTGTTTCTACCCTAATAATAAATTCCTGGGCATGTGTGTGTAGTATTTGGTACATTTTCCAAGAGCTTTCAGAAAATTTTTTCATGAGACCCACACAGTCCCATGGGGCTGGGGCCATGACTTATCCTTCTGTCATCAGGAATGCTGACATGAGGCTGCCTACCTGGAAGACACTCAGTACATCTGGTTTCAGGGAGATTGTGGCAAGGATTTGCTTTTTCCATTTTTACAAAAAAGGCACTGAGAATGAAAGAGGTAATGGCTATTTAGAGGCAAATAAGGTTTTCTTTGTCTCTTTCACTGTGCTGTACATTTCTGCTCACCTTTTGATAATTTGTGTTGATGGCACATGATTGCTTTAGACAGTTGGTATATTTTGTTAATAAATTCATTCCTATTTCTTCTCTGGGCTTGCTCTTTGGGGTTCCTTTGCCTTTCCATTCTGCTGCCTGTGATTTGAGAATGGGCAGCCAGGTCATCAAATCAGTGGGGTATCTCCATAAAACAAAACAAAGCACCCAGAGTAACAAGGGTAATGTATACCTGCAGATTTGGAGAGAATCAACCACAGTGGTGCTCGCATACCAAATAAAATGAAATACCAAGGCTTGGAAGCCCCATCCTTGTATTGTGTAGCAGCATCGAGGGACATGTTTAGCACGTGGGACACGAGGAATGACTAACATGGATTTCATCCTTTCCTTCAAGTACTCACAGGTGATATTCACTGTGCAGTTAATCAAGTCCTACTTGACAGATTGTGCCATCTTTTCTGATGTATGCTTGTTTTAATTGTCTCCAAAGACTGTGAGTTCTGTGAGGTCATGTCTTCCATGTCTATGCAGCTCTCACAGTGCTTTCCACACACTGAAACCCAGTGAAGAACTGATTTTGGACATTTGGACCGACTGGATATTTTCATTGGAATATCCCATCTTTAGTTCAAATTCAGTATGAGTTGCCTTGGTCCCCTCTTTGTTGTAAAAACAGTTTAAGTGAGCTCACATGTCATATGATGAGACAGCACCAATTAGGAATGGTGGGGGGAGGGAAGTAAGAAGAACAAGAGTAGGGCCATCCAGTGGGTTCCCCAGAGGTACACATGCTGCAGGAGAACCACAGATTTGGCTTTACAAGACTGAGATCAGTTACACAGTTCATCGTCTGTATAATAAAAGCCATCCAGCTTCTCACAAGTAGAGTAACCACTGGATCTCAAGAGCCCAAAGGAGTTTCTTGATGTCCACAAGATTCACAGCTTTCTGCTGGTCTGGGCTATCCAACAGGTAGATTTTTGAGAATGGAGAGGAATGAATGGACTGCACAGCTTCCAACCGATCCTTCATGAATTTTATTTCTCTCATCTGAGCTTTTGCTCAAATGCAGTTTATTTTTAAGAGAACATACCCATCCTTATCCCACACGAACTCTCCCTTCTACTTCCCCTTTTCTGAAAGAAAACAATAACCACACAGCCACCTAAGTCTGTATGACCATAGTTGTATAGGACTTCTTTGCCCATTTGTTCCCATATCCAACCTGTCATCAAAATGTCTTCCTTTCTCTTCTCCCACCCTCCCATCTTCCTCTTCTCTTTTCCTTCCTTTCTTTTTCCTTCTCTCTTTCCCTTCCTTCCTCCTTCCCTTCTCCCATCACTTCCTTCTTTCCTTCATCACTTACTATATTCCAGGAGCTGAGCTAAACAAAAAGGCGTGATTTTATGTAACAGTCAGCAAGGAGACTGTCCAGTCAGAAATTACATCAGCTTTAACACAGAAGCAAGGTACTCAAAGCCCTCCCTTGTGCCAGGTGTAAACTCTTTGGTTCCTGGATTTGGAAGAGGCATTGTTTCAGGGAGTTCCAGGAGGGCTGAGGTGGTAGGGCAGCACAGTTTTGTGGGGGTCATGGTTTCAGGAAAGGAGTGCTTTCAGTATTCACAAATATAGAATTGTTTCAGTATTTTAACAGCTGATAGAGCTGCATTGGCAGATGTTGGCTGCATAGCAGTCCTGAGTAAATGGAGTCACAAAGATGACTCAGCTGTGTTTCCTACCCTAGAGGATACTGTAGTTCACCATCTTCAGAGTGTGTTTTAAAAACGTATTTTCCTCTCCCTGTTTGTTGCTACAATTGTAGTTTAGACACTCACTATCTTAGACTTCACTGATTATAATTACTTCTTAACTGCTCTTCTGGATTTTAATTGTTTTCTTCTCTTATTTTCCCTCTTTCCAATGTTTCAGGTATCTTCTGTCAGAGAAAATTCCCCTAAATATTGCTTTTACCATGCTGTATTACTTCTACTCCAAAACCGTCAACGGCCCTTCTCTATTCTTTAGAATAATATTTGAACTGTTTACCTGGGCATTGGAGGCCCTCAATTTTGTACTTGCAACATTTCATCAAGTAATATGGTGTCACGAAGGAAGGACAAGCCATGGTTCCCCCTGTTCTTAAGTACTTACAATGAGTGATGGTGGTATGGAAGAGATGTTTGTAGTGTTATACAGTAAAAGCAAATGGGGGAAACAGGTAGGTGATGATGTGAGGAGTGATAAAGGCTGATTGTGCTGGCAGGGACAGTGAGGAAATACTCTCTGGGACTCTGATTTCTCAACAAGCTGAGAACAATTAACTTTTAGTCAAAAGGCTCTGATTTCTAGGTGGTTGAGCCTGAGATGGATGAAGGATGTTTGTTAACCTCAAAATGAAATGTATTATCCTTTCTGAGGTACAAACCAAGGATGGGAAAGCTTTTCAAAGTGTATGAATTCAGAGTAAATTCTAAACCAGGTTAGTGCAAGTGACTCTGAAACTCACTTTCTCATATTCTGCCAGCTTTCTCAGAAGGTGAGCTATCAGCTTTGAATGGATATGCGGCATCTTGAGCTGGACTGGATTCACAGGACACGTCTGCAGGAGAAGTGTTTGGAGTCCTTTCTCTGAGCTGCTCTTTAGGAGAAAGCTTGGCTCAGTAGAACCTAAGCTTAGATTGTTCCTACTTCACATGTACTGAGAACTACTTCACGTGGCTACTACAAGTTAGGCATTTTGCTCATATTTTCATACAGGCTCTCATGTAATCTTCACTGTTATCTTGTAAGATAGATGTTATACATTGAAACCCAAAGACTAATTTATCTGAGATCACCCCATGGCTAAATCCTAGAGTCAGGATTGTAGGATTGCCAGAATCTATGCTCTTTTCACTCTGATTTTCTAGAGCTAATACTTTTTGGAAGTGTTGGAAATGCAAGGATTTAACCTTCACATGGCATGTTGGAAATGAGACTTTTAAGTCTCTAAATCCCTCTTCTATTCCCCCCTATTGATAAGGGCAGTTGAACGTCCATCTACCCTGGGAGATAAGGATACCCTCCTTCTTAGGCAGAAGTTCCTTTATTTCATGGTTGAGTGACCTCAGCAAGAATGTCTCAATCCTTCAGTCATATGACTCTATATTCACTCCAGTGCCTTTTTTGATTTTTGGCAGTGAAGTTCCTTTCAGACAGAGCATTATGCTGTCACTTGCCAATATCCCCACTGTTATCTCTGGCTTGCTTTAATCATTTATGCTGCTGCTGTTTAGAATTTGATTTGAGTGTTGTGAGGTTTAACTAGGATCATCCATATAAAGTGCTTAGCGCAATGACTGGCACATTTTAAGAGCTCAATAAATGGCAGCTACCACAATGGTTTTCACTGAGTGGAGAGTACCCTGTAATCAAAAGGTAAGCCCCCTTGCTCTGGACTACTTCTTCAGATGAACGTGGTTAGTTGGCAGGACTTGGAGGAGATGAGGCATAGGTCAGATAAGGTTTTAAACAGGCATGGTAGTCAGGAAGGGCCTTAGATGTGTGATGATGTGCTCCAGAGGATTTCCTGAGCATTCAGATGGACTCATCAAGACAGAGTTTAGCAAATTTTGGCCCATGTGCCAAATGTGGCCTACTGCCCGTTCCTCTATAATCTGTGAGTTGATAATTTTTTTTTTACAGTTTTAAATGTTTGAAAAAATTCTAAAGAAGAAGAATAGTTGTGACACATGAGAATTGTATAAATCTCAAATTTCATGTTCCGTAAGTAAAGTTTTATTGGTACACAGCCATGCCTATTTGTTTACGGATTGTCAATGGCTGCCTTCACTCTGTGAGGGCAGAGTGGAGTAATAGTGACAAGAGACTGTATGGTCCACAAAGTTGAACACGTTTACTCTCTGGCCCGTTATAGAAAGGTTTGCTCTGGTGTAAGGTAGACTGATTTAAGAAAGGGAGATAAGCGAACACTTAAGCATACATAACTCAGTTTACAAAGTTTCCAAGAAGAGGCCCTGCTCACTTGGGCCATGAAATTAGAGTCTGTCTAGTTTCAGTTCAGTTCGGTAAATAATTACTGAATGCTTCAAATATGACAGAAATATTCTCTGCCTATAGAAACCTCACAGTATTATAAATGCATAGACTTGTAGGAAGGAATGCAGAACCACCGAGGTTTGAGTTCAAATCCTGGCTCCATCGTTGATGAGTTGTATGTGCTGCTGGATCTCTCCGTTTACCTCTCTAGGTCTACCCTTCTCTCTTCCATGCCCTGTTTAGGCCTGGGGAGGCTGAGTCATGGATTTAGCTGATGAGAGCTGTCTTGTTATTCAGGTTCCACGTGGATTTGGTTGATGGAAGGAAGGGAGTGAATCAAGATAGTTGTTCTTCCAGTTCTCTCCTTACTTGTTGTTGTGGTTGGCTGCATGTCTCTACTAAAGGCCACAGCTTCTGATGGAAGGCCTTTTCCATACAGCTGCTCTCTCTGCTGGGTACTGGTAACCACTCCATCCTCTTTACCTTGGGCGTAGAGTTGTAATAGGCTCTGCTAGCAATAGTTTCAGGCTGTTGCAATAGCTCTTGTTGGGTTTCACTATCATTCCAGCATTTATAAGCAGTTTAAATGAGCTTCAGTTTCCTCATCTGTAAAATTAGGATACCATGTGAGTTATGATCACAGCACATGTAAACTCCTAGCACTGTGTCTGGGCATGCAATAAGGGCTCAGTAAATGCTATTTACTTTCTTCTTTTCTTGAGAGCTTATAATTTCTTAAGGGGAACAAGTCCAATGGCTGCAGAAAAGTTTGAACCAAATTAGGGCAGTGGTTTAGGGATTATTAGGAAAGGACACATTCGGGAAATAATTTGGAAGCACTGTAAGCAACACTTGCAGATTCTGGGTGTGTGGGATAAGAGAGAGGGAGGAATTGGGGATAAATCTGAATTTCCCGCATGTGTTATTGTGTGGACAGTAGGGAGCGAAAATGCAAGGGGAGTTTCCATATTAGAGAAGAAGATGAGTTTGTCAGAACAAGCAGAATTTGAAAGTCTGTCAGATGACCAGGGGACAATGTTAGGTAGGTGGTTGGCTGGGTGGCACTGGAGAAGGGTCTGGGTAGAAGAGGAACATTTGAGAATCATCATTGTACTACAAAATAGATAAGAAAGTAGAAGAGACTGCTGTGTGTCATGGGTTTGGTAGAAAGACAGATGCTCTAATGGCAAAAGGACTAGACTGGAAGTCAAGTGATTTTCCTTTTTTTTTTAAATTTTAATTTTGAATTTTAATTTTTTATAGAGACAAGGTCTCATTCTGTCACCCAGCCTGGAGTGCAGTGGCACCATCAGAGCTCACTGCAGCTTCCAACTTTTTGGCTCAAGTGATTCTCCCACTACAGTCTCCCAAGTAGCTGGGACTACAGGTACATGCCACTGCACCCAGCTAATGTTGGTATATTTTGTAGAGAGGGAATCTCAATATGTTGCCCAGGCTGGTCTTGAACTCCTGGCTTCAAGCCATTTTCCCACGTCAATTTCCCAATTTGCTTAAGATTACAGGCATGAGCCATTGTGCCCAGCTGGCTTTATTTCTTGACCTGGATTGCCAGTGACTGGCTGTTTAACCTTGGAGATGTTACTTAGCTGTACTGACAATCTGTTTTCTCCAGCAAATGTAAAATGAGAAGGTTGGACTAGGTGATATCTATGATGCTATAGATCTTGCAATCTAATTGGGAGGCAAATCATGGAATAACTAGAGATTACCGATTATATTATCAAGTGCTATCTGAAGGAGAGTGCCCAGAGACCCATGATCTTCCTAATCAATGGCTATTGTTTAGTGAGAAGGCAGCACACGGAAATTAAGACTCAGTTCCATGGAATAGTGATAACACCAACAACAATGGCAATATTTATTGAGTGCTTACCGTGTATCAGGTACTGCTCATGGGCTTTGCATCTATTAATATTTAATCTTTGCAATAACCTTATGAAGTAGAGACTATTAGGAACCTCCAGGTTACAAAAAATGAGAGCATTAAAAGGTCAAATATCCCACTCACAGTCATAAAGGAAATAAGGATTGAAACCCAGGCCACTTGGTTCCTGAGCCCAAGTATTTAATCACAGACTATTTGCTCATAGGGAAGACTGAGAGCTCTAGGGAAATAAGAGCCGGAGGCATACACATTGGAATTAGTAACGTTTTTAGACCAACAATGATTTTAAGAGAGGCATGTTCAGGAAGCAGACTCAGTTATGATTATACTTGTGTGGGAATCTTCGTTGCTGGCTAGTGTTTTCACTATATTTGCAGGTGGTATAATAGATACTCCTTTAATTGGTACATTTTGGTAACAACTAAAAAAATTACTTATTAACCCACATATAATATGTACTAACATATATTAATATGTGCAGATTCAACCTTTTGTGCACCTTCATGCTGCCTCCTCCTACCCCAAGAATTACTTTTTCTGAATTGTGCTTGGCTATGTTACCATCATCTACAATGAAGACAGGCATTAAGACTGATGACTCTTATCCTTGTGAGTGTTGTAAGGGTATTACTGAGATCTTGCTTATTTACATTCTGTAATGTCTCTCATATAAGGAATACCCAGGTGAAATTCCCTTGTGGTCTTGTTAATATTAATTGTACTTCTTCCACCAACCATTTTAGATTTTTTTTTTTTTATTAGAGACCCTTTAGTGAAACAAATGACCAAGTTGTTCCTTTCGAAGTGGGCTGTTGAAAACTTAAGAGGCAAATCTGTGGCCAAGGGTAGCATCTGTGCAGTTTTTTAAAACTTTATTCCTGGTCCCATTTTGTGATTCTTTGTTTGCTTTTCTTTCTTTTTCCACCTGCTTTTCTTTTATAGCATCTTGTTGTAGTTTATGGAACTATAACTAAGGCAGAATTTAAATCAGTATCTGTGTGCTTGTAACCCCACCTGCATATTCACGAAATGCATATCCACAGTGCAGCTTGGACTATCTCTCCAGGCAGCCGGCTTGTCAACACAGGGACTATTAAGGTTCTATAACTACTCGATATACTTGCTGATAACAAGGAGGTCATCAAAAAGAAAGTGATAATTAGGATTAGCACAACCATCAATTTACAGTCCCTTTGATGAGTGTTGGTTGTACTTAATGACTCACTGAAGATCAAGTCACACTCCCTTTCAGCAGTAATGTGAGCTTAATAAGCATTAGTGTGATGAGGGCAATGAATAAACAATCATCTTTGTAATGATAACAATTTGGTCCAGGCAGGAGGGAAAATATTCCTGACTGGGCTTGCTTGACTGTGACAGGAGGTGGCGAGGCAGAAGCTGGTAGAGGAAAGGAGAGGTCCGGTGGGGTCAAAAAATGTCAAGGAAATGAGCTTAAGAGACTTGGAGTTGGGTGGGGCAGAGTGTGTGTGCAAGATTAATGAAGTCATAGGGAGCGTGATTCAGAGCAGGAGTGAGAGAAGTAGCACACTGGTATGTGTAAGAGAGCATGGCTCAGATTGCTGGCTCCATTGCTTACTGTGGTACTTAGGGTAAGTTATTTGACCTCTGTGTCTCAATTGCCTCCACTGGAAAAGCAGAATCAAAAAGAACCTACTCCATAGAGTTAGTGAGGAATTAAATGGGGATAATTCACGTAAAGTGCTCTGGTCAGTGCTTGGTGCATTTATGGGTATCCAATAATTGTTAGTGCTTATGCCGTTGCTGCTAGACTGCAGAATAGAGAATGCAGAGGTTCTTATCTCAGGCTTCTAAGAGGATTGTGCAGCATTTTGAAAGTGGAAATGTGATTCTGGGAGCCATCTTATGTTATTTAAGCAACATATAGACTTATTATTATATTATGTATTATATACCACATATTTTGTCTGTCACTTCATTTATACTGTTTTCTTATAATATCATCTCCCTGTATATTTCTTTCTTTTTTCTTTTTTCTTCTTTTTATCCAGAAGGGAGGAAAGAAGTCTTCTACATTGGTGGGCTCCAAATCTATCTGAACCACTGAATCACCTGTGGGTGGGTGAAGGTGCTTTTTATTAATAAGAATATGAATTCTAAAACACATAGAAGATACATCCTTTACTCTCTCCAAGAGAGTCAACTCAAAGTACCCACTAACCAGTCTATCCAGGGGCAGATCTCTGCTATAGTGACCTGAAATTTTGTGGCCCAGGCAATCAATCTCTCCTGCTTCACCATCACCCCAGCTCTATCTTCCCAGGTGATTCTTTTTTTTTTTTTTTTTTTTTAGAGAAAAAGAAAGAAAAAAGAATAATAATAATAATAGAAAGAAGGAGAGGAAGAAAGAGGAAGAGGAAGAGGGAGAGAGAACGGGGGTATTGCTTTGTTGCCCAGGCTAGAATGCATTCTAAAAATGGGTATGCCTATAACTGTGCTTAATAATGGCGACACGAAAAAGATGAGGGAAGAAAATAACAAACAAGTAACCAACCAATATTTCATTTAGACCTGTAAGTAGGTGTGATGTGGTACTGATAAGAGTGTGTATTTAAAGTGGAGAGTTCTGTAAATATTAATTAAGTTTACTTGTTCCAGGTCTGAGTTCAAGTCCTAGATGTTGTTGTTAATTTTCTCCCTGTATATTTCTGCAAATCAACATATAAGCCTGAACACATAGTAGATGCTAAGTGAGGACTCATTGAGTTGAATTGAGGGGTGTACTTATTTTGGAATGATGTGAGCTGGAAATTGCAAATGAAACCATTATCATGAAAATACCACTAATAATACTAAGCATAAGATTATATAGGGTTTTAGACTTTTCTCAACTTTTCTATAAATGGATTAGTCCTCATAAACCCAGTGAGGCAGACAGCATGCTACCATCGGCCCCATTTTACAGATGAGGAAATGTGTGTGTCAGTGAGGTTCGACCTTGAGCTTACATACCACAGCCAATGGACGATGGAGCTGGAGTCAGAATCAGTCTTTGGACACCTCCAGCAAAGAAATGGTTGTTCATACTGTTTGGAATCAGGAAACCCGGTATCTGTCATGAACTTCTTAGGAACCTGTGTGGAGTTTCTCTTCTTCACCTGTAACGTGAAGGAGTTTACAAACTCAAATTTTCACAGGGTCAGATATATGTGAAATGCAGGTAGATGCAGAGATAGGGGAACTGTGAGTAACTGCAGATCCCCGCCCCACCTGAAGGGGGCAGCTGCCGGTCAGCTCCAGAGATTCCTGGTGTGCAGGAAATGAAGGTCCCACACTGACAACACTAAGTTTTTCAAGAAAAGCCCTACATTTGGCGTTTCATATGAATTTCTCAATTTTAAGTATTAATAACTAAATCAAAAAAAAGCAAACACACACATTACAAGGGCCAAATTAAAAAATATGTGGGCCAAATCAGGCCCAAGTTACCAGATTGCAATCTCTGTATGAGATGATTTTCAAGGGCTCTTCCAGCTCTAAGAGGCAATGAAAGAGGCCAATAGCTTCCTGCTGAAAGGCAGGAAATTATTTATTTCCACTCCTGGTCAAAACTCATCATCTCTGTTTCCATCAGAGAATATTCCTTGGTACCAGGGAGTGATGCCACCCCAAGCCTCCAGGTTCTCACTTGCATAGAGGAGATGGAATTACCATGCCACACTGCAGTGAGTGACAGATGTAGATGCAGGGGAGAGAAAAGCAGACCTGGGTTTAATTATGTAAATCTATGGCTACACTTTAATAAAGCACTGCAATAAAACTGTCATAACTGCCAAATTTGGGAAATAGGATGAGCGACGTTTTCATTCCTGGCACTATATTTGGGAAGAAAAAAATAAAAAGAAAAATGCAGAAGCGCTGATTCATCTCTGAAACCCTTCAGAAGCATGTCAGAGATTCCTGGGCTTCTTGCCCCTGCCAAATGACATTTGCAGTGGCAACTGGTGCCGAAACCCCAGCAGCCCACACAGAACTCCTTGGAAAAGGAGAAAGCTGAAGTTTCAAGGTTGATGTTTTCTAATGAGATCTCAGAGAGACAAGCTTTCTAGTATTACCTGCCAACTCTTTCTCAAACTAGTCAGCCCTCTTTTTTTCCTTACAACCCTGCTTCTGCTGCTTGTTGCTGGAATGTGACAAAAGGTGACCCAGTCTTAGAGTTTTTGAAAGCTGGCAGTAGTGCTTGAGAATGTGGTAGGGGATATTTCCTTCCCCATCGGATGGGGTGGGGGCTGGAGTGCTGCTCCTCGTGTTTTAACTATCCAAATACATGCTTGTTACGATTTCAGTATTTTTTTTTTAACCCCCATTTTCATATTATAGGCCTAGAATTTTTGTGGCCAGGGCTCTATTGGTCGTGAGCAGCAGATGCCCACCCTAAAGAGCTAAGCCACAAGGGCCCATGGGAGTGGACTTCCAGAGCAGATGCTTTGTATTTTATGGCTATCCAGTTCTATTACCAGGTTAGAGCTTTCGCCAATAAAGAAAACTGAAAAGGCAACCACTTTCTCACTTCTTCAACAAATAAACAAATGACTTGCATGAAAAAAGAGAGAGGGAGAAATAGAGAGAGAGAGAAAGAGAGAGAGAAACTATAGATTAAAACAGTCTTCTGGACCATATGAATCAATGAAATATTTAGGAACCTTATTTGCATCCTAAATTAAACTATTAAAAATTTATATGCCAATTTGGGAATAATTAGGAAATATTAAAGAATTATTATCATTTTTGTTATTTTGAGATAGAGACTCGCTCTGTTGCCCAGGCTGGAGTGCAGTGGTGTGATCATGGCTCAGTGCAGCCTTGACTTCCTGGGCCCAAGCAATCCTCTTGCTTCAGTCTCCCAAATGGTTGGGACTACAGGCATGCACCGCCACCCCTGGCTAATTTTTAATTTTTTATAGAGACATGGTCTCCCTATGTTGCCCAGGGTGGTCTTGAGTTACTGGGCTCATGGGATCCACCTGCCTCGCCATCCCACTGGAGTTACAGGCGTGAGCCACTGTGCCCAGTCTAGATTTTTTACAGGTGATAATAATATTGTGGCTCTGTTTCAGAAAAGTCTTTGTCTAGAGATATGTGCTAAAATATTTATGCATACAATAACGTTATGTCTGAAATTAAAAAAAAGTAATCTGCATATGGAAGAGTACAGCGGTGAGTTAGAGCCTGATTGTACTTGTTGGAAAGAACCGATTGTTAGAATTTCAGGAATTTTATGAGCTGGTGGCAAAGAGTCATTATTAAAAATTAAATTCTATGAACTTACACTTAAAAAATTTTAAGAAGGTAATAAATATTCAAAATGTAACCACTTGCTAGTTATTTTGCTACAATTACTATCATCTGTGTTCTTGAAATTGTTGCATTGATTATATCTATATGGTGAAAATGCTATATAACTGTGCTTCTGCACATCTCTTTCCAGTTCTCAGTTGGCATCATCATATTGGTAACTTGAAATCAGCCACAGAAATCCACAGACAATACACATCAGGGATTTCTCCAGGGAGAGCTGATTGGTATGCATTTACTACCACACTACTGGAGGAGTAGGAGGGGTTCAGATAAAACAAGATAGCTCATGAGTTAATAATTGTCTTGAAGCAGAGTGAAAGGAACATGGGGCCTCATTACATTATTCTTTCTACTCTTATGTATATTAAACTTGTCTATAATGAAAAGTTTAAAGAAATGTGCTGGTTCAGGCATACGGCTTGGATAGATAAATGTTGCAGTATTGAGGATTCAGACAGGTAATAAAGACCCTGCAGTGCAAACAAAAAAGCAATGATCCTAAGGGCAGGGGATGTGGATTCCTTGACTAGCTCTGCTCCTGACAAGCTGTGGGAGTTGAGGAAGTCAGTTAGGGTCTCGGTGTCCCATAACTCCCAACACACAGGTTGGCCTTAATAATAAAGCTTTGTCGTATTCACGACAATCAGGTAAGTGCAAGGATGAGTTAAAAGTACATGTGAGATTGTGGAGACGTAATAAAGAGGGTTGCAAAACAAGAGACTTATTCGTCACAACTTTTTTCCCATTCTAGATAAAAACTCTGAGTCATTAAATATCTCCCAGAAACTTTTTCTCTAATTTTATCTTCTTGGCTCATGGTGATGGATTTTTCTGGGGAGAGAATTACTTGAGATTAGGGAAACAAACACCTGGAGCATAGAAGTTAAAAGTATAGGCTGCCAAAAAGTGGAAATAATCCAAATGTCCATCTCCTAATGAATGGATACATATAATGTGATATCGTCCATATAATGGAATATTATTTGACCATGAAAGTGAATGAAGTACTGATGCATGCTGCAACATGAATGAACCTTGAAAACCTCATGCTAAGTGAAATAAGTCACAAAAGGCTGCATTATATGATTTTGTTTATATGAAATGTTCAGAATAGGCAAATCTATAGAGACAGAAAGTAGATTAGCAGTTCCCAGTCCTTAAGGAATGGGGAATTGGGAGATGACAGCTAAGGGATAAGGTTATTTCTTTTTGGGGTGATGAAAATATCCTAAAATTAATTGTGGTGATGGTTGCAAAACTCTATGAATATACTAAGACCAAGGCTGGGCACAGTGGCTCATGCCTGTAATCCCAGCACTTTGGGAGGCTGAGGTGTGTGGATCACTTGAGGTCAGGAGTTCAAGACCAGCCTGGCCAACATGGTGAAACCTCATCTCTGTTAAAAATACCAAAAACTTAGCTGGGCATGTATGCCAGGAACTGAGAGGAGGAAAGTTTCTACTGATGTTTCATTTTTTGCTATTTAATCATGGCCTGCGAAAGCAAAAATGTCACAAAAAAGCTTCAGGTAATACCAGTGTAGTGGATTGTAAAGTGACCTCCCAAAGATACGTCCATGTCCTAACTCCTGAAACCTGTGAATGTGAACTTATTTGTCAAAATGGTCTTTGCATTTGTAATTAAGAATATTGAGGTGAGATTATGTTGAACAATACCAATGGGACTTTAAATTCAATAACAGGTGTCCTTAGAAAAATAGAAGGAGATTGTGTACATAGAAAAGAAAGCCATGTAAAGATGGTGGCAGAGATTGGAGTTACACAGCCCAAGCCAAGAAATGCCTGTAGCCACCAGCAGTGGAGGAGGGAAGGAAGGGTTCTCCTATAGTGCCTTCAGAGGGAGTGCAGCCTGCTGACACCTTGATTTAGGACCTCTGGCCTTCACACTGTGAGTTTTGAATTTGTGTTTTTTTAAAGCAATCAATTTTATCGAGTATATTCAAGGTTTACAGCAACGTGATGTGATGGGACACATGAAGATAGTAAATAGTTACTCAATAGCAGAAAAACAAATAGCAGCCCTGAATTCCACCTTAACCCCACAGAAGGAGGGCTCTTTGGAGACACTCTTTCCACTGCCGTGAAGATCAATTCAGAGAAAACTCACACATCATTTTCTGTGTATTGCCAATCTAATCAATAGGCAGTCACCTGTCATAACAAAGAAGACTGATGGAGATTGGGATACATAACTGGTGTAAATGTTGAGGGGAGGGTTTGGTTAAACCAAGTAATTTAGACTCTTCCTCCGTTACTCATATTAGGTTTCCATGTCTTAGGGAAAGCATTGCTTTTATTGGCCGTTAAGAGGGAGAGGTTGTATGATCAAATTGCAGATGTAATTGTTAAGCTAAATTAAACTGTCAGAAGCTCAAAGAAGGCTCTTCTGTTGACTGGAGCTCAGTTAACTCAACAAGCAGAGCATGCTTCTGTGATCTTGTCCAGATAACTAACACGGCCTTTATGGAGGAGGGTAGCCTTCGCTTAGGTTTTTTAAAACCTTTTGGAGGAGAGGCTGAGCATAAGCTTATGTCTTTTTCTTTTTGATTCATGGTTCACAGGGAAACTATTACTGCAGAGTTTTTCTGGTCTTGTACAACCATTGTTCATTAAGTGGCTTCTGAGATCTGGACACCAAGGGGTTAGATGAGCTGTCAGGAATTTCGTACTAGCAGAAAATAAAAAGCTTTTATTATTTTCTTTATTTTTTATGGCTAAATTCCATTACACATTGGTAGCAACTCTCAGGGCAGAGCATTTCAAGCTTTTATTGTGCTCCCTTAGTTGTTAGCCAACTGATCATTGGTGCTAAGCCTTCTTGTTGCTAGCAAGTTAGTGTTTGTCATTCCTGGGAGAGGTTCTATTATTTTCCAATTGAGCTTTCTGAGTGCTGCTTTTTTACTTTTCTTTTTCAATTTTTTTTAACCCACAACAATACTTACCACCTTTTTCTTCTACAGATCACAGTCAATTTATAGGGTTGTGACAGAGGAAATATTGCTTCATCTCTTTGCCTATTAAGTAGAACATCTCAGCTTATAGCACGTCATATCTGTATTTTCATCATGCATGATCCCATTATAATGTGTGACATTCCTAGAGGGACTTACTGTGAGCTCTGGCCCCACTTTGAAACCAGTGCTGCCTGTCTGGTTGGCCCTTCCTGGACTCATTCATATGACTGTGTGCAAGTGGGATCTCTCTGGTTAAGTACTTCTTTTGAAAAATGCAGGAGGGTTCTTTGAGCTTAGGCCTTGTACAGAAGCTAAAATGGTTGAGAATGACTGTATAAAATGAACTTACATTAAAATTTATAATTATGAGAGCTAGAATCTAAATGGGAGCTAAGATTCCTTGTCCCTTATGATCTACATAAAGTGTGGTTCAAAGCCACATTCCAGGTGATCTGGAAAAGTCTATCCCTTCCTCGAGAGTTCTCTAATTCCTAAATGCTTTTATTATTTCAAGCACTTTTGTCTCTGGCTTTTTGTCCCTACAGGATTCCTATTCTCTTTTTTGAGTTTGATGCTTGTCTTTTTTCTCCAACCCAGATGTCTCTCTCTCTCTCTCTCTCTCTCTCTCTCTCTCTCTCTCTCTCTCTCACACACACACACACACACACACACACACACACATACCCATCACCTGCACAATCTATTCACTCAAGTCTTTTCATGTGGCAGCTTTTACTGAAGGTTTGGGGAGACAGGAAAGGGTTTTGTTGAGATCTATGAAAACAGCCTCAGATTGTGTATTAGATGTTATCAGCCCTTAAAAGCCCTCTAGCATTTTGTCATGTTATTTATTTAGCCATCCTTCTTTTCTTTTCCTCCCATTCTTTCTGCAGGACATATGCCAATGTCTTGAGACATGTTTTGGTTGTTGAGATTGGAGGTGGGAGTCCTGGTGTCTAGGAGGGTGAGGCCAGGGATGCTGCTAAACATCCTAGAATGTGCAGGATGGCCTCTGCAACAAAGCACCATCAGCACAATATGTCAATGGTGGTGACGTTTTTCTTCTATCTGGCTTCCTTACTTTCCTTTTCCTCTCTCTTTATGAATTTCTGTTCATTTCTAATGCGGAACAGTTTATTGATCATACTTATTGCTTTGTCTCTTTGGCTCACCTCACCACTCTTATTGCAGAGGCCGTCCTGAGCATTCTAGGATGTTTAGCAGCATCCCTGGCCTCACCCCACTAGACACCAGTCCTCCAACCCCTGGTCTCAACCACCAAAAAATGTCTCAAGTCAGTGGCATACGTCCTGGGGAGGGAGTGGGGAGGAAAAGCCATTCCAAGCAACAGTTCCTGCTCTCAGGATCGCAACTTTCACCTTTGTGCATTGTTCTACATAAAAGCACTGCCTGTTCCTGAAAGGAAATCTAGGACCAGATGTTAAGGTCCTTTTTTTTTTTTTAACCTTCCTGCTTGAGTAATCCTTACTGAAGAACACTGTATGCCAGGAACTGAGCTAAGCATTTTCTATACGTTATATCACCTAACCACATGCAGTTACCAAAAGTTATTTTAAACATCGACATCTACATGCATATATTCTAAACTATATGCATTATACATACATGCATGCACATTTATATGCACACACACATATACACATATGTAAATCAAATGTTCTCAAATCCTCTGGTCTTGTGATAGAATGGTTTAAGCGACTTATAAATAAACCCCATCCCAAGTACCATGCAGGTTGTACCATTTCCTTGTCAGTCCCCAAGGCTGCCTGCCTGTCCATGGTTATCTGCTCCAGTCTGTGCTCCTAGATCCTGTACTCATCGACCTGTCTGCTTTGCTCCAGCCTGGACGCTGCCCCTTCCCACTTTTGTCCTTAATTTATGAAACCACAATCAACACAAATTTATTGTGACTATTAGGCCTTTTTTTGAGGGTTTGTGGACAATGGAAAAGAATCACAGCCCAGGACAGGGAACAACTTAAAGTCCTTTTCCTTGTTTGTCACTTCTCTAAATATTCACTCCTCTAAATATTCACTCTTCTTTGTTGAAGATGTTAAATTAACTTAAAGTTGAATATGAAACATCACTGATTATAAAATGTCTCTTGTGCATTCCTTTGGAAATTTCTCACTGGTAGCTATAGGGGAAAAATAACTCCTATAGTTTCTTAGTTGGAACAGACTTCTGTGACAAAAGGAAGATTAATAGAAAGATAAACAGTTTATTAACATGTATATTTCATGTATACATGGGAGACACCCAGAGAATGAGTAGTTCTCAGAGAAATGGCTTTGATTCCAGTTAATTTAACATCTTCAGCAAAGAAGAGTAAATTTGTAGAGAAGTAAGAAGACAAAGGAATAGGACTTTGAATCTCTAGGGACAGCATCTTGAGGGAAGTCAGGTTAAGGTTAGTTAGTAAAGCTCATTAATACAGATTCCTCTGGTATCATCTCCAGATGATGTGACCAAAGTAGCCTTCAATGGTTAACCTTTGTTCTCCTTGGTAGAGGAAGGGTGCACAGGATACCTTTTGGGATTGTAAATCTCTGTCCTACTTTTACGCAAATGAAAGGCAGAGAACTTTTCTGTTTCTGCTTCTTCTAAATTGCTGTCACCTCAACAATCCTTCATATTTTCGGGTGGGATATTACGGTCTCCCACACTGCAGGGGGTTCTGCCATGTTATTGGCCCCCTTTCTTCATCCTCCTCCTTTTTCCAACCTGCCAGCTTTAATCTGTAAGTCACGCAACATCCCGAGCATTTTTTGTGGTCCCTGACTCCTGCTGGTGCACACAGAGCACACTGAATGGGTTTCTTAATCCTATCAGAGCCTGTTTCTAATCGTAGACCATAATGGCTGTTCTGTCTTTGACTGCCTGATAGCAGACTTTAGAATACAGTGTTTTCATTCCCCATGTTTCTGTTGCTTTTGCACTTTATTCTTAGTGGCTTTTTCTTCTACTGCAGGAATCTAGCATGCAAACACTGGAACTGGAGGAGGTGGAGCTGGGAAGTGCATGCCTGCAAGGTGTTTCTTGATGATATAGTTTAGCCACCACTGCAGGACCACATGGCAGAGCTTAAAGGAATCTTTAAACCCTTTTGGTTTTGGTGAAAAGAGAACAACATTAAAAAATCTTGCTTCATAAGTCAACAAACAATTATTCTGTTATTTTTTTCCTATCACAGTATCAGGCACTCTGGGAGATACAGTGGAATATTTGCTCTTTAAACATTCGTGCTCATTTTCAACAATCTTGGGAGATAGATAGATCAAATCATAATACCATAACTTTACAGAATGAAGAAGAAACAGCAGAAAATAAAATGTCCTGCAGTCTTCACCGTTTTAATACCTTCTTCCTCCACACTCTGGGATTGTTTTGCTTGTTCCTCCATGAGCCGCATATTTAATTTTACTTATGGTTAATTATTTACAGCTTACAGATGAGGAGACATTCCTAGCACAATTAAGCACTTTGACTAAAAGGAGGTAATAGAATAAGGAAAAACATTTTACAAAGTATGTGAAAGCTTTTCAGTTACAATTCCTAATATCCTCCCATAATATTTGAGAAAGACCCTTGACGATAAGATTAGATTTAGATGTGGGTTTAACAAGCATTTAATTCAGCACTGATGATGAGCCAGGTACTTGAAAATGCCTGTTAAAGGGATGAATGAATTGTGCCATATTTCTCATAAGTTCCTTAGGAGCTAGTATTTTTCTAGATATGAAGGCAAAGTTCAGAGAAGAGGAGTGACTTGACCAAGGTCCCACAGCTAGTAATCAGCAGAAGCAGGATTCAAATGCGGATGATTGACTTCAAACCCTTAACTTCTTGGTATACTGCCACATCATTTGCTTCCTACATCAATTAATTAAGGAAGTGCTTGCCTCACAGACGTTTATTAAAAGATTTTACTGAGAATGCTGTTTCAAAGACAGAGCCCATTTAGCTATGTTCCTGGTTACCCACACCTGTCTGATAGAATCCAGTTGGGATTTTAGAAGGAAACATAATCTACAGGAGAACTTGCATGTGTGTGGCCTGAAAGCTGAATAACTTCTGTGGTAGCCAGCATCCAGGATGGCCCCCAATAATCCCCTACTCCTGTAATTCACACCCTTGTGCAATCATCTCCTATTAGCATATGGTAAAAGAGGTGATATGTCCTTTCCAAAATGAGCTTATAAAAAAGACTGCGGCTTTGTCTTGAACACTCTCTCTCAGGGATTGAGCTGGAGGAGGTCTCCTAAGGGCCACTTTATGTTTTCTCATAGGCTCCTCACCCTCATCTGTCCCTGCCTCACACCCTGTCCCAAATCTCTAAGTCTGGGGGAGGTTGGTTGCATGTTGTGAACAGCCTCATGGACAGGACTATGTGGCTGGGAACTCAGACCTCTGGCCAGTGAGAACCAGAGGCATGGCAGAAACTAGTGAGTGAACTTGGAAGTAGATTCTTCAGCCCCAGTTGGGCCTTCAGATGACTGCAGCCTCATGAGACTCCCTGAGCCAGAACTACCCAGCTAAGTTGCTTTCAGATTCCTGACACAACAACTGGGCTCTTGCTGGCCTTCCTCTCAACTCACCATTAGGTCCACCTTCGTACATCAAGGGGTGTTGAGTAGTCACTCCTCATGTTTTTCTTTTCTCTCCTTAAGGGGAAGTTATAATTTTAACTAATAATAGCTTTTTTCTCTTATCCTGATTTGGTAGGAATCTGTGAATACCCCAAATGTACAGAGTGAATGAAAGCACCTGCTATCTAAGCATTATATTTCTTCTCTGAATAACACTCATGGACATCCTGCACAATCCCTTCAGGTGCAATAAGCAGGTTTGTGAGTGTTGATGGTGATGTATGCCCCATGGCGTCTGACAGGGCATGGTGCCAGCCCAGCAGTAGCAGCACCAGGAGCGCCCAGGACTACATATGGGGCCCCAGTACTGATCCCCGCTCTGTGCTCAACCAACTGTGTGACTTTGATTAAATGCCACTACCTTTCTGCCTCATTTTTTATCTGTAGTAGGGAAATGAGATCATTATGAGGATGGACTGAGATAATAAATGGGACAATGCATTGAAAAGTACAAAGGGTAATACAAATGCTATGTAGTATTAATCAGGGTTCTAGTTGTTATGACTGTTAAATAACCCATTATGTGATAGACAGCTTTAAATGGAAATAAGGGCCTTCCCCAATACAGGTGAATTTACTTTACAAAGTGGAAATGATTCCTCATCCTCAGTCAGGTTGTGATGGATGTGCCCAGTCATGCATTCATTCACTCAACAAATATTTACCATGTGCCCACAATGTGTTAGGCACTGTTCTAGGCTCTTGAGACACCTAAGTGAACACAACAGATGAATAGTCCTGCCCACACAGAGCCTTCTCTGATGGGTGTGCGGGGCAGGGCTGACATGGCTGTGCTTAGTGGGAGAATGGCTGAAAGGAAAGCTAGAGTTAGCAGTCTGAGGTTGGACCTCCAAATCCATACAAGCATTGTACTGGAAGAGGGAGCTCTGTGCAAAGGAGAGACAATGAGTGCAGGTGTTCAAGGGGACCTAAAGCAGGCAAAGTCTGGAGGAATTCCTGAGCCAAAGAAAAAAGTAACTGTTACAGTCACATTTTTGGGAAATTCAAAGTCTCTTCAGGGAAGAAGGTCTTGGAAAAAGAAAGAAATGTGGTGAAGGGAGAAGGAAATGGGAGATGTTGATCAAACGGTACAAAGTCTCAGTTGCACAAGATCATGAATGAGTTCTGGAGCCCTAAGATACAGCACTGTGACTACAGTTAACAATATTGTATTGTATTCAGATTTGCTAGGAGGATAGCTATTAAGCCTTCCTTAACACAGTCAATCAGTCTTCGGTGATGAGTATTCCAGTTAGCTCATAATGGTGATTATTTTACCATGTAAACATATATCAAAACAACTAGTTGTTTACCTTAAATATATGCAATTTTAACTTGCCAATTATACCTGAATAAAGTCAAAAGAGAAAGAAAGAAAATGAGTAGTCATCCCTCCCCCCCTACCCACCATCACCTGATGAGTTGAGTAGGGTTAGCCAAAACTGGATTGCTTTGCATCCCAGAATAAGAAGAAACAGGAGTTTCCTGAAGAGGACCAGTTCAGCAGGAGCGGGTAGGTCACCCAGCGGGGAAGATGAATGTGAGGCTGAATGGTAAACTTGGGCTACAGAGTTAAGAACCTGTTTGATCAGGTGATGGATTTAGAACATTATTTTTCATGCAACAGGAATTATGGATAATTTAGAGTAGAGGAATAATATAATCTGAGCAGATTCATCTGGCAGCAGGGTGTTGAATTGACTGAATCTAACGTGGGAGAAGAGGTGAAGAGAAATTATTAGAAGGAAAAAGAGTTTATGATTTTTTTTTATGGACTGAATTTGTCCCCCTCCTTCCAAATTAACATGTCCAAGTCTCAATTCCCTGCACCTCTGAACGTGATTGCATTTGGAGATAGGGTCTTAAAAGGGAGGTGATTAAGTTAAAATGAGGCTGCTCAGGTGGGGCATGAATCCAATACAACTGGTATTTTTTTTTTTAATTGCATTTTAGGTTTTGGGGTACATGTGAAGAACATGCAAGATTGTTGCATAGGTACACACATGGCAGTGTGATTTGCTGCCTTTCTCCCCTTCACCTATATCTGGCATTTCTACCTATGCTATCTCTCCCCATCTCCCCACCCCCCATCTCTCCCCCATTTCCCCCCAACAGACCCCAGTGTGTAGTGCTTCCCTCCCTGTGTCCATGTGTGCTCATTGTTCAACACTCGCCTATGACTGAGAACATGTGGTGTTTGATTTTCTGCTCTTGTGTCAGTTTGCTGAGAATGATGGTTTCCAGGTTCATCCATGTCCCTATGAAGGACGTGAACTCATCGTTTTTGTTGGCTGCATAATATTCCATGGTGTATGTGTACCACATTTTCTCTGTCCAGTCTATCATCAATGGGCATTTGGGTTGGTTCCAGGTCTTTGCTATTGTAAACTGTGCTGCAATGAACATTCATGTTCATATGTCCTTATAGTAGAACAATTTATAATCCTTTGGATATATACCCAGTAATGGGATCGCTGGGTCAAATGGAATTTCTCTTTTTAGGTCCTTAAGGAATTGCCACACTGTCTTCCACAATGGTTGAACTAATTTACACTCCCACCAACAGTGTAAAAGTGTTCCTATTTCTCCACATCCTCTCCAGCATCTGTTGTCTCCAGATTTTTTTAATGATTGCCATTCTAACTGGTGTGAGATGGTATCTCAATGTAGTGTTGAATTCTATTTCTCTAATGACCAGTGATGATGAGCATTTTTTCATATGTTTGTTGGCCTCATGTATGTCTTCTTTTGTAAAGTGTCTGTTCATATCCTTCACCCACTTTTGAATGGGCTTGTTTGGTTTTTTTCCTTGTAGATCTGTTTTAGTTCTTTGTAAATTCTGGATATCAGCCCTTTGTCAGATGGGTAGACTGCAAAAATGTTTTCCCATTCATATTACAAGGCTACAGTAATCAAAACAGCATGATACTGGTACCAAAACAGAGATATAGACCAATGGAACAGAACAGAGGCCTCAGAGGCAACACACCTTATCTACAACCATCCGATCTTTGACAAACCTGAAAAAAACAATCAATGGGGAAAGGATTCCCTGTTTAATAAATGGTGTTGGGAAAACTGGCTAGCCATGTGCAGAAAGCAGAAACTGGACCCCTTCCTGACACCTTACACTAAAATTAACTCCAGATGGATTAAAGACTTAAACATAAGACCTAACACCATAAAAACCCTAGAAGAAAATCTAGGCAAAACCATTCAGGGCATAGACGTAGGCAAGGACTTCATGACAACTGGTATCTTTATAGGAAGAAGGAGGTGCATGCACAGAAAAGTGACCGAGAGAAGAAGCAAGACTGTAATCTTGGACTTCTAACTTCCACAACTGTGAGAAAACAAATTTCTGTTGCTTAAGCAATGTGGCTGTGGTGTTTTGTTATGCCAGCCTTAGCAAGGGAATATAGATTCCTCCCTGCTCAGAGGAGCATGGGTTTTCTATCTTGCAATGTGAAGCAGTTCCTAATCCTAACTGAGCATTAAGACTCCCTGGAAAATATTTTTGAAGATACTGATTCTTAGGATCCACCCATGAGTCATTTAATCAGAATCTCTGAGTTAATTTTCTGGACATCATTCATCTTAAAAAAGACACTCCCAAATGGTTCTGCTGTGTAGACATAGTTAAAAGCCATGGCTTTATGCCAATGGAAGAAGTAAGGCAGATTCTTATGTGTTATTGCCATATCTTCACAAAATTTTAAAAGGGAAAAATTTCCTGACTGGAGGCTTGATAAAAAAGATTTTAATCCTTAACTAGATGGTAGTGGACTCTCTTATAGTAAAAGAAAATGCTGGATAGGAACATAAGGTGGCATTCTAAGCAGGCCATTTGCTCTGTGGAGGGTGTAGACTAGAGCACGTGGTTAGTGTGAAAGTTCTATAGCCAGGTCTTCCTGTTTGGCCCGCTCTCCAGCTGATTTTAAACCCTGTTCAACCTTACTAGCTGCGTGACTGATTGTAATTTACTTAATTTCACCTTGCCACAATTTACTTCTGACACATAGTAAATATTCAATTAATGTTTGATATGGTTTGGCTTTGTGTCCCCACCCAAATCTTGACTTGTAAGCCCCAGATGTTGAGGGAGGAATCTGGTGGGAAGTGATTGGATCATGGGGAAATTTGCCCCATGCTATTCTCATAATAGTGAGTCTGTTCTCATGAGATCTGATGGTTTTATAAGTGTTTGGCTAGTTCTTCCTTCACTTGCTTTTCTTTCCTGCTGCCATGTGAAAAAGGTCCTTGCTTCCTTTTTGACTGCTGCCATGATTGTAAGTTTCCTGAGGCTTCCCCAACCGTGCAGAACTGTGAGTCAATTAAACCTCTTTCCTTTATGAATTACCCATAAAGGAAGGTAGTCTCTTTATGGGACTGTGAGAACAGTTAGCTCTCATTAGTGACCCTGAAGAATTTCAGTGTAAACTCAAAGATCATGATGTGCTTGTTTGGTTACTACCGATTAGTTTTCTAGTTAGTTAAGCTAATGATGATTATTGATCAACAGACATCCAACTGGTTTAGAATACACTTCCAGGCCCCTTCTGTGGATTTTCCTGGAAGTCTTAGATTTCATTAGAATTCTGGGGATTATCTTAATACATTGGAAAGATGCCCAAAGTGATATAATAAAAATCAGTTTCAAATGGTTTCAGAATTTACAGGTATATTACATATAAATATTTCTTGGGGAGTTATGGGTTACCATCAGGGTGAATTACTGGGCAAATTTTCAGAAGTGACTGTTTCATGTCCTTTAATCTGAAGAGCCTTCTGAACTAAAGGAATTAAAATTTTCTGTCCATTCTTCTCTTATTTAACCCATGGGGGGATTCGGGGATCTTGGAATAATGGGAGTTCTGTGGTTTAGTGACCTTTCTTCTTCATGCCCTACTTGGATCCTAGATGGAGTTCTGGTAAACTCTTCTTTCTTCTAAGCACAAGATACTTTGATGAAAGAACACTACCACTGGCAATTATTTCCCTCAGCAAAATTTTTTTGCTGTGTTGAGCTATTGACCTTGGGATTCTGTACCTTGCTACTCGAGTCACCTCTTTTAAAGTCTTTTATTTAAATGGTTGATTTATCTGTAAGATATGGCTAGCCTTATTCCCTTTATTCTAGTGTCTAATGAAACTGGAAAAGTCCTTTCTAGTTTCTAAGAAGGAGATACAAATCAGTGTGGGCTAGAATCAGTGTAAAATCCTGAGGTGACCCTGGTAGCATGGAGTGAAGAATTTTTCTCCCCTTAAGTGGCTGGACTGTGAGCATTTGAAAGGCAGAGACTGGACTTCATAGGCCTTGTGTTTCGCAGTGCCTACCATGGGTGTCTGCACTCGGCAGATGATGAATAGATACGTGTTGCCTCAAAAGACTGCTTGGTTTGGATATTTGACCTGCCATAGTTACTTCAGATATAGTAGAGAAGACTGAACGCTATTTTTTAGGGCCCTTGTTTCTGCACCAGAGGTAGGAATCTCTAGGGGACGAGCCAATCATTAAAGAGGAAGCTGAGTCCAACTCCTTGTTCAAAGACTTCTCTATTAGAATAAGAATAGTAGAATAATTCCCCAAAAGAATAGTGGAAAAGGACCAAATAGGAGAGACATGCTCTTCTAATTAGAGCTTTCAGGTCAGGAAGACCCCAAAAGTTGTCACACTGCCTGCTGCTTGCAACCAGACTAGATTTATGACAGCTGAGATAGATAATATCTGATTGCATCTGTTTACATAGGGGCTTTCTTTGCCTTAATCTATGAGTTTGCCTGTGTACTAAATCATGAAAGCTTTCTGTGTGCATTTCAATGAAAGCATTTGATTTCCTTCCAAAGGGAAGCACATAATGAGTAGACACATTCCTTTTTCCCCCAAACCCAGAGGAGCCACTTACGTTTACCTCCCTTTTCTCTCTTTCCCTGTCTGTGACTCCTCTCCCTTCCTTTTTCTGTTTCTAAAATAGGCTATCAAAGTTTAATTGCTCAGTACCTTGCTAAGTGTTTGAATTCTCTTGGGGGCACTTATGTGTTTCCAAAAACACGACTGAATCTGGATGAGTTTCAAGCAAGTAGATGTTGTGGTTTGGCAGGAAATAAGGGAAGCCTTTTATTTGAAGGTGCCAGGATGGCGTCACTGTCAGATCAGCAAATCTGAATAGCTCTGAAGCACTGGGGAATGTGCAATGTCTTGGTGATAATGTGGGAAATATTTCAGAATAGGTGATAATTACTAAAGTGTTTTGAATTCCTAAAGAACTTAAAAATCACTCTATTGGGCATTCAGTAGGAAAAAAGCTGAAGAACTATGGGAGCTACAATAGAAATATAAGGGTAATGGGAAATAAGACAATTTCAGATAATATTGTTAGGATTACCATCATGACCATCACTACCATCACTAGTACCACCATAGCCACCACCTCACTGCCACTACTGGCTAAGTTATGGGGTACTTCCTATGTTCCAGGCACTAGCCTAACTGCCAGTGCTTTACTTTAGTTCTCTCATTTTATGTGAATTATTCCACATCAATCTTACCGGGTAGGTACTACTATTATTCTTACTCTACACTTGAGGAAGCAGATATTAGCAAATTAAATGATTTGCTTTTGGATCTCCAGCTACAACATTCTGGAGTTGAAACTTAAAGCTGTGTTGATTTGCACAAAGCCGATCTTCTTAACTGATATACTATATAAAAATATAGTCCATATATATATATATATTCAATATTGAAAATTATATTGATTAGATAGGATCACTTTCCTTAGTATTATGAGCATATGTGGTGTCCCCATGTATGTGTGTTTGAGTGTACTGTGCTGGTGACGAGGTAACTTACAGAAATGGACAAAGCTATTAACTTGAGCTTGAGGAAGCTAGTTCCAGCAGTGGGGATTAAGGATGTCTCTCCCTCTTCTCCTGAGAATGAATCATACATGTGGTGTCCTTAAATCAGAATAATTGAGACTGAAAGGGAGAACGTTAGAGGGCTGAAGACATTTGATTTAAGGAAAATGGTCCTGGCACTGGTCCTTGATTGGAGAAAGATGTTTAGTTAGACTGTGGTCATGTAATAAGTGACAAGATGCCTCTCACCATATGGAGGCCAGAAACAAGAAGGGAAGAAGTTCAAGCAAGGTACCTGCAGACAGTGCCAGCCAAACTGGAGCCAAAGGCAAGTTATCATGGTGACCCTCTGAGCAGTTTTGGTTTTAACTGCATGTATTATTTTGTTGTATTTTCTATTAACATATTTATATTGTGTTTATTTTTGCCTTTTCTGTCTTCCTTAAGAAAAGTTATCTTTGATCAATGCCAATTTGTTTCAGTTCTGCTGAGAAAAAGAAGAAACTGTAGGCGCAATAAGAATCCAGTTGGGGAGGCACTATATTTGTGGAGACTGGAGCAGTGGTATTAGGAGATAAATAGGGGATAACTCAAGGGGAAAGGGGAAGCTTCCAGGGAAAGGTCACAGGAATTGCTGATGTAGCCACTCCTCTCCCATTGAATTTCCTCTACAGAGGTCTACTTTGTTAGGCTTTTAGAGGATTTCTGTTTGATTTTCTTCAGGCATGAGTCTTAAACAGAAAAGGACTTTCAAGGTTAAATGAATCACTTTATCTAATAAAGAATAAAGAAAATAAAGATAAATTAACTTGCTAAATAAGTGAAATTTATAGAAAAACTTTAGCATGAATCTTAAAAATATTGTTTCGGTAAATCAATGATTTTTAACTTTTTGAGATTTGATGTGAGGTACATTATAAGTTATTTGTCACCAATAATAAAGGAAAGAAGTTAGCAAATATTGATTTTTTTGTATAAATTAGAGTAGAATTAAAGTTATATCAGTCAGGATGGGATAGGCTTTGTGGGGGAACAAACAACCCCCAAGGTCTTGGTTGCTTAAAACAGCAAAGTTTTATTTTGTTTATACTGTGTGTTTATTATGGGTAATCTGGGGGCTCTTCTCAGGTTATTCACTCGCAGGGATAAAAATTGATGAAACCTTATATAGATTGTCTCCAGTCGCTGCAGTAGGCAGAAGGAAGCAGGCAAATCCCTCACTGGCTCTTGAAGGTTGGAGGAGACACATATCACTGCTATTCATATTTTATTGGCCAAAATAAGACATACGAACTTGCCTAATGAGGAGCAAGAAAAGGAAGTGCAATCCTCCATGCACTTAGAAGGAGAAGAATTAGAATATTGAGGAATAGCCTGATGAATATCATAGAGGTTAATTCCTTTACTACTGTGAATCTCACCCCTTTGCGTGCTGCAAGGGCCAACATAAGGTGGAGGGGAGGCGCCCATGCAGGAATTGTGCCTAATCCATAGGCCATCTACAGTTGCCACAGCCTCTGGTGGGATCTGTGTATAAATACCACCTTCATGTCTGCCCTGGGGACTAAGGTTATGAACTCCTGCCTCAGATAAGTAGACGGGGCTCGGTTCTACTCTTCAACTGCTGTGGTTTGGAAGATCCCTGAGTTGTTCAAAAGTATAGAAGGGAAGACAGAAGGACCTCCCATCACAGAGCTTCTGGGAGCCCCTGACAGCTGGGAGAACTGACACAGCCTTCTAGTAGCAATATGCCAAACTTTTCCCTTAAGGGATTTTCCAAACCTCATCCCCACCTAGAGCTAAAATCTGGTGCTTGAATATCTAACCTTGTGATAAACTTTCCATCTTTCTTAACAGTTAACATTTACTGAATGCTTGTTGTGTGCCAGCAGCTACTCTTTTAAGTACTTGATATCTATTACTAATTATTATTTAATCCTCATAATAACTTGGGGAGGTAGGTACTGTTATTATCCCCACTTTACAACAAGGGACAGAGAGATTGAGGAATGTCCTAGTAAGCAGGGGAGCTGGGATCAATCCCAGGCAGTCTGGCTTCAGAGCCCACTGCATGGCCTCTTGGCTACTAGCAGATATTATATTTGGAGGAAATGAGCTTTATTTGAATGTAGATACGAACAATGAAATGCCCAATGATGCCAATAGCAACTCACAGAGATTCTTAAAGACTTAAATCTTCACAATCTTATACTCTCATTGAAATCAATAGGATAAAACTGATGCAGGTATGTGCATGGTCCAGCAGACACCTTCATCTTCTAAAGAGCTGAGGCAGAGCAAATTTACATGACCGAGTGTTAATAGAGCCTTTGTCATGACCAGCAGGTAACAGATTTCTAAAGGCCTAAATTCATTATCTTGTGTACACAGGGCAAAGCTTATAGGCTTCTGTAGGATATCATTATTGCAAAAGCAAACTTAAAAGTTTCTTAAAGCAAAACAGAACTGCCTAGAGATCAGTGTTATAGTCATGAAATGACTGCCTCTCTCTCATTTTCCTTCCCTCCTGGCCATCTGTGTATGTATATAAACAAACAAACAAATGTGTGGAAAACTTCTGCAATGGTGTGCTGGCAAGTGTTCAGCAGCTGGTTCCTGGTTATCAGGGGATAAAGCCTATTTATAGTGGTTGCCAATTTCTGTGATGTAAATATTCCCACCACTGCCAATTTCAAGTTACCAATGTGATATCACTGACTGCAGAATTGGAAAGAGATGCTAACCATTGGCTCTCATGAGCCAGTGTGTACTGGCTTCAGTCCACCAATGATATTAAGTGGGAGAAAAAAGATACTCCATAGCTCAGAGTTGAAAAAAAAAAAGATTTGAGACAGCTTAACTGAAATGAATACACCATCATATCAAACTTTTAAATGAGAGCTGTATTATTTTTATTTCTAGAATTAGCGAGACAAACAGTGTACTTTGAGGTTATCCTCTGGGAAATGTACTGAAACTGTGAGAGCTACCATCTTCAAGAATTAAAACTCTGAAAGAGAGAGAGAGACTAGACTGTGAGACCCTGGGAGTCAGGAGAACTGAGTGCTCTGTGGCTCTGCTGCTCAGTAGCTGTGGTCCAGGGCATGCTATTTATCTTCAAGTGCAGACACTCTTAGATTCTTCTGGTTCTGACAGTCCATGGTTTTAAGTCCAGTTAAAGAGGATAGTGAGAAAAAGAGCCTAAGGTATATCAACAGCGAAGTGGCAGAAAATGGAGAAACAGGAAGGAAAAAGACTGAGTGGAGGTACTGTGAGAGATGAAATTGAGAGAAAGACAAAGAAAAGAAACTAACATTTATTGAGAATCTACTGTGGGCTACTGATGAGATTACGAGTGATTCTGAAACACAATTATGTGATTACGAATCACATTCTCTTTTCTATTTTTATTATTTTATTTTAAATGAGTTCCTGCGTTGGTTGGGAAATGAACCTGAGAAGCACTTTATTTTATCTAACTCAATTTCCATACGAACCTCATGAGACAGTGACTATTTTCTCTATTTTACAGATGAAGAAAATTAGCGTATAGTATAATTATTCACCCTAAGTCCCACTGCTAGTGAGTGGCTGACCTGGAGTTCCAAATGAGGTCTGTACTTCTGTAAATCCTGTGTTCTTTGCACCATGCAGTGCTGCCTAAATGAGCAGGAGGATTGAGAGGAATGTTAGATTAAAATCACTCCCAGGGAGGCATTTGGACTATGACTGTTACGAATCATCCTTTGACAAGTTTGTTGATCTTCACTGCTCTTTATCTGCTCAAATCTTTAAGTCTTGAGAGGTTTCCATCTGAGTACAATGACTTAAGCAGCCTATGAAGGCAGAAATTATTTATTGGGATGATGCATCCATCCCAGGAATAATAGAACAGTGGGGCCTGGTAGCTTTGGCTCCGGGTTGAAGGTTGCCCTTTGGATTGCTCTTAGGCAAAAGTAGCAGTAAGTAGGTATTTGCTGGGCCTGTGTCAAACGTCAAGTATGGAAAATACAGAAGAGTAAAGAGAGGAAGAGACAAAAGGAGAGAGAGAGAGAGAGAGAGAAAGAGAGAGCGAGAGATTGATGCAATGGGCAGATTTTGTTGCCCAAAAGACTACATCATCAGAACACTGATTCTCTGAGTCTGGCTTAAAATCAAAAATTAAATCAGACATCTGCTTTAATGAGTAAGAAAATATTGATTAAAAGGGCCAGACTCCCTCGGCTCCCAGCTCTGGAATATTCCTGCGTTGACAGCACAAATCGATATCCTCTTGTGAAGGTTTAAGCTCTGATTTGTGAAATAAGAACTGTACTAGGCCCAGTGAGAACTGCCATTAAGCAGGGAAACTGCAGTGGGCACTGGCTCAAGGCAAGCACATTTACCACTCAGGCTGCTTTTATTCAGGGAGTGAAGCCCTGGGTCAGGGCTCTGGGCAGCTTCACAAATGACCTTCTGCTGCAGACTGAGCAGGAAGGCATCAGATTCCGTGCGTGCACTATCTTTATTGCATTATATTTGCTCATTTACAAATGTCTCTCTCCTATATTGAGTGAGAGCCATGAAATGAAATTCCAGGCAGCACCCTGAGTGTATTTGCTACTGAGCCACTTGTATCATACAAATCCTGTCCTGCATTTTCCATTCCGTAGGGAGGTCCTAAAGCTGAATGAATCTATCCTGATAATAGACATGCACACACTTCCTTTGTTCTTACCCACTAAATGGAAGGTTACATATTTTTCTGAGGCTGAATAATGAACACACATTTTAAAGTCAAACAGACCTGGGTCCAGATCCTGTCTCCACCCCCACCCCCCAAATAATTGTGTGATGGTGAAGAAATCATTTAACCTTGCTGAGGCTGTTTTTTTTTGGACTGTGATACGTAGACAATTCCTGCTTCCTAGGATTGTTGCAGGATTTGATGAGATCTTGCAGAGAAGATATTTAGGGGAGTGCCTGGTATACAGTAAGCACTCCATAAATTGAGCACTATAATAATCCCAGTAATTATCTTAGGTCACTGATGACCTTATTTACAAAAATGTCACAGCAGTAGTAGAGGTCTGAATAAAAAGAGAGTAAGCATTGCTGTATCCAAATGACTCTTATTTCTCATCCACCTTACATTTCTGGCTTCTTGACCCAAGCCACCCATTAACTAGCTTGGGCAGGGCCACGCGTCTGTTCATTTCCTGTCACCAAAAGTGGAAAACAGAGTCACAGATGTCACCTCTACATTGGCCGGGTGACTTTGGGATCAGATGCTTGTGCACTCTGGGCGTTAGTTCCCTTATCTTTGAAGAAAGGGGCAGTCGTAAGGAATTTGACATCCCTCAGGCCCCTCTCATGGGAACATTTCTGGATGGTTCTCTGTTCTGTTTCCTGGCACTGTATCTTTTTCTCTTAATGTCTGTCTGTGACTTGGAAAACTTCTCTGCTTTTCCAACAGTCTTTTGTTCCTCCAGGCTGGAGCCTTCCCTGACAGTTGCTGCCAGTTTCTTTCCGTATTCTTGGATTCTACTATCTGGCACTCACTGATGATTTCTTTGGTCTTGAATCGCTGAGTGGTTATTCTTCTGTCTGATGTCCTTTGGTCACCACTCTTTGGGTCTTCTTTCCCAAATTTTGCTCTTTACTTATTTTGGGGGTTAAATGACCCTAAAAAGTATCTCCGTCAATGGGGGCAGATAGGGTGTTCTGCAGATGTTCAATCCAGATTGTCCCTCTAAGCTGCTTCACTGACCATTCACATTTTGAATGCAAATGATCAGTGAAGACCAGAGAAATAAACCTCTAAGATGGCAGCATCAGGAATAGGTGTTCTTAAAAACAAACAGGCAAACGTAAGGCCACTATGGATTACTTCTAAGTGATTGAGTCTCTCTCTTAGTTTTGGTAGCTAGAAAGCTGAGAGCCAGATATTGTGGATCATTTCTAGCGAGATTCTGTGTCAGGTATTTTGCATATTACTCTTTACCTTGAGTTTATTCTAAATTTCCTCAATTTATTTTTCCCTCATTTAAATGTCTTGTATATATTTTTTAAAAACCTTGCTATATTTTTGAAATTTATGCCATGTCTTTTTAAAATAATGAGAGCTAAATCATTAGATACATTCCGTGCATTTTGTGCAGTTAAGTGTTTGGCCCAATTTCAGGGAAAAGCGGTCAGAGAAGGCTTCCTGGAGGAGGTGCTTAGGATGTGCATATATCAACTATTGTGCAGTTCAGTCAAACATGAAATCCTCAAAGTGGCATGGAACTTGAGTTAAGAAGGTGTAGGGATGAAAATGAAATGTAGAAAATCTCATGAGATATTTATATTCGGGTGGGAAACATTTGCCATGTAATATGAACTAATCATGGGAATAATATTACATTATATGTCCACATTCAATGGGAGGAGGTGCCACATTTTTTTCGACCACAGATAATTACTGTAAGTTAATATCAGACTTTGCCTCAGTCAGCAGTAAGAACTTCCTGTATGCTTTGACCCTTCCTTTGGCCAACATTGCTGTGTTGTGATCCCAGGGTACCCTCTTCGAGTGAGAAGCACAGCTGGATTTCTATTCACCAATTTTGTGATCTTAAACTCTGTGATCTTCTTAACTCTGAATTTGACCTTAAGATGTAGTCAATCCATTGATAATTTGTCTTACTCTCTAGAATCAGCTCAGTGCCTATTCTGATCTGGGGGACCTATCTGATCCCCAGCTGCCACTAACGCCCCTTCTACTTGTTGCCCCTAAGTGGTCCTTGAATCCTATCCTGGCCCATACCATTTTCTTCTGCTGCTCATTCTCCAACACGAAGGCAATGGTTGCATTTTCGTAATGGATCTTTGAGGAGATTTTAAAAAATTAGGACTCAAAGAGATAATGTGATGATAGAGGTTGATGGACAACGTGGTTAATCATTTTTGTCAGGACAGTGTGTTTAATCATTTTTATCTGTGTCCTTTAAAGATTTCAAGGTGGGTTTTGAGCTGCAGAATCCATGTAGAAAGCTTCCTTTCTTACTAAGATCAGCAGAAGGATCTTTATGTGCTAGAGGTTTCTTTGCTTCCAGTGACTGCCTTTAAAAACTATGAGTGCCCTTTCACCACCTAGACCTGTTAGGGCACCAGGGTACTGCACAGTCACTGCAAGCCTTTCCTAATCCTAACCCCACAAAACCCAGCTTTAGAGGAAGAGGGGTTGTGAGCATCATTTACTAGTGGTGAATCAAGTCATCAAACTAGAAGCATTTTTTAATAAACAAAACCTTGCCTTCAAAATAATGCAAATCCTTTAATAGTGGGACTTTTCATCCTGGCCGTCTTTTGCCTCAAATTCACACAGACTCCTAGATCCCACCCTAACGTCCCCAGAAATTTATAAACTGCTGGTTATCAGGTGGCACTATTTTTCAGACCTGAGAGTACATGAGGAATTTAGCCACCAACAGTCCCACAACATCTGAGGATAGAAAACTGGTTAGAGGTCATATATTCCAGCAGACCTATTAGAACATTGTATTTGTTTATTAGTTGAAGTTCTCCAGAGAAATAGAACAAAGTGTGTGTGTGTGTGTGTGTGTGTGTGTGTGTGTGTGTGTGTGTGTGTATTACAAGGACTTGGCTCCTGTGATTATGGAGGTTAAGTCCCACCATCTGTTGCCTGCAAGCTGGAGACCAGGGAAGTTGACTTGTCATTCAGTCTGAGACTCAAAAGCTAAAAACCAGTTATAAATCCCAGTCCAGGGGCAAGAGAAGACCAACGTCCCAGCTCAAGCAGACAGGCAGAAAGGAGAAAGGAGTGGGCTCCTTCTTCTTCTACCTTTTGTTCTCTTCAGGCCTTTAGTAGATGGGATGTCTACCTCCAGGGCCCACTCACTAACACTGAGGCTTAGAGGCTATCAGTCTTTGTTCTTACAATCATTCTTTTTTTGGTTATATTTTCTATTTTTTTAATTGACACATAATAATTATATTTGTGGGATATAGTGTGATATTTGGATACATGTGTACATTACGTAGTAGTCAAATCAGGATAATTAGCATATTCTTTCCCTCAAACATTTTTTTATGTTTTTGTGTTGAGAGCATTCAAAATTCTTTTAGCTATTTGAAAAACATACAATAAATTGTTGTTAATGATAGTCATCCACAGTGCTATGGAACACTAGAGCTTATTCCTCCTATCTAGCTGTAATTGTGTATCTGATAGCCAACCTCTCCCTACTCCCCAACCTCCCTTCCCTTCCCAGCCTCTAGTAAAGTATGATTCTACTTTATACTTCTATGTAATAAACTTTTTCAGCTTCTACATATGAGTGAGAATATTTGGTATTTGTCTTTCTGTATCTGGCTTATTTCACCTAATATAATCCCGCCCCCTCCCGGCCCCTACCCCACACCTGTGGCTCATCCGTATTGCTGTGAGCTACAGGATTTTATTTCTTTTTATGGCTGAATAGTATTTCATTGTGTATATATGCCACATTTTCTTTATCTGTTCGTTTGTTTATGGATACTTAGGTCGGTTCCATATCTTGGCGATTGAGTACAGTACTGCAATAAACATGGTAGTGCAGATATATCTTCAACATACTGATCTTTTTTTGGATATACAGACCCAGTAGTGGGACTGTTGGGCTATGTGATAGTTCTACTCTGAGTTTTTTGAGGAGTTTCCATATTGTTTTCCTCAATGACTGTACTAACTCACATTTCCATCTATAGTGTGTAAGAGTTTCCCTTTCTCTGCATTCTCACTAGCATTTTTATTTTTGATAATAGCCGTTCTAACAGGGATGAGATGATATGTCACTGTGGTTTTGATGTGCATTTCTCTGATTAGTGGTGATAAGCATTTTTTTCGTATCTCTTGGCCATTTGTATGTCTTCTTTTGAAAATGGCTATTCAGATCATGTGCCCATAAAACTTTTAAAGAGATTTATTCTGAGCCAGTAGGAGTGCCCATGGCCCAGGATATATATTTGTGGGTCTGTTTCTGGAGAATTATTGTGTTTTTTTGAAGGTGTCTTTTTTCTTTCTTTTTAAATGTTTCTTGTGTCCCAACATTGATATCTGTGCATCTGTTGGGACAATTGCCTCTTCCAATTTCACGGAGAAGCTTTCATAAGGAAAGACTTTCCTGTAGATGTGACCTATAGTATCGGCTGGGTAGAGTGATTTGGCTCTGGTTCTGGATGGTGCAGTAGTGTAGTCTCTGTGTGATCTTCCCTCTCCTTCCCTTCCCTTTTTGGAGTCATGCTCTGTTGTCCAGGCTGGAGTGCAGTGGTGTGATCTCATCTCACCACAACCTCCTCCTCCCGCGTTCAAGCGATTCTTCTGCCTCAGCCTCCTGAGTAGCTGGGACTACAGGGATATGTCACCATGTCCAGCTAATTTTGTATTTTTTGTAGAGATGGAGTTTCACTATGTTGGTCAGGCTGGTCTCGAACTCCTGACCTCATGATCCACCTGCCTCGGCCTCCCAAGGTGCCGGGATTACAGGTATGAACCACTGTGCCTGGCTGTCTCTGTGTGATTTCTTTGGATATAATCAATGTTAGCAGTGTCTGCAAGTGCCTCAGTGGCCTAGAATGAGAGTGTTTGTGGAGGCAGTGGCATGGCTGTGCCAGGAACAAGGGCTACCAGACGAGCCCATCCTTAGATCCTCAGGGTATGAGCATGTTGGTTCCCACAGTCTTGCGGGTGACTTCTCTACTGCGCTGGAGTGTCTGTTTCTTGGGCTCTGCACACTTTGAGGGCTCAAGTGTTGGCGTTATGGTTGTACCACTGGGTCTAGCTGGGGTCATGGTATTGTAGCCTTTTTGGGGGCATGTTAGAGTGATGGCAGGGCCTTAGGAATGTGAAGTTGCCAGGGTGTTGGACCCCAGGGAAGGATGTACTTTAGCATTGGTTCTGTTCTCAAAATGGCATTA
Source organism: Saimiri boliviensis (assembly GCF_048565385.1). NCBI lineage: Eukaryota > Metazoa > Chordata > Mammalia > Primates > Cebidae > Saimiri > Saimiri boliviensis. The sequence continues at coordinate 43,508,849 of NC_133460.1, forward strand.
TGCCATAGCAACTGGGGTCCCAAGGACTTGGAGGTGGGGGCCCAGCATGGGCTCCCTCTCTGGATCAATGCAGCCATGTGGATTCTAGGCACGGGGCCTGCTGGAGATCTCCCATTTACCTTTTCACTGTAATAGGGAGTTCTTGGTTCTGACCAAGTTTTGTCCAGGTGCTTTGTTTTTCTCTCTACGCTGCCATCCAAAGTTTCTGGGTTTCAGAAGGTTTGCATCACTTCCTTGCTGAATTTCAGTATTCTTCCTAAGACATTCTACTTGAAGTGAGGTTATTTGTTGTTTTAATTCTTCTTTTTGGAGAAAATTGGTGTTGGCCACCTATACAGCTATGGATTTTATAAGAATTATTGTTAAGATGTAATGAAATAATAAAATGTTTGAAATTTGCTTCATGTTAATCCAAAGTGGTGGGAAAAACTTGGTGGGTAAACAGATAAAATAAACTTGATCACATGTTGATTCTTAATAAACTGGGAGATGGGTAAATGGAGGTCATGATATTCTCTTTATTTTTGTATAGGTTAGAAATTTTACATAATATTAGAAAGTGTGATGAATAGACATATACTTACATGTTTTAAGTTAAAATAAACTTTTAAGGTTTGACAAATAAAAAGGAAGTTCAGATATTTATGTACGACCTTTGTGACACTCCATGCCTTTAGTCTAAGGGCTGCAGCTACAGTCTTGCCCTCAGCAGAGAACAATGAGACACAATAGTGGTTCCCAGTCACCTTTCTTATATTTTCTCTTCAAGATGATGACCACACTTACCTTTTTCAAATATCGTGACATTTCTTCTGTTTCCATATATGTAGATACTCATACAGCCTCTGCCCTTTCTACTTGAAAACCTCAGCAGGTTTTTCTGTTCCTCACAGTTTGGCAATGGTGCTTCGAAGGAACGCACAAAACACCCTAAAAGATTCGGAGCAGATAGCAGTGGGGCATTGGATGAGATGGATTTAAAGAGCCAAGACAGTCAGTGGCTGTTATTTAGAGACCAGAAACAAATGTGAAAGTGGGAATTGATAAAGGAGGAAGCACAGACATTAGTAAAGCTGTTTAACGGGTAAAAAAGCCCAAAGTACATCGTAAAGGATAAAAATGTAGGCATTTATATCTTCATTAAGGAATTTATTAATTAGAGTTGAGTTGTTAACTAGTTTATAGTTCCCTGGGACTAGGACAAGCCTCGGAGAGGAGCCCAGGCAGAGAGCAGTCAGCCTGGATAATTACCACTGCTTGCCATGGGGCTTTCCTCTAGCCTGGTAAACAATTTAATATCTGGCAGGTAGATGAACAGGCCTGGGATGCTCTACCCATCAGGCAAGACTAATTCCCAGACCGGAATCCTGGCCAGTTGCCAAAGTAGGCTCCTCCCTTCTTGTGTTGGAAGTGAGAGAAGAGCTCAGTAGTCTTCCTTGGCAGTGGCCCAGGACCTCCAGCTTCTCCTTTCCTGCTGTGTGCAATGATCGTTCCCGGATCCAAGGTGCTCATATTGATTCTGTGCCTCGAGGCCAAGATGATACAGCACTATGCTGCCTGGTCTACAACAGCAAAGAGTGCTGTATGGTGCTTGTGACAGTCAGAGGGGAGCCTCCTGCTCTGATCCACCTCTTTCTGTTTCTTACTTTTAGCTCTGTCTCCCACTGATGATCCCATACTTACCCATGGGGCTTGATAATTTTATTTCTTTTCATTGACTCTTGAGTCTTCAGTCTTCCCTTAAGGAGGAGAAAGAACAGACCAGGAGTGGCCACGATGGTCATGTCGACGTGGGATGCTGCTGGGTAAAAAGATAAGAGAAAGGTGAGAGCATGTTTGGTAATGGAAAGTATGTGTCCTACCTAAAGACAGTCAAATTACAGTTTCTAAATAGTCCCTGGCCTGGGCAAAGAAAATATATCAGAGAATGGATTTGTTCTGTGGGTCTACAGTTTGGAACTGCTGGCACTGACTGCCCTTCTTGGGACCCATTCTAGGTTTTTGTGGAAATGTCATTGGGGCCTCCTCAGTCCTCAGGAGAGGGTATGAGTGGGGCATCTGTGTTCATGTCTAGGTGGGGAGTGTCCTGTGATGAAGGCACACAGACTGTCTTCTCTCATCCTCATCCTGATAAATGCCAAGTGCCTATGTGAGACAGTGCCTTTTGGGCCATATCAGCCTAATCTTTAATTGCAAAGGAGAACCCTAATTTTTGTGCCTAATCCCTGTCCCCTCCCTACACCGGTACTGACTTTCCCCTGGTTCTGGGTCTCTCCTCTTTGTCTGTGTGAGGTCTGCTGCTTTGGTACCTCCTGGTCTCTGGTAAATGGTTAAATCCACTAATCCACGCAAAGGTGCTAATGGCTTAAAGTTGTACTCATTTCAGGAATTATTTCTGTGGCTTATGGAAAGGTTAAGGCTTAATCCAAAGGAATCCTGTCTAATAGATTTCCATATATTTTAGCACAAGGGAAGTGAATATATTTTAGGAACATTGGAGAAGTCATGTGGTGAATTCTTCCGGTTGCCTTACTCAACTTATATTTTACTATCCTTGATGAAGAGGTTAAAAAGCTAAAAAATGATATTTCCAGCACCTTTTTATAAACAGGACTCTGGATATAAAATCGATTCTTCCAACAGATGTTTTTGTTCTAAGATATACAAGGTGGGAGGGAGGTGGAAGCCCTTTTCCTACTTCCTTTTTCTGTTTTTACTCATAAGCAAGGGTGGGGAAATGTGAGTTGTTTGACGTCAGTATTCCAGGGTCTGATCCTCAGTTTCCTGAGTGTTGAGAAGCCGTCACAGCAGCAATGTCGTCTTGATTCTGCTGTCTAGTTCTCAGGCTCCAGCTACACATGGGTATAATTCCCCATTTATATCTCCAGTGGCCGCCCCAGAGGTGGGCCAGTTTTCTGTTGTTCTGGCAATCATTTGTGGATGCTCATTTTAGAACATGTTCCTTTAACCTTTCCATTAATTTTGGAAACTCTGAAATTCCCTGCATGAAATCTCTTCCTGCCCAAAAATACTCAGAGCTGTTTCTGTTTTCTGTATTGAACTTTAACAAATATAGATCCTTCAAATGGTTTATATCATACTTAACTCCTGAAGCTCATTCTACTTCTTAAGTCTGAAGATGAAAAATAAGGGCACCTTTCACAGAGAAGACCATGTGAGTGTGGAAATGAAGTGCCACAAACTGTGGCATTGACTTGAGTCTGGCCCAGTAATCTAGTAATTTACTAGACCAGATGTTCCCTGCTACGAATGTCACTAATGTCTCATAGAAGGTTTACGTCGCTGCAGCTTGTACTGGCAACTAGGGCTCTTTTTCTTTTTCTTTTTTAAACAGCTCTCTTAGTGCTATAGATAAGGCTTTTTGGCAAGCAGATGCAAATAGCCTAAATAGGTGATTGGTATGTATGTTTCTCATTGCCCTGGCCTTCCTTAAGTGTTAAGATAGATCAGTGAGAAATGTAGTCTTTTTTTCTAATGGGGAATGCACTTTTGTACAGGAATGACTGAATTGATAATGCAAGGTGAAAGTGTTGTTTTGTGTCAGAATATTCATTTGTCCCATAACTGTTGAGTAAACGTAGCCATTAATGTGTGCATACAATTTCCCTTAATCCTCTGAGCATTCAAGCAGCAGGTAGGCACTTCCTGCTGAGAAACGTAATTGAGTGAGATGAGCATTTTTAAAAGGAGCATGAATCTATTCACCATCTGGGGAGGCCAGAACCATTCTCCCGTGTTCAGCATGAATTCAGGTGACTTCGGGAGATGGGGAACAGTGATACTGCTCTAAATTTTCACTGCCTACAGAGTTCAGCTTTCCTTGTAGCAGCTGGAACTGAAGAATCTCCTGAGCAAACAGTAGCTTAAAGGCAGAACATCTTGGAAAGTGGGAGATGACTCTGAAGGCTTTCAGACAAGGGATATTCATAGGTGGCATCAGCTTTTATACTAGAGGCATCATTCTTTCTAAGATGGCCCTGTATGTAACCTTTTTCAGTTTTCTGTAGAAGTCGCTTTACATGCTTGGTTGCTCTACTGCAGAATGGAGGTAATACAGAGGAAACGTTCCACTCCCTCTATAGTTTTTTATTTATTTCATTTAATTAACACCGAAGTAAATGATGATTATTATGCACCAAATGTTAATTCAATTCTTAATAACATCCTTAGGGCCGGGCGCGGTGGCTCAAGCCTGTAATCCCAGCACTTTGGGAGGCCGAGGCGGGTGGATCACGAGGTCAAGAAATCGAGACCATCCTGGTCAACATGGAGAAACCCCGTCTCTACTAAAAATACAAAAAATTAGCTGGGCATGGTGGCGCACGCCTGTAATCCCAGCTACTCAGGAGGCTGAGGCAGGAGAATTGCCTGAATCCAGGAGGTGGGGGTTGCGGTGAGCCGGGATCGCGCCATTGCACTCCAGTCTGGGTAACAAGAGCGAAACTCCGTCTCATAAAAAAAAAAAAAATCATTTTGAGGTAGGTACTATTATTTTTCCCATTTTATAGATGGAAAAACCAAGGGACAGAGGGATCAAGTAACTTACCCATGGGTACACAGCTAGTAAAGCAGGATTCAAAACCGTGTTGTGGCTGTGGAGTCCCTGCTCTGAACCACTGTGCCATAGACTACTCATTTTGCCTTCATCTCAGAGAGATTGCCATTTTGTCTTCTCTTTAAGGCCAGGGCTGCTGCATATTGTACAGACTGTTCACTAGCTAAGGAGGCTCAGTCAAGGAGTGTGGGAGCTGAAATCCAGCTTGTCTTCTGTTTACCAAACTCTGTTCTGGCACGCTGCTACTACCTAGAGACAGAGGAATCTTTACCGTTTGGACATAGGCACTGTATGGAACAGCAGTGGCTCATGCATTCCAAGGCTCCCTCCTCTGCCTTCACACTGGATCCCATCCCTTCCTGTCTCTTCCAGCACCTTGGGGCTCCATTGACTTCCCAAGCCTGGACAAGAATTTGACCTGTTGAATAACATGAAACTGTACCTCTTGATGTCAGTTCATTATCTGCATAAAAGCCTTTAGGATACTTTGAAGCAGCTTTAGCTTCTCTTGCCTATACCATAGAACTAATATTTAAACTCTTTCGGTACCTTATAGCCTTTTTCTGGGAATCTTTTGAAGTGTGATAGGTCTCTCTTAATTATAAAACTGCTCAAAAATGAAAAGCAAAGTCACCATAAAGTTAAACTGAAGTATTCATTAAATTATGGAACCCAACTGCCTTTTATAGCATTGTTTGGGAATTGGGAAAGTATGTTCTGGGTTTGATTTTAGGGTATCTGGAGAGCTCTTCCCTCTAACCTAAGGGGTTGACGTCAGAAGGAGCTGGGAGAGGACTGTGGGACTGACAGTGAGGTGGTTGCTGTTGGTATGACTTGGCCATCCACTGCTAGGTATTTACAGGCTAAAGCTGCTTTTGGCAATCTCCAATTCATTCATAACACAGGCAGCCAGACTAATCTTTATAGAATGCAAGTGTGATCATGATGTTCTTTAAAACACTTGAATGCCTTCTAATTGCTATTACTATAAGATCCTTAACAGGGCTGGCCTCCCGTCTAGTACTTCATTTGAGTATTGACCTGTTCTCCCTTTCACGGTGGTTTTGACCCTCTTGTCTCCTTTTAATTAGTTCTAATGTTCTAAGCTCTCTCTCATTATAGTTTCTTCATATGTGTTTTTTTATTTACCTAAAATGTTATATTTCTCCTCACCTGGTTAACTGCTGCACATCCTTTGATCATCAACTTACATGTGACTTTCTTAGGAAAAAATAGTAATGTACTGAAAGCATCATGTAGGTGTCATTGATAACATCAATTATAGATGAAAATTAAATACTTAACAACTCTTTTCCTGGGTAGACTGTAGCCTCTGTTAGGTAGGGGCCATGTTTGCTTTATTTTTTTCTTTTAGCACCTAAGTATTGGATAAGTATTTGATGAATGAATCAGTGAGTGAATGAACCAATTAGTGAACTAAGATTTTACTTCCATATGTGACTGTTTTCTTTCCCCAGCTGGATTTCACATTTCATGAAGGCAGGAACCATATCTTTCTTTATTTTCATGGGCCCTGAATGGATTAGCCCAAAGTTTTTCAAATGATGTGCCTCAATAAAGATTTGCTGGTTAATTAATTAATCTGCCAAGCTCAGATGAAGTAGTTAAAGTATGGAAAAATAAGGAAAAGGTAATGATGAAATACACTGGATTATTCTGATGATAGGGTGCAGTCTGGTGTTTCGAAGTACAGTGAATACTGTCTCTGCTTATGTGTTATGATCAATAAATTAGTAAATCATGCCCCACTTTGAACCCTCTATTTTCAACCTGATTGATTAACTGATGACTTTTGTCACCACTAACAGTGTTTGGTTAGCATCGGTAAAAGTCTTTGACCTGGGTTAGTAATAGCTGCTAATCGTATTTATTCTTTTGTTTCTGAAAGTAATTGGATTTTTTTCTATTTGTTGATATGCCAAGGACTATGTATAATAGGTAGCTGATTAGACAGGTTGTGATGAAGAAAACAAGATGACTCGGGTTTTAGCTTTTAATTTATTGATTTTGGATAGGGATGAATTTTCACGGCTGCAGATCATACATGTTATCTGTGTGATTATCCATAGTCAAGTCTTCCTGTTGGAAGAGGGTAGGACAGAATCCTGAGCCTCTGGTTCAGAGGGCACAATCGATCCTCCTGTGCCTATTGATTCGGACCTGAATTTGTATTTTCTTTTCTGTCTTTTTTTTTTCTTTCTTTCTACATTAAAATCTGCTCCCACTGCATGCTTGGAAGAAAGAAATGCTGTGAAACAATTAGAATAGATTTTGCATTTTTTATTGCTGTGTCTGAGTTATCATGATCCTCATTTTCATCATCGTCCTGCAGTCCCTCCCATCTTGTAGCATGTTACAACTCCAAAGCCCTTTCACATATGTTTATCTCACATGCTTTCCCTGCTGCCCCAGTTGTTGCTCAGTTTATAGCTCAGGAATCTTGGGCTCCCAGAGGTAAAGTGACTTAGCTAAGTTTATATGGCTGGGAAGTGAGTAAAACTGGGTATATTTGCCAGAACTCTTCTGATGGAAAGGAATCAAAATCCAATTTCAGCTTAAGAGAAAAATAAAGAGTTGCAAAGAGTTTGGAGTTGTTTACAGAATGGAAGAAAGAGACACAGAAGCCAAGTCAACTTTTGGAACCGGAGCCAAAAATCTTGAAGCCTGTGCGAATTTCTCATACCTTTTCATGTCTGCTTATTTTGGGGGTTTTGGCCTCATTGAGTCAAACTTCCCCAGGTAGTAGGGGACAGAGTTATCAGTGGGGCTGCCATGTTTGGTGCGTAATGTACAAGTGTGTTCCACCCAAATGTCACATATCATACCACACTCAAAGATTTGTATGTCTATTATGACAAATTTCCAGCAGATGGCACTCAAATGTTTTTTTTTTATAACAAAAGCACTTTGAGGAAGAGGCACATTTTTCTGTTTTGCACAGACTCCTTAGGGGGCGCTGGGGATGCTGCCTTCATAGTTCTGAGATTACATTCTTCCTGGTTATAACAAAGGAGAAAGATAAACCTTCCTCAGAAGCTCCAGCAGAAAGAACCAAGACAATAACTCTGGTGGACCTGGCTTGGGTCCTACCTTGGACCAATTTCTGTGTCTGAAGTGAGGCCCCAGGCATCATAATCCACACACACTTTTATTTCCGTATGTAAAATTCTGACTGCTGCCTACAAAATGCAGTAAATCCATGTGTAATGACAAGTATAATCCCCCTTCAAGACAGCTGTCCCAAACTATCACCCAACTACTGCGTTCATTACGAAGTGCAGGGTCCTGGGCGATACGCATGCTATGGTTTGACTGTGTACCTTTCAAAGTTCAGGTGTTGTCAATGTGATAGTATTAGGAGATGAGACCTTTAAGAGGTGATTAGATCAGGAGAGGGCTCCTCCCCTCATAAATGGGATTAAGTGTCTGTTTGTATCCTTCACCTACTTTTTGATGGGGTTGCTTTTTTCTTGTAAATTTATTTCAGTTCTTCATAGATTCTGGAGATTAGCCCTTTGTCAGATGGATAGATTGCAAACATTTTCTCCCATAGACATTTATGCAATAAACGTAAGAAAAAAAGCTCATCCTCATGGTCATTACAGAAGTGCAAATCAAAATCACATTGAGAAACCATTGTGGAAGACAGTGTGATGATTCCTCAAAGATCTAGAATCAGAAATATCATTTGACCCAGCAATCCCATTACTGGGTATATACCCAAAAGATTATAAATCAATCTATAAAGACACTTGCACACGTTATGTTTATTGTGGCACTATTCACAATAGCAAAGACTTGGAACCAACCTAAATGCCCATCAATGATAGAATAAAGAAAATGTAGCACATATACACTATGGAATACTATGCAGCCATGAAAAAGGATGAGTTCATGTCCTTTGCAGGAATGTGGATGAAGATGGAAACCATCATTCTCAGCAAACTCACACAGGAACAGAAAAAGAAACACTGTGTGTTCTCATAAGTGGGAGTTGAACAATGAGAATACATGGATGCAGAGAAGGGAACCTCACATACTGAGGCCTGTTGGGGGCTGGTTGCCCCAATGCGTGATGTTTCCTTCCCTGTGTCCGTGTGTTCTCATTGGCACATTAGTGGGGGACTAGACGAGGGATAGCATTAGGAGAAATAACTAATGTAGATGACGGGTTGATGGGTGCAGCAAACCACCATGGCACATATGTAACTATGTAACAAACCTGCATGTTCTGCACATTTATCTCAGAACTTTAATAATAATATTTTAAAAATGGAATTAAGGTCCTCATAAAAGAGGTTTTACACAGTGTTCTGAGCAGCTTGCCCTCTGTCTTCCACCATGTGAAGACACAGTATTTCTTCCCTTTCGAGGATGCAGCAATGAGACACCATCTTGGAAGCAGAGACCAGACCGTCACCAGATGATAAACAGCTGTTGCCTTGACCTTGGACTTCTCAGTCTCCAGAACTGTGAGAAATAAATTTCCGTTGTTTATAAATTACCTAGTCTGTGGTATTTCATTATTGTAGCACAAATTTACCAAGACAGTGCCTCTCAGGTCAGATATAGCTGGTGGAGAATCTAAAATCTGTGGGCACTAGGGCTAATTTAACTGTTTCTAACCCATCCAATATACAACAATACAGGAAAAATGGAATAGCTACACTCCAGAGAATATGCCATAGTCTACTCAATAGGACTGTGTGCCATATTCATTTTTTTTTTTTTTTTCTGAGACAGGGTCTAGGTCTGTCGCCCAGGCTGGAGTGCAGTAGCATGATCTGATCTCACTGCAACCTTTGCCTTCTGGGCTTACACCATCCTTTCATCTCAGCCTCCCAAGAAGCTGGGACTACAGGCATGCACCACCATGCCTGGCTAATTTTTGTATCTTTTGTAGAGACAGGGGTTCTCCACGTTGGCCAGGCTGGTCTCCCAAAATGCCTGACCACTTGGCCAATGGCCATTCAGCCTTTTGGCATTCTTTTTCTTGATTATTTCCCTCCATGGCCACAGTAGATAGAGGGGCTGCCCACGGAGGGTAATCTCCTTGCTATCTTTGTGGTTACAGCAACCCAGGGGATTACATTAGAGATTGAATGATTAAAGCCTTCTAATTTAGGAATTTCTCCAGCAAAACATCTCTTTTAAAGAACTGGTTGGATTTCAATGTTTAGTTCATTTTGATGGGCTCTATTGACTTACACCCAACCAGAAATCTTATTGAGGAGTCATAATATTTGACTCTGGACCTTGCCTTTGAAGGTTTTGTGTTTTAGAAACAAACCTATAGGACTTTGCCTATGCTTCCATGGCCTCTTTAATAACTTCTCCCTTGGCTCCTGCCTCAAGGCAACTGAAGCAATAGGCTGAAATAAAACAGAGCTCATCTGCTCTCTGGCCTTCATCTACATTCCAATCATTTGTGCCTAATGATGAAAAAACTTACTGCTTTTTCTCAGGGAGATGTGCACAGCAGGAATTCTTTGGGAGAAGCCTGAGTGACCAGCCTTCTGCGCTTTCTGAGTTATTCCTTAGTATCCCCTCTCATTGTCAGACTTTACTGTGGGGCAGAGGGTTCATCTTTGATGGTTTTGCAGGCAGCATGGTTGTCTGACCCTCAGCGGCTTTGGGTCACTAGCCAAAGGCAGAAAACGCCTCTGTTTTAACACCACCACATATCTATTTATTTTCTTCCTTCTGCTTTAAGAAATGCCAGTTTGGATTGAGACTTATTTTCTTCTTGAAGGATCTTACTGAAGGCCATAAATATCCATCATATTCTTATTTTAAAAATATTTTTATACCAAACCACCAAAATGCTCTCATGGTCTGGCTGCAAAGATACAGCATGTAATGGTTAACACCTGCTTTCTTTTCATGTAAGGAGGACACTGGCTTCCCAGCTGGAAATGGAGGGACCTTGCATTCCCCTCTACCTTATGTCAACTAAGCCTTTCCTACTTTTAAGGGTCTGCCATTTGTATTGCCCCACTTCTGGGTAGTAATTTCTCTATTAGCCTGTCATTCTTGTGTTGCTATTGACAGTGACTCAATTGTAACTAGCTTAAAAGGAATTGCTGGAAAGACCCTGGTTAACTTACACAGGAGTTACAGGGAGAGGTGGCTCTGGAAACATCTGTGACAGGAACTGGAGATTTGGGAATTGACTCTGTATCTATTTCCTATTCCAGATCCTCTCTGGATGCTGGCTTCATGTGCTCTGACTCCTCCATATGGCTACAGGAAACTCTGGGTTACATTCTTATACCTCAGAAGAAAGCAGAAAGAGGTATTCTTCCCTTCCTGCTCTATGAGGAAAATGCTGGAGAAGGGCTCTGATAAACCTGGCTTAGATCAGTCATTGGGCCTGAGGGGTGGGATCGTGTAATTGGCTTAGCCTGGGCCACCTGCCTTCCCTTTAAGCCCAGGCGGGGAGAGCTGTTGGACAGGCAGAAGGAAGCTACCACACTAGATACCTACTCACTAGACTCTCAGCCCAGAGGTCTGCCACCTCACCTTGCTGTCTTTGATATCACTTAACTGATTCACTGGCTTATTTTTCAGGTACTGGGAACTCTGATATTCTCTGTGTACTGTGATGATAGTTACTGAATTCCTGGCTAGCATCATGTTTGTTCTTATGAGTAGTCAAAAATAAAGACTCTAGTAGTTTTGAAACCATACCGGAGGAACCAAGGATATCCTTTTAATAGTAAAAATAAAAGCCATTATCTACTATCCTCAAAGACAACCAACTTTTCTTTAAAATTACTACCTTTTTTCCTTTTTTTTTTTTTTGCTGATGCTATCCTTTTGGCTTTGGAAAAACAGTCACGTTCTGCCCAGATTATGCTTTTGATGAATGTGGTCCCTGGATATTTAGCTGGGACGGTGATCTACAGAGATAGCAACTGAAATGGCCAATCACAGGAGCCACCAAATCATGCCTGAGTGCAGGTGTGTGATTAACAGCAGGTGCTGGAGATGTCAGAGCTGGCAAATTGGAGTCTTCCTTTCCCCTCACCTTAGTGATGCTTTAGATTTCCTTGGAACTGAAATTTCTGCAGGAAGATAAACTTCGTCACAAACAGCTGCTCACTGGATACTTAAAATAGGCTGGTTTGCCATGGGAGTTACTTTTGAAAGGCATATCTCCTGTATTTCTAGCTTGACTGTGAAGCCCTTGGGTCCTTGGGAGCAAGGACCTGAGTTTATATTTCTTTGTATACCCACTCTTCCTAGAGCAGTTTTGTGTGTGCAGAAGATGTTTAGCTAGGGTTGGAGGGTTATTATAAAGGCAGGTCAGGAGGTGGGATGTTGGCACCATTGGCTTTAAAAAGTGGATAGAAAAGGCTCCCAAGTCTCAGGTGAATGTAGAATTATGGCTATGGAATAAGCATTGATCTAGGAGCTAGTAGGTATCTGGGTTCTGGTTCTATTTTGAATTCTGACTACATTTTTGAGCAAGAATAGTTGTTAAGAAATATTTGATTGAGTGACTATTAGGTGCTGGGAGCTGAGAGTAACAGCACACCATAGACATTTCCATGAAGCTTTTATTTTAGTGGGAGAACACAGAGTACAAGATGCTAGAAAGATAATTATAGATAACCAGACATCCCATGAAGGAAGAGGGATATGATAGACATATCATAGGTAACTGAGGACACCTTTTAGGATAGGGAAGAAAGGGATAAGATTGGATGAGAGTTAGTAATGTAGCCTCAGGATAAAACAGAGCTGAGTTTGAACTTCAACCTCTTCCACTTAGCAGTTGTGTGTCCTAAGCAACATTACTGAGTCTCAATCTTCTCATCTAAAAAATGGGGCTATGCACTTACTTATAAAGTTGATGTAAAGGTTCAATTTTAAAATACATAGAAAATGAACAATAAGGACTTGCTATGATGTATTTTGGCCAGTGTCCTCTGGGTTGTGACAAAATAGTTTTTCTTTAAAAATAAATAAGAAAAGGAAAAAAGAAAGAAACCCTTCTGATTACAGGCTCCAAAGGCTCTCAGTAAAATAGAAGATGTGTAATTGTCATTTCTACTTAACTTTGCAATCTTCCAAGCTGAGTGTCTTTAAATAGGAAGAAGTACCCATAAATCTTGCAAAGTTCAAAATCCATTACCTAGGGATATGGTTAATGTCTCCCAACTTGAAGTGTAATTATCTTTTTAAGAACAGAGCTGGCTAAGGAAAGCCTTGGTAGCTTTTAAAAAAATGCCAAAGCAACCATTACATCAACAGTTATTCTAATTTAATTCATTGCATATGGTCCCAGGTGTGGGTATGACAAACCAAAGGATTTGTGGGATGAACAGTCAGATTTTCCGTCTCTCTATATTTACATGTGAGCAGACGAGAATTAATGACTTCGTACACCAAAAAATTAAAGGACCCTGAGACACACATCACCATCATCAGTGGCAGGGCTAAAATACCTAGTCCCAGTGGGTTGCAAGGCAGGCCATTGTAGAACTCTAGACCAAGAGGCAGACACCATGTGCTCTACTCCAGAACTTGCTACTTTTCTACTGCATGAAACTGTACATCCGTATCTCTAGCCACTTGTAAATATTTTAGGCATCTTCTGTCTACAGATGTTATTCATGAAAAAGATTCCACATAAGCTGAAATCTCTGCCGTATAAAGCCTCTTTTTTTTTCATTTCAAAGCGTTATCCCAGAAGACCTTTGCTTGCATGCTTATAGAAGGGAGAGCTTGTAAGAGAACTAATCTCACCTATCAGTATACTTCAGTTGGAAGTTAAGAGTGCCAAACACTCTTTGCTACGCCTGTATTTGAATGGTTGACAGTTAAGAACAGACAATCTGAGCCATATGGGTTTGAAATGAAGCTTTATTAGCTTCCCAATAACTGCCCTTCCTCCACGTAGTCTTGATATAGTTGACTTAACCCTGTTGAAGGATACAACTTAGACCAGAAGCCCAAATGAAGCTACCTACCCCTCCTACCCTCCACAAATTCAGGGCAGCTGGATGCAGATTGTGGCTGGTGTGATTTACCCACTTACCCAGTTACTGGCATGGAAGCTGGGGAACGACAGATCTCACTGGTAAGGACAGTCCCTGGTGGGCCACCTGCATAGTGACAAAAAGGAAAGAAGGATGTGTTCCTGGACCAAACCGAGGGCTGGGTTGTTTATTCTCGTGGTCCAATAACAAGATGCAGATGAACTGGGGAAGATGGTTTTTATTTTGGTAACTGGTTACAGGGTGAAGGCCTGGAAAGTATCACCAGACCATTTGAAAATTACAAAGTTTTCCAGAGCTTGTATAGCTTCTAAGCTATATCTTTACGTGAAAGTGTGCATTCATCTAAAGACATAAGTGATTAACTTCTAATCTGTAGCTAAAGTCTGAGTCCTCAAGACCTTACTTTGGAGCCTCAGTACATTTACTTAATCTAAGTGGGTCCAGGTGCTGGGGTGATTACCCTTATTTTGCCTCCTATTAAATCATGGAAGTTTGGGGAGTTCCTTCAGACCCCCAAAAAACTTGTTTGTTGAGGTCTGGGGAGTTTCTTCAGAACCCTGATAAAACTTGTTTAATCCTAAATGGGTCCTGTTAATAATTCCTTCATTATCTTGTCATGCTTCAAGGCCTGGGAAAGGCCCAGGCAAAACTCTTGGTGGGCTTTTGTTACATTCCAGCCATATATGAGGGCACTGGCTCTATCAGCTTTTAATATTTCACCTAACCGTTCAGTCAGTGCTGAAACAGTTGTCATGGAGGCCTGCTTGATCACCTGTTAGTGAGACCGGGCCTGCCACAGAAGTGCTGTCATAAGAGAGATAGGAAGACAGAGAGAGGTGTGGGAGGGAGAGAGAGAGAGAGAGAGAGAGAGAGAGAGAGAGAGAGAGAGAGAGAGAGAGAGGAGAGAGAGAGGAGAGAGAGAGAGAGAGAGAGAAAGAATGAATGAATATGAATCTCCTGCTCCTGCTTTGGAGCCACCCACTAGCCCAGGGAGTTTCTGATTGAAGGAAGATACTATGTGTCTGCCTGCAGAAAGAGCTAGCTCTTTAAAAACGGTTCATTTTCCTTCCCTGTTTCAATGGACTTTTCCTTCTAGTGTTTATACCTTCATTTAGTCCCAGTTCCTAGGTGACCCACACTCTAGTATTCTACCTGGATTTGTCCTCCTGGGTTGTCTCATCCTGCATGTACTTTCTCACTCTCCACTAATGTAGCTGCCCCATGATCTATTGCCTCAGCCTTCTATTGAATTTTGAAACTAGTTTGTTCTCTAATGTTATGTCATGATCAAATATGAACATTTGTCATTTCATAGTAATCTTTGAAGCCTTAACACAGAGTTGTGATTTATATGTGAATTTCAGGTTTTGAGGTAGGCAAGTGGGGAAATGTTTTATTCACAGAAAATTTCTCTGCCCCTTTGCTGGGCATGGTGGCTCATGCCTGTAATCCCAGCACTTGGGGAGGCTGCTGTGGGAGGACTGGTTGAGCACCAGGAGTTCCAGATCAGCCTGGGCAACATGGCAAAACCCCATCTCTATAAAAAAAAAAAAAACAATTGGCTGGTGTGCTGGGACATGCCTGTACCACTTACTTGGGAGACTGAGGCAGGAGGGTCATCTGAGCCCAACAGTGAGCTGTGATGGTACCACTGCACTCCATCCTGGGTGACAGAGACCCTGTCTCAAAATAATAAATAAATAAATAAATAAAAAGACAGTTTCTTTTCCCCTCAAATCATGAGAAAAGGCAACAGACTGCTCTGCTTATACACAAAATTGGCCTGGCTATGCTCATCTCCCATAGCTAGATTTTATCATTTCCTGGGCCTCTGATAAGGTAAATCAAATTGATTTCAAAGTCTTTCAAGGAAGAAGAGGAAAGCTTTTCTCAATATGACAGAATCAATTTAGTGTGAGAAGGAGTGAAGGATATTTGGTGTAAAGAAGAGAAACTATGGGGGCATGACATCTGTTTCTCATAACTGAAAAGCTGCTATTTGGAGAGGGCTTATTCTTTTATATCCAAAGAGTATGAGTTAAAGAGGGGCAGATTTGGGAGCTTTACGTAGGCTGGCTTGCAGACATGGAAAGCCCTTCATCCAGGGAAAAGGCTGCCTTAGCTTCTGACCTTGAAGATGCTGAAGCAGAGGCTAAGTGACTACCTGCCACAATGCTATAGGATGCCTCCTGTGTGTGGAATAAGGTTCGACTAACGACTTCTAGGGCTTCCTTCCCATGCTGAGATTTAATGGCCCTCCGTGTCCTCTCTTCTCTGCTAGTTGTCTCTACTGCTCAAGGTCTGGAGGAGCATTTGAAGCAAATGACTAAAGCTTCAGATTTCCAGTTTCCGGATTTCTTAGCTTAAAGGCAAAACAACTCCAGGAGGCCGTGGCTGTAAGATGTTACAAAAAGCTTATAAAAAAAAAACAAACCAGTGAACCAAGGGATATTGCCCTAATTTTGGAATAATGCCTTAAGATTTGCAGGCTTCTCAGAAAATTTGTCAGCCTGCATCATAGTCTGACTGTTTTTGATAACTACAGTCTTCTAGTTCTTAATACCTGTGGTTGAATTTTTATGTAAACTTTAATCAATTGCTGTATATATGGGGAGATACACAAGTGTAAAGTGTACAGCTTGATGGAATGCCACAAATTGAACACAGTTGTGTAATCTCCATGCAGATGAAAATAGACCCCCAAAGCCCCTTCTTCCTATGTGTATTCTTTCCCAGTCTTTATCCCACCATGTTCTCCCCAAAAGTGACAATGTTCTGATTTCTAGCATTAAAGGTAAATTTTGTCTGTTTTTGAACTTTGTATATTCACGCCAGCAGCATATGTGCCTTCCAGTTGTTTTACATTATTATTTATTATTGTTATTTTTAGAGATGGGGGTCTTGATATGTTGTTCAGGCTGGTCTCGAACCCCTAGCTTCAAGTAATCCTCCTGGCTCAGCCTCTGGGGGTGCTGGCATTACAGGTGTGAGCCACTGTGTTCTGCCAGCTCCGCATGCATTACAGCACTTTGTATTACTAGGTCTTTTTAACTTAAGCCATTTTTGTGGTGTGTAGCAATCCTAGCGTTTAAATTTACATTTCCCTGATAACTAATGAAGCTGAATTCCTTTATCAATGTTTGTTGGCCATTCAGATATCTTCATTTAAAAAGTACTTGTTCATGTCTTTTGCTCAACTATCTACTGGATTGTCTACCATGTAAACATTCTTAATGTATGTCGAATATGAATTCTTTGTTGGTTATATATTTTGTAAATATTTTTCTGCTATTTGTTTTTCATTTCACTTTTTTGATGGTATATTTTAACAAAACTGTTTTTGTATTTTAGTTTTTTCTTAATGTAGTCTAATTATCAATCATTTTCTTTAAATGCTTTTTGCATTCTGTTTCTGAAACCTATTCATTAACCTCCAGGTTATGAAGTTATTTTAACTAGAATCTCTGTTTTTTTAATATGTAGATCTAAAATTAACCTGGTATTAATTTTTCATCTATGGTATGAAGTAGGTGTGAGGGTTTCTTCATCCTCTCATAAGAATATCCAATTTACTTAGCACCATTACTGAAAATAAACTTCTCTACCCACAGCTATGCAGTGCCACCCTTGACGTGAATCAATTCTCCATAAAACTGTGGACCTGTTTCCAGACTTTCTTTTCTTCTCCAGTAGTCTATTTGTCTATTCTGTCTTAATTACTAAAGGTTTATAAATCTTGATATCTGGTAGTATAAATCCTTCCATTTTGATCTTTCTCTTCAAATTTGTCTTGGCTATCCTTGTCCTTTTGCATTTCTACATAAAATTTTGAATCATAGAAAAAAAAAAAGAAAAATTTTGAATCAGTTCTCAATCTCTGAAATAAAAAAATAAAAATAAACTCTCTTGGGATTTGAAGACAACTGACTTCTTACACCAGTATCTCTTTCAGTCAATGTTTTATAGGCTTTTATGTAGAAGTCTTGTACAACTTTTATTAGATTTATTTCTAGGTGTTTTTTAAGTTTTTAAAATGCAGGTATAATGACATTGAAAACATTGTTTTCTATTTATCTGCTAGTACATAGCATTATTACCATTTTTTGGCCTTTTATCTGGGAAACTTGCCAAATTTACTTAGGAATTTCAATACGCTATCTGTATTTTTTTTTAATTTTCTACTCACACATTAGAGTCTGCACTCAGTGACAGCAGTTTTCTTTACCTCTTGTCTTTCAATCCTTTGGCCTCTTTTTCCTTTATTCTACTGGATAGAATCCCTAGCACAGTGTTTTGCCTACTTGGTTTTCAAAAGCAAGTTCCATCTTGCCAAACCGTCTTTGCCTGAATTGGATAGCTACATATTTGTGTTAATCCTTTTTGTGCTTTTCTTATATATGAGGTGTAATAGGTCATTTTATGTATCATCATTTCATTGGTAGAGAAGCACAGGCCCAGTGAAATGGAGAGAGCCCTCTGAGGTCAAAGAATACTTGGGTGCAGAGCTGAGCATGCACAGCAACCGTCCTAACTCTCTATGCGGTGCTATGCTAAGGCCTATACACTGTTCCTGGTAAGCCTGATAGTTTTTCTTACATTTTAGTTACTAAATAACAGTCTTAACTATAAGTCCCAGGATAGGCCATCTATAAGCCGGAGAACCAGGGAAGCTGGTAGCATGGCTCAGTCCAAGTCTAAAGGCCTCAGAACCAGGGAAGCCAAAGCTGTTGACCAAGAGCTGGGGATGAAGTGTGGGGGAACTATAACAATCTTATAACAACATTAAGTATATATTTAAAATATATATATATATATATATATATATATATATATAATTTTATCATCAAAGAGTTGACTTTTTTCATTTTACTATGTTTCCCTCTTTTTACTATATGATATGCTTGTTAAATTGATGTGCTTTAGAAGTAATAACCCTTTTAGACAAGCTAAGAGCAACAGAAATGTAACAAATTTGGGATTTATTAGAAAAATCTTAAGTTCTGCTTTTCTTTGGAAAATCATAGTGGCGGTAGCTGTTGGACTATTCAGACTTCTATTTTGATGCAGTGGTTGTAGTGTAAATTATTTTATCTTGATTTTACTCTGGGGCTTTTAGAATTAGATTTTGCTAGAGTCGGCTTTGATTTAATGCTTGTATGCATTACAGGTATTAGAAAAAAAAATCCCATTTGTTCAAAAGTCTTTGGAGCACCAGCAAACTAATTAAAGCTACCCAGCTAAGTAAATCCATTTTCGATTATAAGTAACATAGTGAGTTTTTTTTTTAAACATAAAGTTTGCTAGTTACTTGAGTTGGAAAAACCCAATCTATCATACAACGTTTGGTGTTCAAAGTATGCCCTTAGATTTATAAATGTTTCAGCATTTTTTAAATTGCAAAAACCATGGATTACTTCAGATAGCTAGAATAAGTGGTTAAAGGGTTCAAGGACATGAATTTGAATGGTACGTAGACAATTAATTGGCTTTCTGTGTTTTATGACCTCACAGTCACATGAATGGATCTGTCCGTAGTTACTGAATGCCTAGCATTGTCCCATAGAAATGTTTAACTTATTTTATGTTCCTTAGTGATTAATCAAGCAAAAGTGTGGATGGATCATTGCATCTTCAAGTTTAGGGAAAACACCTTAATGCACAGCACACAGGATGGTTCAGTAGTAACACTCACAAGGGCCAGGAGACAATTGTTCTAGTTCCTGCTTTGTCGCCAATTAAAAAGTAGGGCAAAAGGTTTCTGATCCTAGGTTTTCTAATAATATACAAGTTATATTTGTTCTATACTATAATAAAATAATAGTTATATTTGTTCTATACTATAGTCCACTAAGTATGCAATAGCATTATTTATAAAAATGCAAATACCTTAATTAGTAATACTTTACTGCTAAAAAATGCTAATGATCGATTGAGCCTTCAGCAAATCATAATCTTATTGGTGAAAAGGTGTTGTCTCCATGTTAATGGCTGCTGACTGATCAGGGCAGTGGTTGCTGAAGATTGAGGTGGCTATGGCAATTTCTTAGAATGAAACAGTAAAGTTTGCCACATCAATGACCCTTTTCATGAAAGATTTCTCTGAAATGTGTGATGCTGTTGGATAACATTTTATCCATGGTAAAAGTTCCTTCAAATTGGAATAAATTCTCTCAAACGCTGCTGCTTATTTATCATCTGAGTTGATTTAATATTCTAAATTCTTTTTTACTATTCTAAATTCTTTGTTTTCATTTCAACAACATTCAAAGCATCTTTATCAGTAGTAAATTCCATCTTAAGAAACCACTTTCTTTGCTCATTCATAAGAATCAAGTTCTCATCCATTCAAGTTTTATCATGAGATTGTAACAATTCAGTCACAATTTTAGGCTTTACTTCCAATTCTAGTTCTCCTACTATCTCTACTACGTCTGCAGTTACTTTCCCTACTGCAATCTTAGACCACTCAGTCATCCGTGAGAACTGGAATCAACTTCTAAGCTTTCATCAGTATTGATATTTTGACCTCCTCCCATGGATTATGAATGTTCATAATGACACCTAAAAAGTGAATTTTTTCATAAAGGTTTTCAATTTACTTTGCCCAGATTCATTAGAATAATCACTAGCCAAGGCAACTATAGCCTTATAAAATATATTTACAGGATGGGCACGTGGCTCATGCCTGTAACCCCCCCACCACTTTAGGAAGCTGAGGAGGGCGGATTGCTTGAGGTCAGGAGTTCATGACCACCCTGGCCAACATGGTGAAATCTTGTGTCTACTGAAAATTTAAAAATTGGCTGGGTGTGGTGGTGGGCACCTGTAATCCCAGCTACTTGGGAGGCTAAGGCAGAATTCTTGAACCCAGGAGGTGGAGGTGGCAGTGAGCCAAGATCGTGGCACTGCAATCCAGCCTGGGAGACAGAGGGAGACTCTGTGAAAAACCAAACCAAAACAAAACAAAAGAACCCCCCAAAAACTCAAAATGTATTTCCTAAATAGTAAGACTTGATAGTTATAATTACTCTTTGATCCATGGGCTTCAGAATTAATGTTGTGTTAGGCATCAAAACATTAACATCCTTGTATATCTCCATCAGAGCTCTTGGGTGACCAGATGCATTGTCAATGAACAGTAATATTTTGAAGGGATATATCTATTTTTTTCCTGAGCAGTAGGACTCAACAGTGGGCTTAAGATATTCAGTATAGCATGCTGTGAATAGATGTGCTATTATTATCCAGGCTTTGTTGTCCCATTTATAGAGCATAGGCAGGATAGATATAACATAATTGTTAAGGACCCTGGAAATTTCAGAATGGTCAATGAGCCAACTGGCTCCCACTTAATGTTACCAGCTGCATTGGCCCCTAATTAGAGAGTCATCCTTGTCCTCTGAAACTTTGAAGTTAGGCATTGACTTCTCTTCTCCAGTTATAAAAGTTCTATATATCTTCTTCCAAAATAAGGCTGTTTGATCTACATTGAAGGTGTGTTGTTTAGTATAGACATATTCATCAGTTATCTTAGCCAAATCTTCTGGATCATTTGCTACAGGCTCTGTGTCAGCACTTCATGTTTCACCTTGAACTTTGAAGTTCTGGAGATGGCTTCCTGAACCCACCTCTAGTAGCTTCAAACTTTTCTCCTGCAGCTTCCTCACCTCTGTCAGCCTTCATACAACTGAAGAGAGTTAGGGTCTTATTCTGGCTTAGTCTTTGACTTAAGGAAGTATTGTGGCTGTTTTTATTTTCTATCCAGACAACTAAAACTTCCTCCACATCAGAAACAATGCTCTTTTACTTTCTTATCATTCATGCATTCACTGGAGTAGCCCTTTAAACTTTCTTCAAGAACTTTTCCTTTGCATTTACAACTTGGCTAACTGTTTAGCGTGAGGTCTGTCTTAGCTTTTGACATGCCTTCCTCACTAAACTTGAACATAAAAAGCTTTTGACTTTAAGTGAGAGAAGGTGACCCTTCTTTTCACTTGAAGACTTAACTGACCTAAATTTAGTATTGTGTCTCGGGATGGTTTGGATCATAATCCCAAAAGACACAGTCTTGAAGGCCATAATCCCAAATGTTGAAATTCCTAAATATTAAAATTCCTAATGACTAAAATCTTCAAAATTATAATCTCAAAAGCTTAACAGCCCAAATGTTAAAATCCTGAAAGCAGAATTCTGTGAGAGGGATTAATGCGTTTTCAGTTGTATGCAGGATAGTTACATCATGTTAGTTGCACCATGTTAAGTAGAACAATTACCTTGTTTTTATTTTTATTTGCATTTGGCAGAAAATTCAGATGAGTGGATTGGCTGTGATATGGCGATGACAAAAACCTCAGTTTCAAAATGCCTCATTCCTCCTGGCTAATGAAGTTCCAGGAGATTTTAATGCATTGAAGCCACATTTGCCTGAAGAAGTCAGAGATGTTACTGATTGGTTCAAAAATAATCATATGCATGCACACTTTTTTAAAAAAGAATTGGATGTAGAAGAATTAGAAATAGAAGAATTTCTAAAAGAGCGGTACCACATAGAAAATGAATGTGAAAATATTCTGAGGACAGCCATGTCCTAAAGGATAAAAAGCAGCAATTCTTCATGATATGAGACTTCAAAATATAATGATTCTGAAAGTCAATCAGCTCTTATGAACTATCTCCATGCAATTGCCCATAATCTAAAGCACATTTTTTCCATATATTGAATTTTCTTTTAAGTTTTTTGTTTTTCTTTTAAAGTTTTTTGCACTATTTTAAATTGCCAGCTTTTTTTTTTTTTAAAAAAAAAAACAATGTATGCATTATTTCAATACAGGAGGTATAAACTATATGGAGACTTTTAGAGAGTTCCAGTTTTATGCATTTTTTAATAGTAGGAGATATTATTATTAATTTTTATTATACTTTAAGTTCTACGATACATAGGCAGAACATGCAGGTTTGTTACACAGGTATACATGTGTTATGATGGTTTCCTGCATCCATCAACCCATCGTCTATATTAGGTATTTCTCCTGTTGCTATCCCTCCCCTATCCCCTACCCCTCGACAGGCCCCGTTGTGTGATGTTCCCTTTCCTGTGTCCGTGTGGTCACATTGTTCAACTCCCACTTATGAGTGAGAATATGCAGTATTTGGCTTTCTGTTCCTGTGTTAGTTTGCTGAAAATGATGGTTTCCAGTATCATCTATGTTCCTACAAAGGACATAAATTCATCCTTTTTTATCTGCATAGTATTCCATTGTGTGTATGTGCCACATATTCTTTATCCAGTCTATCATTGATGGACATTTGGGTTGGTCCCAAGTCTTTGCTATTGTGAACAGTACTGCAGTAAACATATGTGTGCATGTATCTTTATGGTAGAATAATTTATAATCCTTTGGGTATATACCCAGTAATGGGATTGCCAGGCCAAATGGTATTTCTGGTTCTATATCCTTGAGGAATTGCCACACTGTTTTCCACAATGGTTGAACTAATTTACACTCCCACCAACAGTGTAAAAGCATTCCTATTTCTCCACATTCTCTCCAGCTTCTGTTGTTTCCTGACTTTATAATGATCACCATCCTAACTGGCGTGAGATGGTATCTCATTGTGGTTTTAATTTGCATTTCTCTAATGACCAGTGATGATGAGCTTTTTTTCATATGTTTGTTGGCTGCACAAGTGACTTCTTTTGAGAAGTGTCTGTTCATATCCTTCACCCACTTTGCGATAGGTTTGTTGGTTGTTTTCTTGTTAATTTGTTTAAGTTCCTTGTAGATTCTAGATACTAGTCCTTTGTCAGATGGATAGATTGCAAAAATGTCCTCCCATTCTGTAGGTTGCCTGTTCACTCTGATGATAGTTTCTTTTGCTGTGTAGAAGCTCTTTAGTTTAATTAAATCTCATTTGTTAATTTTGGCTTTTGTTGTAATTGCTTTTGGTGTTTTAGTCATGCAGTCTTTGCCCATGCCTGTGTCCTGAATGGTATTGCCTAGGTTTTCTTCCAGGGATTTTACGGTTTTAGGTCTTACGTTTAAGTCTTTAATCTATCTTGAGTTAATTTTATATAAGGTGTAAGGAAGGGATCCAGTTTCAGTTTTCTGTATATGGCTAGCCAGTTTTCCCAACACCATTTGTTAAACAGAGAATCCTTTCCCCACTACTTGTTTTTCTCAGGTTTGTCAAAAATCAGATGGTTGTAGATGTGTGGTGTTATTTCTGAGGCCTCTGTTCTGTTCCACTTCTCTATATACCTGTTTTGGTACCAGTACCATGCTGTTTAAGTTACTGCAGCCTTGTAGTGTAGTTTGAAGTTGGGTAGGTTGGTGCCTCCAGCTTTGTTTTTTTTGCTTAGGATTATCTTGGCTATGTGGGCTCTTTTTAGGTTCCACGTGAAATTTAAAGTGTGTTTTTTTTTTTCTTCTAATTCTGTGAAGATAGTCAATGGTAGCTTGATGGGGATAACATTGAATCTATAAATTACTTCGAGCAGTATGGACATTTTCACAATATTGAGTCTTCCTATCCATGAGCATGGAATGTTTTTCCATTTGTTTGTGTCTTCTCTTATTTCCTTGAACAGTGGTTTGTAGTTCTTCTTGAAGAGGTCCTTCACATCCCTTAGAAGTTGTATTCCTAGGTATTTTATTCTCTTTTTGACATTTGTGAATGGGAGTTCATTCATGGTTTGGCTCTCTGCTTGTCTATTATTGGTATATAGGAATGCTTCTGATTTTTGCACATTGATTTTGTTTCCTGAGACTTTGCTGAGGTTGCTTATCAGTTTCAGGAGATTTTGGGCTGAGACAATGGGGTTTTCTAAATATACAATCATGTCATCTGCAAACAGAGACAATTTTACTTCCTCTCTTCCTATCTGAATACCTTTATTTCTTTCTCTTGCTTAGTTGCCCTGGCCAGAACTTCCTATACTATGTTGAATAGGAGTGGTGAGAGAGGGCATCCTTGTCTTTTGCCAGTTTCAAAGGGAATGATTCCAGCTTTTCCCCATTCGTTTGATATTGGCTGTGGGTTTATCATAAATAGCTCTTATTATTTTGAGATACATTCCATCAATACCTAGTTTATTGAGATCTTTTTTTAGCATGAAGGGGTGTTGAATGTTATTGAAGGCCTTTTCTGCATCAATTAAGATAATCATATGGTTTTTGCCATTAGTTCTGTGGGGATTATGTTGATTGATTTGTGTGTGTTGAACCAGCCTCACATCCCAGGGATGAAGCTGACTTGGTCATGGTGGATAAGCTTTTTGATGTGCTGCTGGATTCTGTTTTCCAGTATTTTATTGAGGATTTTTGCTTCGAGGTTTATCAGGGATATTGGCCTGAAATTTTCTTTTTTTGTTGTGTCTCTTCCAGGTTTTGGTATCAGGATGATGCTGGCCTCATAAAATGAGTTAGGGAGGAGTCTCTCTTTTTCTGTTGTTTGGATGGGTTTTAGAAGAAATGGCACCAGCTCCTCTTTTTATCTGTGGTAGAATTCAGCTGTGAATCTGTCTGGTCCTGGGCTTTTTTTGGTTGGTGGGCCATTTGTTTCTGCTTAAATTTCAGAACTTGTTATTGTTCTACTCAGGGATTTGACTCTTCCTGGTTTAGTCTTGGGAGAATGTATGTGTCCAGGAATTTATTCATTTCCTCTAGATTTTCTGGTTTATTTGCATAGAGGTGTTTATAGTATTCTCTGATGGTACTTTGTATTTCTGTGGGATTGGTGATGATATCTCCTTTATCATTTTTAGTGTGTCTATTTGATTATTCTATCTTTTCTTATTAGTCTGGCTAGTGGTATATTTTGTTGATTTTTTTTCAAAAAAACAGCTCCTGGATTCATTGATTTTTTTTGAAGAGTTTTTTGTGTCTCTATCTCCTTCAGTTCTGCTCTGATCTCAGTTATTTCTAGTCTTCTGCTGGCTTCTGAATTTGTTTTCTCTTGCTCCTCTAGTTCTTTTAATTGTGATGTTAGGGTATTGATTTTAGATCTTTCCTGCTTTCTCTTGTGGGCATTTAGTGCTATAAATTTCCCTCTAAACAGTGCTTTAGCTGTGTCCCAGAGATTCTTGTACATTATACCTTTGTTCTCATTGGTTTCAAAGAATTTATTTATTTCTGCCTTACTTTCTTAATTTATCCAGTAGTCATTCAGGAGCAGGTTGTTCATTTTCTATGTAGTTGTGGGGTTTGAGTGAGTTTTTAAATCCTGAGTTCTAATTTGATTGCACTGTGGTCTGAGAGACCGTTTGTTATGATTTCTGTTCTTTTGCATTTGCTGAGGAGTGCTTTACTTCCAATTATGTGGTCAATTATAGAATAAGTGAGAGGTGGTGCTGAGAAGAATGTATATTCTGTTGATCTGGGGTGGAGAATTCTGTAGATGTCTATTAGGACCTCTTGGTCCAGAGGTGAGTCTAAGTCCTGAATATCCTTGTTAATTTTCTGTCTCATTGATCTGTCTAATATTGACAGGGGTTGTTAAAGTATTCCACTGTTATTGTGTGGGAGTCTACATCTCTCTTTAGGTCTCTAAGAACTTGCTTTATGAATCTGGGTACTGCTGTATTTGGTGCATATATATTTAGGAGAGTTAGCTCTTGTTGCGTTCAGCTCTTTAACATTTTGTAATGCCCTTCTTTGACTTATTTAATCTTTATGGACTTAAAGTCTGTACTATCAGAGACTAGGATTGTGATCCCATCCTTGCCTTTTTTTTTGCTTTCCATTTGCTTGGTAAATATTTCTCCATCCCTTTATTTTGAGCCTATATATGTCTTTGCACATGAGTGGGTCTTCTGAATATAGCACACCGGTCAGCCTTGACTCTATCCAGTTTGTCAGTCTGTGTCTTTTAATTGGGGCATTTAGTCCATTTACCTTTAAGGTTAATATTGTTATGTGTGAATCTGATCTTGTCATTATGAGACTGGCTGTTTTGTCAGTTAGTTGATGCAGTTTCTTCATGTCGATGGTCTTTACAATTTGGTATGTTTTTGCAGTGGCTGGTACTGATTTTTCCTCTCCATATTTAGTGCTTCCTTCAGGAGCTCTTGCAAGGCAGGCCTGTTGACACAATAGCTCAGCAACAGAATAGCTCAGCATTTTCTTGTCTGTAAAGAATTTTATTTTTCCTTTACTTATGTAGCTTAGTTTGGCTGAATATGAAATTCTGGGTTGAAAATTCTTTTAAGAATGTTGAATATTGACTTCCACTCTCTTCTGGCTTATTTGGTTTCTGCAGAGAGATCTGCAGTTAGTCTAATGGTCTTCCCTTTGTGGATAACTCAACCTTTCTCTCTGGCTGCCCTTAATATTTTTTTTTCTTCATTTCAAACTTGGTGAATTTGATGATTATATGTCTTGGGATTGCTCTTCTTGAGGAGTATCTTTGTGGTTTTCTCTGTATTTCCTGAATTTGAACGTTTGCCTGTCTGGCTAAGTTGGTGAAGTTCTCGTGGATAATATCCTGGAGAGTGTTTTCCAACTTGGTTTCATTCTCCCTGTCACTTTCAGGTACACCAATCAAATGTAGGGTTGGTCTTTTCACATAGTCCTATATTTCTTGGATGTTTTATTTGTTCCTTTTCACTCTTTTTTCTCTGATCTTTCCTTCATGCTTTATTTCATTTAGTTGATCTTCAATCTCTGATATCCTTTCTTACACTTGATTGATTTGGCTATTAATATTTGTGTATGCTTCATGAAGATTTGTGCTGTTTTTATTCAGTTCTATCAGCTCATTTATGTTTTTCTCTAAACTGGTTGTTCTAATTAGCAATTCCTCTAACCTTTTTCAAGGTTCTTACCTTCTTTGCATTGGGTTAGAACATGCTCCTTTAGCTCAGATAAATTTGTTATTACCCACCTTTTGAAGCCTACTTCTGTCAATTCGTCAAACTCATTCCTTGTCGAGTTTTATTCCCTCACTGGCGAGGAGTTGTGATCCCTTGGAGGAGAAGAGACATTTGGTTTTTGGAATTTTCAGCCTTTTTGCACCGGTTTTTCCTCATCTTCATGGAGTTACCTACCTTTGGTCTTTGATGTTAGTGACCTTAAGGTGGGATTTCTGTGTGGATATCATTTTTGTTGATGTTGATGCTATTCCTTTCTGTTTGTTAGTTTTCCTTCTAATGGTCAGGCCCCTCTGCTACAGGTCTGGTGGAATTTGCTGGAGGTCCACTCCAGACCCTGTTTGCCTGCTTATCACTAGTGGAGGCTGCAGAACAGCAAAGATGCTGGCTTTTCCTTTCTAAGCTTTGTCCCAAAAGGGCACCAGCCAGATGGCAGCTGGTGCTCTCCTGTATGAGGTGTCTGTTGACCCCTATTGGGAGATGTCTCCCAGTCAAAATGCACAAGAGTCAGGGACCCACTTGAGGAGGTAGTCTGTCAAGGGCAGAGCTTGAGTGCTGTGCTGGGAGATCTGCTGCTCTCTTCTGAGCTGGCAGGCAGGAATGCTTTAGTCTGCTGAAGTTGTGCCCACAGCTGCCCCTTCCCTCAGGTGCTCTGTCCCAGGGAAATGGGAGTTTTATTTATAAGTCCCTGACTGGGGCTGCCCCCTTTCTTTCAGAGATGCACTGCCCAGAGAGGAGGAATCTAGGCAGGCAGTCTGGCTATAGTGCTTTGAAGAGCTGAGGTGGGCTTCACCCAGTTTGAACTTCCAGGTGGCTTTGTTTACAGTGTGAGGGGAAAACCACCTACTCAAGCCTCTGTAATGGTGGATGCACCTCCGCCAACCAAGCCTGAGCATCCAGCTCGACTTCAGACTGCTGTACTGGCATCGAGAATTGCAAGCCAGTGGATCTTACTTTGCTGGGCCCTGTGGGGGTGGGATCCACTGAGCTAGACCACTTGGCTCCCTGGCTTCAGCCCCCTTTACAGGGGAGAGAATGGTTCTGTCTCACTGGCGGTCCAGACACCACTGGGGTATGAAAAAAAACTCCAGCAGCTAGCTCAGTGTCTGACCATATGGCCACCTAGTTTTTTGCTTGAAATCCAGGGCCCTGATGGTATAGACACCTGAGGAAATCTCCTGGTCTGTGGGTTGCGAAGACAGTGGAAAAAGCATAGTATCTGGGCTGGAGTGCACTGTTCCTCACAGCACAGTCCCTCATGGCTTCCCTTGGCTGGAGAGGAAGTTTCCCAACCCTTTGCACTTTCTGGGTGAGGTGACACCCCCACTCTGCTTTGGCTAACCCTCCCTGGGCTGCATCCACTGTCTAACCAGTCTTAATGAGATGGGCTGGGTACCTTAGTTGGAAATGCAGATATCACCCGTCTTTTGCGTTGATCTCGCTGGGAGCTGCAGACCAGAGCTGTTCCTATTTGGCCATCTTGCCAGCCACCATTTTATGCAGTTTTTTTCTTTCTTTCTATTTTTTTTTTTGGCAAATTTGACTCCGTGAAAGTGATTTATTATAATGTTGGCTTTGTGTGTATGCACTGTATTTGTGTGTGCAAAAGCATTGAAACTTCCTCAGTAAATGAAGAGGTATCCTTTTTGTATGTCTGCATTTGTGAAAGATAAAATTTTTTTAAGATCTTGGCTCTCTGGGTGACTGCATGTATAGGAGTGACCCACAGTGTTTTTTGATCAATTTCATCAAAAGACAGGTTGTTCATCATGGAATGATCATATTTACAAAGCAGGGTGCACACAATTGCCAACTAGAGTAATAGGCGATTTATCTATTTCCCTTTTGACCTATATTTCTTTATGAATACAATTCATCTGTTTATAACTGTTATACCCATGTGATATTCATTGATATACATGAGTGTTTGAACTTACAAAAATATGCATACTATTGCCTACTTTATTGTATAAAGTGTCCCTTGAAATGTTTTGTTGCATTTTTATTTTTCTCAAATAAATCCTCCTTTAAAAATGTAAGTAAATATATTTAAAAAATTTTTTTCCAGAATTATATTTCTGGGAGTTTGATATTTTGGGATTTCAACAGAGTTGCGCAACCTTCACCACAATCAACTTTAGAATATTTTCATCACTGCAAATGGAAGCACATTCTCATTTGTGGTTATTCCCCATTCCTCTTCAACCTCCCCTTCCTGATCTCTCCCCACTACCAGCTGTCGGCCATGACAATTGCTAATCTACTGTTTATCTCTTAAGATTTGCCTGTTTTGGACATTCTACGTAAATATATCTATGTGGTCTTTTGTGACTGGCTTCTTTTATGCATTACAAGTTCAAGGTTCATCCATGTTGTAGCATATATTGTCAGTACTTCATTCCTATTTTATTGCCAAACTCCATTTGGCTTGTTTCCATTTTTGGCTATTGTGAATAATGACACTTGAACTTTACTACGTAAACTTTCTTATGGATATATGTTATCTTTTGAGTATGTACCTAGGAATGGAACCACTGGGTCATATGGTAAGTCTGTTGAACACTCTGAGGTACTGCCACAGTTTTCCTATGTAGGTTTGCCAATTTATATTCTCACCAGCAGTATATGAGAGTGTTACAGTTTCTTTACAACTTAGCCAATTTTTGCCATTATCTTTCTCATTTAAGCCATCCTAATGGGTGTGAGTTGGCATCTCATTGTGATTTTGATTTGCATTTTCCTAATGACCAATGATGTTGAACATTTTTTAATGTGTTTGTTGATCATTTGTACATCTTATTTGGCTTTCATACTAGTTTCAAAGTCAGTATGAGTCAGATTCTTTTGTCACTTGCATCATGGATTCCTATCTGATTCAGGCATCATGTTTCAGCTCTGGGAAGAGTTTTCGTGCTATCTCTCCTAGTTATCCTTTAATAAATTTTAAATCTAACATTTATACAGAGAAGTATATAAGCTATAAGTGAATTGCTTATTATATTTTCACAGGATCAAACCTTGTAAACATTGCTTATATCAAGAAACAGAACATACAAGCATTTTTTGGAAGCCCCCTCATACTTCTTGTCACTCTCCTGCTAAACTATTAACATCATAGATTAGTTTTGCCGTTTTTAAACTTTATGTAAATGGAAGCATACAATGTGTACTCTTGCATTGGCTTCTTTCATTCAGCACTATGTTTATGACATTCATCCAGGCTGCTGTGTTCAGCAATGATTTGTGCTGTTACATTATTGTTGTGTAGTAATCCAATGAATGAATATTCTACAATTTATCTATTCTATTGTTTCCAGTTTTTAAATATTACAAATAATTCTGCTATGGACATTTGCATACATGTGTTTTGAAGTACTTCCAATATTATGTAGATTTTCAGTGGCATCTACTAGAAACTTTATTGTTAACCTTTCACATTTAGATCTATAATTCTCCTGTAGCTTTGTACATCTTTAGTAGATTTACTGTTAGTTATTGGTTCTACTATAAGCTCTAAAGAGGATTTACTTTTGTGACTAGCAGGCAGTTAGGATGAGAAGGTTTACCTTACTTTAGTCTGAAATTGATCTAAATCTGAGCCAAGCTTTATTATTTTTGAGGGTTTGGTGTCTCCTGTTTTATTCCTGGATTATTGCCCTTCAAAAATCCCAAATGAAAGCCTGAGTGTTTATTGGGAGCCCTCCTCTTTGATAGGTCTTGAAAAAAATTCAGATTTTACTCTGCAGCCCCTGAGACTGCTGAAAGCTCTGCTCAGCTCCTCTGCCTACTAGCCATGAATTTCCGCTTAGTGGCTCACATGCTGCCTAGGCATCAGCAAGTATGTCAGGGGAGTGTAACATCAGGCTCACTTCTCAGCATTTCTTTCTCTCTAGGATCTTAGACCCTTAAGTCTTGGCTGCCTTGGTAGTGCTCCTTCAAACAATTAAAAAAAACTTTTACACAGCTTTTCTAGGTGTTATAAACAGGAAGGTTAGTCTGATACTATATCTGCCATAGCCTGAAGTGGAGGTAGGTAGTGGAATGCTGTTAAATGTATAACAACTGTCTCTGGGCAGGGATGAGGGGCACTGAGGGGCTTTAATTTGTAGCATTTGCTGATTAGTAGTGGAAATCCTCTCACCATGAACAGTTTTGAGCAGCCAATGTGACATCATTGAACATGGAATTGAGAAAAGAAATGCATAATTGGTTCCTGTGAGCTGAGATGTGCTCCAACACATCATTGAGTTGAAGCCCATTCCATCTGGCTTGATTCTATCCTACTAGTGAAAATGAAGGGAGCTGTTTACTTTGTACCGTCAGTATCTCCATATCTAGGGATTGAGGGCCATACCCTCTGTCCGGGTGTTTGTATAGTGGGGCAGTTTATCAGTAGATGGGGTCATGGGAGAGGTAGAGCTCTGTGTCTGGGATTTAAATTGGAAATGAAAGAAGGGTCATACAGATTTAAAAGTCAAAGGGAACAAGAAGCATGATGAAGTCTGGAGTGGACATCAAAATAAATCAGAAACCCTAGCAATAGTTACAATAAATATTAAACAAGGAATATAGCTTTTACCTGTTAAATTGGAAAAGAATTTCAAAAATATTGAATATAAAATTTCATAAAGAAGACTGTAGATACATTAAACTGTCAAACACTGTTGTGGGGAGGAAAATTGTTCTTTCATAAGTAAATCCTACAAAAGGAATAAAAGACAAAGAAGAAAGAAAGTGTAAAGATATGATCCCACTTAAAAATGAAAAAAGGGGAATGGTGGAATAAATTTGTGGTGATTAAAAATGATGTTTTTGAAGAATTTTGAAGATGTTAATATTGATGTGAAATTTAAAAAAAGACAGCTTTTACATTTAATTAAATTTTCTAAAAATAGAAATGCATATTTATAGAGAAAGGAAAGAAAATAGATTTTTTTAAAAGTACCATTATCCTTGGTAGTAAGATTATGAGTAATTTTTGTTGTCTTTCTACTTTTTTGTATGTTGTTAATTTTCTAAATGAGCTTGTGTTACTTTTATGTTCTCAAAATAAAGCCAGTAAATTTGACAGTGGGAAAAACTTAATAATACATCCTTAGTAGGAAAGGATATTTTGTGCTTGAGATTAATAATTTAACTAGGAGAATATCATGCATATCAAATGCTAATCTGTTTGCAAATATGCTGGTTATATTTTTTTCTGTCTTCAAGTCTGAATTGTCTTCTGGTGCATATGGTTTGACTGTGTCCCCACCCAAATCTCATCTTGAATTAACTCTTGAAATTCCCATGTGTTGTGGAAGGGACCCAGTGAGAGATAATTTGAATCATGGGGGTGGTTTCTCCCATACTGTTCTCATGGTAGTGAATAAGTTTCACGAGATTGGATGGTTTTATCAGGGGTTTCTGCTTTTGCATCTTCTTCATGTTCTCTTGCCACCACCATGTAAGAAGTACCTTTCATCTCCCACCATGATCCTGAGGCCTCCCCAGCCATGTGGAACTGTAAGTCCAATTAAACGTCTTTTTCTTCCCAGTCTTGGGCATGTCTTTATCAGAAGTGTGAACATGAACTAATGCAGGTGTCGTATCAAATTTAACAACTACATGTTAGATACTGAACAGAAAGGAAAGAAAGGCAGTTCATGGGTTTAGAGAACAAGCAAAAAGGCATTTAACAACTAAGTTATTATAAACTTTATCACTTTAATAGATGTTTGAACTTCCTCAAGTTTCCATAGAACTGTGACATCTGGTCCTGCAGAAAGCTACCTTCTGGTCTTGCGCTAACTCTCACGGGCCCTGAGCAATCAAGATTTTTGAAAAGACAGACAACCTGGTATGTATTCTGGAGGGAGTATGTCTGTGTTTCTCCAGGCTCTGTGCAGACTTGCCAGACTTCATTTTCCCCATTTTCTAGTTATGTTTCTTACCAAGTGGTTGTAGGGTAGCAATCACTTAAATTTCCAGAGACTTCTTTAACTGATCAGCAAGTTTCTTGTTTGCTAAGTAACATTCCTATCTTCTCTTCAGGATTCTCACATATTAAAAGCAAATATGTCAAGGCAAAAATCAGTGAAACTTACTGATTTTGTTTTCCCTTAGCACCAAGAAAAGGGCTGTGGATTTACAGATGTAACATAAATGTTTTTTTTTTTTTTTTGGTATTAAATGGTTGCTATTAAAACAAAAATAAATGTTTTTGATACATATACACACACACACATATATACCTGTATGTATATACATTTTGTTATTTTTCTAAATGAGCTTTTGTTACCTTTATGTTCTCAAGAAAAGCCAGTAAACATGACAGTGGGAAAAAAATTAATCCTTATGTAGATAAGGGGTACTTTGTGCTTGAAATTAATAATCAGGTTAATTTAACTAGAATCTCATTCAAATTATCTCATTCAAATATATGTATATAATCCTTTTCTTGGTGCTAAGGGAAAACAAAATCAGTAAGTTTCACTGATTTTTGCCTTGACATATTTGCTTTTAATTTGTGAGAATCCTGAAGAGAAGATCAGAATGTTACTTAGCAAACAAGAAACTTGCTGATCAGTTAAAGAATTCTCTGGAAATTTAAGTGATTTCTACCCAGAACCACTTGGGAGGAAACATAACTAGAAAACAGGGGAAATGAAGTCTGGCAAGTCTGCACAGAGCCTGGAGAAACACAGACACATTCCCTCCAGAATATATACCAGGTTGTCTGTCTTTTCAAAAATCTTGATTGCTCAGGGCCCATGAGAGTCAGCGCAAGACCAGAAGGTAGCTTTCTGCAGGACCAGGTCACAGTTCCATGGTATATATACATGTATATATTTATGTACATTTGTATGTATATAAATCTATTTCAAATAGATGTATACCCTCGTAATTTCTTTCAAATAGATGAAACCCTAGTAATAATTATAATAAATATTCAACAAGGGATACAACTTTCACTTGTCAAATTGGAAAAAATTTCAAAATATTCAGTGCAAAATTTCACGAAGAAGACTGGAGATATCTCTAAGCTGTCAACCACTGTTGTGAGGAGGAAAATTGTGCTTTTATAAGTAAATCCTAAAAATGGAATCAAACACAAAGAAAAAAAGAACACGTAAAGACATGATTCCACTTAAAAATGGAAAATGTATACCTATACATGTAGGTATACATATTTTTTGAGTATGTTTCAAAATAAGAATTTGTATTCATTTTTTGTTTCATATGAAGCCAATCAATTGTTCTGGCATACCTTAATGAATAGTCCATCTTTTAAAAAAACTGATTTGTGTCATCTCTCTGCCATATATCAGATTTTCATATATGCATATTAATATCATCCCCTCTTCTCTCAATTAGCTCCTTCTGGAATGCTGGTTGGGCTTACTCTATCCTTTATGTCTCTTTACTCTCTTAACTTCCCAACTATAGCCGTATTAAAACAGTACTTTGTATTATAGCCAATAATTCTAGTATCTTAAATCTTAGCTGGTCAGATTGCAAATTTGTGTTTTCTGCTATGTCTCAATCATGATAGACTATTTTCTCATCTGCTTAGTGATTTTTAAAAGTTATAATATGATCTTTAGAACTTTACCTGTGGGAATGACTTGAAGTTTGAGTGTCATGTGGATTTTTCCAGAAAGGAGTTGGTGTTGCATTTTCCAGGGACCTGGCCAGGCTTGTTTCTAACATTTGTAATGAGTACAGCATTTGCAAGAGTACAGATGGAATTTGCATACCATATGTCTAAGTTTTACAAAGTAATAAATTAAGCCAAAAAACTGTTAAATGCAATGTTTTATCCTCCTACCTTAATAAATATACCTTCATAATGATGCCACCTAAAAGTATTTGAAAACATATAATTTTTTAGTTGACTGGAAGTCGCCAAAATATCAGAGATTAGTGAATTTCATTATTATTATGCGTATCTAGATGGCCTCTTGATAGGCCAAAGTTTATATGAGTAAATAAATGCTTGTTTTATTTGTTTATATTTACTCTATAAAATCTATTTTTAATCTTTCATTTCAAAACAATTACTTATTACAAAGTTTTCTTTTAGAATATTCAAAATTATCTATTAGAAGGCAACATGCAATTTATATTATGAATGTAAACTTTTAAAAAAGGTAAATAAAACTTAGCATTTATCTTTAAAAAATTTAAATGTTAATGTTTTGTGAAAATACAACTCACAATTCTAGAATTCTGTGTCCTAGTTGCAAATGTAAACTATTGTTACCATGATTTTAAGAGGTTGTATACAGACCTAGATATCCACAAATATGATATATATGAATTGTTAAGTATTGCAAATGTTCCTCCTCTGCCATATGCAATGATCACAGGTACTGCACTAATTTGTGAAACAATGTAGAAAAACCATGAATTGGAACCTGAAGAGAAATAGAAATGTAGATGCTGGGCACTGTGGAGATGGGATAATTTTTTAATGCAAAAAATCCACTGCATATGTGTTTTCTGGGAAGAGGAATTTGACAAAAATTGTCTTCTTAAAAAATTTAACAATATCTGTAGCTAAATTCCCCTGTACTCTAAAATGGTGATAGTCTTTGACACCACTGGCAGTGGCAAAATCCACAGACGTTCCTGGAACTGAAACACAGCTGCTTTATGTTTCCAGGACATAGAGAAAGAGATATGGAAAAACGTTTCCCTGGGACCTGAATGTTGTTAGACAGGATGACAGATGCATAGGGTTATGAGTTGAACCATGCCAACACTGAGCATTACATCCCAAGTGACAGAGGCATCCATGTGTGGTTTAGTAATTCTTTTATGTGTGTATAGGTGACACGTGGGGGCATTATCAATTCAGGACAATTTTAACCAAAATTATTGGCTTGGATGTTTTAGACAGAATGATGTCCAACTGCAAGCCTATAGGGAGAAGAGGTTTTTGAGAATTCTCAAGAATTAGATTTCTGTTTATTGTCCTTCCAACCCAGAGCCAAGGCCTACATTGGCATGTATCTTCATCATCATCCTTGCCAAATTTGTTTTTTCTTTCTGATTTACTCTCTGAACATGCCATGTTTTAGAAATCTCATGTTTGTATGGGGTTTTTCCAAGCTGAGTCTTGTCTTCTGCCTCAGCACATGTGATCTATTAAAATTGAGGCTCTGAACCAATAGGGATAGGCAGATATTCCAGAGAAAACTGCAGATTCAGTTCTCCCTTAGCCAAGTAAATTTATGCCTTCTTACCATTCCTATTCTCTGAGAAATTCCCTTGCCACATCACCAGCTCAGTCATTCAGCAAAACGTTTCTTTTAAAAAATGCTTTATCCAGTATTTTTAGATTTAAATGGTGGAGTTCCTGATCTACCACATTGGTAGAAATAAAATCCAGTGTTTTACTGCTTATAGAACAGTTTAATATATTAGTTTAATGAATTCTTCTAGCAATCAAAAGGTAGCTACTATT
This sequence comes from Saimiri boliviensis, assembly GCF_048565385.1. Classification (NCBI taxonomy): domain Eukaryota; kingdom Metazoa; phylum Chordata; class Mammalia; order Primates; family Cebidae; genus Saimiri; species Saimiri boliviensis. The sequence continues at coordinate 43,545,772 of NC_133460.1, forward strand.
CCCATTTTACAGATAAGTTGCTGAGCCTCAGATGTTTGGTGTTTTCCTAGTGATATCATTTCATGTGTCAAACAGTAGTGAGGGTTAGGACCCAAGAGAAAATTGGATAAGAAGTTAAACTTGGAGAGATTGAGAGGGAGGGAATGTGCAGGAGTGTAGGAGTTACATGTGGGAAGAATGTGGTTTAGTGGATGGAGAACCAATTTCTAGAGTCAGATACATTTGAGTTTGAATTCAAGCTTGTTATTTGTGCAACTTGGAACATTACTTCATCAATGAGCCTCAGCTATTTTAGCTGTAACATGGGATGAATAGTCCCTTGTTAATTAATTAATACCTTCTGATATAACATATATGCCTATAGATAAAACAGAAACATTCATAATTAAATTGTGACTAACTGCAACCATTTTAGCGTTCCAAGGAAATGATAATGTTTCAAACTCAAGAAAATGCACTTTGTTTTTGATAAATGTCTTGATGAGCATCTTTCAATACTGAAAGGAAGAGCTTTAGTCTTCACTTGTAGGGAATTTTCTGAAAAGAAAGAATAAAAATATAAAAACAGTTGAAGTGTGCAAGACAACGGAGAGAGCAATTTATCTGTGAGTAACTCTGGAGTGAAGAGTTAAGGGACCTAAGGCCTGGTAAGGAGAAACTGAGGAGAACAAGGAGTTCCAGGAATAAGCAAGATGATGAAAGTAAATAGCCAAGACTTTTAAGATAATGATGTCTCACATTTAACTTTTAATGCCTTTATTGTATGATGCTGTCATTTCCTACCATGACCCTAAACCTTTAGTAAAAGTCTGCTTTCCATAGAAGACTAGCAGTAATGTTTTCTGTGAGAATTGAAGAAATTAACAGCAAAGCCTAGCATGGAGTGAAGTGGTTCAGAAAGAGGATGTAACATCCACCACATTGATTGGAGAGCAATCCCTAGTAATAATGACAATTGTGTGCTGACACTATACATTATGAAGATTAAAAAATATTCTTAAAGCAACCCTGGGAATGAATAGGTACTTATCCCTTCACAAAAGGAGATTGAAAATGTTTCAAATAAGTATGTAAAAAGCGCTCAATATTATTAGTTATCGGGGAGATAAATATTGAAACCACAGTGAGATACCACTACACATTCACCAGAATAAAGTTTAAAAGATGTCTGTCATTTCAAATGTAAGTAAGGATATGGAACACCTAGAACTCTTCTATCCTAGGCAGATTTGAACTCAATCATATAAACAATTACATTAACTATAATTGGACTAAACAACCCTTTTAATGGATAAATTCTGGAAACATACAACCTCCCAAGATTGAATAAAAAAGAAATGGAAACCTTGAAGAGACCAATATGGAGTTCTGAAATTGAATTGGTAATAAAAAGTCTATCAACCAAAAAAAGGCCCATAATAGATAGACTCATAGTTGAACTCTACTAGAGATGAAAAAGAAGAGTTGGTACCCATCCTACTGAAACTATATCAAAAATATCAAGGAGGAGGGACTCCTCCCTAACTCATTCTACAAAGCAGCATTACCCTGATACCAAAATCTGGCAAACACATAATGAAAAAAGAAAACTATAGGCCAATATCCCGGATTAACATAGACACAAAAATTATCAACAGGATACTAGCAAACCAAATACAGCAGCACATCAAAAAGTTAGTTCACCTACAATCAAGTAGGCTTCATTCCTGGGATGCAAAGTTGGTTCAACATACACAAATCAACAAATGCTATTCACCACATAAAAAGAAATAAAAATGTATTATCATCTCAATAGATGCAGGAAAAGCATTTGATAGGATCCAGCATTTCTTCCTGATGGAAACCCTCAGAAAACTAGGTATCAAAAGACTATACCTCAAAATAATAAGAGCCACGTATTACAAACCCACAGCCAACATCACAACAAACAGACAAAAGCTAGAAGCATTCTCCCTGAGAACTAGAACAAGAGAAGAATGCCCACTCTTACCACCCCTATTCAATATAGTACTGGAAGTCCTTACCAGAGCAATCAGGCAAGAGACAGAAATAAAAGGCATCTAAATAGGAAGAAGGAAGTCAAACTCTTTTCATGGATGATATGATTTAATACCTGTAAAACCCGAAAGCCTCCTGGAACCAATAAATGACTTTAGTAAAGTTTTAAGGATACAAAATGAACATACAAAAGCCAGTAGCATTTGTATACACCAATAATGTTCAAGCTGAGAGCCAAATCAAGAACATAATCCCTTGTACAGTAGCCACACACACAAAATACCTAGGAATACATCTAACCAAGGAGGTGAAAAATGTCTACAAGGAGAACTATAAAATACTGCAGAAAGAAATAGGTGACACAAACAAATGGAAAAACGGCTCATGCTCATGGACTGGAAGAATCAATATTGTTAAGATGGCCATACTACCCAAAGCAATCTACAGATTTAATGCTATTCCTATCAAGCTACTAATATAATTCCACCCCCCCCACCCCAGAGTTAGTAAAAACCATTCTAAAATTTGCCTGGAACCAAAAACGATCCCAAATAGCCAAAGCAATCCTAAGCAATAAGAATAAAGTGGAAGCATCATATTACCCAACTGCAAACTATACTACAAGGGTATAGTAACCAAACACCATGGTACTAGTACAAAAACAGACACATAGGCCAATGGTACAGAATGGAGAACCCAGATATAAAGCTGCACACCTACAGCTATCTGGTCTTTGACAAAGTTGACAAAAATAAGCAATCGGTGAAGTACTGCCTAGTCAATAAATGATGCTGAGATAGCTGGCCAGCTATGTGTAGAAGAAGGAAACTGAACCCCTACCTTTCAGCATATAAAAGTTAACTCAATATGGATTAAAGATTTAAATGTAAGACCTCAAACTTTAAGAATCCTAGAAGAAAACCTAGGAGACACCATATCAACAGTGGCCTTGGGAAAGAATTTATGACTAAGTCTTCAAAAGCAATTGCAACAAAACAAAAACTTGAAAATTGGGACCAAATTAAACTAAAAGGCTTCTGCGCAGTAAAAGAAACTGTCAACAGAGTAAACAGGCAACCTATGCAATGGGAGAAAATATTTGCTAACTATGCAGTCAACAAAGGCCTAATATGCAGACTCTATATGGAACTTAAACATTTCAACAAGCAAAAACCAAATAATGCCATTAAAAGTGGTCAAATGAACAGACATTTCTGAAAAGAAGACACACAAGTGGCCAAGAAACAAAGGAAAAAAATCTCATCTCACACCATTCAGAATGGCTATTGCTAAGAAGTCAAAAAATAACAGATGCTGGCAAGGTTGTGGAGAAAAAGGAACTCTTATATACTGTTAGTGGGAGTGTAAATTAGTTTAACCATTGTGGAAAACAGTGTGGCAATTCCTCAAAGACCTGCAGACAGAAATACCATTTGACCCAAAAATCTCATTAGTGGGTATATATTCAAAGGAAAATAAAAAAGACACATCCATTTGTGTGTTCATCAGAGCACCATTCACAATTCCAAAGACATGAAATCAACCTAGCTGCCCAGTGGTTGATTGGATAAAGAACATGTAGTATGTATACCCCAGGAACTATTATGCAGCCATAAGAAAGAATAAAATCAAAGGTGCAGCTGGAAGCCATTATCCTAAGCAAATTAATTCAGGGACAGAAAACCAAATAGCACATGTTCTAATTTATCAGTGGGAACTAAACGCTGGGTACACGTGGACATGCAATGGCAGTAGTAGACACTGGGGAATACAAGAAGGAGAAAGGAAGGAGGAACAAGGTGTAGTAGTCTGTTTTCATGCTACTGATAAAGACATATCTGAGACTGGGTAATTTATATATATATATAAAAGAGGTTTAATGGACTCACTTTCCGTGTGGATAGTGAGGCCTCAGAGTCATGGCGGAAAGTAAAAGGTATGTCTTACCTGGCAGCAGACAGGACAGAATGAAAACCAAGCGAGAAAAGTTTCCCCTTATAAAACCATCAGATCTCATGAGACTTATTGACTACCACAAGAACGGTATGGGGGAAACCACCCTGATAATTCAGTTATCTCCTACCAGGTCCCTCCCACAACATGTGGGAATTATGGGAGCTAGGTTTTCTTTGGGGGTTTTTATGGTGTTAGGTCTTACATTTAAGTCTTTAAGCCATCTGGAGTTAATTTTAGTGTAAGATATCAGGAAGGGGTCCAGTTTCTGCTTTCTGCACATGGCTAGCCAGTTTTCCCAACACCATTTATTAAACAGGGAATCCTTTCCCCATTGCTTGTTTTTGTCAGGTTTGTCAAAGATCAGATGGTTGTAGATGTGTGGTGTTGCCTCCAAGGCCTCTGTTCTGTTCCATTGGTATATATCTCTGTTTTGGTACATCTTTATTTCTGTCTTCATTTCACTGTTTATCCAGTCAACATTCGAGAGCCAGTTAGTTGTTTAGTTTCCATGAAGTTGTGCGATTCTGAGTTCGTTTGTTAACACTGAGTTCTAATTTGATTGCATGGTGGTCTGGGAGACTGTTTGTTATGATTTTTGTTCTTTTGTATTTGCTGAGTGATTTACTTCCAATTATGTGGTCAATTTTAGAGTAGGTGTGATGTGGTGCTGAGAAGAATGTGTATTCTGTGGATTTGGGGTGGAGAGTTCTGTAGATGTCTATTAGGTCTGTTTGTCCAGATCTGAGTTCAGGTCCTGGATATCCTTGTTAATTTTCTGTCTTGTTGATCTGTCTAATATTGAAAGTGGAGTGTTAAAGTCTCCCACTGTTATTGTGTGGGAGTCTAAGTCTTTTTGTAAGTCATTAAGAACTTGCTTTATATATCTGGGTGCTCCTATACTGGGTGCACATATATTTAGGATCATTAGCTCTTCTTGTTGCATTGATCCTTTTACTATTATGTAATGCCCTGGTCTGGCCAGATCGCTCTGCTCCCAGCGCTTCTCCTAGGCACTGCTCGCAGCTGGTTCTGTGAGCATTACGGGCTTTTGCCTTTGTGCGGCAGGCTCAGTGCTCCTCTCTGAGCAGAGTGTCTCAGGGAACACTCTGTTCCAATGGGAAATTGAGAAGAACCAGGCCACCCGGTAACAGTAAACATCCCTCTTCCTGGGAGCAAAGAGATCATCCTCCATTTGCCACCTTAACCTGTCAGGGCTGGTTAGATTGGGAAGGAACCTGGAAATGGTTCTCCTAGATTCTTCCATTTTAGGTCTATTTGTTAGTCTCCTACTTTTGCTCCTTTTTGGTTCATGTCTTCTAAATCTAATACCCAACTTGTCTTCTCTCACTTTTAGGCCATCAAGTTCTAGATGATCTTCAGTGAGAGATACTGTCCTCTCAATATTCAAGTGTCATCCTTCTACGGAGAATCCCTAGACTGCTCATCAGTGGAACATGAAAGAGGTAAAATCCTGTCTCATCTCCCTTTGACCTGGCTGCATACCACTTTCACCAACTCACAGATCCATCCTGCCCTGACAGCAAGAGGCCAAGACCCACAGAACAACCACTACCACCCCTCTGACAGCAGGAAGCAGTTACAGAAGACTGACCTCTGTCCATTATCCCAAAGAATTGGGTCTTGGACTCTTGGTGGGTGGGAATGTTAGAGTAGGTAGTTAGGCAGGCATGAGGAGGGCAGTGGAGGATCCCCTATCCCAAGAATGTCAGGCAACCATCAAGTTATGTCAGGTGGTTGTTCAACTGGCTCTCTGAAACGATAATTGGTTGCAGCTGGCTCCATGGTAAGACGGTCTCCCAGTAGATAGAAGACACCTGGAGCTGGTGATCAGCAGCTTCCTGACAAGATCTTAGAAGTTGGATGAGCAGGCTCAAGCATGTGAACTGAGAATTAAAATGACTGATGTATGATGTTCCTCTGGAGGCATTCCACCTGTAAAGGAAAATCGCCTTCAGAGAGCATGTGCACAATCTTCGTAAATATACTACACATGCGGTCACCCTCCTAACTGCTGACCGACATTGCACATGCAGTAGTTGAGCAACAGCCTGCTCCAAAGGAAGATTCAAGGGAAGAGAAAAGGGAACCCCAGAGCCATGTCAATGTGTAAAACCCTCCATCAAAGGCTGAATGAGACACTTGGACCTCTCAAGTTGCCTGCTTGGCCCTCTTCCAAGTGTACTTTGCTTCCTTTTGCTTCTGTTCTAAAACATCTTAATAAAGTCTCACTCCTGCTCTAAAACTTGCCTTGGTCTCTCCCTCTGATTTAAACCTACTTCTGACCCTCAGCCAAATTCTTTCCTCTAAGGAGGTAAGGATCAAATTTGCTGCAGACCCATCCAGATTCACCACTAGTAACAATACCATCTTGGGGGATTTGTTCATCATCCTGAAAGTAAGGGGAGTCATGGAAGAATTGTAAGCAAACAAGGGACAAGACTATATGTAGATTTTAGCAATATGCCTGTGGCTGCATGAGGAGCAAGAATTAAATGGGAGCCAGAACAGAGGCAAGGAGGCTTGTGGAAACTGCAGTTACCCAAGCAAAGAAGAGGCAAAGAGCTCCCGGTCTGCAGGAGCTGACAGTGAGATGGCAAGGAGGTCCCAACAGAGGAAGGTGACATAGGTAACTGTAATAAGACCAGGCCTATTCTAGCTATCTAGTGTGGGTAAGATGGACATGGGTAGTTTTGGCAAAAATACAGTAAGTTCAATGTAATAGTGTGAGGGGCCTGTGGAAGATGTAGGTAATATTCAGAAGGAAGTTAATTTACTCATTATTTAACATATTATTGAGCATCTGGGATATGCTAGGGACCACTCAGTGCAGTAGAATCAACCACAAAAAGGCAAAAATCCTTGCCTTTATAGAGTTTACCTTCCAGTTGGAGGGGAGGAAATAATTTTTAAAAAACAGAATAAATAAATGATGTCGTAGATTAGTTGGTAACAACTGCTATGGAGAACAGAGCAGTATGTGGACATTGGGATGGGGATAGGGAAAAGCACAGGTTTCAATTTAAACAGAAGGCAAAGCAAGGCTGTCTGAAATGATGAGATTTGAGCCAAGCTCAGAATGAGGTAATTGAGTGAGCCACACAGGTATTGGAGAGAAAAGCATTTTCGGTATCAAAAGTAGCCACTGCAAAGCCCATAGGAAGAACACCTGGTGTTCTGAGGCACAGGTAGTGAGTTAATGGATCTGGACCGGGGTCAGTGAGTGGGAGAAAAGGTGACAGAATGGGCAGGGGACACCCAAGCCAGGTAGGGCCCTGGAGGCTTGCTTTAAGACAGTTGCTTTTTAATTGGAGATGGGAATGTTTGGAGAGTTTGTGGCAAAGGATGACATGATCTGACTTAAGTTTTAACAGTATCATTCTAGTTTGCTGGGGTGATAGATTAAGCAGGGAAACCAGTCAGGAGGCTAAGGCAGGAGTCCAAATTATGGGTCACAATGACTTGGACAGAGTGATGGTGTAGCTAGTAAGAAGTAGTCAGATTTTGTACATATTTAAAATATTTGCCATTAGATTGAGTAACAAGAACGTGTGTAGGTGAGAGCGAGGAGTCAGTGAAGTTGCCATCCTGGGCTACAGAAAGACTTTGACCTTTTCAGTGTTTACTTGGTTATCGGAACCATGGAAGCAGATGGTTGAGGGAGAGTTCATAGAAGGGAAAAAAGAATGCAAAGTGGTGGGATAACAGACTCCTTAATACATGTGGTTGAGGTCTTAGCTACATGTCTGCAGGAAATGCTGAGATTCTCATCTCAAGCCGTCTCAAAAATGAATTTCAGATACTAGATATTAAAAACAAAATTGTGATGGGTTAGAAAAACGCGTAAGAGATGCTGTTTATAATCTTGGGATACAAAGGATTTCTTAAAAAATCATGAAACAACGGAGAAATATGATTTTATTGAAATTAAAACCCTTTTATTTAAAAATCATAAGTAAGATTTAAAAAGACAGAAGATAGACTTCAAACTTCTTTTCATCAAAATAATGCAATTTGGAAAACGAAGTGACAAAATGCCGACTGGGAAAAACGTTTGCAAAATGTATATCCACCAAAGGATTAGTGAGCAGAATACATGAAGTGGTCCTGCAACTCAGTAATAAAATGCCAAGCTACCCAGTGAAACACTGGCACCACATTTGAAGAATTTCCTTACAAGGGAGATTCACAAATGTCCAGCAAACACTACAGAAGTGCTCAACATAATTTCATTTCAGGGAAATGAAAAAATAAAAGAGATACCATCACACACTCATCAGATGGATAAAATCTGAAAAGCCTGACAGCTCCAATGTCATCAGGAATGCGGAGCGCTTGAAATTCTCCTAAACATCAGATGAAAATACAAAATGGTGCAACCATTTTGAGAAAAGTTCATGTAGTTTATCATAAAGCTAAACATATATACATCCTTACTCAACATTTTTATTCTTATTTACCCAAAAGAACGAAGACTTATGTAAACAAAAAGTCCTATACTGGAATGTTCACAGCAGCTTTATTCATAATAGGCACAACTTGGAAATATATCAGGTGTCCATCCAAACAGGAAGACAAACTATAGTGTAATCACGCTACTCAGGTAATAAAGGGAATGAATCTTGAGAATGGGCAACAACAGAGAGGAGTCACAAAACTTCATGCCAGGTGGAAGAATCCTTACACAGCCGGGTGTATCCTGTACGTTCTTATGTACAGGAAATGCTAGAGCTTTCAGCACTAACCTGAAGTGGAGATAATCTCTGCAGGGTTGGGGAGAGGGGGTGGGAGGATGGCCTGAACCCAGACGTGCAGCCAAGTGGAGCCAAGTCAGCCCATTCCAAAGCGATCTTCCCCAAGGGCTTCACTGTTCTCTCTCTCCCTGTGCTCCAGATTTAGCACATCATTTAATGGGTGAAAATGACCAGTTTAACTCAACAATGACCAATGAATAATAAACAGAAGTGCTGGGTGACATTTTGGTTAGTGGGATCTCAGTCATGTGCATTTCTCTACTGCAAACAACTAAGTTTGGCTGATATGGGAAGGAGGGGGCAAATGGCAGACTGGAGTTCTGGACCTTTGCCTCTTTCCTTCTCCTTTAAGTGCTATTTATAGTTTTTAACTTTTTTTTTTTTTTTTTTTTTACTTAACTTGCTAACATGGGCCAATATATGAGAAAGTGTTTAAGGAAGATAAAACACAAAGTACATTTTAGATATACTGTACTCACGGTGGCAGGTAGAATTCTAAAATGGTCCCAAAGATTCCTGCTCCATGGTGTAGACACCCTGTATCATCCTTTCCCCTTGAGGAGAGGCATGACCTATGAATATGATGATTATCACTCCTGGTTATTATGCTGGTCTTTACAGGAAAAGAAAGATTATCCTGTTATCTAGAGTGGACCTGGCCTGATTAGGTGAGTCCTTAAAAGGAACAGGAAACAGAGCAGGCACTCTCCTGCTAGCCTGGAAGAGACAAACAGCCACACTGAGAACTGCCAATGGAGGGGGCCACGTGGATAGGACCTTAGGGTGGCCTTTGAAGCTGAAAGCAGCCCCCAGCTGACATCCAGCCAGAAGATGTGGCCTCATTTCTACAACTGCAAGGATTGAAATTCTGTCATCAATCTGAATGAGTCTGAGAACACTGAGTTCCACATGAGACTGACACCCCAGCTGACACCACGATGTTAGCTTTGTGAGGCCCTAAACAGCTCAGCTCCACTTGCCTGGACTTCCAACTCATGAAACCATGAGATAATACATAAATGTTTTAAGGCAACTTGTTATGTAGCAATTGAAAACTAATATATTCACATATCTGGTGCCTTAGGTAGACACTAGGAAGTTTTTCTGTTTAGGAACTGTTGCTAGAAGTGTGGCAGGAGGGTAGCAGGGAGGGCAGTGCTTAAGCCAGATTCCTTAGGAAATGAATCACAAAAAGACTTGGAAGGGGCTGGGGAAGGACACTCCCTGAGGTGAGCCACATGGGCAATTTATACTTCCACCATCACATATACTTTTCTTGTGGCTTGGTCTCCTGTTGGTCTTTATTCCATGGAGGGGATGGTGTAGGGGCACGTTGGGCTTGCCACCTTGAATCAAGACACCTAAATTTAGACATGGCCGTAGAGGACTCAAAGCTCCTCCCACACTGGGTCCTTCAGACTCAGCTTTCGTCTGCCCAGCAAGGACAGCTGTGGCTTTGTGAGATCCGCTGCTCCATTCTTGGGTGGCCTGAGTGGTTTAGGACAGGGCTTTTAAAAACAGGGTATTATCCTGACAATCTCCCTTTTCTCTATTTAAACATGTTTTCCTCCTTCAAGTATTCTGCCTCCAAAAGGAGTTTCCAGAGACCCCACACTTCCTTCTTGGAGGCCCCCATAGAGACTCTATGTCACACAGTGATGGTCTCTGTAGACTAGCTATCTTAATGGCTCAATGCCACCTTCCCTCATTTAGTGTGATTAATATGAGTTTGTAGTTAATTATGAAGTTGGTTATGTTAGTTAATTCAAATACTACGACAAACTTTAGTAAGCTCCTTTATGGGCCTGGAATTTTGCAAGGATGCAGGCCATAAAAATAAAATTACAGGACCCTGCCCCTTTACCACCAGAGCTTAACATTTAGTTGGTGAAATGGCCTGCAAACAATTAATGAGAGGTCATATGGTGATTACGTAAAGAGCATGAATTAACAGCTTCCAGGAAATTTCAAGTACTATGTGATCTATATTCTTCCTTTCTCTTCATTTACATTTACACTAAATGGCATGAGGCATTGCTTTCGAGAATGCTCACATTTTCGGAGGAGACTGTAGAGTGTACCCCTTTCACTGGTGGCCACAGTACCATTTGCTGCAGCAGAGACTTCAGCAGATAGTAAGCAGTCCCAATGTTATTTCCTTGTTCACATGGTGGAGAGGCCTTGGATGTAAGGAAGAGACTAGATCTCACCTAAACGTAACTAGATCTCATTGAGATCTGAAGTCCACTTGGTCTGTTCATTAAGAAGAAAGAGTCCATAGACCAAGTATCAAATAGAAGGAGGAGGAAGTGTATGCTTAAAGAAAATTATACTTGCACCTTCGGTTTGGAAACATTGTTTAATACTTATCATGAGTTTGAGCCCTAACCAGCTCTTCTAAATAAGGAGAGAGGCAAGTTTTCATCAGATGACCTAAAGCAAGAAATATGCACAGAGAGCAAGCTCCCCAGGGAGAATTTGAAAGCCCCACACTGCATAAGTGAGCAGTCGAGAGTGTGGTCACTGGGAACACCACTGGTACCTCTCTGAGTGGCAGCCATCCTCACTATCCGCTGTCCACTGCACAAGGCTCTGAAGTCTTTCACTAGGTCACTGAGCAGCACCATCAGAGATCCTAGTGGGGGGAAGTGCTGCTGAGAAATTGAGAGGAGCAAGGCCACGTGGATCCTGCATTTGTTCTGGAATATTCAAGGAGTCCAATTGCACAGCACAGCTACTGGTGCAGCAGGAGGTCAGAACATTCCTTTTTCCTTCCCATCCTGGGAGTTGGTACCTTTTGGGATTTTGTGAGTAGAGGTGTTATTTGGATTCTAAAAGAGGCTCCCCTTCAAATTCTAAAAGCTTTGGATGGGCCTCATAAAACCTAGATTCACCTCTGGGTTCTAGCTGCTGGTGATATCTATAAGGTCACGCTTTCAAGGTGAGGTAATTAACACTAGAATGGGGAGCCCTGCATTTCTTTAGGGCTGCCTGGAAGAGTAGAGAAACAAATAGGAAGCTGCCCTTTAGAAATTCCTGCATTCATGTGGCAAGAGAGCCCAGGTTTCTTTTTATCCATTTTTAGGGTGGATGGAGGACCAGAGAGGAAGATTGAGTCTCCAGGCATCAGACAGAAGGTGGTAGAAGACGGGTGAGCAAAGCTTTGACCATCACTTTTACCTAGTGATGGAGGGCCTTTGGGTAGGAAGCCATCTCAGGCAGCCGGAAAGCAGGAATGTTCCTTTCTCTTCTATCACTTAAGAAATTGTGTATTAGCCTATTTATTTTTTTCATTGCAAAATATGTGCCATGTATAGAAAATTTAGAAAATAATGAATGAAAGAAAGAAAAATAACTGTTTCTCCACTGGACATAATATATGTTAATATTTTGGTGCATTTCCTTCTATTGCCTTTTCCTCTATGTGTTTCCAATAGTTATCATCAATTCACATATATATTTTAATATTTAATATTATTGATAATTTTCTCTATAATTAGTTTTTATAAGGATTATGTTATTGGTTGTCTAATATTCTAACTGGTTTATATAATAATATATTTAACCAAGTACCCATTAGTAATCTAGGCAGTGTATCAAACCCATTACAAACTTAGTGGTATAAAAGAACAACTATTTTGCTATTCTTATAAAATTCTGTGGGTCAGGAATTTGGGCTGTATGATTCTTATGTTCTTGCTCTCGTCTGAATCACTCAACTGACCAAAGGGCTGTTCTGGAGAATCTAAATAGGCTTTACTCACAAACCCAGTGACTTGCTGAGGATGAGGTGGACATGATATGTCCACTAAAGTGCCTTCACATCGCCTCTCCAGCATGGCAGCTCAGTATATCTGGGCTTCCAGCTTGGCAATTAGCTACCCAAAGAGTTAGCATTCTTAGAGGGGGAATAGGAAGAGTGAAGGTTTCAAAACAGCCAGTCAGAAGCCAAAAAGATTTTTATGACCTTTGGAAATTACATACCATTCCTTTTACCTTTCTGTGATTGTAGAAGCAGTCACAGACCCACCTAGATCAATGGAAGAGGGGAAGAATAGACCCTAGCACTTCATGGGAAAGTATCAGAGAAATCTGATGGCACTTGGGAAAACCAACCCCAAGGTGTAGATCTGAACTGTCCAGTAAGGTATCCGCAAGTCACACATGGCTATTTATATTTAAAATAATTAAATGTAAATGTGGTAAAAAGAAAAATTTAGATCAGTCTCACTAACCATATTTCAAGAGCTCAAGTACCACACATGGCTAGTGGATATTATCTTGGACAGTACAGCTATAGAATATTTTCATCATTGTAGAACATTCTGTTGGACAGCTCCGGGAGACATTGTTCAATCCACTTAGAATGAGTGTGCCTTTCACTCAGATGGTAGGTTCTAAGAATACTGCCTCACTAAAAGTAGCCAGGAATTTTTTGACAATGGCTGGGTTTAGGTCTTGGGCAGGAAATAAGGAAGATGAGACAGAAAAATCTTGTTATAATTTAAAACAACCTATCATGACATTTGTGTCATGTAAAAAGGGCAAAAGAGCCAACTTAAAGATGTTCTCATTTCCCCACATGGGAGACAATGGGAGCACTGAAATACTAACAATTGCAAAATATTAACAGCATCACATGTTACTCAAAAACAGACATGAGGGCTGACTAGACAAAGCCAGATGAAACGGCTCCTATGGAGAGACAGAGATGACCGGCATGCTCTAACAGATCTGCAGAGAAAAGGCACTGAGAGTAGACAGAGGGAAACACAGAAACAGGTCTGAAGTGGGAGGCAGCTGGGAACCCTGCATGGAGCTACCATGCACCTGGAACTCATTCCTAGCTCCCAAGGACTCCCAGGGAATGAGTCAGTTGAACTGGCAAGGAGCAACCTGATCTTACCATGGGCCTCTGGAACCCTGGTAGGAGGAGACCCCTTGACCACCACAGACACTAGAGTTGGCAAGGAGAGCTGCTTAGAGAAGTGATAGAGGAAGCAAGCCAGTTGATGTAGAGCCCTGAGAGTTTGGTGTAAGAGCATCTATAGCAGAGCATAGCTGGGGCAGGCATCTACCTAGGCTCAACTTGCTTCTATAGAAGACAGTCCTAGGGGAACTGTTAGACCTGAACTCTGCAGGGTGGTCATTTCTATCAGATGGGACCAGTTCAACCTGTGCACCACCTTGTCTTCTGGCTTCTCCCAAGGCCCCCACCTGGCTAGCCTTGGGTGCTCTGGGAGCCTGCACCATAGCTTCTGTGCTGCCAGGCCATGCAGCACATTATAACTAAAAGAAGTAGGGAGCCAAGATCAAACATATCACAAAGCTAGCAGAAGACAAGCCATAGGGGCCACCCTGACTGGCAGAGAGCTCCAGCATGGTGGCCCCTATGGCCATGCACCAGTCATACTACAGCAGCTTCCCATGGGACCCACAACAACTCCCCACATTGCTTTGCTGGTACATCTGGGCAGGCAGGTTTGGCTTTCCTTGCCCCACCAGTGCATGGGAATGCTGTCCACCTCCCTTTCCCCCACTAATTGCTATTGCAGATGGAGCCTTGGTGGGCACAGAGCCGGGCAGCCTCACCCCTGCCAGCACCTGCCCTTGCACTAACACTGCACAGAGAACAATGGATCCTCCCCAATCTAAGTGACCACTCTTGCTTGCAAGGCAAAAAGAAGGCACTCAGATTTGCTCCTGCTAATTCCCTGCCACCAAACCAACACTACCTCCAGCATGACCATTGGTACAGTCGCCAGTAGGCACCCCCACTGCTCCCACCCCCTGCCCAGCTATTTTGCCTCTGCCACTGTAGTAAACACCTTCAGGGAGGTAGGCAATCTGACACTCACTGGCACTATTCTGCTAGGAGGATGGATCTCACTACAGAGCACATTGGCTGATACCATGCATCAGAATGTAGTGACCAGTGGTCCAGGAGTACCTCATTACCCACAGCACAGTAAATTTCTAACTTTGAGTAGCCAGAGGACAAAGTTGAGGCCCAATATAAGTCCCCCAGAGTTAGAACATGCAGTCCAGGGGTTGGGAGCTGAGAATTGACTCCCTAAAATCTTCCAGAAACGAAACCAGTTAGCTGAATCCACCTTATACCATAATCAAACATTCAAGATCATTAAATACAATAAAAGGGAAAAAACCCATTCAAAACGTCAGCAATCTCAAAGATTAAAGGTAGATAAGCACACAGAGATGAGAAAGAATCAGTGCAAGAACCCTAATAACTCAAAAAGCCAGAGTGCCTTTTTTCTCTCCAAATGACCATGTCATCTCTCCAGAAAGAGTTCTGAACTGGGTCTGAAATGGCAGAAATAACAGAAATAGAATACAGAATATGGGTAGGAAACAAAGATAATTGAGCTGCAGGAGTACATCAAAACCCAATCCAAGGAAGTGAAAAATCATGATAAAACAATACAGGAGCTGACAGACAAAATAGCCAGTAGAGAGAAGAACATAACCAACCTGATAGAGCTAAAAAACACACCATAAGAATTTCATAATCCTATTACAAGTATTAATAGCAGAATAGACTAAGCAGAGGAAAGAATCTCACAACTTGAAGGATGGCTTTCTAGGAGACAGTGAGATAAGAATAGAGAAAAAAGAATGAAAAGGAATGAACAAAGCCTCTGAGAAATATGGGATTATGGAAAGAGACCAAATCTACTACTCATTGGTGTTCCTGAAAGAAATAAGGAGAATGGAACCAACTTGGAAAACATATTTCAAGATATCATGCAAGAGAACATCCCCAAGCTAGCTATAGAGGACAATATTCAAATTCAGGAAATGCATAAAACCCCAGTAAGATAATTCACAAGAAGTTCATTCCCAACACAGGTAATCATCAGATTTTCCAAGGTCAGAAAGAAATAAAAAATATTAAAGGTAGCCAGAGACAAAGGTCAGGGAACCCCAAAGTGAAATCCATCATACTAATAATAGACCTCTCAGAAACCCTACAAACCATAAGGGATTAGGGGCCAATATACAACATTCTTAAAGAAAAGAATTTCCAACCCATAATTTTTTATCAGCGATGTTGAGGGTTTTTTAAATATATTTGTTGGACACATAAATGTCTCCTTTTGAGAACTGACTGTTCATGTCCTTTGCCGACTTTTAAATGGGTTGTTTGTTTTTATTTCTTGTAAATTTGTTTAAGTTCCTTGTAGATTCTGGATATTAGACCTTTGTCAGATGGATAGATTGCAAGAATTTTCTCCCATTCTGTAGGCTGTCTGTTGTCTCTGATGATAGTTTCTTTTTGCTGTGCAAAAGCTCTTTGGTTTAATTATATCCCATTTATCAATGTTTGCTTTTGTTGCAATTGCTTTTGATATTCTCATTGTGAAATCTTTGTTTGTGCCTGTGTCATGAAATGGTATTGCCTAGATTGTCTTCAAAGGTTTTTACAGTTTTGGGGAAAATCTCATCTTTATATTCCCCAAGAAGAACCAGGGACTGATACGCCACTCTCTGGCTTGTTTATACAGGGTGTCAAAAAAAATGTTAGTTTAGTTTTGAGCTTTAAGAACTTTGAAAGTGTAAATGAAAAGAAAAATTACAAAAACATAATTTGAAAGTTAAATTATTTACATTTCTTATATACTTATTGAGATTTATAAGTTTAAAATAATAAGTTGTTAAGTTTTTTCAGATTCTATTCAAGGTGACAAATATCTAAAAACATTGAAATAAAACATTTATTTTTCAAAATTCACAAAACTACATGTAAGAAAGTTAAATAATTTAACTTTCAAATGATGTTTTTTGTAGGCTGGTAGCATTTATACTTTGAAAGTTATTAAATTTAAAACTTAACTGACACTTTGGGGACATCCTGTTATTACAGATCACTGGATAGATGCTTGTATAGGATTTATACCGTGTATGTGTAACACTGTAATACATACATACATTTATTCAATGTACATATTTTAAATATTTATTGGCCATTTACAAACTATGTGCTGGACATTGTTCTGGGTACTAAGAATACAACAATGAACAAAATAAATAAAAATCCCCTTTCCCATAAAATTTATACTTTTTAAAATATATTAATAGTTGTGTTGCTTGATGAATGAGATACATTCTGAGAAATACGTCCTTAGGTGACTTAGTTGTGCAAACATCATAGAGTGTTCTTATACAAACCTAGATAGTACAGATATTTTCATTTGTATATATTTTTTCATATGGATAATGAAATGTCCCAACAGCATTACTGGATATCAGTCATTTCCCCTGCATGATCTACAATGCCAGTATTAAGTGCCGCATACCATGTTTCTATACATGCTTCATTATAATCTCACGGACCACCATTGTATATGTAGTCTGTCAGTGACCGAAACACGGTTATGCAGTGCATAACATACATTCCTTAAGTTTGGGTTTAATCATTATCAATAAATGCTTTAGAAATCTTCACAAAGTTCAAGAAGAGACTAGATTTTTTTTCTGGGTAGAATTTCTTTAAAAGTATTATTATTTCACCTTAGAAAGAGGAGACATAAAGATCATAGGATAACAGGATTTGGGTTTATTCTGTTTGGGTACATTTATAACCACAAACTCCTATAGACTACACAGCAGTCCTACTACATCTTCTAGCCAACTCACTCTATTTCAAACATCTCTCTCCTCAAATGACTAGGATTCCTCAACTAGCCCATTTTGTTTTACAGAGAAAAGAAGCAGCAATCTAATGAGAACTTCCGTATCTTCCCATATGGAACCTTCTAATCAGTCTGCATTTGCACCTCAGTTTGGGATAGTAAGGATATTGTTTCTAAAATTTCTCTTCTTTCTTCTGTACCATCAACTTTTTCCTCCCTATTAGGTCTTTCCCACTAGCATACGCATACTGTAATATTTTCCATTAAAAAGAAAAAAGCTTCCTTGACTTTACTTTCCCCTCTAGCTCTTGCCCAATTTCTTGGTTCCCATTTGCAGTAAATCTCAGGAGACTTGTCTCTGCCAATTGTCTACACTTTCCTCCCTTCTCTCTTGAACCCTTTCAAACTAGGCTTTTGTGCATCATAACTCACTTAAAAAACCTAATTCAGGGCCCAAGTCCACGAGTACCACGTATCTAAATACAGTGGTCAATTCCCAGCTCCACCCTTGGTTCCTTAGCAGCATTTGATCCATGGACTCACACCCTCCTTGAGGAAATCTCTTCTTCACTTGGCTTCCAGAACACCACATTGATTGACTGCTTCCTCTCAGTATACTTTCTTGGCTTTTTTTCTCCTTGCTCAAAATGGTGGAGCACTAGGTCGGATCCTTAGACCTTTGCTCTTCTCACTCACTTACATCCTATGCCCATGCATCTAAGTCCTGTTCTTATTAGATGGCTCAAATTCTCATTTTCAGCTCCAGTCTCTCTCTTCAACTCTAGACTGGCTGACAGCAACCTACACATGTACTCTTGAATGTTCAGTCAACATTTCAAACCCAGTGTATTTATGTCCTCCACCATCCTGATACCTGGTCTCTTCACTGTCTCTTTAGGAGTAAATGGGATGACCATTACCAGGCCAAATACCTTGTAGGCTTTTTATTTTAAGACTTGACCACTTTTTAGCCTCTCCAGTGCTGCTACACTGTCCACTGTAGTCCTTGTTTACCTTCGTCCACTCCTGGACTACTACATTAGCCTCCTAAGTAGCTTCCCTACTTCTAACTTTCCACTCCATGGAGCCTCTCCATTCAGTAGTCAGAATGATCCTTCTAAAAATTAAGTTTAATCTTGCCACTCCTCTGCTCAAACTACTCAGATGGCTTCTTACTATAGCTGAAATATATATATGTATATATAATTCTACACTGCAAGGCCTTTCCTGATCTAGTCCCTGCTTCTGTCTGAGGCCTCATTTCTCACCACTCTTTGCCATTACTGCCTTCTAGACTGCTGAGCTAGCCTCCATCATTGTATGAGCCAATTCTGCTAATAAATCCTGCCCCCTTCCTTCTATCCTGTTGGTTCTGTTTCTCTGGAAAACCATGACTAATACACTAAGTAAGACAAAGTAGTTCAAACAATAGGGAATAATTCCCTCCTTCTTATGTAGCAACCTGAGTGTGTGTGTGTGTGTGTGTGTGTGTGTGTGTGTGTGTGTGAGAGAGAGAGAGAGAGAGAGAGAGAGAGAGAGACTGTGTGTTATAAAGGAAGAAAGGGAAAGTGGTGTCACACAGAAGATGGGTGAATAAAGAGTAGAACTCGGTTTTTAATGACAAGAGTTTGAGAAAAGGCCTGCAGTCTGAAGGATATGCTGTAATTATGCATCGTGCTTTATTGGATACTTCACTGAAGCTGAGCTCAACTCATGGCTTCCTTTTTGTAGTTGCTACTGGGCAGCATGGCTGGGGTCAAGATGGGTCAAGAGGAGTCACTCATACTGCACCAATTATTAGTTACATCTGTCTTGGCACAATCCATCAGATGACATTGTCTTGGGACAAAGGATTATCCATGGAGTTGATGCCATAACTTCTCTCCTTGCCTCAGAATCTTTAATAAATAATCCTTAGCTTTAGGGTCTGAGTGTTTCCTGCCTTTTGGGGATATTAGAAAGGGTAGAGATTAACTGTCTCATCCTATCCTTATGTGTTGAATTAATCCAGCACATACTGAGATTTGTTTCTGAAATAAATAGATTCTACTTAACGATTAGAGGTCTTAGGATTCTGTTTCAATAAGACAGATTTCAGAGGAGTCCCTCACTTCTGTTCTTACTTTTTCCTCTTAGCACAAGGTCAGTCTCTTTTCGTTACTCCTGTAAAGTTGAATTCAACCATTGAAATGATAGAGAATCCACAAACTGGCCAAATCTATTCAGCCCACTAAAGGACAGTTTTCATAGGCTCCGGAAAGCATTTGGCTTTCTCTGTAGGTAACTATGGAGAGAAAATTGGGATTAATAAGGAATCTTCCTTGTCTGTGAATGAACTTCTACACTTTTTAAAATTTATTAAAGTAATCTATTTGGCTGAAAGAATTAATCTTAAGGGGATTTAGTGAAGAGTGCTCAAGTTTTAGTTCAATTAAAAAGTATCCACTGTCCAATGGAGAGTTGAACAAATCTGCTCCCTGCATTCTTTCATCAATTGATATGTTAACTTTTTAATGGGTTTATTTTTGTCAAGCAGAGAAGCATAGAAATCTACTCTATTTTACTTGTCTCAAGCAGAGTGCATTTAGTAGAGCCCAGTGGTATGGTTTTGAAATTTGGAGAGGGGTGGGGAAGTGCTGAACATTAATAAACATGAAGGTCAAGAAACCCAGAGTACAGAGGGTTTTGTTATTCTTTCAACATTTATCACCAGATGCTTGTCTCCAATAAGTCTGGCTTTGAGAAATGGTTTTAAAGACTTGCTTAGATGTGACAGCTGTAAGAGTCCCTCGTGAACTCTGAAACAGCAATCTCAGCCCAGCTGCTCCTGTTTAGGGCTATGGCTATACAGAATGAAAATGCTGCTAGCGACAGATTCATTTCTCCCCCTCTAATGGCTTTGATAAACATTCAGTGTTAAAGAGGAGAGTGAGTTTCTTGTATTTTTCCTCCTGTCTGGGCTTAACAATAGTCCTGTATTCTTGACTACCAAGGGTATGCAAAAGTACACTAAACATGGTAATGAGAGGTACTGCAGTGAACAAGCAGTAAGTACATGAAGGCTCTGTTTGTGGAGGGCTGAATTTTTGTGGCTGCCTTGCAAGACAGACTCTATGGAGGATGGAAAGAGAGGGCAATATAACAAATTATCTCATTCCACTAAAATTCACACAGGAATTTGACTTCACATTTCATACATGTTGAGGCATGTTGGGAGAATTTCCTTGAGGTAACTGACTGGTGTGAGGAGTGATACAGTTACTTTCAGTAAAATTAAGTTTGATGCACTTATGTGTGGATAGACTGTCTCATCACTTAGATTGTCAACACATTGAAGGCGTGTGTCATGGTTTATTGTGTTTTGTATCCTTCATAAATTCTAACATCATGTCATGCACCTGCTTCTAAATTAATTTTCTTTTTGTTGAGTGACACATTGGGAAGTTACAGAACTTGGTACCAACTAAAAGGAAAACCATGCGAGGACGTGGGACTGAGAACAGGGGTGCGGGGAGTGGCGACTTACTATCTGCCAACTCCATATTTTGTCTATGAGTACTTTAGTATAGCGTCCAAGCAGGGATCCCAGGAGTAGTTTCTTGCTCCCTGCACTCCTATCTTTCAAAATCCTGCTTATCCTTCATGGTCCAGCTCAAATATCACCACCTCCAAGGAGCTGGGCCAAACTCCTCAGTTGAAATTAATTTTCTTCTCTCCATTTCTAGGGCAGGGTTTCCAAACATTGGCACTATTGTTATCTTGTACCAGATAATTTTTTTTTTCTTTGAGGGGAGTACCCTGTGCATTGTATAATGTTCAGAGGTATTCCTAATCTCTACCTTTTGGAAGCTAGCAGCACCTCTGCTGTCTCTAAATATTGCCAAATGTCCCCTGGGGATCAAAATTGCCCTGGTTGAGAATCACTCTTCTATGGCAGTGCTGCAGTTTGCGTGGTTATATCCCTTCCAAATTCATATGTTGAAATCTTTACCTCCAAGGTCATGCTATTAAGGTGGTGAATTTTTGGGAAATGATAAGGTCATGGGGAAAGAGCTCTCATGATTAGGATTAGTGTGTTCATAAAAGAGGCTGGTGAGAGAGCCCTCCTTTCCTCCATCATGTGAGGTTAGAGGAAGAAGACCACTGTGTATGAACCAAGAAGCAGGTCCTCAGCAACACCAATCCTGCTGGTGACTTGATCTTGGACTTCACAGCCTCCAGAACTGTGGGAAAATAGTTCTATTGTTTATAAGCCACCTAGTCTAACATATTTTGTTATAGCAGCCAAACAGTCCTAAGTTAAGCAGTTTCTTTGGACTGTCCTTATAGCACTTGTCATATTTTCCTTTTTGTTAGTATATACACTTGCCTGTTAGATTTTATTTTTCCCATTTTGGTAAGGTCTCAGGATCACAGTCTTAGCACATTTTAAAAAATTGCTTGCATAACAATTTGTCACAAATTTAGTGGTTTAACAACAGCCATTTATTAGCCCATAGTTCTGTAGGTTGGAAGTCTGAATCAATTTGGCTAGGTTTTCTGCTCAGAGTCTCACAAGCTGTTGGCCAAAATGGGCTCTTACCTGGAGGCTCAGGAGAAGAATACCCTTTCATGCTCTTTCATGTTGATAAAATCAAGTTCCTTGCAGGTATATGTCTAAGCGCCTTCATGACTGTCAGCAGGGACACTCACTGATCCCAGAAGCCATCTGTATTTCATTTTCATGTGTCTCTCTTCACCTTCAAGCCGCCAGCTGCATGTCAGATTCCCCTAGTGCTTAAAATCTCTGACTTCCCCTTGTGGCTGCTCTTTTGCTACCACCAGAGAAAGTTCTCTGCTTTTAAAGGCTCCCATGATTAGATTACCTCACTCAGATAATCTCCCCTCTTCAGGTCAACTGTGCCATATAACATGACAGATTCACAGGAGAGATACCCTATTATACTCACAAAGTTCCAAAGATTAGGTTTATTCCCTCCATAAATGAGGTTTTTGGAGAGCAGGGCGGGTCTCCCAAGCAGATCCAAAATCACTTGAAAAAGCAAGAAAAGGAGATTGGCTCAGAGTTCTCACTGTGGTTAGGAGGTGGGGTCCATGTGGGGTTCCTGCATGGTTTCAGTCTCTTTCAGGTGCTTGCATGGTTTCAGTCTCTTTTGGCATATTTGGGCTTTCTTATTGCTTATTCAGATGTTTTGATTCGTTTGGGCTGCTATAACAAAGTGCCATAGGCTGGATGGCTTAAAAGCAACAGAAATATATTTCTTGCGGCTCTGGTGGCTGGAAGTCCAAGCTCAGTGTGCCAGCATGATCAGTTCTGATGAGGGCGCTCTTCCTGGTTTGTGACTGCCAACTTCTAACAATATCCTAACATGCAGAATAGGAGCTAGTAAGCTCTCTGTCCTCTTTTTATAAGGGCACTAATTCCATTCATGAGGCTTCCACCCACATGACCTCATTATGTCCCAAATACCCCACCCCAAATGTCATCACATTGAGATTAGGGTTTCCAGAGATGAGTTTTGTGGGGGAATCAACACTGGGTCCATTGCACGAGATGCAGAGCAGAAGGGAATGAGGGAGGAGTGAAACTGAAAAGCTGCCATTAGTCAAACATCTAAAAAATGGAGTCAGACTCCTTGGAACATAACTGGTCATTTTATAAGGCATTGAACAAAGATTATTTTTTAGACTTCTAAATGACAAAATTAACTAAGTGTCTTTTTCAAATCAAGTCCCTTTCATTTTTTTCTTAGTATATTCTTAAGTAATAATGAGATATTACTCCAATTATCAGGTGCTTTCCTTTTGTTTTTACTTTGGACAGTGGTGAACTCAGGGTTCCCCCTCCCTCTACCTTAAGCTGGTAGGACAACAGAGGTCTGTCAGTAGTTGGTATCCATAGCCACAGGGTGATCATTGCCTCCAACAAGTGAGATGGCTGGAGCTTCTCTTTTATAAGTGATTGATGGCAATGAGACCTAATTTCTGCTTTTATTAGGGACATTGAAAGATGGGCTTCCTGTAATCACAAATAGAAATATTACGAGTAGCAACTATGCATAATTTATCTGAAAGAAAAGAAATGTGTTTTGTTTGGCTTTTTGCTTCAATTTTATTATCGATGTGTTAAATCAGCCTTAGGGATGAAATGGTCAAGGTCTTGTGGTAGCATACTCTAAAAACACAAGTCACAATTGAACCCATTTCTCCTCAGATAAAGAAGGGAGTGTCACATGGGAAATCGACAAGAACTGTTCCCAGTTTGCACCTCTAGATTTCCAAGAGTCCTCCTGGCACAGAGTAGCAATAGCAGACTCAAAATTAAAAATAGTCTTGATAATTGGAATGATGGACAGAAGCCAACAAGAATGTAGTGAGATATTAGGAAAAACTTTCTCAAGGGACTTACAGAATGGTCTGCCTTCTGATGAGAGTAGAGAATACTAATCTTATAGTAACTCTTCCTTCACAAAGAGTGTTACCTTTTCACTTAAACACAGATTTATGTCTGCAATGAAGGAAGACAGGCTACTTACAACAGTGCCATGCTTGAAGTTCCTTTTGTTTTAGTGTTGGAATTCTGTGTGCTGGCCCAGTTGAATTGCGTGTAGGCAATGAGGATTCCGTTCTAAGAGATTATGTGTGCATGTGTGTGTTTGTGTGTGTATATGAGTGTGTGGCGCTTGGTTGGTTGATATAGACCTGAATCCAAAGGTGGCCTACTCTAAATTAAGTTGACATGCTAGAACTTCTTGGATATACTAGAGATCATTTGTCCTTAAAGTGTAGCCTACAAATCCCTGAGAGTCCCTAAATCCATTTCAGAGGCTCTGTAAGTTCAAAATGATTTTTATAATAATACTAAGATGTTATTTTCCTTTTCACTTTGTTGTTATTTGCACTGATAGCTCAACAGAAGTGGTGGGTAAATGTCTACCTGCTTAAAAAAAAGTAGTGACTCCAAACTGTACTTGGGATCACTGTGTTTTTCATTCCCATGCTCTTGTAGTTTTTTTTTTTTTATTTGAGAAAGCCAGTATTACTTAAGAATGTTCTTAATAAAACAGTAAAAACATTTTAAAATCAAATCTCAAGCCTTGAGTTTATGACTTTGGGCATCAGACACAAGTACAAGAGAATTAGAGACTGTTTAGCGCTCACAGTTGTGAAAGTAAAATTCTAGTAATAGATCTATGTATCATTTCTAGTAGTTCATTTTCTCTGATGGAACCCTGCATGATACAGATCTTAGAGAGGGAGCTGGATAGTTACCTCCAAATATTTTCATGGTTACTATGTGGCTAAAGAAGCAATTTTATTTTGTGTTGATTCAAAGCTTAGAATGCAGTTCCCATAGTAAAGTGAGAGGCAGGATCTTTGGACTTGGCGAAAGACTAATTTGGTTTAGATTCCAGCTTTGCCACTCACTTGCAGTTTGGTTTTCTTATGTGTAAAATGGGGATAATAATAGTACCCATTTCATAGTATTGTTAAGAGAACTAAATGGGTTAATATATGGAAGTTGCTTTAAATAGTGACTGTCATAAACTAAGCACTATTAAAGATTCTGTTAAAATTCTTAAAAGTTACAGATTTTGCCTCTTTAGGAAATTTTAAATCATTATAGCTGTTCAACAAAGTACAGTTGATCCTTGAATAACGTGAGGCTTAGGGGTGCTGATTCCCTTGCACACTCAAAATCTATGTATAACTTTTTTCTCCCTAAAAATTTAACTACTAATTGTCAAGTGTGTCGCTTGCGTAAAGAGACCATCAGGCAGGCTTTGTGTGAGCAACATGGCTGTTTATTCCCCCGGGTGCGGGTGGGCTGAGTCTGAAAAGAGAGTCGGCAGAGGGCAGTGGGATAGGAGTTGGTTTTATAGGTTGGGGCAAGTGGTCAGTTAAAGGTGGTAATCTATTTTAGGGAGGGGAAGGGCATCACGGGATGCATGGTCACAAGGGTAGCGGTTATCTATTACAGACAGGCATGATCATAACGGTGGGGGTTATCGATTACAAACAAAGGGAAGGGTGTGGTAAATTACATAGTTACAGGAGTGGAGGTCAAGAGAAACCCAGTGTCCAGGGGGAAATTCTGCAAGGCTGAGCAGGAACAATGATTGCAGGTTGCAGGTTGTAGGGGGAGAGCAATGAGTTGAGGCAAGAACAAGTTATTTCACTTCTTTAAGGGGTAACCTGTTTACCTGTGGTTACTTCAGATTTTCTGGCTCCTGGGGACAATCCAGAGGTATATGTGTGGCTCACCAAGGCTCTTATGGCTGGGCTTAGACTTGGAGGCCTGACACTATTATCATACTGTTGACAGAAGCGATAAAATAAGCAGTCATATTTTGTATGTTATATGTATTATGCACTGTATTCTTATGATAAAGTAAGCTAGAGAAAATATTACTAAAAATCATAAGGAAAAGAAAATATATTTACAATTTATTAAGTAGAAGTGTATTATTGTAAAGATCCTCATCTTCATGGTCTTCATTTGAGTAGGCTGAGGAGGAAGAGGAGGGGTTGGTTTTGCTGTCTTGGGTGGCAGAGGCAGAGGTGGTAGAGGTGGAAGGGGATGCAGGAGAGGCATGCACGCTCGGTATAGCTTTTATTGAAAAAAAAAAAAAAATCAGAGTATATGTGGACCCTGCAGTTCAAACCCATGTTGTCCAAGGGTCAGCCACAGTGGAATGCCTTGCAAAGAACAAAGCCTCCCTTGACTTTCACCAGAGAGGAAAGAGGGAAAAGAGATAGGACTTTTTAGTCCAAAGACTTAATTCAGCCATGTGTTAGTTGTGTCATCACAGCAAATCATTTAATCTCTCAAAATCTCCAGAACATCATCTACAATATAATTTAAGGGTAACAATATGATTAAAGGTGTTTTGTTATCTACAAAGTGACCTGTAAATGTCAGTCCTTGTTATTTCCTTAAAGGCGTTGAAGCAGAATCTGGTTGAACTTCACTTTGTCAATGACACGAGAGAAAGGATTCTTGTATTGAAGAGATGTTTGGAATAGGTAAACCCTGTGGCTTTCTCCCGCTTCAAGAGTCTATGAACTGTTCTCAAGTAGCCTGCCTGTTGAGGTTTGTGATTATACTAAAGAAATTCATAAGGGAAATTTTTTAAAAATTATAATTTTTTTTTGGCCAGAGGAAATGAGATGAAGCTGAACTAAATAAGGAAATTAAATCAAGCAGTCAGTTTGGAAGGTTGGCCCTTTCCACATCCTATTGTCTCAATTTCAGTTGCGGTTGTTACTTGTTATTTGCAGAGGTCCTTCTTCATTTGAATTACAGCCAGTTCTACTTGAAAGTGTGCAATTCCATCTTCCATACTAAGGTTTAGGATAATTTGACTTTCTTGTTTTCTTTCTCAGAGCCTCAGATTGTTATGGTTAAAAATACAGTATTTATCTTCAGTTTAGGAATCTAATAAAACATTGACAGGAATGTGAAATGGTATACAGCCTCTCTTCAACAGATCCATCTCTATAATACTTCCTGACAATCAAAAACCTTCAGGGCTGCCCTTTAATGACTTCTAAAGTTTTAATGGATTTGTACTAAGGATGTAAGAATGACTGAAAATGGGTTTTAAAGTAGTGCTAACTTGTTTGTTTTAAAATCCCTCTCTGATTTGGGTTTTGAAAAGGGTTTGAGAATATGTCTCCATTAAAATGTAGACTGATGAAGTGATTATGATAATGAGAGCACTACTTGCCTCTGGTTTTGAATCACTAGAGAACTGCTCCAAGGTAAAAGTTTTGTAAAGAAAAAAATGTTTCTGAGATACTTAGAGTCAAGCTGCAGAGGAAAGAGTTTAGCTAGAAATCTACTTCTGAAAGCTGGGTGATCCTCTATGAGGATGTGAGGCCCTGGGTATCTCAAAGTAGATCTAAGGTAGATCTAAACAAAAGAGGGAAAGTTGAAAAGATGCAATGTTTCTTAAAGCCTGGGCACATGGTAGGAATTAACTAGGGGAGCTTTTCAAGATCATGGATTGCTTGACCTCAGTCTTCAAGATTCTGGTTTAAAAGATCTGGAATATGGACTGGAAAATTATAAAATTTATATGAGTATAAATTTCCAGGTGATTCTGATGATTGGCAATGTTTATTGTTAGGGAGGAGCTGTGCTGTCTCAGAAGCTGTGCTGTCCCATGGGCACAGGCTGACCCCTTCCCCCTCTGATTGCTCTGTAGCTGCACTCCTGAACCCCTACCTAGATGCTACACCAAGGCTGCCAGACATGTGGCAATTAAGCAAAGCATGATATAGCCATCGCGGCAGCTCAAGGGAGAACAGGGAAAACATATGTTGGTTATCCATACTTGTAAATTCCTGTTTGACACTTACATGTAAAAAACTCCTGGTTTCTCTCTTTTTTTTTAAAAAAAGACTGACACCACAAAAGTCAAGGGATAATAATGTATTGTAGGTCTGTTACAAGTTAACAAACTATCTCTGTGCCTGTTACCAGCAGATAGATTACCTCAGTCCAACACTCCCCCATTAAGCCCCTCTCACCCTATATAATCCCCTCCCTTGTTTTGTAAGCCCAGGGCTGCCTCCTCTGACTGTTACAGAGCAGCCTGGCAGGTTGATAAAACTTTCTTGCCTGACTTCGGGTCTATTCTCCTTTCTCTCGGCTACCCTTACATTTATAAACCACTGGAATGATATACTCTTCAAGAGCTTAGGTTTACATAGAAAAGAATGGAAATTTTCAGAGTAAGTTTAAGAACTGAATTGTGAGTGATCTTGATGCATTTGAATCTTGATTGCTAGTCTTGAGGGCCTTTTAAAAAAATTATACTTTAGATTCTAGGGTACATGTGCAGATCATGCAAGATTGTTACATACGTACGTTCATGTCAAGGTGGTTTGCTGCCTCCATTCCCCCATCACCTATACCTGACATTTCTCCCCACATTATCCCTCCCCACCCTACCTCCCACTGTCCGTCTCCTATTCCCCTCCTACAGACCCCAGTATGTGATGCTTCCCTCCCAGTGTCCATGTGTTCTCATTGTTCAACACCCACCTATGAGTGAGAACATGTGGTATTTGAGTTTCTGTTCTTGTGTCACTTTGCTGAGAATGATGGTTTCCAGGTTCATCCATATCCCTATAAAAGGATACGAACTCATCATTTTTTATGGCTGTATAGTATTCCATGGTGTGTATGTGCCACATTTTCTTTGTCCAGTCTATCATTGATGGGCATTTGGGTTAGTTCCAGGTCTTTGCTATTATAAACAGTACCACAGTGAACATATGTTTGCATATGTCTTTATAATAGAACGATTTATAATCCTTTGGATATATGCCCAGTAATGGTATTGCTGGGTCAAATGGAATTTCTATTTCTAGGTCCTTGAGGAATCACCACACTGGTTGAACTAATTTACACTCCCATCAACAGTGTAAAGTGTTCCTATTTCTCCAGCATCTGTTGTCTCCAGATTTTTTAATGATCACCATTCTAACTGGCATGAGATGGTACCTAAATGTGATTTTGATGTGCGTTTCTCTAATGACAAGTGATGACGAGCATTTTTTCATGTTTGTTGGCTTCATATATGTCTTTTGAAAAGCGTCTTTTCATATCCTTTGCCCACTTTTGGGTGGGTTTGTTTGTTTTTCTCTTGTAAATCTGTTTTAGTTATTTGTAGATTCTGGATATTAGCCCTTTGTCAGATGGGTAGACTGCAAAAATTTTTTCACATTCTGTTGATTGCCAGTTTGCTGTAATGATTGTTTCTTTTGTTGTACAGAAGCTCTGGGGTTTAATTAGATCCCATTTGTCTATTTTGGCTTTTGTTGCCAATGCTTTTGGTGTTTTAGTCATGAAGTCCTTGCCTATGCCTATGTCCTGAATGGTTTTGCCTAGGTTTTCTTCTAGGGTTTTTATGGTGTTAGGTCTTGTGTTTACGTCCTTAATCCATCTGGAGTTAATTTTAGAGTAAGGTGTCAGGAAGGGGTCCAGTTTCTGCTTTCTGCACATGGCTAGTCAGTTTTCCCAACACCATTTATTAAACAGGGAATCCTTTCCCCATTGCTTGTTTTTGTCAGGTTTGTCAAATATTAGATGGTTGTAGATGTGTAGTGTTGCTCCTGAGGCCTCTGTTCTGTTCCATTGGTCTATATCTCTGTTTTGGTACCAGTACCATGCTGTTTTGATTACTGTAGCCTCTTAGTATAGTTTGAAGTCCAGCAGCATAATGTTTCCAGCTTTATTCTTTTTGCTTAGGATTGTCTTAGCTATGTGGGCTCTTTTTCGTTCCATATGAAGTTTAAAGTGTTTTTTTTTCCAGTTCTGTGATGGTCACTGGTAGTTTGATGGGGATAGCATTGAATCTATAAATTACTTTGGGCAGTATGGCCATTTTCACAATACTGATTCTTCCTAACTGGGAGCATGGAATGTTTTTCCATCTGTTTGTGTCCTCTCTTATTTCCTTGAGCAGTGGTTTGTAGTTCTTCTTGAAGAAGTCCTTTACCTCCTTTGTTAGGTGTATTCCTAGGTATTTTTATTCTCCTTGTAGCAATTGTGAATGGGAGTTTGCTCTTGATTTGGCTCTCTGTCTGTTATTGGTGTATAGGGATGCTTGTGATTTCTGCACACTGATTTGGTATCCTGAGACTTTGCTGAAGTTCCTTATCAGCCTAAGGAGATTTTGGGCTGAGACAATGGGGTCTTCTAAATATACAATCATGTTGTCTGCAAATAGAGACAATTTGACTTCCTCCTTTCCTAATTAAATGCCCTTTATTTCTTTTTCTTGCCTGATCACTCTGGCTAAACTTCCAATACTATATTGAGTAACAAGTGGTAAGAGAGGACATCCTTGTCTAGTGCCAGATTTCAATGGGAATGCTTCCAGTTTTTGCCCATTCAGTATGATATTGGCAATGGGTTTGCTGTAATAGCTTTTATTATTTTGTGATATGTTCTATCGATACCTAGTTTATTGAAAGTGTTTAGCATAAAGGGGTGTTAAACTTGTCAAAGGCCTTCTCTGCATCTATTGAGATAATCATGTGGCTTTTGTCTTTTGTTCTCTTTATGTGATGGATTACGTTTATAGACTTGCTTATGTTGAGCCAGCCTTGCATTCCTGGGATGAAGCCTCCTTAATTGTGATGGACAAGCTTTTTGATGTGCTGTTGCAATCGGTTTGCCGGTATTTCATTGAAGATTTTTGCATCTATATTCATCATGGATATTGGCCTGAAGTTTTCTTGTTTAGTTTCTGCCAGGTTTTGGTATGAGGATGATGTTGGTCTCATAAAATGATTTGGGGAGGATTCCCTCTTTTTGTATTGTTTGGAATAGTTTCAGAAGGAGTGGTACTAGCTCCTCTTTGTACATCTAGTAGAATTCAGCTGTGAACTCATCTGGATCTGGACTTCTTGGTGGGTAGGCTATTAATTGCTGCCTCAACTTCAGTCCTTGTTCTTAGCCTATTCAGGGATTCATTCAACTTCTTCCTGCAAGTGTCTAGGAATTTATCCATTTCTTCCAGGTTTACTGGTTTGTGTGCATAGAATTGTTTGTAGTAATCTCTGATGGTAGTTTGTATTTCTGTGGGATTGGTGGTGATGTCCCCTTTATCTTTTTTTATTGCATCTATTTGATTCTTCTCTCTTTTCCTTTTTATTAATCTGGCTAGCAGTATGTCTATTTTGTTGATCTTTTCAAGAAACCAGCTTCTGGATTTATTGATTTTTTGAAGGGTTTTTCTGTGTCTCTGTTGCCTTCATTTCTGCTCTGATCTTAGTTATTTCTTGTCTTCTGCTAGCTTTTGAGATTTTTTTTTTTTTTTGAGCCAGAGTTTCGCTCTTGTTACCGAGGCTGGAGTGCAATGGCGCAATCTTGGCTCACCGCAACCTCCGCCTCCTGAGTTCAGGCAATTCTCCTGTCTCAGCCTCCTGAGTAGCTGGGATTACAGGCACGCACAACCATGCCCAGCTAATTTTTTTTTTTTTTTTTATTTTTAGTAGAGATGGAGTTTCACCTTGTTGACCAGGATGATCTCAATCTCTTGACCTCGTGATCCACCCACCTCCGCCTCCCAAAGTGCTGGGATTACAGGTTTGAGCCACCGCACCCGGCTTGAGATTTTTGTTTAATCTTGCTCCTCTAGCTCTTTCAATTTTGATGTTAGGGTATCAATTTTAGATCTTTCCTCACTTGTCATGTGGGCATTTATTGCTATAAATTTCCCTCTTGAGGGTCTTAGGGAAGTAAGAACTAGTTGTGAACTCTGATGGACAATTGCAAATTGAAGGGAATTCAGAGAATGGGTAAGTTTCTGTGAGCTAGTTACATTATTCTGGGGCTCTCTGATTACAGAGAACTGTCATCTGTCCACATTTGATAGACAGAACTAAATGTAACTTAAACATATACTTTCTGATTTTCTGAGGTCTGGGAATTGTGTCAGGAAGGAAAATAGGCTCAGATTTTTGATCCATGGTTGTCTTATGAAATTTTATTCAACTTTTCATCATACAAAACTGTATTGTATTTATTGATGTTTGGCCTTTGGGTGTTGGGTTTGGTATGCAACAAAACTTAACAGGTGTTTAGTACATATTGGTTGAATGAATAAATGAATGAAATATAACTTGTGTTTGCACTCAATGTACCATAGGTTAACTCTGCTTTGTCAAATCTATGATCCTAATTTATTGTAAATAGTTTTTGCAAATACAATATTTACAAGTAATTTAAAAACCTTAAATGTGTTCAGAGAATTTATTGTTAAAGCTTTTCTGGCAATAAATTCTTCCTGAAGGGAAGCAGTTTCATGTAATGGAAATGACATTTTCTAATACACCTCTAGGGTAAGAAATACATTTTGACTAATTTTTTTTTTCTTAAAAGATAAAGGATATACCTTAGAGATTTGAATCTAACTCTGCAGGTAATAATGGCGCAGGAGAAGCTGCAGTTGCTAGTGGGTCACAGTAATTTAGAGTCAAGAATGGAAAATAGGAAGCTTGCAAGATAATGGAGGAGAAAAGTATCTCACCACTCTGCTTCTAAAGTTCTCTTTGCTGGGCTTGAATCTTGAGTCCATTGGTTTTCTGGGGTAGAAGCTGTTAGTGTTTACCCATATCTGCTTTCTCCTTGTCTACCTGGCCTCACAGCTGGAACCCATTTCCCACTCTGCCCTGCAATTCATGTGGTGATGTGATTGAGTTCTAGCCAGTAGGATGTGAGTGGAAGTTGTGGGCATCAGTCTTTGGCTTAATCGCTTCTCAGCCTTTTGGCTAAGATCCGGTGTCCTCTTTGGCCTGGCCCAGCGTAACTTCTCTTGCATGGCCCCATTCCCTTCCTCCATCTGCAGGCTACATGCAGGGCACCAGGCAGAGGACTCCAAGGCTCTTTTCATCTTGTGGTCCTGCCATTCCCTAGAGCCTCAGACATTAAACATGAGATAAACCTCTACTGTGAAATCCACTGGATTATTGGGATTGTTCATAAAAACGGTAAGCTTAGCCTGGCTCACATAGTTTCTAAGCACAAGGACAAACATGAAATTGGGTCCCTTTAGAATTTACAGAGGTAGTATATGAGACTGGCTTAACGTATGCATGAGCTTTGGAAACAATAAGGTATTTACTGAATTAAAGTCTATTACCATCTCTGTTGCGTAGCTATGTAGCTTAGGGTCAGTTACTTACCTTCTTTAGGCCTCAGTTTCTTAATCTCTAAAATGGAGAGAATTTTAAAAAAAGACATCCAAGTGGCTAATAAACATGGAAAAATGCTCAACATCACTAATCATCAGAGAAATGAAAATCAAAACTATAATGATGTGAGATACTATCTCATACCAGTCAGAATGACTATTACTAAAAACTAAAAAAGTAAAAATAAAGACAGATGCTAGCAAGGCTGTGGAGAAAAGGGAATGCTTACATACTGCGGGTGGGAATGTAAATTAGTTCAGCCACTGTGGAAAGCAGTTTGCAGATTTCTGATAGAATTTAGAATAGAGCTACTATTTAACCCACTAATCCCATTTTACTGGGTATATTCCCAAAGGGAAATAAATCTGTCTACTAAAAAAAAATGTGTTCACATGTTCCTTGCAGCACTATTTACAATAGCAAAGACATGAAATCAAGCTAGGTGCCCATCAACAGTGGATTTGTTAAAGAAATGTGATATATACATTTATATACCATGGAATACTATGCAGCCATAAAAAAGAACAAAATCATGTTCTCTTTGCAGCAACATGGATGCAGCTGGAAGCCACTGTCCTAAGCAAATTAAATGCAGAAACAGAAAACCAAACACCATGTGTTCTCATTTGTAAGTGGAAGCTAAACATTGGGTATGCATGGACATAAAAATGGGAACTACCAAAGTGGGGATGAAGAAAGGGGAGCAGGGGTTGAAAAACTACCTATTGGGTACTGTTCGCACTACCTGAGTGACAAGATCAATCACTACACATCTCAGCATCATGCAATAGACACATGTCACAAATGTGTTCATGTTCCCCCGAATCTAAAATAAAAGTTGAATGAAAAAGAAACACAATGGGGATATTTATAGTACCCTTTCAAAGGATCATTGTAAGAATTGAATGAAACTGTTAATAAAGTTAGCTATTATTATTAGAATTGACAATGAATACATTTTAATTTATTCAAGAGCACTTTCTAAGTGTTTCCTATATTGGGGCAAGGAATGAGGGAAGGATAGAAAGAGTAGCAGGATCCATTTTTGCCTTCAGAGAGCCCACAGCCTAGGAAGATAATTGAAGGACAACCCAAGAATTACAGTATATGAATGATGTTGTGAGTTTGTCAGCTTTTAAATCTGATGGCTATAATACCTTCATGTGCTACAGATATGCATCAATAGGTGGAGAAATAAAAATATTCTTTTCTATATATATATATAAATAATTTAAAATATATTTTTAAATTTAAGAATTTTTTTTCTTTCAAACTGGCCAATGAATTTCCAAGCCAGCCTGCTTTTCTGGAAGTCAATTAGTTCTTCAACGAATGCTAAAAGTGGAGGCTTGGTTACTTCAGGGGAATATTTAGAGCCTTGTAGACAATTTCAGGTGATTAACTTACTCTAACAGTGAATAAGAGAGGTGTGCTGCAGTGTGTCCTAAGGCTGACTTCTTAGTGATAATTTTACTCAGTCAATTACCTCTTTTTCTCTCTGTCAATTTCAACATCACCAAGCCATCACAGAACACAGAGTATAATGCAGATAGGTGATAAAACGTAGGGTTTGGGAAGCTATCTATGCCTATTCAGGCCCTGGGAGTTTTACCACAAAAAGGGCTTGGCACAATGAAACACACACAAATTCAACTTCCCTGTAAGCATTTTTGAGCTTGTGTGAGTTTTAGTATTGAAGATGAGTCCCTGAGGATGCTTATGCAAGCACCTAGTAAACATTTTTTCCTTGACATATGAACAAATATTTTTTTTAGCTATTCATTTCCAGGCACTGTGCTAGGAGCTTTAGGCTTAAAGATAAGTAAACAGGAGACAAAGTTTTATGGAAAAATTCTTTATTCAAATATTTCAAATTTTGTAAGTGCTGCAATCAATAAATATTCTAATTGTCATGGTGTCACTGAAGCCTTGTCTATGGGATGCTGTGATCGGGAGAGAGGCTCAAGGTTGTGATGGCTCAGCTGTTGCTTCAAAGGAGTATGGGAGTTTGTGGGTGGAGAAGAGAGTGGTAAGCTTGGCAGGCAGTGGAGACAGGATATGCTGGTATAGGGCTCTTTAGTTGTCATGACTTCTTGGTTTTCTGGGGTATCTTAAAAGAGACTTTGGCTCAAAGATCTGGGAAATTTTATTAAACTTGCGACATCTACCACACCAAGGAGGTTAGACAAAGCTGCTAAACATAAATTTCACAAATATTCCCAGAACCCTCATATGATTATTTTCTCAATCCGGCCTCCTCCCATTACTATCACAACTCTCCTAATGAAAGGAGCAGGAGGAGAAGTTTCTGACATTTCCTTCTCCAGGGGCCTTGTCTTCTTTGCTAGTTTATGATTTATAATTGTTCATCAAAGTGCTCTGAATATCCCAAGTTACCTAAAATTAACATATCAGTTAATTGGATTTGATACTATTAAAGAGATGGGGAAATATTCTCAAGCAATTGGTTGAAATCAAGGACATAAAAAGAAAGGCATTATGCAAATATTTGGTTATTAAGATTTTCTGCCTAGAGGGGATAAAGTCAGATAATGGGAAATAAATGAGAATCAAAAGTTTCCTCTATGTTTTAATATTAACTTTCTTTAAGACTAATATTTGGCCTCTTTAACATCATATCATTATCAAGACAAAGGAACAGAAGCATAAGAAAGCATTGAGTGCTTTGGAGCGATATGTGGATATGGAGTATTGGGAGTGGGTATGAGGTAGGGGTGCGAGGGTGGAATGGAAGAGTGAGGCCAATGAAGTGGACAAATTTGACTATACAGCACTTTGCTTATCACATGGGGCTTTTCTAATATGAATAATAATCTGTTCCCAAACATCTAATGAGAGTAATAACTTTTAAAATATACCTTTCAGGTTACAAGACAATTTCCCATTCATTATCTCACATGATCATTACAGCAATTTGGAGGTGGACTGGTGCCTTCCCTAGGTCACACAATAGAGACTGAGATGCATCTTTCTGAAGGCATTTTTTTCTCATTTACTTGCTGAGAACAATTGGGATGATAGACCATGAATAATTTGTCATCTTTGGGCATTCAGATTATAATGGATAATCTGGTTGGTAATGAGATTTTTTAACTTCATGAAATTTAATTCTGGGATTACTGCATCTGACTTGAGGAATTCAGGCCGCTAACTTCAGTGGGACTATGTTTCTGCTTGATTGGGGCTTTGATGGCTTACTGCCTTGGCATTGCAGTTTCTGGGCACCTCAGTTATTAATTGAGGGAGAATCCAATGAGTCTGGCTCTATAGGACTTTTTAAAGAACCTCTATCCCTAAGCTGAGTATAAATGGTCAGTCTGGGGGAATTCCATGGACTTCAATTATTCTTTACTAAATCCTCCCAAGGGGAGGCCTATTCATTTTTTCCCTTAGTTCTTTTCTTTGTGGTTTTATAAATTTCCAGTCTATGACCTTTAAGTTGGAGAACTGAGCTGGAAAAGAATGCTTAGATCTGATTCTCATTTTTTAGCCCTGCAATAAACTATTTGTTCTAAAATAGCTTTTTTTTTTCTAAGTCTTATTCTTCCAACAGGATTGTAAGTTAGTAGAGGGCAAGGACCTTTCTTCTAGATCATTTGTTTTTCAATATTACTTTTGACCCTTCTAGGTTTTATATCTTGATTTTAGAAAGGCTCAAATAAACCCTTGCATCATGTGGAAACAGCAGCATGGGGTAGTTAAGAGCCTGGCTCTGGAGGAAGATGGCCTGGCTTTTAAAATTTCTGCTTCATAACTTACTAGCTGCACCATCTTAGGGAAATTAAAGAACTCCTTGAGTGATATATGTATGTGTGTATATATGTATAGTTGTGGGATTAAACTAGATATTGCACTTGGCACAGTGCTTGACACATAATGATCAGTAAATGTTGGCGGATCATCATAAACAATCATTATCTTTGTTTTGTGCTTCTATCACAGAATACCATAGATTGGGAAATTTATAAAGAACATAAGTTTATTTCCTCACAATTCTAAAGGCTGGGAATCCAAGCTCAAGGTGTTGTAGGACTGTCTTCTCAGTTCAGCTAAATAAATGGGGTCCTTGTCACATGACCATGAAAAATCAGGCTCTCAGACAAAGGGTGAGAAGGGCAGGGTTTATTGGGTGAAAAGGGAAAAAAGGGAGAAAGAGACTTTCCACAAAGCCAGAATCCTGCTAGGTGCCTTTCCTACCTTGCAGATTAAATTCTAGGTTCCACCCAGGAAGAGGAGGGACACAAACTTCCCAAGTTTTACACCAGTGTTCAGTCTTCCCAGTGCACAGGCTGGTTGGAGTTTCTCTGGGGACCCCTTATCACCTGACGTCTCAAAGGTATTGGCATCTGATGTCTGATGAGGGCCTTCTGGCTACACTCTTTTTTTTTTTTTTTTTTTTTTTTGAGACAGAGTTTCGCTCTTGTTACCCAGGCTGGAGTGCAATGGCGCGATCTCGACTCACCGCAACCTCCGCCTCCTGGGTTCAAGCAATTCTCCTGCCTCAGCCTCCTGAGTAGCTGGGATTACAGGCACGCGCAACCATGCCCAGCTACTTTTTTGTGTTTTTAGTAGAGACGGGGTTTCACCATGTTGACCAGGATGGTCTCGATCTCTCGACCTCGGGATTCACCCGCCTCGGCCTCCCAAAGTGCTGGGATTACAGGCTTGAGCCACCGCGCCCGGCTGGCTACACTCTTATATGGCAAAAGTTGGAAGGGCAAGAGAGAGTTAATTCATTCCTGCAAGCCCTTTTTATATCAACGTCAGCCCATTTATGGGAGTGAAGACCTCAAGACTTAAACACCTTCCAAAAGGTTCCACCTCCAAACATCGTAGCATTGGGATTAAGTTTCCAACACATGAATTTTGAGGGACACATTTAGACCATAGAGATCATCATCTTTTTATTATCATCATTTCTTATTCCTGGAGATGGTTGATGACAATGTAGGTAGGTACCTCTATAATTTCTTAATTAATCTGGATTATTTTCAGCCTGGAAAGAAGGTCTTGGTAATGTGTCACAGGGCTCCATTGGCTTTATACTGTTTAGATAAATTTAGAAGGCATCATTGTCCAGTTAAGGATGACCACAAATGTAGGAAGATCAGAAAATATAGAGCAGACAGAATTAAAGGTTGAAATGATAAGCTAAAACTGCAAGTCTACATTTACGGAGACAAGTATGTAGAATTGTATTCAAATTAAAGGTCAAACAGAGAAAAATAAAATGGAAAATGTGCCACACTGGAGAGGCCTGGCTAAATAGAAGTTAGTGGGAAAAGAGCTTGAGAATTTTGTTGATCAGAAGCTGGGTCTGAACTGCCAGTGTGGGGCTTTACTGAGAGAGCAAGACCAACTTAAGCTACATTCATCAGAGTGTGGTGTTCAGGTCGGGGAGGTAACTGTCCTGTGGTCTATCGCGCCAGTATGAGCACATCTTGAAGTATTCTGTTTAGGTTCAGGTGCTTTTGCAATCATCTTTTTGTCATTTTTATTAAAGGTTTGGGCTTTTTAAATTTAGCTTTGAATAAAAGTAATCAGAAGGGGGAAGATTTGTTAAATCAGCCAACATGACTCACCACTTTGTAGTTGATGACTCTGGTGATAAATTATAATTTAGAGGGAACATTTTTCAATGCCTCTCTCAAGAGAGATCCCTACTTGGGGTTTGACCCGAAAAGCCAGTTATGTCACTTTATTTTCTGCTTAAGCATTAGGCCAAGTTTCTTTTTGACCTTTTCAGTCTCATTGTGTATTACTTCTCCTTTATTTTTTCTCTTGCCTCCTCTGCCGCTCAATACCGCATCTCTCTTCTGTGCTTCCTCTCTTTATGTGTTCTCACTGTGCCTGCTACTTTAGCTCTTAATTTGAAGCCTTTTTATGATCCCCATCCTGACTACTATCTCTATTTAGGGGTTGCCTTTTTACTGCAGCTGGTTAGATAATTTTACCTAGGATTTTCATAGCTTAATTATGACTCATATAATTGTATACTTTCCAGATTATACATTAAAAAAATACAGTGACAGTCAATGATCTAGCCAAAAGGAAACCAATGGCTGGTGCAGGGGGATGCCTTTCATTAGGGCCCCATCATCAAGGACAGTGCCTTGTGACTGTGGTAGATGAAACAGAGTGGTATTTCAGCACCCATGAAGTTCCTTTTTGGGTAGGGCAGAGGGCTTGACAAGGGGTACTAGGAGTTCATTGAGCAATAGGGGCCAGAACAGAAAACTAGGGTTGTTGAGGTTATTTGGCTCTGGTTTTATTCTTTTTTTTTTTTTTTTTCTGAGACAGAGTTTCACTCTTGTTGCCCAGGCTGGAGTGCAATGGTGCAATCTTGGCTCACTGCAACCTCCACCTCCCAGGTTCAAGTGATTCTCCTGCCCCAGCATCTGGAGTAGCTGGGATTACAGGCATACACCACCACACCCGGCTAATTTTGTATTTTTAGTAGATATGGCGCTTCTCCATGTTGGTCAGGCTGGTCTTGGACCCCCAACCTCAGGTGATCCACCTGCCTTGGCCACTCAAAGTGCTGGGGTTACAGGCATAAGCCACTGTGCCTGGCCCTCTGCTTTCATTGTTTGACCAGAAAGGTCTGCTGACATCTAGAACTGATCTCATTTAGCTGGGGGTCTTCTGGAGCTAATGACTGGACGTTATTTCCCAGTTCTCTGATGGTGACGATTTCAGACCGTGCCAGGGACAATGAGGAAGAGTGTTGGGCGAGTGAAATTTTTAGAGACAATTAAGTCAGACAGTTTAAGCTGCAACTTAAAGGAGTTGGAGAGTACTTATTATTCCGTGCATTTTCACACCTTATCCGATGCGTGGCAATCTCACTTCACAGCTATACGAGTCTCATTCTCTTCTCTAGTGAGGAAAGCAGAGATACCCATTTTCCTTTTTTTTTTTCTGCAGAGTTTATACATTTCTCTTGGATATCTTCCATGACCTTTTTTTCTTTTTCTTTTTGGCTAGAAATTATGTCATTATGGGGGGGCAATTTATGTAAAATATGTTAATGACTTAAAAATGAATACATTTTAATAGTGATACTAATCCAGATGTAATTACTTTAGTCATTGCAAAGCAAAATGTAGCATGACAAAGACTTGAAGTATTAACCAGCGCATTTTCACAGTTGCATGTCTTTCTTACATTTTAGGGAAGGGAGGCCACAGAAAGAATGATTGTAAGAAAAAGGAGTCATTTCTTGCTCTTGAATTTCAAAATACAGTTGCGGAACCCAGGGCAGAGATCATAGTGAGAGAAAAGGCATGAGAGACCGGTCAAATATTCACCCTGCCCTAGAGAGGGGCCTAGGAGAGCTGAGGGAAAGTCAGGGGACCTTAGGAGTCCTCAAGGCTGGGAGAAGGGAAGGAAAATTGGAATTTGGCATGAGCAGTATAGCCAGGGACCAGGTGGGACCACAGATGTCAGCCTCAGCAGAGGCACAGTAGAAGGATAATGATGTCCTGGGACTCAGCTCATGAGTTATAGCTCAGGGGTGGCAGTGTGGGTGGATGACACTCAAAGCCCAGACACCTCAAATGTCCTGACACTATGTCATCTCCTCCGTTCCCAGCCTGCCTCAGATGCAACTCCCAGAGAAGAGGGAGATCCTGAACGGACAGAGCAAACTCTCAGAATTGACCATGATTCCCATGTTTATCCTTGACGTAAAAAGCATTCAAGGTACACATTATATTTGTTTTAGAAAAATAAAGTTGTATTTTTGCATACTGGAGTTTGTTCTCCTCACCGTAAATGCTTTAGGAAAAGGCACTGGACATGAGTTATTGACTGAATGGGCTGTTTCCAGGTTGAAAAAAGAGCGCTGAAATGCAAGTCAGGAGATTTAGAATTTAGTGTTGGCTTTGCTACTCTTTGACCTTGGGCACACATTTTTCTCCTCTGGGCATCTCTGTCTCCATTTATGTGGCTGGCCTGAACTGGGACTTCCGAACCTAGTGGCTGAAGTCTCTTGGAGGGCCTGAGGAGTTTTTCTAAGACATTTGAATCTACCTATGAACCAATCATTGCTGTAGATGAAATAATATGCCTTTGTCCGCAAGTACCACAAATTTAAAAAATGCTCGTAGATCTATTATGGTCAATAAATGTGATTAATTCATTTAAAAGCACCACTGCATTTTAATCCTATTTTAATAATTATCTTCTCAATTGAGCAATAAAAAAATTATAACTACTATTTAGACATTTTAGAGGAATCCTAAATTTTAGTCGAAAATGTGGTTTCTACAGGACTAGCGGATCCCTAAAGAGCCATTTCAAGCCTCACTGGCCACAATCCTAAAATAGAATTTATGTTAATTATAGATCAATAATTACTGACACATAATTATTCTAGAAATGGTTGATTCTCACACTGTCTCTCACAGTGGTACTAATTAATTTACCTCAGAAATATAAATAATCAATAATACAGGAGATGTTTTAATCACTGCATCCAAATAATATCTTCTCTGATACTAAAAGTCTATCTCTAGAGGGTTATAATGGTAAAAGCTTAGGTTCAAATGTTGCTCCTTCTGCCTATTTGCTGTGTGTCCTAGATGAGTTAACTAACCTTTCTGAGCTGGATTACTGCTATTCCTTAAAGTGAAAATAAAAGTACTCATTACAAAGGGATGCTGTGAAGATAAAATGAGATAAGCTGTGAGCCCATTATGTGGTCTGGCATAAGGAAAATAGTCAAAAATGTTCATTTCCCTTAAACTCTTTTGGCAAGCTATTTAATGTAAAGGTATAAAAAGGCAAAATAAATTAACACTGGCTTAAATATAAAAACGTGTAGTTTAAACATTGAATAAGCAGCAAATAAAGCACATGTTCACTTGCCATCTTGTCCAGGGCTGGTTTGGAATCATCCCATTCACTCCAAGTAATGAGCAATGCAGCTTGACCGCCTGGAAAGCAGTTCAGCACTGGGTCCTGTCTCTCTGAATCTCGGAAGAGCTCTCACCTGTTTTCATCCCAAGTCTGTCTTTCTTTCTGAGCAAGAACTGAGAGTGTATTGTTCAGCGGCCCCCATTCAAGTGCTGCCAGGAATGAGATCCTGGAGGTGCCCTCTATTGTGAGGTCTTGAAGTAGATCTTGAATGGTGAGAATGTGCTTTCAAAATAATTTATTTTGAATGCGTTTTCACTTTGGTGGGGAGAGGAGGCACAGATGGCTGAATCAGGACACGTGCCAGTTCTTATCCTCACACCAGGCATCCAGTGAACGCAGGCTGTGGGAAAATGAGCTTTAGGGGAAGGACAAAGGCTAAAAGAACCCAGAAAGTGCTTGCATGATGTGGTCCCTGGTCCACCATTAAAAACAGCTGTTTTGGGGGGGGGGGGAGTCAGGGGGCTTTGCTAAGAGATCAGGCTGGCTTCTGAAATATTTGCTGCTTTGCAGACCCTGAACAATAGAGATAATTGATCTCTATTAGTGCCTTCAGGAACTGTTCTATTGGAGAGCATGGCTTGGATGGGGACAACAAGTGGCTGGGAGACCAGATCCCTCCCCCAAGCAGGAAGCTTGCCAGGATGTAGGTTTCCCAGCCTCACCTGCTATCCTCCTCCAGCCCTGCCAAGCTGTTGAGTTCCTGGCTGGATGCCACTCCCTGAAGCTGTCAGGAAAGTTGTTACACATTTCCTGATCCTCTGATTTGCGGATCCCAAAGCAGCAGCTTCTTTGCTTCCACCTGCTTCATTTACTCATTCCCAAACATTGCTGCACTCCAGCCAGTTGCTGAAGTTCTTTCAGGTTTCAGGGAGCAGACAAGCTCGGGTTGTCTAAGGTTATGGGAGTTACTGTAGGGATACATGAGCAGGAGAGAAGACAGAAAGCTTTTCAGTAGCCAAATAGTCAGCCTCAAGGAACAGAGCAGATGTTTCTCACTCAACAGGAGCTCTCCGTGCCTGGGTGAGTTTGCTAGGGCTGTTTTATCCATGTATCATAAACTGGGGATGTAACAGACATTTATTGTCTCTCAGTTCTGCAGGCTAGAAGTCTGAGATCAAAGTGTCAATGGGGTTGCTTCCTTCTGAGGTTTGTGAAAGAGAGAATTTGTTCCCGTGGCCTTCCCCTAGCTTCTGGTAGATTGCTGGCAGTTTGGGGGGTTCCTGGCTTATAGATGCATCACCCCAATCTTTGCCTTTATCTTAATGGGACATTCTTTCTGTGAGCACTCTGCCTCCAATTTCCCTCTTTTTATAAGGATACCCGTCACACTGACTGTTGGACACTGTTACCGGTTGCATTTTGCCACTTTAAGATCCATATGTTGAAGTTCTAAACCCCACTACTTTGCAGTGTGGCCTTATTTGGCTATAGGATCTTTGCAAAGGTAACCAAGTTTAAATCCACTTTTATTCTTGTCCCCTGAGACTCAGTCATAGCCCTGAATGAGCATATCCTTCCTCAGTCTC
The DNA here is from genome assembly GCF_048565385.1 of Saimiri boliviensis. Taxonomy (NCBI): domain Eukaryota; kingdom Metazoa; phylum Chordata; class Mammalia; order Primates; family Cebidae; genus Saimiri; species Saimiri boliviensis. The sequence continues at coordinate 43,589,335 of NC_133460.1, forward strand.
TCCAGGGATCGTGACTTTCCCACTACTGAGTGTCTTCTTTTTCCACTCTTCTCTGTGACTTGTGGTTTCTGCTGTTTTATGGCCTCTGCATATTGACGTTTCTCTGTGTGCCTTTGGCTTCCGTGTCACTGTCTTGATTTCTGACTCTTGAAAGTATTGAAGCTCCTTGAGAATGTCATGGGTTTAATCGCTTCTTGTACTGCATGGAGGATCCCTCCCGGCAGGGCTGTCCTGTCGGGCCACTCCCGAGGCCTGCTGGGTTTTGGCAGGTGGCTGGGCTCAGGCACCAACCTCTTGACCAATCAGCCTTGGCCATGATAGTGAGTCTCACAGGACACGGCATGGTGACCTTGGCAGAAATCATTTCCCATGGCTGCTTTTCTCAGAAGGAGGCTATGGACATGTGGACGTGCTCAGCTTTCAAAGTGGCTGTGTGACTGGCACTGTGCAAAGGCCTGGAGTTCAGAAGAAAAGCTTTAGTTCCTTCCTTGCACAATTTTTGCTGAGGTGTGTTCGATGCTTGGCCCATGTAATGCAGGACTCCCTGGCCTGATCTCATTTCATGATTCTCCTGACTTTGAGAAGTTCCTCACAGAGCCGTCATGATTTTTTGAGTCTACTGGTATATTTAAAAAAATTTTAAACGACTAAAGTGGGTTACAGTTATGGCAATATAAATGTTTACATATAATTGCTTTTAACTCCTTTGGCTATTCATAAGAGAATTACAGTATTTATGAAACCATTACTCATGCACAGTTCAGTAAGGAGACACGAGCTTACAGGCTTGTAGGATGAGTCTTTATTCTGCCTGCCAGCATATATTGTGGCCATATGTGTAAGTTTATTTGGGGATACAACCAAATGGCTTAAGTTCAGGGCCTTTGTGAATGAGACTCCACACCAAATAGTGGACATGTCTACTTCAAATCGTCTCCCCTTTCATTCCTTGAAAGGATTGGAGGCCAGAGGAACAGGCTCTTAAAGGATTTCATTAAACTTACATGATTCTGTATAGGTTCTCATTTCAAAGCCCAGTTAAATTATGTAAGTCAGGTGGCCTCCATTCCTCTGATAGAAACGATTCAGCAGCATTCTGTGTCCCCAGAGAACATGGAACTCATCAAGGTGCAGGGCGTGACTTCTACCAAGTTCCCAGTTGGTGCTACTTGGTCACAATCACCTTGTGTTGCGTGAGTATTTTTTCTCAGCTGTGGGTTGTAGGCATTTGAGTAGTACTGCCCACAGCCCTGCTCCTCGTCAGCCCTCCTCCGTGTGGACTGATTCTAGAATTCCTCCTCGGCTTGTGGCTTTTAGAGTTTCCACGTGCCTTTCAATAATGCCAGCTGTTTTCCCTCCGGCTGCTCTGCCGGCCTTGCCTGAGGTGCACGTGGCTTCCACTAAGCGTGAAGGCTTTTTAAGAAACCTTTACTTCCATCCCGTACTTTTCAGTGTTTTCAATTTCACAGCCCCATCGCTGTTTGGGAAACAAATGATTTATGAGGCGTTTCCAGAGAATTGATTTCTTGAGATCTGGGTGATCCTTGGCAATGGGATAGGGTTTTGCTGCCTAGTAACTACAGGGTAAAAACAGAAGGAAACAAATGGAAAGGCCTGACTGGAGAGAAGTTTTATTTATTTGACTGATCAAATAAAATCAGTGAAATTTAGTTATTTTATTTTTGGAAACCGTGGAATTCATCCAGATACTCCTGGTTGAAGAAAAGGATTTTTTGTTTGTTTTTGGAACAGTCATCTTTCTATAACGGAAAATTTGAAGCTGAAAAGCTTTATCTTTTCTTTGTCATCTTTGTTCTATTTAAAGGATTGGATTTTCTTCTATTTTTTAAAAAATGAGTTATTTCTGCAAATTGTAGAAATTTAAGATGGATAATTTTTTAAAAAATTATGATTGACATAATTATACATATTTATGGGGTACAGCATGTTTCAATAGATGTACACATTGTGAACTGATTACATTGGAGTAATTAGCATACGTGTCACCTCACACATTGATCATGTCTTTGAGATGAGAACACTCATAAACCCCTCTTCTAGCTATTTTAAAATACACAATATGTCATTGTTGAGTCATCCTGCTTTGTAATAGACCACCAGAATGCATTCCTCCTATCTCACTGCAGTCTTGTATCCACTGGCTACTCTCCATCCTCTGGAAACCATGATTCTACTCTCTATTTCTATAAGAACAACATTTTAGATTCCACATATGAGAGAGATCATGAGATATTTGTCTTTCTGTGTCTAGTTATTTCACTTAACATGAAGTCTTCCAGGTTCATCCATGTTGCCACAAATGACAGGATTTTATTCTTTTTTATAGCTGAATGGTATTTCATTGTGTATATACACACTGTTATTTTCTTTATCAGTTCATGTGTTGATACTTAGGTTGATTCCATATCTTAGCTCCTGTGAATAGTGCTGCAAGGAACATGAGAGTGCATGTATGTCTTCTACATGCTGATTTCATTTCCTTTGGATATATACCCAGAAGTGGGATTGCTGGATCATATGGTAGTTCTATTTTTAACTTTTTAATGAACCTCCATATTGGTTTCCATAATGGCTATGCTAATTTGCATTATCACCAGCAGTGTGCAAGGGTTCCCATTTCTCCACATCTTTGTCAACACTTATCTTTTGATTTTTTTTTTTTTTGATAGTAGCCACTCTGACTGGAGTGAGTTTGTCTCATTGCAGTTTTGATTTGCATCTCCCTGACGAGTGATGTTGAGCACCTGTTCATATAGCACCTGGTGCCTTATTTTGTCCGTTTGGTGAAGTCGTGTTCCCATGAATATTATTATTGATGCTTGTGGACACGTGATGAGTCTGTGTATGGAAGGACTAGGTATTTACTCCAGTCTGCACAGACTGGCTTTGTCCCCATCCTTTCGGGAGCCTCCCAGGCGTCCCCAGACTTTTTACACAGGGGGCCAGTTCACTGTCCCTCAGACCGTTGGAGGGCCGCCACATACTGTGCTCCTCTCACTGACCACCAATGAAAGAGGTGCCCCTTCCTGAAGTGTGGCGGGGAGCCGGATAAATGACCTCAGGGGGCTGCATGCGGCCCGCGGGCCGTAGTTTGGGGACAGCTGGAAGCTGTTACCGTCTCTCAGCCTTGGGTCACTGCCGCTGTTTCAGCACTAGATGGCACCCTAAGCCCAGGTTTGTGGCAAGTCCACGGTTTGTGTATTGCCACATTTTCAACACCAGGGGGCGCCCTGAGCCCAGGTGTGCCTATGACCTAGTTTCTGAAGGACCCAGGAAGCTTCGGGAAGTTTCCGCCTCGGGCTTGAGCGGGTCCAGAAGCTCCATTTCGACGCTGCTGGGTTCTTCACAGCTCTGGGCCTTCCTGTGGTGGGCCCAGCACTGGGCTCCAAGGCAACGTCCTGTGCCTCCTTCCCTCTCCTTTCACCGGGAGAGGGATGGGGCCGCGGCGCCGAGGCTCACACCGCCCCCCGATGCTGGGGACACCCGGAGTCCGCGGCCTCCGAGCCCCGCCGGCACCGCGCTGCTCCCAGGCCCGTGCGGCTGCGGCCTGCCTGCCACCGAGGCAGCGCGGAGCACCAGGCCGCCCCCTGTGTTCTCCCGGTTCTGCCACGCGGAGGACGCCAGCCAGCGGCGCGTTTCGCGGTGGCTCGTGCAGGCCAGTGCCGAGTTCCAAGGCGGAGTCCTGCCCCGAGCGCCCCTTCCCCAGAGGACTCCGCCGGGAGGAACCTCCACAAGCGCTAAGGAAACCAGGTAGGAGATCTTGGTGCCTCGTTTGAGCACAGCAATGGGAAAAGACACGGGCCGAGTCGCTCTCTGCACTGTGCTGCCCCGGTTTGTGTTTGTATTTTGACTTGATATTGACATCCTCCCCGCGACAGAAGGGTACTGGAAACGATGCAGGTGCAAGGCGCTTACAGTCCGCAGGAAAGGGTGTGAAGCAGGAACGAGAACGCCTGAAGGAGCCACGCAGACATCCCACGAGTCCTTCTCCGGGCCCGTGTGGCCCAGTGTCTCTGTGTTGCTCGGGCGTCTGCTTCATCCCCTTCTTCCTGCAGACTACCTCCCCTTGCTTTCTCAGTGCAGAGGGAAACAGGTGGCTGTCCTTCAGCCTAGGTGTTCTACAGGGAATGATCACAGCTTTGGGATCAACTCCTAAGAGAGAAAGTCGGATATGCCTTCCTGGGTCAGGTGGCTGGGGTTGTTCCTGGGAAAATCTCAGAGAAGGGGAATTGTGGATCCGTGTCTCCCTCCAAGGCATCTGCGTCGTGGGTTTAGTGCCCTACAGTTCACAGAGTGCTTTCCCAAACATGAATAACGCTCATTTCACTACAAGCTTGAGAGTGGATGTTACTAGTGCCCTCGTTGCACATAGGAGGAAACTGAGGGTTGCAGGGATTAGAGAGTGTACTAGATGTTTAGGGGTGCAGTAACAAAGTGTCATAAACAGAGTGGCTGAAAACAAAACAAAACAAAAAACCATGTCCGTTCTAGAAGTCCTAAATCGAAGTGTCAATACAGTAGCTTCTTTTCAGGTTCTCTGACGGCAAATCTGTTCCAGGCCCCTCTCCTGGCTTCTGGTGGTGGCTGCTTGTCCTTGGCATTTCCTGGCTTGTAGCTGCGTCGCCCCCATCTGGCCTCTGTCTTTATGTGGTGTTCTTCCTTTATGTGTCTGTGTGTCTGCGTCCAGATTTCCCTCATCTTATAAGGATACTAGTCATATTGGATTAAGGGCCCACCCTAGCGTAGTAAGACTTCATAACTTACCTAACTACATGTACAAAGATCCCATTTCCAGGTAATGTTTTCACATTCTGAGGAACTGTGAGTGAGGACTTTAACCTGTCTTTCTGGGGGAAGACAATTCAATACATAACAGATAGTTTGCTTGAACTTTGGACTTAAACTTAGAACTTCTGAGTTTTTAAAGGGAATCATTCTTTTCTTGGTTGATTGGGCAATATTAAAGCAGAAAACTACCATGGCTACTTAGCTGTCTTCTATTTGTCATTGAATCAAGCAGTTACTCAAAACAAACAAAGCCACTGGCTACTTTACATTTACATACTTAATTATATAAGGTGTGAGGGCAGGAGTTCGGAAAGAAAAAGTGTTTGGTCAAAGAGATAGCTGTTCTATCTTTCATAAGGAAAATAAAGGGCTTTATATGGGGAGTAATACAACAAATATATAGGATAGTGTTGCTGAATGGTTTCTATGAAGTGCCTGGATAATTTACTTTAAACTTATTACAGCTTTCCTTGGCCTACCCATAGGCTAAACACTGGATGCTTAAAAAGAAAGTAAATCCTCTAATTATTAGCACAGGTCAAAACGGAAAAAAATGCAAGTGACACTAGTTGCCGAGTTCTTTCTTCTCCTGCAGTTGGTCCTAGAATAGAAATCATTACTTTTCTACAATGGGCCATGGCTAGAGTGACCATACAATTTATCATCCAAACTGGGAGGCTTTAGAAAATGAAAGAGGTGATAAAAATAATTAAAATTATATTCTTCAAAATATTTGCTGACATTAGTGTTTTATCTTGTTGGTGAATTTATATAACTGAGCCATTCAAAAGTTATTTAACAAATAACATATCTGTGAATTGTAAAGCAAAATAAAGAACTTACTATTCAAATATCTGAATATTTAAACACAATACAAGCAGTATATTTCTTCCTGGTACATATTCATATATGTTTATCAGTTTCTTAGCTATGTTTTTCTCTTATACTGTGTTAATGAAATTTTTCTGAAGAATTAAAAAAAATACAGTCTTACTTTTAAGATTATTGTAGATAAATTGCTTTTCATCTTCTTTAAAATTGTGTCTTAGGGTGATAAGTTGGCAATTGTTGCTTTTCTCAGTTGATCTTCTTGGTAGAGTAAAACATTTTCCATTAATAATATAAAATAATTTCTCTACAGATGCTAAAGTACTTGGTGAAACAATAGCAAATTCAACTAAATAGTATACACTTTTGCTGCTTTTTTGGTATTTAAATGTGTAGAAGATTTAGCTTAAACATTTTTAATTTTATAGACACTTTTGCTAGTATTTTGCTGTGAATTTTTACATCTGTGTTCATCAATGATATTGACCTGTAGTTTTCTTTTCTGTTATTTCTCTGGTTTCACTATTAAGTTAGTACTGGCCCTACTCTTCAAACTTGTGTAGTTTGAATACAGTTGGTATTGGTTCTCCTTTAATGTTTTGTAGAATTTAATAGTAAAGCCATTAGGTCCTGAACTTTTCTTTATTTGGAGACATTTTATTATGGCTTTGATTCCACTAGTTGTTATTGGTTTGTTGAGATTTTCTGTTTCTTCCTGGTTCAATCTTGGTAGGTTGTTGTGTCCAGGAGTTTATCCATTTCCTTTAGTAGAGGATACTTCCAGATGCATTTTATGAGGCCAGTACTAACCAAATAATGAAACCAGTCAAAGACCTAACAAAAAGAAAACTACATGGCAGTATCCCTGATGAACATAGATGTAAAAATTCTCAGCAAAATACCAGCAAACTGAATTCAATAGCACATTAAGAAGACCATTCACCATGATCAAGTGGGATTCATCCCAGAGATGCAAGAATGGTTCAATGTATGCAAATCTATAAACATGATAAATCACATTAACAGAATCAAGAAGATAAACTGCATTCAATAAAATTCAACATCCTTTATGATAAAACCCTTATCAAAATGAATATAGAAGGAACATACCTCAAAATCATGAAGTATATATGACAAAGCCCTAGATAGCATTGAACCTTACTGGGAAAAATTGAAGGGCTTTTCTCAAAGGACTGGAACAAGACAAAGATGCCCACATTCACAACTGTTATTTAATATAATATTGGAAGATCTGGCTAGAGCAATAATCAAAAGAAAGAAAGAAAGGCTATCCAAGTTGGAAATGAAGAAATCAAATTAGCCTTGTTCACAGACAACATGATCTCATAGTTGGAAAAATACAGACTCACCAAAAAACTATTAAACTGATAAATTTAGTAAAACGGTAGAATACAAAATCAACATACAAAAAGTAGTAGCATTTATATATGCCAATAACAAACAATCTGAAAAAAATAGAGAATCCAGTCCCATTTACAATAGTTACAAAGAATATGAAATACCTGAAAATCAATAAAACTAAATAAGTGAAAGAAGCATACAAGGAAAACTAAAAAATTCTAATAAAAGGAATTGAAAGAAAGGAATTGAAGGGGACACAAAAACTAGAAAGATAGTCAATGTTCGGGGATTGGAAGAATTAATAGTGTTAAAAGGCCAAAATTACCCAAGGCAATTTAAAGATTCAGTGCAATCCCTGTCAAAATACCAAGGGCATTCTTTACACAAATCGAAAAAAATCCTAAAATTTACCTGGAGATATAAATGCGGAATTATACCCATGTGTAGCTGGAGCTACACATGGGTACAGTGAGATATCACCTCACATGAGTTAGATGGCTGTTATCAAAAAGACAAAAGATAAATGTGGTGAGGATTTGGAGGAAAATAAATCTTTATGCACTGTTGGTGAGAATTTAAATTAGTATGGCAATTATAGAAAAGTGTGGAAATTCCTCAAAATTTAAAAATAGAATTACCATATAATCTAGCACTTTTACCACTGGGTGTGTCTCCTCTACGACAGGTCTGCTTAGTCTCAGTTTTATGTGTATTTTTTATATAGCTATAATTTCTCACATTTGCCTTCTCTCCACACCTTACACCTTTGTGTAGCTTGCAGATTTTAGCACAGGTCATGGGGCTTGTTCACCCCCGGCTGAGAGGTGCCAACAGTAGCGTTAGATGTGTCTCCCCCTACACCTGTGGCTGCAACAAGGTACCAGTCTCTGGGTGCTAGTGGCAGAGCACACTTTGTGTTATCAGTAGGCACTCTGTCCATGTTCCACAAAGGGACTGTCTGCAAAGGGTCAGAAAATCTAATGAGTTATCACTGTTATCTTTCAGATCTAACCAAATATTAAAGTGACTAAGTTTTAAAAATCTATGTCTTAAATCATTATTGAGATTTTCTCACGCATTCGAATGAGAATTCTGCTCCACTACACATGTGTCTCACACGGTATACCAGACCATGGCAGAAACAGGAAGTACAAAGTGGAAATCTATCAAATGTATTTCACCTTTTCCAAAAAAATAAAACTATTTAAAGAATGATACTTTTGTTATTACAAGATGAAAACTGATACAAATGTCAAACTAGACAGTAAATAGACAAACTGTAAAGTGTCCCAGGGAAATGGGCATATGGTCTGTATTAGTCCATTCTCATGCTGCTATGAAGAAATACCCGAGACTGGGTGATTTATAAAAGAAAGAGGTTTAATTGACTCACAGTTCCTCAGGACTGGGGAGGCCTCAGGAAACCTAATGGTGGAAGGGGAAGGAAACACATCCTTCTTCAAATGGTGACAGCAGGGAGAAGTGCTGAGCAGCTTTATAAAGGGCTTTTATAAAGGGCATATCTCAGAGAACTCACTCATATCATGAGAATAACATGAAGATAACCACCCCCATGATTCAGTTACCTCCTATCAGGTCTTTCCCATGACATGTGGGGATTTTAGGAACTGCAACTCAGGATGAGATTTGGGTGGGGGCACAGCCAAACCATATTATTCTGCCCCTGGTACTTCCCAAATCTCATGTCCTCTCATTTCGGAACACAATCATGCCTTTTCAACACTCCCCCAAAGTCTCAGCTCATTCCAGCATTAACCCAAAAGTCCAAGTCCAAGGTCTCATCTGAGAGAAGGCAAGTCCTTCTACCTGTGAGCCTGCAAAAATCAAAACCAAGCTAGTTACTTCCTAGATACAATGGGGATACAGGCATTGGACAAATACACCCACTACAACCAGGAGAAATGGGCCAAAACAAAGGGGCCATAGGCCCCATGCAAGTCTGATATCCAGTAGGGCAGTCATTAACCTTAAAATGATCTCCTTTGATGTCATGTCTCACATCTAGGTCATGTTGATGCAAGAGGTGGGCTCCCACGGCCTTGAGCAGCTCTATCTCTGTGGCTTTGCAGGTACAGCCCCCCTGTCTGCTGCTTTCATGGGCTGGCATTGGGTGCCTGTGGCTTTTCCAGGTGCATGGTGAAAGCTGTGGTTAGATTTACCATTCTGGGATCTGGAAGATAGTGGCTGCCTTCTCACAGTTCCACTAGGCAGTGCCCCATGGGGGCTCTGTTTGGGGACTCTGATCCCACATTTCCTTTCTGCATTACTCTAGCAGAGGTTCTCCATGAGGGCTCCAACCCTGCAACAGACTTCTGTCTGTATGTCCAGGTGTTCAGGGATTCTCTGAAATCTAGGCAGAGGTTCTCGAATCTCAATTCTTGTCTTCTGTGCACCCACGAGATCAGCACAGCATAGAAGCTGCCAAGGCTTGGGGCTTGCACCCTCTGAAGCAAAGACCTGAGCTGTACCTTGCCCCCTTTTAGCCATGGCTGAAGCTGAAGCAGCTGGGACACAGGGCTCTGTATCCCAAGGCTGCACAGAGCAGGGGGACCCTCAGCCAGGTCCACGAAAGCATTTTTCCTTTCAAGGCCTCTGTGTCTGTGATGGGAGGGACTGCCATGAAAGTCTCTGACATGGCCTGGAAACATGTTTTTTTTATTGTCTTGGTGATTAACATTCAGCCCAATTTTTCCCCAGAAAATGAGTTTTTATTTTCTATTGCATTGTAAGGCTGCAAATTTTCCAAACTTTTGTGGTCTGCTTCCTCTTGAACACTTTGCCACTTAGAAATTTCTTCTACCAGATTACCCTAAATCATCTCTTTCAAGTTCACGCATCTCTAGGGCAGGGGCAAACTGCTGCTAGCCTCTTTGCTAAAGCACAGCAAGAATGACATTTAATCCCATTCCCTACAAGTTCTTCATCTCCATCTGAGACTGCTTCAGCCTGAACTTCATTGTTTATATCACTATCAGCACTTTGGTTAAAGCCATTCAACAAGTCTCTAGGAAGTTCCAAACTTCCCCACATCTTCCTGTCTTCTGAGCCCTACAAGTCTCTATGAAGTTCCAAACATTCCCACATTTTCCTATCTTCTTCTGAGCCCTCCAAATTGTTCCAACCTCTGCCTATTACCCAGTTCCAAAGTTGTTTCCACATCTTTGGGTATTTTTGTAGCAGCACCCCACTCTCTGGGGTACCAATTTATCATCACATGGTCACACCAGATAGAGCAGACATGTTAATGGCTCCTAGTATGGCTGTGCAAGTTCCTATCTTGATTTGGACCTGAGTCTTGGTGGTAGATTTGTACTCAGGTCACCACCACACTAATAGGATAAATGAAAACCCTACACAGAAGCCCCGTTCTGTGACTTGACCTGAGACTATTTATAGTGACTCTCAATTAGTATGTGCACATAAATGTTTACCAATTGATGTGGGTGATGGTAGTAGTGATGGATGGGACAAGGGGAAAGAAAGGTAGCCCTGTTTAGCGTTTCCTGATTTCTGTGGGGTAAATACTCCTGCTGTGCTTGATAATCAGGCTCCCAACTTGACAGTCATCAAACGTGGAGTTGGAAAGGGATGTGCACAATCAGCTAGTGCCCTGCTGTCAAGCCTATCCCCAGTATCTGTCTAACAGAGCTCAATGTGCTTCTCACTGGCCAATCTCTCTCCTCCAAAACAGTTAACACCAGAAATAAGAATTTTTTCTCACAGTGATTTACTTCCCCTAAGACTGAGTCAGTCTTGGTGTACTGTGGATTAAGCTGTCTTTAACTCAACTACTTTATCTAAGGAAGAAATTTAATGAAGTATTCTCTTGTACTTTTTGACCATTACATACCATTTATGTTCACAGTATGTACCGAAGCAAAATATACTACCTAGAGCATAACTCTGGTATCTGTCATCCTCCGCCCCAGATCAACACCAAGGAAGGAAAAACCACCTGCAGATGCAGATTCCTGTAGCATTCCTTTTTCACATCTGGTCTTCCAAAATTATATAATGACAAAAAACTTTATAGAATATTCTATACAAGTTTAAAGACAAAGTATTTAAACCACAGAACACTTATTTAAGTTGTTATGTTTCAGCTACCACAGGGAAAATTTCATTGACTTGAAGCATCTCAAGTAATAAACCTTTGATATATGTGAGTTTGCTTTTGCATGTGAAAATAGAAAACTTTTATGCATCAATTATAGATATTGTTCTGCAACATTTCCTCTTAAAACATGATGTGCCTTATGCCAATTTTCCATGAATATTTCAATATCATTTGGCAAAAGGAGCAGAGATATGACGCATGTCAGAAATACACCTCAACTTTGGGGTTGCCACATTCTCCAGTGGTTTCTTTAATTACAGATTTATCAAGTGAGACCATTCTTAGCAGAACAGAAATTGAATACACCAGTCAGAAGGGAGATGCTCGTAGCAACCATGTAACACTGAAAATAAATAAATAGATGAAAAGCTACCAGTACCAAAACAAAAAGGGCTTCATGGTTTTATCCTATGGAGCTGTGACAAGTTCATGTTCTATCTGAAAAACTGATGGAAACTGAAATCAGCAAAAGTGAGCTGGTTATAAAACACCAGTAGACATTTACTGATGGGTGTTACTGGGACACACTCAGTCATGAAGAGAATAGAAATGCATCAAAGTCCTACTCTAGGAATTTTTCCTGACCTTTGCTATTTAGGAATTGCCCAACCTCTGTTGTAGATGTTCATTTATCTTTCCCATTCTCCAGTTAGTTTTATAGCACTCTTTTTTTTTTTGGTATATAATGTAGTACCCTTTATATGTGTAAGGGAGACTTCTGACAGCTTCATATATACAAGAGATTCTTCCATGGAGAGATGATTTATTGTAATGGTCTTTATGTTGTTAGAGCTAGAATTGAGACTATGCTTTTGATCTACTTTGTAGCTCCATTCTGTGAGGAGAATTCTTTCTTCAAATGTCAGAAATCTTTGCTGTCAGCAAGACCTGCCCCTCCCCAGATTTATTTTTGCTTCAGTATATTCTATGAGAAGAAGAGAAATAGGCTCATTTTTAATACCCCTTCCACCCCCACCCCCCCCATTGGAATAGTTGTCATTTTTCACTCTGGGATGGGCAGGAAGGGGGTCAAGTCTTTGTAATTCCTCTTTCCTGGGAGCATAACCACTTTCAAGGGAATAGTAATGATTTTAATGGGGTAGGGGAATGCATTTTTTCTTAACGTATAGAGCCTCATGGCCATTTTGGAGGCAATGTAACAGGTGATTACTAATGCAGAGATACTATTTTCCTGTACCTGGAAGGTCACTTTTGCAATACAACAGCATCAAAATGCTTAAAGGGAAGTTAAGAGAAGTGTTGAATATGTAACAGATGGGATGCAGAAACTTAAGTGAGCTTCATCTGAAGTACAAAGATTTGTAAACTCCGTTTAGTTTTTTGACTCTTCCAGATGATACTGCAGAGAAACAGAGTGGGGGCTATAGGGAGAGAGGGACCAAGATTTCAGGGAATATATGTAGAAGTAGAGCCTGATTTCTGAATGTGTTTAGTTTCTTGCAGCTGGTTTTGCTAAATCAGCTTCCTTAAGTTGACTGATAGAGCTCATTGCACGAAGCTTCAAAGATGTCTTTTTTTTTTTTTTCTGCAGCAGAATGTCCTAAAGGAAGTTCAACTCAATTGCCTTCCTTTGAAAAGACACTGAACCAAATGATTGTTCGATGGTCCTGGAAGGAAATATTTTTTTTCATTTAAAGTTTCTATGTTAGCCTTAAAACCTAGGTTGACTGTATAAGGAATTGCCTACCCTCTTTGCTTTCTCCCTGGCTGAGTTATACAGAGTCATTAGGTACTCGTTAGACTAACACAGAGGCAGATAGCACCAGTTATGGAATCCATGACTCATTTAAAAATTTCATCAGTTCTCTAGCTTTCTGCCTAAGTTGCAATCTTTCTTGTGGCATGTAGCCTGAAACTCCAAAATACTAGGCATTAAAACTCAAGACTTAAAAATTAAAGCTTTTTTAAAAATTTTTTTAAAAAACTAGATATTCTCTGATGTGAGCAGGTAACCAGCTTCTCATCTTTGGCATTCCCTATCGCCCTCCTTAGGATATGATTGATACCAGTGATTTTAGTGAGTTTTCTGAACCATATTGCTTCACTTCTTGCAAGTGAGGAAGCTGAGGCTCAGAGAACCAGTAAGCAATGGAGCCAAGATTTGAAAGCCTATACTTGACACCAGCCTACTTCCCAATGATGAACATGAGAAGTTAAAGCCATGGACCCTGTGAATGTGAGAAGAGGACAGGATTGCTGGACCATGTGCCCACAGGGGAACTTGGTCAGAGGATCCCATGTCTGGTGGAGGAATAAAATGGCCATATATTCCCATCTTGGCTATTTAACTTACTCTGCAATTCTGGGGCCACAACTATCCCTAGGGGCAGGTAGGAAGTAATAGAGTGTGAGCTTGTAACTGAACCCCATATACTTTTGTCCTAAAGATAACTCTACTTTTATTCTGTTGTATATTGGCTCTACGTCACATTCTCCCAAAGCTATGGGAGAAGGAAGGCCTCTGTGGTTTCACGTACTCACTTCAGAAAAGAGCGTATACCTCAGTATACAAATCTTGGATGTTATTTTATGATTCCTTATTTAAGCAAATATCTTTTACTGGAAAAGACTACTGGAAGTAAGAAAAACAAAAACCTTCTAAGAAAAATTTCAAATAATTTAGGACAAAATTGAAAACACAGGAAATGGGATATTAAATATGCTAAAAATAAAGATCTTCGGTTATTTCATGTGATGAAAACTTTAATTGACCTGCCTTGGGGGTTAGGAGCCTATTTCACACGATTCCACCACTTAAAGGTTATAGAATAGTCTAGTCTTTTTTCCCCATAAGCTCCTTTTAGTCCATCCTGTTTCCTTTTTTTTTTTTTTTTCCTGATTTGGGGATTTACAGCTAATGTATATGAATTGCTATCTGTAGAAGTGGCAGATGTGATTATAATGTACTCCGTGAATTAGTTCCAATTGTTTTGTTTAAAAAGCCAATTATGATTCTGGAAACTGATTGGAGAGGAGAAAAATGAAAAAATCACAATAAATTACGACATCCTCCCATTTAGGAAAAGGTGTCTGGTGGTAGCCACAGGGGAGAGGTTTAGTTAACATTTTCGTGAATAATCAGGGATATGTAGTAAACAACCCGTAAATAAAGCAGGCAATGCATCCAAGTTGGCTGGTGCCAATGAAAGAGGAAGCAGTGGAAATGGACGTAATGCAGCTTTTACATCAAGGCAGATAGGAAGCGTGTTCAAGAGTAATGCTCAAATGAAATGGGCAGAGGTGCTGGAGGAAATGGTTGGAAATGGTTACGACACAGGAAGTAATATGAAATGCCTCTCTAATATTTTGTATTGAAATTTATGCCCATAGCACTTGGGAATATGCTAACTATATCCTGATATAATATCTGATTGGTGCAATTATTTTTTTAATTTTTGAGACAGAGTCTCTCTGTCACCCAAGCTGGAGTTCAGTGGTGAATCTCTTCAGCTCACTGCAACCTCCACCTTCACGTTTCAAGTTATTCTCTTGCCTGGGCCTCCCGAGAAGCCGGGATTACAGGCATTCACCACCATGCTGGGTTAATTATTTTGCATTTTTAATAGAGGCAGGGTTTTGCCATGTTGGCGAGGCTGATCTCAAACTCCTGACCTCAAGTGATCCACCCACCTAGGCCTCCCAAAGTGCTGGGATTACTGGCGTGAGCCACCACACCCTGCTGATTGGTGTAAAATGAATTGCAGTTTTGCCATTACTTTAAATACCATTAAAAGTACTAACCTAGCCTTACTAATTTTCTTTTTCCCACAACAACTATCCAGTGTTGTCACCTACATCACCATTTTCTCGGTTACTCAGCTCAAATCCTAAGTTATCTTTAATTATTTTCCTTTATCTATCTTCTAAAACTAAGTAACTTATTTCACATTTACTACATGAAAGGCACTATGCTAAACTGTTTACAAGTATTGTCTCATTTAATCCTCAAAGATTCTTTGCAGTATTTGTTATTTAGATTTTGCAGATGAGAAAACAAGAGGTTTTGAGGGATTCAATAACTTGGCCAAGACCTGATAGTTAATATAAACTAGTTCTCTGTATACCTATTGTGTTGTCACCATGCATAGCAGATTCTTCCTTGGTGTAAGCTCTTTCATTCTTTTATTATTCACCATTGGCTCATCATCTGCTGCAGTCATTTCATAACTTCTATTCCTATCATCAGTCTATCTCAGCTGTGGGTATTGGCCATATGGCAAAAACGACTTCAACTGTGTAAGTCCTATAACTCCCAAGATAAAAAAGATTTACTGACTCCCCAGTGTTTACACACCACAACTGATTGTAGTCCTGTAACTTTTAAATAATGTATTATTTAAATCATTATTTATTATCAACATATTGATATTAAATTTATTATCAACTTGTTCTAGAAAACAAGTTATATTTATGTTCTTTTTAACATAAATAATACATCAAGATAAGACTAAGTACAAAATATATAAATGAAAAAATGAACACAGAGGAAACTGATCATATGAAAAAAACCCCGTAAAGGAAGAAATTAAATTAGGGTACAAAAATTTGTAAGACCCTGAATGTTTGCAACCAGATGCAGAGTGGCTTTCATACATTTGTGTGGAGAATTGACACTCAGGTTGTAGCATCATTCTTAAGGATGATAATGGAGAGAGAGCACTGACTCTGATACAATCTGTGATGCTTGCTTCAAGGGTAGGGAAGCCCTATTCAGCACCACAAGGTTCTGATCATAAATTCATTTGCTGAGGAATTTTGCATGTAGGTTAATATACTTATCTTTAAAATAAAATCCAGAGGAAATCTGTTTGTCTGTTTTGGATTTCTCTGATAGGGTTACATCGGATGTACTAAAAGCATTTGAATTCCTTATCCTCCACAATGGGTCAAGTAAACATCCGATAATTAATCAAAGATGCAGCACATCTGACAGTAAGGCTTAACTTGGGAAAGCAAATCTAGATTGGAGGGAAGAATTCAAAGCCCACTTTTAATTAATGGGGTCAACAAGTCACACTAAATTTAATACGTTGTCAAATATTTCCTCCGGTATTTGGGAGTTCTTTCTAGGGAGGTGCTTCTTTGTCATCAACTGCTTGCTTGTGAAATACTTTTGATATGTTTTTCCCTAGATTCAGTAATGTTTTGCCCATTTATCTCCCATTTTCTGATCCCATTTGTTCTTTCTGCCTATCATCTTTTCTCTATATTTCTATTTTGTAGCTTTCTTACATCTCCATGAATTAAAAACAAAAAAGTCCCCTTCCCTCATGACAACACAATTGTAGAGCGTCATGTATAACCCAGATAGATCAAGGTAACAGATCTCGATAGAGTTGGGAGAGTTAAGTGAGCCTACTATGTGGAAAATGAGAATCCTAGAAAGCATTACTTCTTAGGTATTCTGTCTTCCTAGGTGACAATGTTCTGAGATTTCTAAATAGGACTGGGAGATCCCTGGGGGTAGTAGGGAGTGGGGAATTCTGGAATCTAGAGGGGTGCCTTCAGGTAAAGTGAGGAATGAGCAGGAAGTCTCCGGCCTACCCTGTATGTGGAGTCAACAGCAGTTTGGGCTTACTTCTTACCAGTTGTAAAAACAAACATTTTATGTACAAAGAATTATAAGGGAAGAAGAGAGAACAGAGAGGTATATATTTAGAAGAAAAAGATTGAGTCACATAGAAAAAAGAAAATGAATAAAGAGGAATAGAAAAAAAAAATGAGACTTTAACCCCAAATAAAGGTTAATGCCTTTACATTAAAAACATAATAAAAGAAGAAGTGGATGAGACTTAGAATAAATGAGAGAAGGCCAGAGGGCAATGAGATCAAAGGTTAAAACCATGACTGTAAAAGAGAGAAAAGATTAAGATGTATTGGAAGAGGATGAGAAGTGAAAAGTGTAGGTCACTGGGATTAAAAATTAAGTGCAGGAAATAACTAGCATGCTAAAAGTGAGCAAGCATAAAGGTGAAATGGATTGGGATGCAATAATTCAAAAGAAAATGGAAACAAATAGCATGAATATCAGACAACTAGATGAGCTAAGAGAGGTACGTTGTGTGTGAGGGCAGCTGCTTTCTGCAGTCACAAGTCCACAGCAAAAGGGGCAGCCCTGTTACGGGACTGAGAGCCATGTGACTTCCTCAGTTCTCTGCAGTCCATCATAGCCTCTCTCACCTTTGTCTCTAGTGCCAGAGCCTTCAGACCAAGGCAGTCACGTGTCCCTGAATATTCAAGATAACCAGTCTTTGCTCTGGAGAGCTTCCCAGGTAAGCCTGCAGAATGTATCTGAAATACTTCCTGGCCTGTTTATCTAAAATTTTTGAAATATGTAAAATTCATCAAAAGTTCGTTCTTTTCTAAGATGCCTTTCTCCTCTCATTCGGCATAGAAACATCCATGAGCTGTGAAATTTGCTGCTTGTTATGTGTTTTGATATCTGCTGATAGTTTTGTGTATTTCCAAGTTTTCCTAAAAGGCAAAAGGGTGAAGATGAAGGAGACAGCAGACTTTTATACCATTGTTTTAGTTGAAATGTCAAATTCATGGTGTTATAAGATTTCATGCTACCACAGGAAGAGAGTTTATAATTGTCAACCGTTCCCCTGCCTACTCATTCTCTGCTTGCAAAAGGCATATTCTTTCTTTCTGTAGGAGAGTTCTCCTTTGTCAAATAGACTTCTCCCATGACAGGTGGAATTTGCTTACATTCAAAAGATCTGCTCAAATTGAACCAAAATATCTTAGTCATACTCCTAATTTTTAAAGACAGGGAATCTGATTAACCCATCTTGACTTGAAGGTAAGGGAAGCAAAGCAGGTTAAACTGAGCAGTGGAAGAGCTTGAGAGGGTGTGAAGGTTATAGAGAGACATTTTGCGGAGTAGCTGCGAGGTTTGATGGAGATGGATTGAAGAGAGGAGGGATTTTTATAGATGGTCCTGTGGACCATGCATTTGAATTCCCTTTGTGCTTTTTGATAAATGCAATCAAAGATTTCAGATTGAATTTATATTTGATTGCTGGGTTGTGTTCCTATGGTTAGGAAACTATTCTAAGAGTAAAACACCTGGATCTTGGTTTTATTAAGGCTACAATAATGATACTTTACAAATATGTAAAAATGAATTTAGTGAAGTGCAGCATACAATAAAATTATTTTGGAAATGCAATGTGTTAGAAATAATAATGGAATATTAAAAAGGAAGGAGTAAAGTCCAAGTAAAGACTTAATTTTCTTCTTCCACCTTTATTTAATTCTTTTTGAGAAAGTACTATGTACCATGTAAAGTGCCAGAGGGGATGCAAAAGATGAATAAAGACATTCTCCTGTCATTTGCTTATAATTTAATGAGAGAGCTAATATATTTAGCAGCAATGAAAACAAGGAATGAGGAGATAATTGTTAAAAGAAAGATTTGTTCAAAGTTATATGGGTTTTTCTGAAATAAGATACAACAGGGACCTGAATGGGTAAGAAGGCTTCAAGAGGACATCTGAATCTTTAAGAGTTTTAATGATTGCTGGGGTTGCAGTTGGTGTAAGCAGTAACGCAGAGGAAAGAAAGCAAAGTTACAGTAGAAAAGGCTTACACGTGGTGACTCTTTGGAGAAGAGGAGCAGGTGGGCACTTTAGAGTAAAGAATGAGATTTAGGAAGGCAAATGGTCAGGGTTTTCCAGAAAGAGTTATTTGGGTTAGATCACAAATGATCTTAAATGTCAGGATAAGCAATTTGTACCTGCTGCTATGGGAAGGCTTTTGGGAGTCTTTGCAGTCTTTGATCTGAGGAGTGACATAATTTAAGTTATGCTTTGATATAGCACTGGACAAAAGGAAGGACTACAAAGAACAGTAACAAGAAGTAGCTCAAAGAATGAAGGCAGTTGTGTTAAGATGGTAGGCAGGTTACCCACATCCGCTTCCTCCTAAGAGAATTCCTTTCAGATAATACAGAGGGAATGCTTTCATAAGAACAATGGAAAACAAGAGTCATATGGATGGAGAAGAAATTTTTTAGATATTTCTAAAAGATATAAAGCAGAGTGGTTGGCTAGATAGAAAAAAGGTGACCAGAGGAACCAACAGCCCAAAATATAAGCAGAAGTTAGGAATGTTATCAAGGTAGGAAAAACGGGACAGTCACATGGGACTGAATCAGAGCTGGGTCAAGCTGGGTTGATGAGGTTCTCTTGCCTAGAAATTTGAAAGTGAAACTAAGAAATTTCAGTTTAGGCTGGGTGCGGTGGCTCACACCTATAATCCCAGCACTTTGGAAGGTCAAGATGGGTGGATCACTGGAGGTTGGGAGTTTGAGACTAGCCTGGCCAACATGGCAAAATCCCATCTCTACCAAAAATACAAAAATTAGCTGGGCGTAGTGGCACATTCCTGTAATCCCAGCTACTCAGGAGACTGAGGCAGGAAAATCACTTGAACCTGGGAGGCAGAGGCTGCAGTGAGCCGAGATCGTGCCACTGCACTCCAGCCTGGGTGACAGCTTGAGACCCTGTCTGGAAAAAAAAAAAAAAGAAAAATTTTAGGGGGGCTTTTTTGGATGTAAACAGAAGAGCTATGGAGTGGCTGTCTTCTACCTCATGTGGAGGAAGCATATCTGCAGAAGCAAAGAACATAGGATATGGCAAAATAAACTGATTTCTTACAGCTTTTTAGCTTATGGTGGCTGATGGAGGCAGCTGCCATTGGCTTCCTTGAAACAGCCCAGTGGCCTATTACTATATTCCTGTTTCAACTTTACATAAGTTGAAGTTGTTTTTTGTTACTTACATCTGAATCTTAACCTATATATGCGTTCTAAGCAAAGGGCGAGAGTTTTTCAAGGAAGTGGATGAGAAATAACAGTTACTCTTTTTTGAAGGGGGTTGTTGAGATTTGAAGGGCATTATCCCTTATTTGATTTTGCATTGGGAGATGTCAGAAACTAAGGCAACTTCAAAAGCAATTCATTGAACCAATCATAAGTCAAATTAATATTGTCTGACTGCAGTGAAAGGAACAAAGTCTGTTGGAAAGCAGTCTGTGACATATTAATATCAGCTCCTTGACTAAGAGTCTGAGGTGAATTCTAGTTCGATAGAACCATAACTTGATTCAGTCCCTGGAAAATTTTCTCTGGCAAAATTTCTCTGACTTTATATATTGTTGTTTGTTATATTGTTCCTTAAAATTGAAAACGAGTTCAATATTCCCTTTCCATTACTTGAATTGACTCTACTTCCTACATAGCTCTAGTTTCTTTCTTTGTATACCACTGTGGTATCAAGTAACTTCCAATATTTAAATATCCAAAGTACATTCTTCAGATTGCCTTATTCATCCTGAAATAGAACAAAAATTCTTTGTCAAACTATGTCCTCTGGTTTTTCATTTCAAAATTATAGTCTTGTAATAAATTCTCCTTCGTGTCGAGCAGAACAATTTTGTCCTCTGCCAAGCTCTGATTTTTCACTTCAGCCCATTTTCTGCAGAGAACTGGGGTCACTGGTTAATGTTGGTTTTTAAAACAGCTTTTCATGCCACAGCTCTTCAATATCCCTGGCTGTGGAAAAAAATTTGAGGGTGGTTTATGTGCTCATTTTCAGAGTCCCTTTCTCATTTCATTGCCACCTTCTTTCCCCTTGTTTTCATTTTCCACCCCTCAGCTTTTCTGCATGTATCCAGATAGCTTCCCATCTTCCCAGGACACTTCTGTATGGGAGAACTACTCCCTTTACGTTGCTTTTTACTCCGTGAGTGTTCAGTCCCCCTACTCTGTCAAAAACATTTCTGTTTCATGTCTACACACATTCATTTTTAGCCATCAATGACTGAAAATTATTAGAATATTGTGCTGCTAGAAAACCAGTGTACTTCTAACAAGAGTCTTTAGAGTGACTTGTGGGAATTTCAGGCCTGATGATAGAATGATCAATGTGTGGAGGGTAATGGATTCAGTCTTTGGTTCAATCTGTGACCTTTATGAACTGAGCTTTCTCCCAAATGTCTGCACTGTATCCTGAGTGGACTCTGGCTGCTTGTCAGGAGCTCACTTGCTGCCATGCTTTTGCTGATTACAGAGTGGGCAGCTGAGTCAACCTGGTCCCGTCAGATTCTCTCTCTAGATAATTGAATTTGGAATTGACACATTTGCAACTTTATCATGTGAAGCTGGAAGTGGAAGGGTGGCTGTATTTGCTAAGTGATTGAAAGGCCGAGAACAGCAGTCTGAAGGGAGATGATGCAATGGCTGGGTGGAGAAGGGCAGAATGAAGGCAGCAGTGGAGGCCTGGTGGGCTTACCTCCTTCTCAGGCCTTCCTGGGTTTAGCCTCACCCTTCAGCCAGTGTGATATACTTGAAAATGGTAGGCGGGGATTTGGGTGATGGCAAACCTCAACTTCAGAATTACTCTTCACCTACCTGTTTCTAACCATAAGACTTGTGGATGACCCTGCTTCTGGCAATATTGTGTGGGGTAAATACTTTAAAGAAGAATTCTGGTTATACTGGTTAGAAACATAATGGCTTAAGTCCAACAGAGCTTAAAGGTAAAAAAAAAAAAATGGCTTATAACTGCTTCTGAGAAAGAGAGAGAACAGTGTTGGGTAAAAATTTACAGTGTTTGTATTGGGGGCTTAGACAGCATCCTGAGAGAAATGTTGCCTGTAAAAGGAAGTAAAAATCCAGTATGGAGAGGAGAAATTTTCATTTGGGAATACTGTGTGGTTTCAGCTCTTCAGCACCTGGGAGGTTCCTTGTTTTGTCTATCAGCAATCTAGCTTGCCCTGGTTCCCCGTGCAAACATTAACTTCTTTTTCCTAAAATGTACATTATAATATGAAGAAGGTTGGAGAGCTTGGACCCAGAATAATGGCTTACTATGTGCTTTGCATTCATTATCTTATTTAAAGTTCACCAAAGCCCTATGAGATGGATGCTCTTATTATCCCCATTTCACAGATAAAAGTAAGGAGTACTTAGGTTAAATAATTTGCACAAGTCACATACCTTGTAGTTATGGAGCTGGGACACAAACTCAGGTCGTGTGGCTCTAGATGCCAGATGCCACACTTTCAGCTGCTGCTCTATATGCTTCCCCTACTGAGAAGATCTTGATGCTAGGAGGTGCTGCAGCCTAGGAGGAGAAAAGGTGCCACATTAGAATATTATATTGCTAGAAAACCAATATACTTTTTTTTTTTTTTTTTTGAGACAGAGTCTTGTTCTGTTGCTCAGGTTGGAGTGCAGTGGGACTAACTTGGCTCACTGCAACTTCCACCTCCTGGACTCAAGTAATTCTTCTGCTTTAGCCTCCTGAGTAGCTAGGATTATAGGCACATGCCATCATGCCCAGCTAATTTTTGTATTTTTGTAAAGATGAGGTTTCACCATGTTGGCCAGGCTGGTCTTAAACTCCTGACCTCAGGTGATCTGCCCGCCTCGGCCTCCCCAAGTGCTGGGATTACAGGTGTGAGCCACCATCCCCAGCCCCAGTGTACTTTTGGTAAGAGTATCTAGAGTACTTTTAACAAGAGACTTGTGGGTATTTCAGGCCTGATAATAGGATAGTCAATGTAACGGATGATGTAATGGATTCATTAAATTAGGGATATTGCTAGTCTCCTGCCTCCACTGCTTCGCTCACATAGTTTATCTCTCCAGGCAACTGGCTTACTACCCAGAGGCTAGGCTATGTCGAAATTTATACAAAAGATACTGTACAAGCATTAAGCAATGAAAAAACCAACTGATCGTTCCTCATCCTTGGCAAGGTGGTTCCCTTCTACCCCTGTAAAATAGACCATTAATCATTGAAGTTGGGTTATTTGGTGTCAGGAAGTACAACTAAAGCAGTACATTTTTTTTTTCTCTCTCTCTCTCTGGATTTTATCCTGTCGGGGGGTGGGGGAATGCTTTTTATTATTGAGTCTTTTATTGGTGATCCTTAGTCCTTAAGGACAGAACTGTCTCAGAGATAATATATGGTTTTTGAAATATAAACCCACATGTTGTCTCCTTGTTTGCTTAATCTTGCTACCTATTTCTGTTTGTTGCTACCAAGAATTCCAAAATAATAGGGCTCAAGTGAGAATTTGGAGATGACTGTTGGACAGGGGGAACTGTTTCTGTCTCTCAGATTAGGTGGTTTATCAGGGAGAGGGGTGCTGGAGGCAGATGTGGTTTTGAAAATGGGCAACAAGACATTTCTCAGTCCTGAATCAAAATAAAGCCACAAAAGATCTTCCTATAGAGGGTAAAGGGATTACATTTTTGATACAGGATTTGACATTGTATTTTCTACTTTATTTTCCCCCTGTGCATGTTGGGAGTGTGATTGATCCATGAAAGCTTTTCCACTCCTGGCTTTCATGAAATTTTTTTCCCTCTGTCAGAAAAAAATAGTTATTATAAAAGAATCACAACTCCTCTATCCTCTTCAAAATAGAATAATGACATTTTCGTAGCAAGTGATTGTGGGAGGAAGTGTGGGGTTGTTGAGCTGGCTGAAATCCAGTGGTTTTTAAAGAACTAGAGAAAGGTCATTCACCTCTTAAAAAGTGACAGTTGTGAAAACAAGCCAATTTTGGAATTTCTCATCATGCGTTAACAGCATACCCTTTTGTAGTTACTGATATCTGTCAGGGTTAATGCCAGCAGTAAAGAGCTTGCTTGCAAGCTTTGCCGAGGAGGTAGAAGTCTTGCATTTTAGACCTGTGCACATTTCTTTGGCTTGTTGGAAGCAGATGTGGTTGAAAGAGCTTTGGCCTGGGACTCCTGATGCTTTATTTATTCTGGCTATGACACTGAGAAGTTCCTTGACACTGTGGTTCATGAATCTCTCTGGTTCTCAAGTCCCTTCATCTGTAATGTGAATAAGGGCTAAAAATGATTAGGTCTAAGATCCTTTCTTGCTAAAAAATTCAGTAATTCTAAGACCTGGATAAATGCCAGAAGTCACAATGGTGTCTGTACTGATACTTTATTTTTTCTCCATGAAATCATTGGTTCCTTAAAAATCCTTGCCTAGGTCTTACCAGGGTAGATGGACAGTTTGCCAGTGGCATTTTAGAACAGGCATCCCCAAACTACGGCCCACGGGCCGCATGCAGCCCCCTGGGGCCATTTATCCCACCGCACTTCAGGAAGGGGCATCTCTTTCATTGGTGGTCAGTGAGAGGAGCACAGTATGTGGCGGTCCTCCAATGGTCTGAGGGACAGTGAACTGGCCCCCTGTGTAAAAAGTCTGGGGATGGCTGTTTTAGAAGAACAGCTTCTATGTAGCAGCAGTTTCTCTAAATCTTCCTTGATTGGTGTTAAGAGAGACCCTGGCTATGGCCAGATCTGTATCTTTGCATCTCACCTCCTAAGCCAGAGTCCTCTTGACCTAACTTAATAATCTTTGAGCTAATTGCTCAGAGTTGCTCCTTTTGGTGTATCTGTGCTTGGATCTCAGTCCTAAAAATGACATGTTGTTGTTCAGGATGATTAATATTAAAATTGAAACTCTTGAAAGTACAAAACAAACTAAGACACCATGGACTCTGTGATCGTCAGTTTTAATGTCAGTTATGCAATCAAACACTACCTGAGGGCTTGCTGTGAAGGTATTTTGTAGATGTGATTAATGTTCATTATCAGTTGACTTTAAGTACAGGGAATTATCCTGGATATTGTGAGTGGACCCAATTCAATCAGTTGAAATATCTTTTTTTTTTTTCTCTTTCTTCTTTTTTAAATTACATTTTAGATTTTGGGGTACATGTGAAGAACATGCAAGATTGTTGCATAGGTACACACATGGCAGCGTGATTTGCTGCCTTCCTCCCCATCACCTATATCTGGCATTTCTCCCCATGTTATCTTTCCCCAACTCCCCACCTCCTGCTGTCCCTCCCCTATTTACCCCCAACAGACCCCAGTGTGTGATGCTCCCCTCCCAGTGTCCATGTGTTCTCATTGTTAAACACCCACCTATGAGTGAGAACATGTGGTGTTTGATTTTCTGTTCTTGTGTCAGTTTGCTGAGAATGATGGTTTCCAGGTTCATCCATGTCCCTACAAAGGACACGAACTCATTGTTTTTGATGGCGGCGTAATATTCCATGGTGTATATGTGCCACATTTTCCCTGTCCAGTCTATCATCGTTGGGCATTTGGGTTGGTTCCAGGCCTTTGCTATTGTAAACAGTGCTGCAATGAACATTCGTGTTTATGTGTCCTTATAGTAGAACGATTTATAATCCTTTGGATATATACCCAGTAATGGGATTGCTGGGTCAAATGGAATTTCTATTTCTAGGTCCTTGAGGAATCACCACACTGTCTTCCATAATGGTTGAACTAATTTACACTCCCACCAGCAGTGTAAAAATGTTTCTATTTCTCCACATCCTCTCCAGCATCTGTTGTCTCCAGATTTTATAATGATCGCCATTCTAACTGGCATGAGATGGTATCTCAATGTAGTTTTGATTTGCATTTCTCTAATGACCAGTGATGATGAGCATTTTGTTGAAAGATCTTAATGGCAGAACCGAAGTTTCTTGGAAGATGCTGAATTTTCTTGTGTGGCTGTAGCTTCAGCCTGTGTTCAAGAGTTCCAGCCTTTCTTGATGGCCTCTTCTAAGGATTTTGGACTTGTCTAGCCTAGCTCCACAATTGTGTAAGCCAATGACTTGCAGTAATCCCTTAATATGTGTCTCCTAATGGTTCTGTGTATCTGGTAGAACTTTGGCAGATGCAGACCCCAAGGCCTGCATTTTATAGAGAAACTGGGGATTAGTCCCTGAAATTCATTGATCAGAGAGCCAGGTGCCCTGACTTCCAGGTCTATAAACTTCTCACAGAACCATATTCCTACTGCCTAGGATCCAGTTCTCAATGCGGACACAAGGGTATAGATGTAGTACATGAAAGACTCATGCCTCTTCACCCTGTGCTTCCAAATTTGTTCACTATAGCTTGATAGATGGGCTCACCATTTTTCAGTGGCTTCTGTGTTGAATGTCCTGGTGGAAAGGTAAACATCGTACCCAGGAACATTGCAATCTGTGGGACTTTAGCAATAAAATCTAGTGCTCAGGAGAAAGTTACTTAGCAAGATGCTGATGGATACTAGAATCTTAGAAGGGAAATCCAGCAGCATGTGTGAGCCATGACATTCTGGAAAGTATTATAAGGCTGCAAAAATACTTCTTGTCCATGCTTTTCCTTGGATAAATAAAGCTCTGGAATTGTTGCCTTAAATTCTTTAGAATTGACCAACAGGCCTTGGAGAATCTAATGCAGATGTAGTGGGTGGCTCTCCATGCATTACAGAATGTTCAGCAGCATTCCTGGCCTCTACTCGCTACTAGAAGCCAGTGGCATTCTCTCAGTTGAGACAACCAAAAGTGCATCTAGGCATTGTTAAATGGCTCTGGACAGCAAAATCACATCTGATTAAGAAACAGGGACCTAAGAGAAGCCAGAAAAATGCACATGTGAAGAAAATTCTGCATATGGTATAAAGGTGTTCCCTGATCTCCCTGAAACTATCCACTGGGACCCAGGTTAAGAAACTATGTTCTTCTAGGTTCAACTGCCTTTTCTGTATTGCTATTTGGAATATTTTTATTGAATTGTCAGGTGTCTGCTAGCAGGAATGAAAGTTCTTTGAACAGAAGGGAGCATGTCAAATACTGTTTTAGCATATTGTGTGCATTGTAATAGCTCTCAGTAAACACTGATTAAAAGAAGAGGGGAGGCTACCAGGACATTCCTCCTTCCCTGGGAAGCAGTGTAGGTACATAGCATCTACTGCCCTGACCCTCCCAGCCCCATCAGAGAGACTGTAGCTTTGCTCCTAATAAGGAGCTATGTTAACTTTGGATAAAGTTGCATAAACTCTCTTAAGTCTCAGGTCCTCATCTCTAAAATGAGGAAATCAGAGAGTTGTCATGGGCATAAAAATAGGTAGTTATGTAAAGCATTTGGCACACAAAGTGTGCTATAAATATTGGCCATTACTATTGTTCCTTTCACTCTGCTAGTGCAGGCCCTGGTTGATGTGGTGGCCAGGCAGGTTTAGGAGGACCTGGGGATGTCTCAAGGCAGTGAGGAAGGCGGCAGAGGGTTTTATTGCTATGTATGTGTGTTGGGAGTAGGCGAGGTAAGAGTTGCCCAGCTGAGGTTGAATTTAGAACTTGGACACGGAGGATGATGGTTTCATTTGGCTCCACAATGTTCCGTGCTCCTGTCTGCAAAGGTGGTCTTGGGGGCAGAGGATGCATCTGGCCTCTGAACCTCCCTCACGTGGTCCAGAGGGGCTATGATTGCCAATATGTATTGGTTTCTTAGGGTGTCTTGGCAGCAGGAAACAAACCTTGCATATTTTCAGGAGCAGGAAGTAAACAGGGTACCTTCCCCTGCAGGATAATTAGAAAAGCAAAGAGTCTGTATTGGGAAATAAGGTAGGGAGGCAGTTGTTCAGAAAACACTCAAAAACAGCCACTTGACAGGGGTCCCCTGGAGGGCTCTGGAGGTGTGTGGAACTGAGGCAGTTCAGGTGGAAAAATTTGTCTCCCCCCCGCCCCCCAGAAAAAGAGGTAACCTTAAGACAAAATGTTCTAACCAGCTCTTGGTTCTTTCTGCCAGAGCTGCTCAGAGATGAGCTCCCTGCCCAATTAGGCAGCCTCTGTAGAGATTGTTTTTTATCAAGCCTTGTTAAGAGGAAAAATAACAGAATGTGCTCACTGCTTTCAAATTTACTTTGAAGCTTGCATTTATCTGCCAGAGGGAAATGTTCATCTTTCCTGTGAGCTGGTGGGTGAGCCCTGGAATTAACAGGTGATGTTTCCCTAAATACGGCTCAGTTCAGCACTACCATTATTCCTTTTTATCGCTAGGGATTAATGAACAAGAAAAGGAAGACTGTTTATAGGGCATGAAGACATAGGTGTTTGGTAAGAAAACTCACACATCTCAGCCGAAGTTTGAAGACTCAGGGCTTTGCATGCTGTTTCCCAACTGCCATTCAATCATTGGGAACAGGTGACAGAGTTTTAGCCAGTTGCTGCATTAACCACGCTTGAACATCGCTTTTTAAATGTATATCTGTCCCTCAGATACTCTATTGGCTCTCCAATAGCAATACATTATTGGTATTATATACTAACCATTACCTTATATGTTATTAAATTAGCCTGTATTTCTTTTTAAAATTTCCATTATTTTAGATTCAGGGGGCACATGTGCAGGTTCGTTACAAGGGTAGATTGTGTGGTGCTAAGGTTTGGACTTCTACTGATCCTGTTACCTTGGTGGTGAGCATAGTATCAATAGGAAGTTTTTCATCCCTGGACCCCCTCCTTCTCTCCCTCCTTTTGGAGTCTGAAGTGTCTGTTCTTCCCATCTTTATGTCTATATGAACCCAAGATTGAGCCCCCACTTATAAGTGAGAACAGGTGATATTTGGTTTTCTGTTTCTGTGTTAGTTCACTTAGGATAACAGCCTCCAGCTGCATTCATGTTGCTATAAAGGACAGAATTTCATTTTTTCAATGGCTGTATAGTATTCCATGGTATAAAGGTATCACATTTTCTTCATTCAGACCACCACTGGTGGGCACCTAGGTTGATTCCGTGTCTTTGCTATTTGAAAAGTGCTTGAATGAGCATACTAGTACATATGTCCTTTTGGTAAAACGATTTATGTTCTCAGGACTGAGATTGCTGAGTTGAATAGTAGTTCTATTTTTATTTCTTTAAGAAATCTCCAAACTGCATTCCACTGGGGCTGGGCTAATTTGCATTCCCACCAACAGTGTATAAGTATTCTCTTTTCTCCACAACCTCGCCAACATCTTTTTTTTTTTTTTGGTTTTTTCATAATAGCGGTTCTGACTGGTGTGAGATGGTATCTCATTGTGGTTTTGATTTGCATTTCTTTGATGATTAGTGATATGGAGCATTTTTTCACACATTTGTTAGCTGCTTGTATGTCTTCTTTTGAAAAGTGATCATTTCCTCTGCCCACTTTTTAATGGGGTTGTTTGTTTTATTCTTGTTGATGCATTTAAGTTCCTTGTAGATTCTGGATATTTGTGCTTTGTTGGATGCATAGTTGGTAAATATTTTCTTCCATTATGTAGAGTGTCTATTTACTCTGTTGAGAGACTTCTTTGCTGTGCAAAAGCTCTTCTTTTTAATTAAGTCCTATTTTTGGTCTACTTTTGATTTTTTTGCATTTGCCTTTGGGGTCTTCAGCATAAATTATTTTCCTAGGCCAATGTCTAGAGGAGTATTTTCTGGGCGTTCTTCTATAATTTTTATAGTGTGAAGTCTTACATTTAAGTTTTTAGTTCATCTTGAGTTAATTTTTGTGTATAGTGAGAAGTAGGGGTCCAGTTTTATTCTTCCGTGTATGGTTAGCCAGTTTTCCGAGTACACTTTATTAAATAAAGTGTCCTTTTCCCATTGTTTATTTCTGTCAACTTTGTTGACGATGAGTTGGTTGTAGGTGTACATCTTTATTCTTGGGTTCTCTGTTGTGTTCCATTTGTCTATGTGACTGTTTTTATACTAGTACCATGATGTTTTGGTTACTACAGCCTTGTAGTATAATTTGAAGTCAGGTAATGTTATGCCTCAGGCTTTGTTCTTTTTGCTCACGATTGCTTTGCTAAGCCTAGATTTCAAGGTTGCTCACAATTCAACCTTATGCTACCCTATTAACAACAATTGTAGAATGACTGATAAATGAGATAATCTATGTAGCACACTTAAGCATAATATCTAGCGCATGGTGGAAAATCATTAGGCTTTATCCATATTATTTTTGTTTCCAAAAGCCATTGGTTTTGTCTTGTCAGCGTTCACTATTCTTCTTCTTCTTGTCATAGTATACCTACCTTAAGAAATAATCTCCCTTTTCCAATCATGTTCATGTATTATGGGGAAATTGGCCAGTCAGAGTGCCTCATCTCCCTGGCCACAGAGCTTGAATTAAAAATAGATATGTGATTTAAACTGGGCAAAGAAGAATTCCTTCACTGCCATTTTTCAAAGAGGAGCTGGAAGCAAAGCTTCCCAGCTCCCCGTTTTTTCTCTAGATCTATTGTTAAGATATAAGCGCACAGCATCTGTGGCCATATTTTTATCTGATGGGGGCAGATGACCAAGTGAGAAAAGCCAAATAATAGGAAAGTACCTAAAGATGGGTATATAAATATAGATAAGAATATGAAGAAAGGGAAAATATTAAAATCCCTGGTTTTAGTAGTTTTTAAGTCCATCTATTTCTGTAAGTTTTATCATACTGGACATGTGAGCCTGTAAGTATTACTTTTGTGTTTAACCAATTTAAGGTGGCTTTTATCTTATTTTATTTATTTTTATTTTTTTATTATTAATTTTAAAGACGAGGTTTCACCATGTTGGTCAGGCTGGTCTTGAACTCCCGACCTCAGGTGATCCACCTGCCTTGGCCTCCAAAGTGCTTGGATTACAGGCGTGAGCCACCGCGCCCCGCCTAAGGTGGTTTTTAATATCTTGTTGGCTACTTGGAATATAAAGGAACCATAGCCACACCCTTAAGGAATTCTGTTTCTTGGGGGAAATAGAAACATGAATATCACAAGTAGTCATAGTTTCATTAGCAAAAGTGTATCCTGGACAGTGGCATGGATCATGAAAGCCATTCTCCTAACATGTCCCTCTTGCCTGGACTCTGAGTTTCTAGTTTGTGATGGCCCAAGAGTTGTCTGGGGTCTGAGCATATGATTACAAGGAGTATCAGCTACAGTTTCTTTTGCTCTGTTCCCGTACTGCCTGGAATTCCTGTGGCTTATGACGTTTTGGTAAGTGATGATGTATTTGCAGATCGTGCAGGGCATTCTTCCCGAGAGTGAGAATGTCTGAGTCTCTCTCAAAAGGGACTCTGTAAAGGAGATTCTTTACTTAAATTCCATAGATTTCATGTGGGGATGTCCATGCGTGGGCTTAAGGATAGGTAATGTTATACATCATTTCTAGGGCACATGATTTTTTGCGGAGGGGTTGGAGAGAGAGAATCTACAGTCTTTGTCAGATTCTTAAAAAGGTCCCTGAGCACCACCCCACCTCCCAGAAAAAAATGCTCCACAGGGAAGTCTTGTAGAAGAATTCCCAAAATATGCAGTGACTGCAAAGAGGAATGTAAAAGGAATCTTCATGTGTCTTGGATCTCTGGAGCAAATGGGGATTTTTTTCTGGCGAGTCTGGAAAATAGTGACAACCCAGGTGGCTAAGAGTCACAAAGACATATATGGTGTCTCTTCAAAAGGAACCTTCCAGGGCGTTCAACCAAGGACCTCTTCCAATTTCAAGAGGTGGAGGGAGATCATCCTTAAATTTCTAGTTAGGTGGTAATGGAAGTTAGGAGTTAAAATACCAGTAGTTGATAGTCCTTCTGCCTGGAATGACCTCCTGAGAGTCACAGGACTTTTTCACTTCCTTTAGGGCTCTATGAAGTTGTTCCCCTTTATTATTGAGAGACTTTGTGTCACTATACTATTTAAAATGGCATCTCTACTCTGATATTTGTTATATACATATCTAGCTGTATTATCTTCTAGTACATATCATGCATTGAGATATCATTTATTCATTTATGTAGTTTAGTCACATACTTATTTACGTTTAACAGAATGTAAGGTCCATGAGAAAAGGAACTATGCCTTGTTTATATGCTGTATCTCCAGCATTAAGAACAGTTCCAGGCACAAAGAATCTGTTAAATGAATGAATAAATAAAAGAATGTCGTAGTATTCTTCTATGTAAGTATTTATTGTTCTCTTTCCTTCCTGTAAAGACAGCCTAGTAAGAAAATTAAAAGCACAGACCCTAGTGCCAGATAGCTTGGATTAAACCCCAGCTTTGCCTTGAAAATATCTTTATTGATAACACTTAAAATGTTAAATGAGATGAAGATTTACTTGTCTTGAGAGAGACATGAAAACACCTGAATCTCTTCTACCTAATTCTACAGAAACAGAAGGTCTCTAATGGGTCACAAATAGACCTTGGGTTCTACGCTCAGCTCTGCCACATGCTAGCTGGCAAAACTTGGCCAAATTACTTGACTTCTCATGCTTTAGTTTTTTCATCTTTCAAACAGTGCTGCCCTCATACTATCTGTAGGAGAATGTGTTAAAAAACTTAGCATAATGCCAAAAACATGAATTAGTGCTTGGTGAATGCTAGCAGTTATTGGTATACATAGTAAGTTCTCAGCAAAATTTAAATGTTATGCAGTCTCTTCTGACACTCTAGTACTTTTCCATGCTCTTGTTATGATTTATATCTCATCCACAGTTTAGCTGTATTGCTCGCTCTCTCTCTCTCTCTCTCTCTCTCTCTCTCTCTGTGTGTGTGTGTGTGTGTGTGTGTGTGTGTGTATGGTGTAATATTTTCTCAACTAGATTAAATTCCTTAAAGGCTCATACTTTTGACTTTCAGAGGGCACAGCCTAACACTGAGCACATAATCCTCTTAGCTCATGGTGACTATTTGGAATAGGGCGTCGTATTCTCTCTGGTCTGTTATTTCCTCTGTTCTTTTCATTTTAAGGAAAGGAATCTCTCTTAAAATATGCTCCTTCTCTTCCCTTATCTCTCAGAGACAAGTTCTGTGCATATGTGGGGCTCCAGATATGCCAAATGTCTGCCTCTTGCTTGCTGATTCCTTTCATGAAGAAGTACCTAATCCACCTATTGATTTCTTCTTGACTCAGGACCCATCTAAGTGGCTCTGGAGTGAATAAATAGCTTATTTCTTTTTGGAAGGAAGACTGTCACTACAGCCTTGAGTGTAACCTGACCTCTTTCTTCCTTGATTTTTCCATCTATAAAATTAAGATTATAAAAGATCCCAGGTAAATATAAGCAGTCTGGGAAATTTCTACTAATCATTCTGCTTGTAGCATCATGTGAAGGAGAGTCTAATTCTCAACATTTAAAAACTTGGAGCATTGCTGCTAGTCTACTTCAGTGGTTGCTTTCACTTCTGGTTTAGTTTGCTTGAAATATATCAATAACTGGAGATTTGCAAGTGAAAATCCCACAGAATTTCTGGCTGAAGACTGTTTTTTGGGAGGTCAGGTTCTTGAGAAAATTCTGTTTCTTGATATCTTTGCTCAGATGTCACAGCGTTAGGCAGCTCTCCGTGACTTTATAATTAAGGTCACTTTCCCCATTACACACACTCACAGAGCTCTGTAGGTTTCCTTCAAAGTCCTTATCAGAGTTTGGAAATAGTTATTGATCTGTGTGGTTATCTGGTTAATGTCTGTT
Source organism: Saimiri boliviensis (assembly GCF_048565385.1). Taxonomy (NCBI): domain Eukaryota; kingdom Metazoa; phylum Chordata; class Mammalia; order Primates; family Cebidae; genus Saimiri; species Saimiri boliviensis. The sequence goes on from NC_133460.1 coordinate 43,622,802, forward strand.
TTCCCCACTACAATGCAACATACCCAAGGCCAGGGATGACTTTGCTCAACAGTGTTTGGTACACAGTGGTAACTCAGAAAGTTTTATTCAATAGTGAATCAATGAAGAAAAGTGCTCTCTTGGTGAGGAAATAGAAAATAACCCAATTCTTTTTCAACCAGGAAAGGTCTGGTGGTTTTACTATGTGCTTCCTTGGAAGGCCTTTCTTCTTATTTTTAATCAGGAAGACAGGCCGGCAAATGACTATCGAACGCAGCTGGTCTGAAACTCAGGGAAACAACGTCTTGCTGATACACGTCTGTAGGCTCTTGGTTATGCTTTAGTCCATGCATTAAACTTCATAAATAGTGTCTGATGAGAAAAGTAGTGATTTGGATTAAAATGGGAGAGTAGTCAGAGGGCAGTTTCAGAATGTGATAAAAATCATGTAATTCTTCCTTTAGGACTGCTGAGTCTAGATGGGCTGCAATGTGTGTCATTACGAAAAAAAAACCCGATTTCACTGTTGGACAGTCATAAACACTTATGGTGTCCAGAGAAATAGGCATCTTTTTTTCTCAGAGTCCCCTTTTAGTCTTTGTAAATTCTAGGAGTGTCTTCTCACACATATCCTACCCCTTTTCTTTTCTTTTCTTAACATATTTTCGATTCTTCAGCTGCTTCCAGGGGCCCAGCACTTCCCTGGATAGCTCCAAGCCCCCTTGAGGTTCTAAGTGTTTCCTCACTTGATTTTTAAGGACCCCTAGAGGTCTCGAATGAGAGTGGCTGTGGTAACTTCAGTTTCCTTAGAGTGGAGAAGCTTTAAGACCAAAAAACCTCCCTTCTGCTGATTTAGACTCTGTTTATAACATAATTTTGGTGAAATATTCTGCAAGCAAATCTTTCTCTTTGTTCTTCCTACCAGCTGGAGGATATGTACATGGAGTACCGTTTCCCAAGTCATGTGTTATGGAACATCAATTTCAGGAGGTATTTACTTACTCACCAATATGCATTTAGTTAATATCTACCATGTGCCAGATACTGTGCTATTTGGAGATAAAAGGCTAGGAAAAAAACAGATCTGGGTCCTGCCCTCAGGGAACTCACTGTCTAATGAGGAGACAGCTATTTTTATAGTAATCAATTAAGTATGAAATTTAAACGTGAGATAAGTTTCGTAAGAGAAACATTTACAGTGCTCTGAAAGCATGTAGTCAGTAATAGGAGTTGGGAAGTTTTTCTGCAAAGGGCCAGACAGTCAATATTTTTGGCTTTGCAAGCCAAATGGTCTTTGGTCCAACTACAAAACTCTGCTGTTGTAGTGTGAAAACAGTTCACGGACAACATGTAAACAAATGATCATGGTTATGTTCCAATAAAACTTTATGGATACTAAAATTTGAATCTTGTGTAATTTTTATGTGACACAACATTTTTCTTCACCACTTAAAGATGTAGAAACCATTCTTCCCTTGTGGGTTATGCAAAATAGGCAGCTGGATGTATGAGGCCTCTGGCCCATAGTTTGTTAATCTTTGCTCTAGGGGGTTAAGGAAGGACTTTCCTGAGGAAAAGGTGTATCATATGAGATCTGAACCTGAGTGTGAGAACTGAGTAGTGTGGGGACAGTGGCGGTGGGGGAAGAACTGGTTAGGGTGGGGACAGTGGCAGTGGGGGAAGAACTGGGTAGGGTGGGGACAGTGGTGCTGGTGATACCATGTACCCCACACATACATGGACCTACTAAATACCCAGAAAAATTAAAAATAAATATAACAAAAAGCAAAAGGAACCACTCTTGTATGCTAATCTCATGTTGCAAATAAAAGGGAATCTCTGGTGATATAAGGAAAACATCAACACTTTAAAGATTCTGAGAAGTTCCTGTAGTAAAAGAAATAGATTTTACAGGGGCCAGGTGCAGGGGCTCACGCCTGTAATCCCAGCACTTTGGAAGGCTGAGGCCGGCAGATCACGAGGTCAGGAGTTTAAGACCAGGACAGCCTGGTCAATATGGTGACACCCCATCTCTACTAAAAATACAGAAATTAGCCAGGCATGGTGGCATGAGCCTGTAATCCCAGCTACTTAGGAGGCTGAGGCAGAAGAATCGCTTGAACCAGGGAATGTGGAGGTTTCAGTGAGCCAAGATTGTGCCACCACACTCTAGCCTGGGTGACAGAGCGAGACTCATCTCAAAAAAAAAAAAAAAACAAAAAACAAAAACAAAAAAAAAAAACAGATTTTGCTTAGACCAATGTTTCCTAAATCTGTTTGTCCATAAAATCATTCTTAGGCTGAAGACTTACTAACATGGAGGGAACACATTTTTGGAAATGCAAGTCTAGGGAGTCCTTGGCTGTAAAAGAATTCCAGAATATACTATGCACTTCGATTCCAGAAATTTAGCCATGTAAATGACCCTAGTTCATGTAGTATTTTCATGTGGATAATTCTGAGAATTTGTGTCTCTTTATCAAGGGATCTTTTAGGCTAGAATTTGACACCGCTGTTTTTGCAGTAGCTTAAGTGTGGACTTGCCCGGGGGCAGGGGGACAAACTGAATGGCTCCCAGAGGACCCTATCTGGCATTTAATGATGCCATTATAGTTGCAAGAGAATGCAATGTATTTTACCAAATGCTCAGTGGGGAAAATAATAACGGCAGATATTTAGCTTATGATGATATACAGCTCCTCTGGAGAGCTGTGAGAACCTATTGATTCTCACTTCATAAAATGCTTATTTGAAAACTCTAATATCTGTGAGAGTTTGCCAAGTGTTGTTCCATTAATGTGTTTTTTTCCCAGAGAACCCAAGTAAAAAGTGGAAAATATTTTGTCCTATGTCTGTATATTCCCAAATGCCTAGAAGTTTTGAGTCGGTTAGACGAGATGTTTAGATACTAGGTTGAATTTTCCACCGTTTGTCCAGTTACTTTGGCTCTAAGTGTTTCAGCATAAATGTGTCATGAATTATTTGTTGTCATGTTTTGAATGCAGGGCAGTGTCCTCCATATAATTCTGTTAAAACCTCTCCTCTACTATGGTCAGAAAAAAATGTGATAAGCATTTTTTAATTAGCACTTTTCAAACTGTGTTTACCTCTGGGTCTGGGATTACTTTTTTGTGGCAGGCACATATTGAGATGCAGGTCATGTTGGGATAAGTCTTAGGAGGATGTTTGTCTAGGAAGTCAGTTGACATACCATGAAATGAAAAATTTAAGAGAAACGTTCATGACTAGAGCCAAGTGACTGAGTTTCCTCTGTTTTCTGTCTCAGTCTATTTCTCTTTTGTCTGTCTCTTTTTAGTTGTCACGCCTCAGCCTTGGATCAAAACAAGAGAGAAATAAATACATGATTAGAGTTTCTGCTCCTTTGTACAGTGCTATTGCTGAGGTAAATAAATGATTTGGGTGCTTCTGTGGTATTTTTCCATTACACTTGTAGAGGAAGCAGTTTTCATTATATATCAGAGTTGTTTGCTGTAAATGGTATATTTATGTCATTTCCTTTAGTTGAGTTTAAATTCTCAGTTAGCCTCCATGTAAATCTTGCTTCAAATCATACAACATTAAAGCTGAAGGGGTCTTACCGGTGGTCAGGCTGGGATTTTTCATTTCAGAAGGAAACTGAGATACTGAGGTAATGGCAGAGTCCAGACTGATTCCCGTTCTGACTTCTACTTGATTTCTCTTTCTGATCCAGCTTCTGTTGGACACCAGTAGCAGAAATTCTCTGACATTTTATTGATTTTCTCTTTCACTTTAATGTAGGCAGTGACCCTATCAGACTTAATCTTGAGAAATAAGAGGGTCTACCTTTTAACAGATAAAACAAGGATGTCTTCCTTCCATTATTGAAGGAGAAATGCGTTCGTTTTTATGAAAAGCAGAAACGGGACATACCATTTGACTAAGTGGAGAGAAGAGGGTGCAAGTTGGGGTGGGGAGTATTTTATAACAGCCAGATATGTGGAGTCTCGTACACAAACTGAGCACAAGTAATAAAGGAACTGCTCTTGTTCCCCATGTATACATGGCTGGAGGGAAGGGTAACCAGTAAGGGATTTATGTGGACTGGTTACTGAGCTTCTTTACGGACTTCTTTATGGGGCACCTGTGTAAGGCAAAGTAGCAGCAGGTGGGTTTAAGACAGTTGGAAAGAAACAGCTGAGTTTGAGCTCTTTATTTTTTAAAATTTTAGTCTGAGAAGAGGGTAAAGCACTTGTTTTTATGAGCTTTTGCTCGTGGAATCAGCATTAGTTTGAAATCAGCATTAGTTTGAGGGAGTTGGTGCTCATTGATCACAAAGCGCTTGGAACCATAGTCTTCATATGGCTCTGCGGCAGAAACATTAGGTGTGGGATGGGTAAAACAATCCCTGTCTCCAGATTGCTTAAATTGATTGGTGATTATAGAACATGGACCTGTGTGTAGGGTTGCCAGATAAAATACAGGTAAATTCAAATTTCAGGTAAACAGCAAATAATTTTTAGTATAAGCGTGTTCCATATATTGCATGGGGAATGCTAGGGGTTCTGTATTTTAATTTACTCATGGGTGGATAACTGGAAGCTTATCATAAGACCCAAAGATTTATTGAGATTAGAACTAAAATGAATCTTTGAGATAATTCCAATCCCACTATCTCAGGTAAGAGAGAACTTGGGTTTAAAGAAGGTAAGTGAGTTTCCCTGGCTCACACAGCTGGCAAGTGGCAGAGCTTGGCCTTCACCTCATTTTTTTCTAACTCTTGGTATATTGCAGCACACTGATTTCATTGGTAGATGAGCACCATGGACTGGTATGTTTGAGAAAGCTCCAGAAGGGAAGTGGGACATCAATAAATTTTGAATGAAAGTGGAATGGTTGGGGAAGGCATTCCGGTGGAATGGTTGGGGAAGGCGTTCCAGTGGAACACAAGCATAAGCAAAGGGGCAAGGACTAAATTTTTTGTTCAAGGAAGGAAGGAATGAAAAACATGTTACTGTGGAACATAGATCAGTCATTGGACCAATGGATTCATGCCAGGAGAAATGAAAGAAGGGAATATTGAAGAGATAATTCGGATAGGAGTTAGATTTTGTAGCACCTTTACTACAAGTTTTAAAGATTTGGACTTCATTTAGAATGGTATAGAAAGGAGATATGAAAGATTTTTTTTGCATGGACAATTGAGTTCTATGGTCTATAGACTGTGGTCTTTGGTCTATGTCAGTAACCAAAGCAGTTTTGAAAGGCAGAGAGAGATAGATGTTTCAAGAATTTGAATACATTTTTTTGAAAGTCTCTAGGGTTAACTTACCACTCAGCTAAGATAATCACTGGCACATTCTTCACTTGTTCTAGGGAGAAAGGATAGCGATATCCGAATTTCCTTTAGAAAATAAAGTAATGGTGGGACTAGTAGGAGCTTCCCTACTGTGATTATAATCACAATTCTAGTGGGGGTGGCTGTAAGCGGAGACTTCTGCCTATGTGGTATGTGTGTGTGTCTGTGTGTGCACTGGGTAAAGAAACCACCTGAGGCATGATCCAAGGAAAATGTATAAACCCTTTAAACGAAAGAATTATTTGACTTCAGTGTCAAAGGAGCAACTTGATGATTAGTCTGATGAATAAGTGTGATCACACCTGAAATTTTGGAGTAAAGATATTAATGAGGAGAAATTAGAGTTAATGGATAGGGTTTGAAAGGTCCATTGGTAGGACACATACAAAAAAGCCAGTAACTTTTTGGGCAAGTTAGATCAACTTAATAGTTCAAAAAGAGGCCCTCTACATTTGTAGCTGGGAGTTCATTAAACTTGGGAGAGTAAGAGAATCCCTAGAAAAAAGGCAAACTGATATCCTTTCTGACACAGTCCCTAAAAAATCCAAGGCTAATTGACCTTTAGGACCAGCATGAGGAGTAGACTGACCTAAGGAGTAGGAAAAAGCTCCCTTTTAACTTACCGTAAAATGTCTCCCTGCAGACTGGCTGAATGGATAAAAATTATTTGGATAAGATAAGCATTGATTATTTATTTTTTTCTTAATATATTAAAATTTATTAATGTCTTAATATATTAATAAATATAAAATTTCTTAATATATTACTAAAAATTTATTAATATATTAATGTAGTAATAACAAATGCTATACACCTCACCACTGTACAGATATGCCGAAATGGATTTTCCAGACTTGGGAGACTGAGCATGTCTTGAACCTAGAACTCTAGTTTCAAACACAAAACAGCTGTCTTAACTTGTTTTTCTATAAAAATTGAAACTGCTTTTACAAAAACTGAATGTCCCTTAACCCACATAGCTAATAAAATAAAATTGATTGAAATGAGGAAACATAAAAAGATATAACTCTTTATATACATGTATACACATCTTTATATCTATATATGTATATCTATATCATTCGACTGCAAAGAGGAACGTAAGGTACATGAGAGTGAATTTCATTATAGATTCCTTCTAGATTCGGGGAATTTTTCTCCCATCCTAATCTTTACAGCTACTCATCTATGATTAATAAGACAAAGTTTTTAACCTAAATTCTACCTGAAATTAAAGCTTTCACCTAAAATTTTATATAGTTTTCACTAAAATCAAAATTTTGTTTGAAATAGTCTATGTTTTTCATAGAAACAGTTGTTCTCTGATTTATGCTTTCATATTTCTTTGATTTATATAACAAATAAGCATTGATTATTTTATCAAAGTTAAAAGACTTGTTAATGACCGATATGTCTAAGAGATATGTCTAAGAAGTACGGATTGTCATGGAAGTTTAAGCAGAGATGGCAGATCCTTGTCTGGGAAGAGAACATTGGAATGGGTATCTGGAGTAGGGGTGCCAGTGAAGATCAGTGAGACTTGGGTATGAAGTCTGGAACTGCGAACTCTGATTAACATCACAGTTTTCCTGTTGTGGACTCTGTTTGTGTCATCATCATGTGGTAATCAAGCAGTGCATGTTCTGTTTCAAATTCCATTCAACTCTACAGAACTATGCTCAGAAGTTAAATTTTGCATGACCAAATAAACTGCATTCTCAGTGAAAGAGTCCTGTATGTGTGGGGTGGTGAAGGCAGTAACCCTATTGGGAACTAAGGATGTGAAGGGGTTCACACATTGAACAAATTACAGCTCGTGCTGTACTCTAGAAAATAGATGCCTTTTCTTAATGTTGGTGCTGATTCTAAAGGATAAACATAAGACACCCTGTTGCTGAGAAATGTCCCAAACTGAACTCCTGAGATTTGGCATCTGCATGTAATTACTTAGGGCACATAATTCTTTTATGGGTGCTCACTTAGTAAAGCATTTACATTTACATTCACAGCTCATTAGGTTGCTTGTGAATTTGATTTGAACATTTTAAGTGGGATTGTTTTTAATCTTTGGAGGCACCATAAGCCCACAGTCACGCTCAACTGCTGCAGACTATTAGAAGGAAAAACATAACTAGTTTGTTTTGCTTCCTGGGAGGAGTTTTATAAGGTGAGGGTGGAACCGACCATACATAATGTAAGGGGAATGTTTTTTCTTTTTTTTTTTGTGAGCCCAAGGCTTATGGAGCTATTGCGATCAAAAGTAAAGTTACTTGAAACTCTGATGCAGAAAGAACGAAATTAAACGTGACTTTTGAATTGTTATAAAAAATCATAAAATAACAGATCTTTCAACCAGATGTTTAATTTTAAAATAGTAAACACTGCAGACTTTCTAGAGACTGTCAATGGTTTGAAAAACCAATTCAGTCTCTTCCCTTGAGCTCTCGCACCGCTTGGTAATGAGCACTGTTGGTCTTTAGGAAGGCAGTTGCTACCAGCGGTACATTCGGAAGTGTACCATCTGATGAATTTTTTTTTTTTTGTAGGAAAACAGATACATTTGCAATTTATTCATGGTGTCAGGTGTTCCTTGTTAAGTGCCTGCAGTTTTCCTTTTTCATGGGAAAACTATAAAATGAAAGATTTGCTGTTGCTCCATGCTTGATGAAGGCAGCTCTTTCCTGAGTGTCTGCAGGCACGTTTGATTTCAAATTCAAATGTAATCTTAAGGAGACTTTTCCTGCCTTAATACTTTAGTGTGGATCTTGGTACTATGGCCTGTACATGGAGCAGATGCAAATTTTGCTCTAAATTTCAACATATGGTGGAAAAGACCAGTTAATCCCATGCAACCTTGGAAATTGTTAGATTTGATCAGTGCCTGTGTGGGTAATCAGATGGTGGGGGAATTATGGAGCCAAATGCTCTCCAGAACTTCTTATCTCAAAATAGTACTTTTCTAACAGTTTTAACTGAGGTAATTTACCAATATCATGGTTATTAAGAAAATGAGAAAAAGGCATTGGAAAAAGCAGTGTTAATACAAAGGTCCGTCTGCTTTATACTAGGCTGAAACATCAGAGGCCAGACCATGCAACTTGGAGAGAACTAGTAAAACATGAAGTGCTTTTCACTGTCCTCTTTCGCCACCAGCCCTAGTGCAGGCCCCAGACTCCATCCAGGCCTGCCCTGTGGAGAGTGCTCAGCCGCATGGCTCTTATGCTCTCCCTCTGGTTTTTCCAGGCATTCCTTTGGCTCCTATGTCTCCACATAAACCTCTAATAATTATACTTTCCAGCCTTTCCACCTTGGGAGCTCTCTTGGCAGCCCTTATGATTTCCTCCCCATGGGAGTAGCTACTGTCCAGATATCCTGTGGAAGACAAGAGATGTCTATAGGCTTTGGCACTTCCAAGAACACTATCGAGAGATCACAGCTGAGATGTGTTCCCATTTATTGAAGGTCATTTTTTTCCCCTAGAAATGCAGCTACTTCAATAAAATAATAAGAGATTTTTAATGTTAGAGACCTCCCAGTTTCTGTCAATATTAAAGTTACAATTCCTATTTCACTTAGACTCTAAATTGTAGAAGTTAACCATCTACTAAGGGGGATGTGGAAGAAACACGTGAGTTTAGCTGCAGCTAATGGTGACTTCACACCGTACACTGTGCTACTCTAGTGGGTGCATTCCCAGGACTCACTATTTATTTTTATTTTTATTTTTTGTAGAAATGTGAGACTCACCATGTTGCCCAGGCTGGTCTCAAACTTATGGCCTCAAGTGATCCTCTTGGCCTCCCAAAGTGCTGGGATTACAGGTGTGAGCTTTTGTGCCTGGACAAAACTCAGTTGTTCATGGTTTCCCTGGAGCTGTATTATGCAGCAGTCCTAGGAGTCCTGGCAGGTGAATTTGCTAAACGTCTCATCTAATAAATGCTGAGCACTGGGGGGCAGGCCCCATATTCCTCATAAGGTTCAGCATAATACCTTGCATAAAGCATGTATTTATTAACTATCGATTAAAAGAATGAATTTGGATCTGTTCCAGACAGGAAAAGTACAATAAAGAAAATAATACATAAAGGCAAAAGAGGATGGAAATTGTGCCTTGTTTTCTACCTGCACAGCATTTGGAACCAGAAGACCTAGATTCAAACCACAGCTGTAATATTTACTTGTTGTGTGCCCTCTTTGAGCCTGAATTACCTTAATTATCAAATAAGTATAATAACAACTGAGCTTCTTCCCTCAGAGGGCAGTTGTGAGACTCAAATGACATAGTAATTGTGTAATAATTACTTTAGGAGGGCACTTTTCCAGTTCAAAATGACCCCCTTGACTGTTGGCCTTAGCTCCTCATCCTCAGGAATGAGTCTCTCTCAGTCAGTTTGTATAATGTGACCCAATACCTATTTGAAAATAAGGGGTTCGATCAGTGGTGAGTGCTTGATCCAAGCTGGCTACTCAGTATCCCTGACCTGGAAATTTGGAAATTCACCTGACAGAGTCAGGCTCGCTTGTCTGAAATTGTAACCGGGGAACTTAGAACTTGAAGACAGCCGTCTTCTCCCAGCCACATTAACAACTGAGTAGCAGAAAATATTGGCCTTCTAAAAAATAAAATAAAAAAAAAACACACACATATGTAAAAAGAACCAGGAAGTAAAAATGATGAACACCTCTTCTCTGGGTTACAGAGACCCTGCTGCATCTTTGCTTTGGGGGCTCTGAGACACTTTTGTATCCTTACAATAAATTTCCATTTTATGCCTAAGCCAACTCAAGTTGGCTTTTGCTGTTTTGTTCAATCAAAGCATTAAAAGTATTTTGTGATGCATTTTCTAATATAATAATTTTCCCCCATAGGTATAAGTACAGCCCGAGAGCACTTCTACCTTACGGGAGATCTCTGTCTTTTAAAATTAATAACAAATAGGGCTCATTTTCTGACAGTTTTGATCCAAAGCCTACAATTTCTAGCTATGCCACTGTCTTTTTAAATTATCTCTCAAGGTAACCAGCATCCCAAATGCTAGCTGCTGTCTCCATGGTGATCAGGATCCCCCCACTACAGTGACTACCTGGTGAGGGCCACACAATATCCATGGCCAGTATCCATGGCCGCAGATGTATGTGGTATGCAGACTTATTTGCGTGGGGTAGTGTCAGGAAGCAAGGCCACCAAGGCTTTTTTTAATGCAATTAATGACATTTGTTTCTGCTCATCTTTTGCCCATGCAGCAGAGCAAGGTACAGAAAGCCACTATAGAAAATTAGCTATAATTTAGGTAATATCTCAAATGCCCCGTCAGTCACTTGATTATGTGTTTGAAAGGAACATTTCATTTGGAGATTTGCAATTTTCTGGTGCTACTGGCATTACACAATTACGTTTCCTGTCATTTATCACATTGTGGAATTCCAAGACAAATTCCTTTCTCCTTACATTTATCATATTAACAGGGCATATAGAGACAGATTTAGCCAATTGCTTTACACCAATTGATGCCCCTCGTTAGCTGGGGACATTCAGCAGCTTTTCTGTTTGAAGATCTCTCTTGAACATATTCTGTACCGAGAGGATTGTTCGCCCAGTTATTTTGAAATTGAGATTTTTCCCTTAACCACAGCATTGCCTTCCAAAAGGAGAAGCTGAGGCCTAGCTGCCTTTTGCAGCAGGTGTACTATGTGAACAGAGAATGACAAAGTTGTAAAGGGATTTCCTTCTCCTTGGGAGTCTGGGAGCAACAGTACCAAAATGGGGCATTTGGACATAAGGCTAGATGAGAGCTTTCAAAATGTTTGAGTCCTGACTTGCCATGGTCAGATTTAAAGCAATTAAAAAACTTAGCTTTCAAACAAAAGTAAGTAAATATTTAACTTGGAAAGCAGATAAAGAGCTTGTGGGGCCTTATACATGTGAAATTCTCTGTAGGCAGTTAGGTCCTCATTCACTCATGGACTAACCTAGATTTTCCTTTCCTCTGTAAAGATGGTATTAGAGATAATTCCATCCCTTCCCCTCGATTTAATTCAAGTTTTCAAGTAGTTTGTAAGTAGCTGGTTTCTGCATCATAAGCTTGTGCTTGTCAAGAATATGTACATTCCTGAGCGCCAGCCAGCCTAAGCTTCAGAATCAAATTACCTGGGGCCTAAGGAATCGACATTTCAAACAAGTGCGAGGGGTACTTTTTTTGTTGTTGTTGTTAAATAATATTTAACAACTAACTCTTATCCAATTATATAAATAACTCTTACAAGTCAACAATAAGAAAATGAGCAACACAATTAAAATATATACAAAATACATTACAGATGCATTACAAAAGAAGGCAGATAATAAACATATAAAAAGATTTTCAACTTTATACATCATTAGGGAAATGTAAATTAAATCAATAGTGAGATATGTACTGATTAGAATGCCCAAAATACAAAACACTGACAACATCAAATGCTGATGTGGATGTGGAACAGGAAACTTTATTTATTGCTGATGGAATTGCAAAATGGTGCAGTACATTGAAAAATAGTGGAGTAATTTCTTATAAAACTAAACTTAGTTTAGCATTTGATCCAACAATAAAACTTCTTGGTATTTACCCAAATGTGTTGAATACTTATAACCAGACTAGACACTATGCATGGATGTGTAGGGCTGCCTTATTCATAATTGAAAGCAACTAAGATAGCTTTCTGTAGGTGAATGAATAAATAAACTTTGGTACATCCAGGTAATGGGATACTACTTAGTGCTAAAAAGAAACATTATCAAACCATGAAAAAACATAAAAGAAATTTCAATGCATTTACTAAATGAAAGAAGCCAATCCAGAAAGCCTACATGGTTTATGATTCCAACTATATGACATCCTGAAACAAAGAACAACAATGGAAATGGTAAAAAGATGGTTGGTTGCCTGGGAATAAGGGATTGGGGAAGAAATGAACAGGTGGAGCACAGAGGATTTGGAGGGCAGTGAAACTATTCCATATGAGACTGTAATGATAGATACATATCAGCATACATTTATCAAAGCACAGAGATTGTACAGCACCAATAGTGAAGCCTAATATATGCTACAGACTTTGGGTTACAATGATGTGCTCTTCAATTATAATAAATATTCCATTTTGGTGTGGGATGTACCTAGAAGGGAAAGTTGAGGGATGAGTAAACAGATATTTCCTGTACTTTCCGTTTAATTTTGATGTAAAAAAAAAAAAAAGCTCTAAATGCTAAGCTCTAAAAATGCTCTAAATATCATGTCTATTAAAAAATGAATTTAGAAAGAAGGAATGGACATTTGGCAATATCTTGGAGACAAATGTTATTCTAGCCAGCCCTGTCACCATAACATTCATTCTCCCTATGTCTACTACCTCTCAGCAACAGGATAAAGAAAAGGAAACATGACTCTTATTCTCAGGAAAATTGGGCTCTAAAGGAGAGAAAGGCATTTACAACAGGATACAATAATTATGGTGGGGAGAAGGGGCTAAGTAAGCTGTAGGGTGAGTCACAGGCTTTCTGACCTCATATTTAGATGAGGGAGTGTCAACTGATAATCAGATGTCTTGAGGCGAGGGGTACTTTTGACAGGCACACTAAACCAGTTGTTTGCATTCCTGGATGCTCATTAGAATAATTCAGAGGGATTTTGAAGCTTCTCATACTCTGGCTGCACATCAGACCCATTAAATCAGGGCCCTTGGGACTCAGGTGTCAGATTGGTTTTACAGCTCAAGCTTCCCAGGTGACTGCAGTGTGCAGCCAGGATTGAGCACCCCGTCACTGAACTGTGGGAAAATCACTTAAGAAGGCAGAATTTCTGGATGTCAGTACTCCCTTAGAGGATTCCAGGATGTGCGCCCTATTGCCAGTCGGCTCTCATCTCAGAGCCTTCAGTGAAATGGGCCAGGGAATCCCTTCACTCTCTGAGGACTTGGAGTTGCCTGCTGCTTTAAGGTCTCTTTAATATTAAGATCCCTGTTTTTAATCAAGCCAGGTTCAAGCTTTAATCCCCTATGGGACCTAGTTTTCCCTGACCCTAACCAGGTCTCAGGATGGAGACTCAGGATGCAGGAATCAGCTAACCATCCCCTTTCTTCCTACAGTCGTCCTATCACATTCTTCATTTTTGGGTTTAGTTATTTATTAGGGTCTTAATTGATCTTATTTGCTTATTTATCTGAGTGTGATCTCTGTCCCTTCTATAGCATAAGCGTCGTGAGGGTAGGACTTGTGTCTGCCTTCTGCCTAGAATATTGGCTGGCACATAGTTGTGGCTCAACTGATGTTTGTTGAATGGAATACAAATACTGAAAAAGTAATTTAGAGTATGGACCTTACAAGTGGGGACTAAGCAGCTAAAGAGCATAAGAGTTCTGCCTAGAATTTGATCTGAGCAAGGAAATTAGCTTGGCTTTTATGTAAGTTGATCAATACCATCCTCTTCCTTAGCTGCCACTATCCTCTTCTGCTGTTTCCCATGTAGTCAATAAGATGACTTGAAAATTTACCTTCAGAAGAGCTCTACTTGTTAATTAAGGCTTGCTACTTGATTCTCTTGGGCCCATCCTGAATCCATTGAGATTTAGGTCGTAGTAGTCAGTGCTTGCACTCAGAGTCAACTTCACTTCCTCCTGGAACTCAAGAACATGTGTTTGCCCTGAGGTTTTAAGAGTCATGGGGCAATTTTATGCATGCAGCAGTAAGGGCAGAGATAGAATTCTACTTTTCCTTCCACAAAACAGTTGGGCTCACAAACGATCAACAGTCATCCAATATGTCTCTCTGGCTAAATGACGAAGAGTCTCAAATGTGAGACATGTAAGAACAGCTGATATTTAATGTATAGGACTTGATTGCTTTTAAAACGGATATTAGTGTATTGCGCAGCTAAGTAAATTGTCACTTGAGACTTCAGTGAACAAGCTCCATTTAAAGAATAGTAGTCATTTTTGTCTGGGCGTGGTGCCTCACGCCTATAATCCCAGAACTTTGGGAGGCTGAGGTGGGTAGATCACGAGGTCAAGAGATCGAGACCATCCTGGTCAACATGGTGAAACCCCGTCTCTACTAAACATACAAAAAATTAGCCGAGCATGGTGGCACGCTCCTGTAATCCCAGCTACTCAGGAGGCTGAGGCAGGAGAATTGCTTGAACCCAGGAGGCGGAAGTTGCGGTGAGCCGAGATCGGGCCATTGCATTCCAGCCTGGGTAACAAGAGCGAAACTCTGTCTCCAAAAAAAAAAAAAAAAAAAATAGTGGTCATTTTTACATGTTAAAGTTGTAGTAAATTGCTTTAGGGAAGAGCTGTAAAATATCCTGTCTTTCTAAGGACCTGTCATAGTCACAGAGGATGTTGGGAATCTGTGACAGATGGGGACCAGGAGGAGGCCAGGACGTAGTGTACAGAGTCTAAGGGACTCACTGGGCTGTGGAAGTGGCCCCAAAGAAGGAGGATGCTGATCTAAACCATAATGTCTGAAGTGGTAGCACACCAAGACTGATATAGGCCCCTGTTGTAATCAGAGGTCTGATTTGGGGTCAGGGGGGACTGTGGCATCACTGGCAATATTGTGGTCTGATGACCACTACTCCAATTTCTTGAGCAGATGGGGCTAGTCAGTACCAAGTTTTTGGGAGTTGGAGAAGAAGCCAAAACAATGAGTATCAGGGCAGGGGTGAGGGTAAGGAGAGAGACTATAACTCTGTAACCGTGCAACTCTCCTGTATCTAGAGTTGTTTGGGCTTAGGAGCATAGATGAATCCTATACTACCTCTACTGGGTGGGTCTAGGACACCTCTATTATTCCCAGGCTCTCTTCTCAGCCTAAGAGAGGACATTTGACCCTTCTAGCAGCAGGATATCTGTATCTTTAGCAGAAATAAGTCAGGATGGATGACTGCTGCTGTATGCCATTCTAAATCTGAGAGTCCTTTCATAATCACCTTGGTGTACTCCTAAGGCCCATGGCACAGGTGCAGAGTCTGAAGGTCTAAGATTTTATAGACACATCTGGGGGGATGACATTGGACAAGCAGATTACCTCCCTGAGCCTCAGAATTTCTTTCAGTGAAGTTGATCTTGGGTTAGGAGGAAAGTAAGTTCCTATAATATTTAAAATATATCCTAAATAAAGACAAATTATTATCTTTTTTTTTTGTTCCCATTGCCTTTACTATATTAAAATATGATTTAAATGTGAATGCCTTGCTTAGGATTGTACATTTCTGCACATCCTCTTTTTATCTCCATGTAGCCACATTCTATGTTTTCAGGCCTGGATCAAACCAGAATGCCAAATGAAGATCTTAGGACAAGCACATAATTGTTGATATCTGCTCTTATGGCTCGTCCAGTCTCTATTCAATCATTTTCCTTTTTATTCATTCAGTAAACTTGTATTAAACTCTTACTATGTCTCAATTACTGGGCTAGACATTGGACATGTAGAGATGGAAGACACTGCTTACTATCAAATAGCTTTGCAAAATTGTGTGCAGTATGTTGGGGGGAGTTGGGAGAGTTTAAAAAATTATTCTTTTAGATATTTGGAATTGATCCTACAGAATAACAGCAAGTCTTTTCATATAAATGATCTAATTTCATGTTCTCATCATTGGACACATCCAGGAGGAAGATACTAGGAGCTGTATTTACACATGGTAGAAATGAAGGTTCACAAATACAAAGTAAATCGCTCCAGGTTACATAATTAGTGCGTGGTAGAGTGAGGAATCACACTCTGAACTCCTAATTCCAGGTACGATGCATTTGCAGCACATGGTGGCAGCTCCAGGGCTCAGCTGTCAGATGCAACCATCTGCGTACACACACATACACACACACACACACACACACACTCTCTTAAAGTTACTGATGTGAATATTTAATGGGTGACCATTCCTAAGGGTTGAGTGGAGAAGTTGTTAGCAGAACATTCTGTACATTTTGCCAGCCAGCATTCCAAGAGGTCCTTTCTGGAGCTGAGGATAACAGATCTGAGTTTCTATTTCCTGCTGAGAGGGCATTTAGTGGCAGCAGCTGGGGCTGGTCCAGGGCTCAGTCTGGCTTTCTGGCCAGGGGATACGGGAGTCAAGATCTACAGCAGTAGATCTTGGGACTGTTGCCAGAAGTGAAGTATGAACTTCCGCTCTCTGAAGAATATTGCCTGCCAGAGAGGTAAAAGTAATTACTTGTCCTTGCTAATTGAATTCTGAACTTTAAAGTAGAGGTTCTGACTTAGGTTAACATGACACGGGCCAATTTAAATTTTTAACTTAAAGGAAAAAAATGGCAATGAACCTTGGTACTTAGAATGTGGCAGATTGAGTTCCTCAGGGCTGGAGCCAATTTGCACAACTTCTGCATGTGCTGGCCTCCTGCAGAAGTCTTCAGCATGCCCTGCTTGTAACCTTGACTAATGCAAAAGGGTTACCTGACTGAAAGGCAGGAAATTATTTCAGTCAATTTCATTCTGTAGGCTTTTTCTCCCTGAACTTGTGTTAAAGTGGTTTTTATTTTTTTTATTTACTATCTTTAGGTAACAGTTTTAATAGCTAAAATTCATGGAGTGCTTACTATTTGTTAAGCGCAGTTCTAAAAAAAGAGTGTGTGTGTGTGTGTGTGTGTGTATGTGTGTATATATATATATATATATATATATATATATATATATATAAGAAGTATATAGGCACTATTTTCACCATTCTGCAGCTGAGTTATCTGAGGCACAGAGAGGTTAAGTAATTTGCCCAAAGCCACAGGTAGGAAAGTGTCAAGGCCAGGATTTGAACTCACAACAGTCTGGCTCTGGAGTGTTCATGTTGAGCCTCTCAGGGTATTGCCCAGTTTGGAGATACCATGAGACCTCTCCTGCCAAGGATGTGGTTTAACCAGATGTCCTGGGCCAGTCTGGACTCCAGTTTTTTGAAAGCTTAATGATGAGAGGCTGGAAAGTGCCTGACCTGACTTTGGCAGGTCACCTCCTAGTCCGGGAATCACACGTCCCACACAAGATGTCCTTTATGATATAACCCAGAAATAACCATCTTTGGGAAGAAATTGATATCAGACTTACGTGTGATTGTCTCACAGGTATTTTAACCAACTTTCTGTTGCTTTTCTTCTCATACGCCTTGGTGAAGGTAGGAAGACCCAGGGGCAGATTGGACTTCCTGCTAGTTTAGAAACTGGAATTCTAGAATGTTTTCTATTGATGTAAGTATGATGCTGTTTATTTCCCAAGCTAACAATAAGTGGGCATACTGGGCACGTAAGTCTTTCTCTTGTTGGAGTAATTTGGGCATGGCCTAAGTAGACTGAATATATAGGTGACATGGTCACCAAGTTGGAATTCACTGGCAATCGTAGGAATTGCTACGACTTAGTTTGCATGAAACCTGCTGTCAGAGGGTTAAGAATGGAGTGAAGAATATTTCTTGCAACAAAAGAGTTTCTCTGTGAAAATACTCTTTCTCTCTCTCTCTCTTTTTTTTTTGAGACAAAATCTCGCTCTTGTTGCCCAGGCTGGAGTGCAATGGCATGATCTAGGCTCACTGCAACCTCTGCCACCTGGGTTTAAGCGATTCTCCTGCCTCAGCCTCCTGAATAGCTGGGACTACAGGTGAAAATACTCTCTTTAAGAGGAATCATTTTTTGATACTGCCTTACCTTTTGATAACATTTAAAACATTATTATCATTATTATTTAAAAAAATGAATCTTGGTTGTAAATCTCTGAGTGAGTGCTCACTGTTGCCAGTTGAGGGAAACCTTTGGGAAAGCCAATAATTAATATCTTGAGGGTTCTATTTCCCACCGGTAAAATGTGGTAATAATATTGACCTCATGAATTATTGGAGTGTTCAATTGCAGTCTGATCTTCGACTGAAAAAAAATCTTCCTCCACAATTAGAACGTTGCAGCATTTTCATCCTAGACAGAAGCCTTTGTAATTTGGTTTCATTTGCAACATCTCCATCCTCTTAGGTACTGTCTCTTTACCCTGACACTCCAAACTGGTTTAGTTAGACATCAAGATGTCTCTGAAGGCCATGGGACCATTAATGCCAAGGCTTAATTAAATGACAAGTTCAATTCCAACAATACTGATTTACTTGCTGTGGGAAAAGTGCCAAACCTAGAATCGGTTTAATTGAACTTAAGTGATGCCCTGTTTATTCACCACCTACCAAATAGCACTCTGTGTATGTGTGTGTGTTTGTGTGTGTGCGTTCACATGTGCACATGCGTGAGTATGCATACTTTAAAAACGATACAAATATAGCATATCAATACATATATAGGTCAACTGAAAGCATAATTTTCATGTATGCTGCTAGAATTTTATACCACTGTTGCCACCTCAAACTGTGGGTGGCAGCAGAGACTTGGGAAATATCTTCTGTGCAACTCAGATGACTTTCTGGGGCTACTAATGGTGAGTAAGCACTAAGTAATAAGAAAGTTGGATCTTTATTTTTGAACTACAATGAACTTTTCTTTATCATTTCCCTTCATTCTGGTGGTCAAAGATGGTGAAAGAGGCCTGTGGTCAGGGACCCTCACTGACATGTTGTCTTTTTAAACAGGCTTTTCATTATTTTGGGCCAATTACTTTCTCTCTTATTGGAGATTGTGAGCACTCCCAAAGGAATTGTTTTCTCTGGCTGATGTTATTTGTATACATCTGACCAGTTTGGCTTTTGTTTTCCTTTGCACCATAAAGTGCTTCCTAAAGCTAATGGTGGACTAGTCTATTGAACTTGGCCTAACTCTTCAGTCTTTTGTGCACAGGTCTATTCTTTTGACATGGCCAGTGACCAAGGTTGTCCCAGTTCACAGGATCAGTGAATTCATGTGACTTTGTTTCCACCTGAGAAGGACAGGTGTAATTTGGCCTTTGCCTTGGCCTCTAGTTCCTGGCTGAACATGAAAGAGGCACACTGGATGTGAAATCCCACTTTCTCTCCTCTAAGTATTCCTCCTTGAGGCACAGGAGAGCAGGGGATGCCTTTGTGGCTTCAGAAAAGATTGGCAAAAGTGAAAAATGGTGACAACTACTGCTGGTGGGGATGGGGGGAAGTATACTCTCATATACTATGGGAAACATCTAATGAAGTAAAAGAATATGCAGACCTTTAACGTACTCCCTAACTACTGCATATGTGTTCTGATCCCGTTTATGTGAAATTGTGTCTCTCTGTATGTTTATAAAGGAATTCGAATAAAAGATAAAAGAATTTAATCTGTATTGTGATTGCTTCTATTCTATTGTTTGGTGAAAAAAAGCAAGTCATATATTAAAAGTATGAGACTAAGGAAAATCCAGTGACTAAGTTTTTCTCTCTATATAAATGCTTGAGTAAATTTAGATGAGTGAGTCTGAAGGTATGAAGTGACACATAGCAGCCAATTAATTCTATGCCGTTTGGGACAAGGGGTGAAAGTTAGATGGAGTGGAGGTGGTGTGGTAGAGCTGGGAGGCGATTAGCTCTTTATAGAACTCTGTATTCTTTCACCTTATAAACACATATAGATGGCTTTTATAATTTAAAAAGCCTCACAATGAATAAAAAATTCAAGTTACTCAAATTACATAATTTGATGCATCCTTCCCTTCCCAGTCCAAGAAGTTTGAAAAGACTGCTTAAAAACAGGCTGACAATGTCTCCCGGATGGAGAGAGTATTAAAAAAAAAAAAACCAAAAAAAAAAAAAAAAGAGTCATTATGGGCTGATTCAAAGATTCACAATTTCCTTGGTATTTATTATGCCTAAAATTTTCATATCAGGTTGGGTTATACATAGTTATATCTTTAATAACTACACATAGTTAAGAATGTCTTTATTGATTGTTTTGCTCTTTATTTCTCCAGAATGCAATTCTTTCTTTTGGTTCTATATATGTTTCCAAGCAAGTATCATAGGCATTTCTAGGTCTGAGACAGCAAAGGGAAGGGCAAATAAAGGCATATGGGTAACCATAAAGATGATTCAAGTCATTTTATTTGAACTCCCACCAGCCAAACCCCTTGTCTCCTTTTCTATCTCTCTCTCTCCTTCCCTTCCTCAAATATTTATTAAGCACTTATTATGACACAGATACTGTACTAGATCCCGAAGATACAAAACCGAGGCTGGAGTTCCTGTGGGTGTGTGTATGGGGGAGGGTAGAGGACTCAGCTCTCTCCTCTGGGGCCTCATTAACATTTCCTTCTGTAGCCAAGGCACTGTAGTCTGTCCTACTTGGCCAAGCCAAGCTGCTACTTCTCCTGCTCCTGCAGCTTGGGTCCCATTGGTGAGGACCACTGACTGCCTCTGATTGCTGTTTTCAGCTGTTTCAGTCTTCCATCAATCATGCCACCTATAGGGTGGGTGACTGGAGCTGTGTTGTGCTGTAGAGCTAGACCCTCACAGCATCCCTATCTCTGTCTGGTTCCACCCAGTTTGTACCTCACCCTCTAGGGAAGCAGGGTATTTCCTATTGACGTGCTGGAGAGTCTCTTCCCAGCTCCACAAAACTGTGCTGGTGTCATCACCTGCATTGCCTTGCATGCAAATCCATTGATCTTTCCCCACTTAAGCCCTCATTTTAAATATATATATTTAAAATTAAAAATTTATGTCCATGTCTTTTTTGCTCTAGGATATTATTGGTGTGCCTTATTAGCAGGACAGCTGATAGGGGCTCCATTTGTTTCTTTACTAATTGACTTCCTAGGTCAGGAGTAAAGCTTGAGGATTAGTGAAATTTGCTATCAGAGGACATTACCTTGCCTTCGGAAGCTTCTGGCTTGTCTTAAGTTGGCAGTGTTTTAAATTTTTTTTTTAATTTTGTTAGAGAACAATACTTCTGTGTGATTCCAATTTTCTCTGATTTCTTAGTTTCTATAATTCAATCATTCATTCAACTACTGTATTTTGAATATACTGTGAAAAGTACAATAGCAGAAAGAGGATGAAGGTAAAAGAATGGCAATGTATGTCCTTGGCCCTGGCTTCTCTGAGCTTAAAATTTATGCACCTCAACAGGACAAGTAATCACAGAAGGTTATGTGATTAAGTAAAAAAGTGAATGACATGGCCATTGCTGATGGAGCGCAGAGAATAGGGAAAAATCCTTTGGGTTAGAAGATTCAGGAAAGGCCCCAGGAAAGAGATGAGACTTGAATTTGGCCTTGCAGAATAGAAGAATAGATTTGGATTCTAGGCTATTTTAAATGATAAATATTTCTAATAGTATCTGTGACTTTTATGTAAAAATTCTGAGATGAGATCAATTCTGGGAATTTATCTGAGAAGAGAAATTTCAGAGTAGCTATTATTTCTGGAAACTTACCATTACTAGTCCCCTAGAACTCATGTGCTATTTTCCGGTGGGTTGCAAGAGCCCTGGGGTTAGCTTGAGTGAATGCTTTGTGTTCTATGAAAAGTTTCATCATGTGGGGGCAGAAGCAATGATTTTGTAAGAATACCAGGTGGCTAGACAGAGAGCTTGGGTTGATGTTCAAGTTGAGGCTGTATTTCCCTCTGTCCATGTTTCCCTTCCAGCATGTTAGCTGTAGTTTGTAAATTAAACCCAAGTCTAGAAAAAAATAGAAACACTGCATATTTTCCAGCCAGGAGTGGTATCAGTGATGCCTTCTATGGAATTCCAAAGACAGTATTTCTAATGAGGTGGTAGAAGAGAAGAATATTGGCATGGTAATGTGAAGGGACAAGAAAATAAAAGATGCTAGGGAGGAGGAAGGAGGAATACACTCTTCTGGGAGAAAGTGTGTATTTTCTCTTTCTAGGTCTGTGACAATTTATCATAGTCTCAGAGAGAATATCTTTCTTGAATAATGTTCTTTAATGTACTCTTGTATTTCTTAGAAAAAATATTATAATCTCATTGAACATTCATTCCCAGTTGGAGACTGCAGATTTTTGTCTGCATCTCAGGCTCACTCTTGGGTGTATGTACTCGTGGTATAAAAGTGGATGGATATTTGTATCATTTAAATTGTGATTTCTCCTTCTTTATGATGTCTTTCTTTCTGTTGTGTGCATACAGTTGAATTCATATAAGTAAATCTGTATCTGATACATTTACACTGTAATCTATTACAAGGTGATTATTTCAATTTTGGTTGGGGGAGTCACTGACTCCTTTGAGAATTTGTGAAAAACTGTGTATCTTTCCCTGAAAAAAATGTACCTATGTATCTACTTAAACAAAATAATGGCGTATTATTTCAGGGCATCCGTAGTCTATTTGTAGATGCCTGGGCACAGATTGCCCTCATGTCAAAAGAGGGAAAGCTTTCTCCCACTTGGCTCAAAGAGAGCTGAGGGAGCAGACAGAGTTCATCAGCAATGAGAGATACTAAAGTGGTAGAGAAATAGGGGTTAAAATGCATTGGCAGCTCCAAAGGCCTGAGGAGAGGCATGGTGCCAGGGACCACAAATTGCTGAAGAACCTGAACTCCAGGAAACCTGGACAGGAATGTTGTAGTACCGACCCAATTTCTGCAATCCAAAGCAAACGCAAGCAAAGGCTTTTCTAGTCTGTTGTCCAACAAGTTCCTGTCTTACAGCCACAAGTTTATTGCCTCTGACTTTTGGGGAATGGGAGATTATGTAGGAATTTCTCCAGGACTTGGGCCAGATCAAAATGAACAGAAGGAGTGAGTTGGTATCTGAGCACCAATAATGCTGGGTGAAGCCTGAGCCAAAGACTTCTCAGGCTGTGATCTGGGTCCTTGGTATGAGTGGTTTCACCTTGGGCCAAGGTATCATTCCATCACAATCATTAAGAGAGTTACAGGCATTTCTTATCTGTCCCTTGTTTTTTATTTTGTTTATAAGATTAAAAATGTTTGTGTTCCTTATTTAATTAAACTACAAGATAAGAAGTGTCGATGTTGCTCAAGAAAGAACAGCTCATTCTAAAAGAAAATTGCCAGCCATGCATATCTCCAAGAGGAGGGAAAGAGAAGAAATTAACCCTGAGCCAATTTGAACATTTTAAGAGAGTAAGTATCCAGTGGTAATACACTTATAGAAAGCTATTCAAGCCTAGTGCCATTTAGCATTAAATAATATAGTCAACTTCCATTTTTCTAGATAAGAGTCTTCAAACTATGGCCTACAGGCCAAATCTGGCTTGCAGTTGAGTAGCTGTCACACAGACCATACAGACCATGAAGGCTAAGATAAACTCTATGGCTTTTTATAGAAAAAGTTCTTCAACTCTTGTTTCAGCTGATGAAGCAAAATTCTAACATTCCGGTTTTTTCATATAAGGGGAGAATATAGTGGTTAGGCCAATGCAAATGTTATCTGCTTGATAGGTTTATTCTTATCACAAAATTATAAGCTGCCATTCTGTATACGTTCCTTGGAGGCTCTGTTAGTCTGAGTTGGTAATGTTAAGTCTGACCACTGTTGGAACACTGTTTCTGAGCATGAAGTTGAGGGTAAGATTAGGGTCTGAAATGAATTCATTAATTCCATGCCTCTCCTTGGTGACTATAGTGGTTTGAATATGGGTTGACACTCATGTTGAAATTTTATTCCTAATATAAGGGTGTTGAGAGGTGGTGGGCCCTTTAAAAGGTGTTTGGGTTGTGAAGAAGAGCAGATGTTAATGCCTCTCAGGACTGGATTAATTTTCATGGGACTGGATTAATTACTGAATGCAAGAGTGTCTTGTTGTAAAGCAGAGGCTTCCCTGTATATTTTGTCTCTTTTGCACATGTTCCCTCACCCTCTGCTTTTCTGCCATGTTATGATGCAGTATGAAAGCCCTCACCAGAAGCTGCCACCATGCTTTTGGACTTCCAACTCTCCAAAACTGAGCCAAATAAACTTCTGTTCTCTATGGACTACCCAGCCTTAGGTATTCTGTTATAGCAATGGAAAACAGACTGAGACAGTGACCCATGGGAGGGAGGGCCACCTTACATTCCCTGGATGATTGCTCTTACATCTGTGGGAACTGATGGCCTCTTTCCTATAAAAGTCTACAGCTCCATTTCAACTTTTCAACTACTTGCTTTAGCGATTTAGAGCAGGTTGAAATATCTGAATTGGTATATTTAGCTCTCTCTTTTTTAAATAATCTCTCTCCTTTCTTTTGAAAATAAGTGTAGCCAGTGTCTTTTGCAGTCATACAAATCCGTGCTAGATTAGAAAAGTACAGTAGATCTGGGATTCTCCCAGTAGAGCTTGCAATTACTCTTCAATTCATTCAGCCCTGTTTCCCCAAACTACCTCCATTGGCTTAGAGTAGATTTAAGGACATGTGTTCCTTTGATCACAATTAAATGAAGTGACTATGGGATATTTACATGGAGCTTTAAAAAAATTTATGTACGTAACACCAGTGGCATCTAGTAGTTTACTTATTGCATTTTAAAATTCGAGCACTGTATTATTCATAGTTGGTCAGAAATCCATAATGCATGAACCTCCTCCAGTGCATGCTTGCTTATATGTATATTTGACTCTCCAATTTCCCGAGGTTGTCCCTGGGAAGTGCTGACACCCATTGCATACATAAACACTTCTTAATTATGTGGCCTTTCTGCAGATGGTATGGCTTTTTTTCTGAGGATCTCAGAACAATTTGTAGGTATGATCCCATCAGTTCCTGTAAAATGATGAAGAGTATGTTAGAGATGGATGCTGTCACCTGGACTTTACAGCTTAGGGGATGGAGACACAGATCATTTAAATGGGAAACATCAAGCGCATGGCCTTTCAGCACAGTGGGGCAGAGAATGAAAGACAGATTCCCAGCACTAGATCAATCAATCAGCCAATCAGTATTTATTGAGTGCATATCCTTGGCTCAGCATGGGGCTAGTTGCTGCGCTAGACCATTTTATGTCTTGCTTATATGATTTGGGTCTTCTGCCATTTTGAAGAAAATATTATCTGTCAGTGAATTTTCTTGAATATAAGCTGTAAATTGAGAGGGAATAAGCAGGAAGGAATTATGAGATGAGAAGGGTGGGTGGGTGGGAATATAGAGTCACCTTTGGAAGGCAAGTATCCTCCGAATGTGATGATATTGAAGACTTTTTATTCTAAGACCGTTTTCAAGGCAATGAATAAAGCACAGCAATGTTCCAGCATTAACATTAGCTCGTTAAGTACACTTCTGTTATCTCTCATCCAGTTGATTTTCTGGCTGAGCCTAACTATCAGTGCCCAAACCACGACCACTATTCATCACGGTGTTTGTGGGGCGTGTGTGTGTGTGCATGTGTGTGTGTCACAGAGTCTCAATGTGTCACCCAGGCTGAAGTGCAGTTGCACAATCTTGGCTCACTGCAACCTCTACCTCCTGGGTCAAATGATTCTCCTGACTCAGTCTCCTGAGTAGCTGGGACTACAGGCACGTGTCACCACCCCTGGCTAATTTTAGTAGAGATGGGGTTTCACCATGCTGGCCAGGCTGGTCTTGAACTCGTGACCTGAGGTGATCTGCCCATTTTGTTCTACCAAATGCTGGGATTACAGGTGTGAGCCACTGTGCTCAGCCACAGTATTGATTAGATAATGTTTTTGTGCATTTTAAATACAGCTGGAAATTAAACAATTTAAAGTTGATGCTTTTGAAAAAATGATAAATATTGAACCAAAAGTATCTTGCCATAATGTCATTTGACCCTTACTACCATCTTAATAAGGATAATTTATTTTTTACATTTTCATAGAGACAGGATTTCACTCTGTCACCCAGGCTAGAGTATAGTGACATGATCATAGCTCACTGAAGCCTCAAACTCCTGTGCCGGAGGGAGACTCCTGCCTCTTAGCCTTCTGAGTAGCTAGGATTACAGGCACATGCCATCACACATGGCTAATTAAAAAACAAAACAAAACAAACTTTTTTGTAGAGAATAGGGTCTTGCCGTGTTGCTCAGGCTGGGCTGTAACTCTGGCCTCAAGTGATCCTTTTCCCTTGGCCTCCCAGTCCCATCTGGGATTATAGGCATGAGCCACTATGCCCAGTCTTAACAAGGATACTTTAAAGAACAGTATAAAAATGAAGCCCAGGAGAAGGACTTAAATCATATAGTTGTGTGACTGCTAACGAATTATCTAAGATGCTCATCTATTTTTATAAACTAGAAACTAAAGAACAGAGACATGAAGTATCTTGGCCCAGACACACAGCGAGGTAGAGGCAGACTATGATTAGAAATTCAAGTATATGGACTTTCAATCTGGGTCCCTTTCCACATCTCTTAAACTTTGATCCTTGGTAGAGGATGCAGAGCAATCAAACTGATGTCTCCAGCCTCAATCCTATCCCTGTTAATTGGTTAATTAGTGCAAGTTTTGGGAAATCATCTTCTTGGACAGAATCATGAATTTCTCTCAGTTACATTGATGTTCTTTATTCGGTAGCATAAATATTCTCAGAGACTGTGTATTGAGCTTGAGAGAGAGCCAGAATTCCCTGCTGCCAAATTCTCCAAAAATCCCTTACAGGCATTAACTGGAACCTGGGATGCTGCATTAGTAGGTGATAGCAACTGCTTAATGAGGTGACCCTGTGCAGTGTGATAAATAGAGAGTTCCGTTGGGAACCTTATCTCCTCAGGAACTCACCCACTCTCAAGACAAATGCAAAGGGCACAGTGGGCAGTCAAAGAGGCAGGGTGAATTAGTGTCAAGGAACATCTTTAATTCATGGGAGTCGTACATCAGAGGGAACTCAGCATGGCTTAGTTTTGTCACAGGAATAAAATGAGAAGCCCTGAAAAGTTGGCACTTTGTCAAAATGCCATTTATGAGTTCTGCAGTGCATACTCTGCACTTGATGCAAAACTGGCTGGTTCACTTGGAAGTTGTTTATGAACTTCAGTGGGTACCTATCTATGGAAACTTCTCCCAATAAGGCACATGGTTAGGCAGCTCAGCATTTCTTCTTTTCCAGGGGAGAAAACTGGAGATTTATTTTTAAATTTCCCAAACTGTAGGAGCAACTATAGGGAGAATGGCTATTTTTGGACTAGAGGTCTCCCAACATTTAGTGCAAGGGACTTGTGCAAATCAATAGTGGCGAAAGTCCTTGCAGCTGGTCTACTGGCAGTTCCTAAACCATCCCCATCCCTGTCAGGTGGTGGCCTGGATGTTAGTATATCCATACACTGAAGTATGTTTCAAAGAGGCCCCCTGCCCCCCAACTCAGTAACTCACAGCCAAGGCTTGCAGTGGGGCCTCAGGGAGACATGGGCTTCACTCCTGGTTCTACCATTTATGTATCTGCATCCATTTTCCTCCTTTCTGAAACTGTAGTAATAATACCTTTATTACAGAGCTACTATGAGGAGGAAATTAAACACAAATCTATGTCAATGTGCCTGATGCAGAGGAGTGCTCTCCCATGCTAAGTCCACTCCCATTCAGATCATTAATGGTGTGGTCCTAGTATCAATTGTCACCTCTTCTGTCTGCAGTAGTAAGAGGTCAGCTGCTAGTCAAAACCTCATAAAGTTTCTTTGGCATTAATAGCCTCATTTCCTCACATGTAAATTGGAGGCACAGTGGAATTTGCACCACATAAATGTTATGATACGGACTTTGCAGAAAGAGAAGAAGGAAGAGAGGAGGATAGAGAGAATCTAAATATGGATGCCTCCATTCACATTCCCACTCAGTGAGCATAAACCATGAAGTCAGAATGACAGGGGAGGTGTGAATCTGATGTTACTCCAGTGGATCTCAACTGCTTCAGTTGTTGCATCCTATATAGGGTATAAGTGGTCCATGTTAGCTGTATGATTCTGGTACAAAATTTTATGTGTGTGTGCATAAAATGTGCACACATATATTTTTCTAATGACATGGCTCCTTAACACAACCAACTCTCTGATTGGATGTTTCATCAAAGAAACAGCCCCTTTTTCTAATGCTGTGCCATGCTTATTGAAAGATAGTATTATGCTGGTCTTTAACAAACTGTCTTTTTGGAGAATGTTTTCCAAGAAAACTGTAATGATGGGCAATGTCTCTCTTTTTTTCTGACATTAGCACATATTCCCCAATGAGAAAACTCTGCTATAAATCTCTCCAAGCCTACCAGGGTTATTGTGAGGATCAGGTGAGATAATAGGTATGAAAGAGCTGTGAAAAGGATAAGGCTGCAGACAGATACAAGATGCTGTTGTTAGTAATGACTTCTTGATTATAACTTTTCTTTCAGGCTTTGGGTGTATGGATCAAAGTGGAATATTTTGCTTTTATTTTCATGGACTTGATTTTTCAACCAAAGCTATCAGAATGCTCAGTGAAAAGGATTATGAAGGATCTTCAGGGAAAATGGCTACCTTGCCTTTAGTTGGTCATGTCACTGTTATTAAACAATTGCGATTAGAGACACCTGTGAAGCATTCTGATTAAGGGCCTTGGATAAAGATTGAAAATTGACCATTTTCAATTAGCTCTGCAGGTGCATCTGACATCGGAAAGAAAGGGAATAAAGTGTGTGTGTGTGTGTGTGTGTGTGTGTGTGTGTGTTTCAATGAGAATCAAAAGGAGAAAATACAATTCTTGCATGAAACTCCTGAGAAGTCTCTTTTATTGTTAATGTCTCACTCTAATTCTAGTGCAGAAATGTTTGACGCAGACAAACATATGAAAAAGTGTCTTTTCATATGATTTATCTCATGGCCTAGGATTTATTACTCATTACAAATTTCTACGTCTTAGTGATCGTAGATACTAGTAAGGAGCTTACCCCTACCCTGAAAAGGGAGGGAGTAGAGAGGTTATCTCTATCTCGAGACAATGAGAGCCTCCCCTAGGGAAGCTGTGGTTTCTGTTTGAAAGATGAAGGCCATATGAGGTGTAAGAAAATGGCCGCATTGCATCCAAGCAGGCATAGGGTAACAAGATAGGCAGAGGTAAACAGCCTAGATGACACGGTGGGATTGGGGCACAAGTGCACAGTCCCATGTCTTATATAATAATAGCCATGTAAATATAACATAGAGAAGCTCACCACCTGGCTCTCAGCACATTGTGTGGTATATGAATTTAACACCGACACGGTGGAGATGCTGCTGAATAAGGCCATGTCTCATTTACCTACTGTCTCTCATGTGTTCTTCCAGCTCACTGCCCCACATCCACCCACTTGCCTTGGACCTTACCTGGGGCTGGACCTCAACCCTGAGCATGACATGGGGCAATCTGCAGAAAAGGACCCAAAGGAATACATAACCTGGCCTTGCATCATTGCTCCCCTATTTGAAAAATATCAGAAAATTGCTATTTGCTAATTTTGGAATTTTTAGTGGTAATTTGAAAGTTCTCTATAGATGAATGCAAAACAAAACAGCAACAGCCCCTTTTCAGAGATAAACAAGCTAGTGAGAAAAGTGATGATTTAGATTTGGATGGTTTTGGAATTCCCTAATTTTTTACATGAGCCTTGTCCTAAATTTTCAGAACTCTGTAAGTTTTAACCATTGCAGGTCAGTTTTAGGGGTTGGTAGTTTTTAAGGAGTTCAGATAAATTCTGGTTACTAAGTTGAGTTTCTAAATGTTTAGATCTATTGCTATTCAAAGCTGTTTGTTATCTATGACTCCTCCTTGGTGTAATTCTCTCATGGATAATTGCTTTCTTGGAAAGAAAATGGATTTTCAAAGAATAAGGTTGAGCCTCATAGAGATTTTTCTTGATTTTCAACAATGTTGGCTTAGGAAAAGCCAAACCAAAATAAAAACACAACTTCTAGGAAGCAGGTACTGTATTTCAAGGTCACTGTGGAACTGAGATGAATGAAAGGAGGGTATCCATCATGGAAATGGTAATTATAGAGAACTGAAGCCACATTGTGAGGTAAGGGGAATACAAGTAGCAAATATGAGCCAGAAACTCAACCAGGGTGGGACCCAGTGTCAGAAACAAAGGTCAAACCAGAGTCAGTGAAACCAGAGTTCTGGGATGCTTTAGGGCTCAGGAGTCCTCTCTAATGAGCTTCATGACAGAGCTAGGTTTACATCCTGGCTCTTCTACTTGCTGTGTGAGTATGATTGAGTTACTTAACATCTCTGATCCTCAAAAGTCTTATCTATCAATTATGTTAATTAATAATTACCATGCATGAGAGACCTGCTGGTATAATTAATATTTATGTTAATATTATTACCATTCGGTCCTCCGCCTCTCTTAATAGGAGACATTGGCCAGTTGTCTTGGGCATATGGGTGAGGCCAGCCTGAGAGACAGATATGAATGGACCAGTCACTCTGCTCTTGTTAGAATTGTTTCTCTCACAAGTGACTACTCTACCTTGTCAGTTAAACCCTGGCAGGATATTTCACGTTAGTGAATCTCCATGACAGCTCCATTTGACTTCATCTCCTCTGCATCAACACCAGCTTGATATTCTCATTAATGGAGCATTTGCTTAGGAATTATTTTCCAGAGGAATTTAGTTACTAATCCCCATTGTGATAGCAAAATCAACAAGGAGCCCCTTGAGTCAGTTGTGGTCTCAGCAGGAAACAGATGGCACACTGAAATTGGATAATTTGTAGAGTTTAATAAAGAAATTGTTTAGGAAAGTGGGGCCAAAATGTAGAGAAGCAACTATGGGTAGTGTGGAAGCTGAGGGCTAGACACTGCCATGTACTCTTCCCATTCCTACCCAGAGAAGAGAGAAAGTGGAGGGAGAGGTCATCAGTATCTAGAGACAGAGACAGCCAGCGCTCCCCTGGAGGAGCTAAGTGTTCTCTGCCTGAAGGATGCAGATCATCTGGGGCAACCTGCCAAAAAGAAACTGAAGGAACACAGAGCTCAGCCTTGCCCTCTTGCCTCCCTGTGTTCTCCTGATTGTTCGGCCCTTTGGTCAAATCCAATGGAAAGGCAGAGAGCAAAGGAAATTTTGCTGATGATTTGGTCTGTTCAGGTCAGCCTCCTGGGGCACAGAGCAGAGTCAGGGGAAGGGTGTTGAGTGCAGCAGGGGAGGCAAAGAGAAGTTCCTCTGCTTACTGTCTTAGAGGCCCTTTGCTGCCAAGTATCGTCACAGTAATTGTGTTGGAGGTCTGTTAGGTCCTGTGTGCATGATGTATTTCCTTTTTTTTTTTTTTTCCTGAGATGGAGGCTCGCTCTATCGCCCAGGCTGGAGTGCAATGGTGTGATCTCTGCTCGCTGCAACCTCTGCCTCCTGGGTTCAGGCAATTTTCTTGCCTTAACCTCCCAAGTAGCTGGGGTTACAGGCGCCCACCACCACGCCTGGCTAAGTTTTGCATTTTTAATAGAGATAGGATTTCACCAATTTGGCTAGATTGGTCTTGAACTCCTGAATTCAAGTGATCCACCAGTGTAGGCCTCCCAAAGTGCTGGGATTACAGCCTGAGCCACTGTGTGGCTGTGTGTGCGACATTTATTACAAAACTAAATTTACTGAATCCTGAATCACCTTACAGAACTTGATGGCACTAATTGGTCAGGCAGTCCTGTGTTCCACTCTGGTTCTACCACTTATTATCTCTTTTACACTCCTACCAAGTCACTTAAATTCTCTCAGCCTCAGTTCCTTTACATGTAAAATGAGAGTAATGAGACCTCCATGACAGAGTTATCACCAAATTCAGTGAAATAACAGAAATAAAAATATATCCAAATATCCATTCTGTATACACATATTATAGAAGATTATACAGAGAGAAACTGGGTTTTTTTCATCCCTCTGTTGTCAAAGAATTATGTTGTATTCCAAGTGAAAAAATTGCAATTCCAGTGAGCAAAAACTAAGACACTTGGAAATCTATGTGGAATTCTACTAAAATATGACTTTGGTTCTCACTAGGGAGCCTAAAACTTTCATTTGATGTTAAGATTGAGTATTAATTTATATCTATGGAAGCCTTGTATGACATTTCCAAATCTGTCTGTAAGATAATGGCTCTAAATGGTTTATGACTTTTAAAAAAATCTAATAAATATAGTAACTTTGTACCTCAGTGTAATGAAAAAAGACATGTTTTGGGATATATCATTCCTCATTGAAATGCATTACTGTTTCTCACCAGCATAAATCTTAGAACTGGAGATCTTATGTCAGCTCATTTCTTAAAGGAGAGTCCCTAAATGAACAGACTACGTGAAGCTGTTCTCCACTGGCCCTTCCAGCCCTGGAAGGTCAGAGCACAGCAGAGACTAGAGTCAAACGGCCCAGGCGTAGGGCCTTTTGAGGAGACATCACACATAGGCATTTTCCCTACTGTACTTAACCTCCTACACTCTCCTCCCACACAGCAATCCATTCAACTCTGCCTCCCTCTCCCGCAGTGTGTTCCTAACAGCCTGTGATGTTATTAAATAAAACATGTGAAGCTGGATTTTCCAAAAAGCAGTTTCTTTTGTACAAAAGTCTAAAAATGAAGCCACATATGAAGCCCAAATTGGGGATTACACATACTCAGAGAATGGTAAGGAGGGGGGAGCGTGGCACGGGAGAACAGGACACCAAGTAGGAGACAAGAATAGGAGCAGTTAAAATGTAGGAACTACTAAGACCCTGATCTAAGGTCAGAAGTGCTTCAGGGAACAGCTTATTTGGCTGCTAGAGCAGAAGCTGGGCTCAGCTCAAATGCCTGTGTTCAACAGCGAAGTTCTCAATCTTTAGAAATTTTTTTCTTCTTCCTTGACCTGCATCTTAGCTAGCATTTACATACTCAGTACTTTCCACAAACATAACCAAGATTTTATGCCAATTCCCACTGCACTATATCCCTTTCTCTTCCCAAGCTGGAATGTAAAGGAAAGGCTTGCCGCAATAGGGATAACCGTACTTCTGTTCCATAATAAATATATAATGATAACCATATCATTCCATAATAAATAGATAATAAATATAATAGTAAACATTCTACAATAAATAATGATAACCATAATAAATATATAAATATTAATAAGTGGGCATGAGCATCCAAAAAAATGTTAGTTTTATCTCAAAACTAAATTCAGACTCTAACCACTTGTCTCCACCTCTACAGCAATCACCTTGGCCAGTGCCACAACTCTGTCTCACTTGGGTTGTTCCAAGTGCCTCCTAACTAGTCTCCCTGCTGCTTCTCCTTCTTGTCTCTCTAGTTTATTCTAAACACAACAGCCACAGTGGTCCTTTGAAAAGCAAGCCAGACCATACTACTCCTAGGTGCAAAATCCTTGCCAGTTCTCCATTTCATTCAGAGTAAAAGCCATAAACTTACACAGATCTATGAGGTCTTCTGTGATCCAACCTGATAGTGTCATCTTCTGCCACTCTCCCACTCACTGTGCTCCAGCCATACTAGTCTCCCTCCTGTTCTTCAGTTAAGAACACTCTCACCTTAGGGCCTTTGCCCCAGTTCTTCCTCCTGTCTGGAAAACTCTTCTCCCATGTGTTTGGATAAATAACTTCCTGGCCTCCAACAGATCTTTATTTGTCACTTTTCCCTCTAGGCCTACCCTGGCCATTTTATTTAAAAGAGCAACACGGTCCATCCCTGCACCTTAGTTCCTGATCCTTATCATCCTGTTTGCTTCCCTTTCCATAGCATAGCACATATCATTTGCCATACTACACATTTGAAAGGTTTATTATGCTTATTATTTTATAGTATAAGCAAGAGTTTTTGCTTGTTTGGTTCATGATTTAGTTCAAGCACAAAAAACATGACAAACAATGAATACATACTATTGCTTGAAAGGTATTTTCTAATTTATTTAGCAGGCATAAACTGAGTATCTACTCTGTGCTTGGTATTGTTCTAGATGCTGAGGCAAATAATGAACAAAGTCAGATATGGTGTCTGTTTTCAGATAGATTAGAGCCTGTTGACGAATCAGAAACATTAACCCAAGAATTGTGGTAAGTACTCCACTTAGCTTTTGTGCTCATAGTTAAGTAAGTAACCTGTCATTCTGAGATTCTGAATAAGAGGAGACATCAAGTATTACTGTCATCAAATAAAAAATAATACAAGTTTGGATATAAGTAAATGTCTCAGTCTGTTCCTGCTGTGATAACACAAAACCTTAGATTGAGTAATTCCAAGTAATAGAAGTTTGTTTTTTAGTTCTAGAGGCTGGGAAATTCAAGATGAAGGCACTGGTAGATTTGGTGCCTGGTGAGGCTCTCTGTTTCAAAGATGGCACCTTATAGCAAGCCTTGAGTATTTCAAAGAGGATGAAGAGCTAAGCAGGTGACCCTGGAAAGAAGAAGGCTGGATCTTAAAATGTAACAAACTGTTCAGATATCACAGTAAGGGAAGAGATAAGGCAGGAAATGTTTGTGGTCAGACACGTAGGTCAGGCTGTGGGCCTAAGGTGGATCTAAGGAGTTACAGAGAGGGAGTCCTGGGCCCAGTTGACCTAGCTTAAAATCATGTCGAGCACAAAGTCTGATGAGCCTTGTTCATGTTCACAAGCAAAAATTAAGCTTTAAACATAAGGTGGTTGCTGGCTTTTGCTTCCTTTCTTAATATAATTGCTTCCTTTGGGGTCATATTTACTGTTGTCTTAAGAGTGATTTGTTAAGGTAATCAGAAACAATGAAAATACTAGTTTGCATTTATAACTGTTGACCCCTAGGCTGCTAAACATAGCAGAATTCCTTGAAACCTGTCAGTGTATCTCACATGTACACTGTATACTAGGTTGTTCACATAGTGATAGACATATACGTCTTCACTGGACCAGAGAAATAAAAAGCACTCCATAGAATTCAGCAGTGGAATTGGATTTTGGCAACTGTTATGGAAATCCTTTAGCTTTTTAAAATGGCCTCTGTGTCTGCCAACCAATAATGCTTTATGCTTGTAAAAAAACTTCATTATTTTAACTAAACATTGTTAGGAATGCTGTGGTACCAGATCCCTGCTGTTAAGCTTGTTTAATTGAGAGGTATACTGTGCATATAATCACTACAGGTGAAAGATGAGAAAACACCAATTAATATCAGAATGAATCTGCTCAATGAACTATAAAACTGACAGTTCTTTTGGAGCCCATTAGGACTACTGTAACCTGCTACCAAAGAACTGCATTTTTATAGTGAAGAATACTTCTCACAGGAGGCTTTCAACTAAACCACAGTATCTTAGATTTTATTTGAGAAAGTCAGTAGCTGTTCCCAACTCTAATCACACATGCTTTGGCCTCCTATAAGTACATCTGGCATTTAGGCTGTGAAATACCTTATGGGGCTTTGAATTCTCTGAGTTACTGATAAATTCACTGAAATGTGTACCAGCCTTTAAAATAAGACCATAAAAAATGTGTCTACATTCCAAGTCATGTAGTTGTTCTGGTTGGAAGAGTATTGAGTAGTCAGGGAGGAAACCTGGACCAAGGTCAGGAGCAGCAATGAGAGGTGACATTGAGTGTTCCTATTATGGCCCTGTAACTTCCTGGACTTTCTGTGACATCATGAGCTTTACACCCCACAACAGGCTTGTGATGGGACAGGGTCCCCATTTGGTAGGTAAAGAAACAGAGACTCAGAGAAGTTAATTAACCTCCTCTAGTCACACAGCTGGAAGAGGTAAGATACAGATGGGATCCAAGGTTTGTCTGACTTGGGTCCAGGCCTGTCTTATTTCACCAATTCCAGCTTTAGGGCTATTGTTTAATGTATGATCTTTTTTTTTTTTTTTTTGAGATGGAGTTTTGCTCTTGTTACCCAGGCTGGAGTGCAATGGCGCGATCTCGGCTCACCGCAACCTCCGCCTCCTGGGTTCAGGCTATTCTCCTGCCTCAGCCTCCTGAGTAGCTCGGATTACAGGCATGTGCCACCATGCCCAGCTACTTTTTTGTATTTTTAGTAGAGACGGGGTTTCACCATGTTGACCAGGATGGTCTTGATCTCTCGACCTCGTGATCCACCCGCCTTGGCCTCCCAAAGTGCTGGGATTACAGGCTTGAGCCACCGCCCCCGACTAAGGTATGATCTTGAGCATATCACACAGCTGCTTTGATTCTCTGTTTTCTCTATTGTAAAATGGAGAAGATACCACAGATACAATCTGCTTCCCAAGGATGATGTTAAATTAAATCTACGTGAAAGCACACTGAAACAGTGTTAAGAGCTTTACAAATAGAAGTCATTGTTGTTATGGAATTGAATGTAATTAGCGTGTTTTTTTTTTTTTTTTACCTGCCTGGAATATATTTGCTGTTGTCTTTTTGGTTCAGAAACATCACTACAGATGGACTCCTGAAGGAACACTGCTAGTCACAAAACATTTAATAGAAGCTTAGGAACTCGCCCTAAACACAGGAACAGGACAGGGAGACTCTTCATGCTTGTTAGGTGGCATGAAAATTATAATATCTCTATGGGCAACTAATTGAACCTATTTCCAAATTAATAGAATTAATGTTTAAGGTAATTTTTTCTTCCTTTTTCTTTCATTTCTTGGAAGGAGGTTATGTTTATGACCTTTTGGAAATTACTTGAGCTCTTGAACTTGTATTTTATTGGTGGAATGATAATAATGATACATACCTCAGAGTGCTTATCCATTTTTTCCACAAATATGCTAAATGCCTACTTAGGCTATACATTGGGCATTGTTTTAGATGCTGGGGAATACAGCAATGAACAGGACAGACAAAAATTCGTACTCACTTATATCCTAGTGATTGATAAAGATAATATATAAATAAGTTAAGAATAAGTAAGATATACAGTATGGTAGATAGTGGTAAATGTGAGGAAGAAAATAAAGCAGGAAGGAGAAAGGAATTATTTGGGTGTTTGTACTCTTAGACCTGCTGGCTGAGAAGCTGCTATGGTTTGAATGAATGTGTCCCTCCAAAATTCCCGTCACAAAGGCTGAGCTCTTTTGACCTAATCACCTCCCAAAGATCCCACCTTTTAATACCAGCATTGGTATTTATGGACTGTTTGCAAATTACCCAGTCTAAGGTGTTTTGTTAGTGGGAACGGACTAAGATAGAAGGCCTCACAGGAAAGTGGAAAGTGGTAATTAGTAATGACTAAAGTAACTGAGACAGGGAGTCATGTGGCTATCTGGAGATAAAAGCATGCCTCATGTGTTGTGTGTGAGTATAGTGTGTAAGGGGGAATCACAAATGAAATAATAAATATCACTCATAGCCGCTACTCAATACTTATTTGCTAACTATGAAGAAATGAAAAATATGATGTGTCCACAGATTCTGTCAAGGGAAATATGAATCCAGAAAGAAGGGCTTTACAAATAGAAATGCAAAGGAAAAAATGAAAGCATGATTCACCTTAAACTGGCAACACTGAGAGTATGAAGAAATGTTGGTGAAATTTTTAATCAATCAGTTGCCAACGGCTAGCCCAGCTCTTTTGCATGCCTGAAGACTTTCTACTGACTTAGTTATTGTTCTGTTGCAAATTAGAATTCAACATGGCCTTGGGTAAATTTTATGAACTGCAGCTCCATTAGAAGTAGCAAGGAGATAGCTTTTAAGGTTGATGTCAAAGAGGACAAGAATCTTTCCTTCAGCCCTTCCTTTGTAGTTGCCTCTCTAACAGGATATTAAGCTTAATGAACCATGGATCTGACCAGCTCTAGCATTCTGTGATTCTTTTCAGTGACTACTATGACTTTTTACTGGACTCTGAGATAGCAAATAGGTTTAGTTCTTGTTTCAACTCTAGTTGGTTGGTAGTGACTGACAGGAGTACAGTTGTGATAAATGCTGAGCCCTATTTGGGCTCATCAGGAAAAGGAGTTGTGATTAATTAGCAATGTCTGCCATGGTGGTAGAGATGGTTGCTCACATTTTCAGACCCTGTACATCTCCATGTACACTCATATGAGAAACTGAGTGAAAACATGGGAAACAAAGCCTTTTGCTACAGACTAATGCTTAAAGACCAAACTCCCCTAGATGTGAAATAACAGAGGCTTATGTATTATAACTTGATACGAAGACTCTTCAAGGAGAAACTGAAAGTTCGTCTGACATTTGCAAAGCATCAGAGATTTGTGAATGAACTCTGGTTATGTTAGAAATAGACAGTAAAGTAATGGGAAATGAGGATAGATCAAGCTTTGATTTATTTGGCCATTTGATACCACCTCTGACAACTTTGTCTACCTTGACATGTCAATAAAGTTATTAAAATGAAATGTGAAAAAAGTATAGTGCACTAGAGCATAACAGAGTCTCATTTCTAAGTCATAGTGCCCAGCCGACCAAGGGAAGCTGAGCCCTAGGCATAGAGAGACTGCTTTAATTCCGGGCTGTCACTCTCCTCTGCTTGACATTTGACAGTGTACTTAAAAGTGCTCCTAAGCACATTAAGGGAAATGAATAAGTAAATAAAAGTTTGCCCCTTTAAAAATAGAAAATATCAGGTGAGGGTTTAATTAACTGCCATAAATTATTCTCAAGCTAACTGTTCAGAGAAGTACCATTTTCACCCTTTGCCTCTGATGAAGGAATATGGTTTAGGTTACTTACAGTTTCACCTTCTAAAAAGGAAGTATGAGGTAGTGAGTTTCCCATCACTGAGAATACTAAGGGATAATTTTCTTTACTACTCTGTTGGAGGTTAGACTAGAAAACTGTTGCTAATCTATCTCCAAAGATGCTTTTCTCGAAGCCATTTATGAAAATGTGTCTTTGGCAAGACTTAGCAAAATGAATAGAGTACTCATTCTTTTCTGTTTTTGAAAAATGTTACCCATTTCTGTATAAACCCATTATTCATGTGAGGGTAAATTAGGCTCATCATGTGGAAATAACGAGCATCCGGGAAAGAACAGTCTAGCGCAGTAAATGTGTATTAACATGGACTATGTGTAAGGAATGGATGGAGCTAGACTCTGTGGGAACTGTGATATTAACATCAACATCATCAAACCTGATGAAGGATAATGTGGCAGATTTGTGAATAATCATAATGAAGGCAGCAGGTAATACGAGATTTGGAATACAAATAAAATACTGTGGGTAGACAAAAGAGGTATTAATTCTGGAAAAACTAAATGTGATAGATGACAAGGAGGACAGTCAAGGAAGGTTTCTTAAAAGGCATTTGAACTGAGATTTCATGAATAGGAGGAGGCTTTTACAAGTAGAGGTGAAAAGGACAGTTTATGCCCAGGGGACTGTGATGACCATGGATCAGAGTTTGGAAAGCAGCGGACATTGTGTGGGAGATGAGACTGGTTTAGGCAACATCACATAGACTTAAATGCCAGGCAGAGGTGACTGAGATTCTTTCACAAGACTGACAGTTTTTGAGACAGGAAGCAGCCAATTGGAACTATGCCAGCAATGTGGATAATGTATATGGTATTCATTTGGGAGAATCTGGCAGACCCACATCTGGCTCCAAGCTACTCTAGTAGCTCATGAAAATTGTAATCTGACCTGGACTATATTTGCTGAGAGAAGGTAGTTTTTGTTGATAGAGGAATAGAAAGGATCATTTTGGCTATGTGGCTGGGTACCCAGAATGTAAGCAGAGTTGGCCTAGAGAAAGGCAAGGTTTTATTCTCAGGTTGTAAATGAGGCCTGAGGCTTTAGTATCAATTTAAGTCCTAGGCTGGGAAATGTTTAAGACATACCAGAGGTTCTGGAGGTGAGCTGGCTGCTCTTGCCCATAGGAAATTAAATCCTGACATCTCAGCAATTCCTAGTCTTCTTGCTAAGCCCCTAGGAAGATGTGACTGAATATGGCTGGGTCTGCACAAGGCACATGACAGTGATTTGTA
This sequence comes from Saimiri boliviensis, assembly GCF_048565385.1. Classification (NCBI taxonomy): domain Eukaryota; kingdom Metazoa; phylum Chordata; class Mammalia; order Primates; family Cebidae; genus Saimiri; species Saimiri boliviensis. The sequence goes on from NC_133460.1 coordinate 43,662,861, forward strand.
TTATGAGGCTAATTAAAAGCTATCGTTGTAGAATGTGTGTGTGTGTGTGTGTGTGTGTGTGTGTGTGTGTAAGTAAGTGGGGGAATCCAAGAGTAGACCTATTTGTTGGTAAATTTGGGACTTCTGCTAAGGACTAAAATGATATCAAATAATCTTTCAATAATGGAATACTTCCTAGTATTTGCCCTGTTTCTGTAAACATCGGAAAGTTCCTGGGGTGGGAGTCAGAGGGGGCAAAGTTCCAGGCAACAGGGACATCACTGTAACAGAGAAAGATAATAATACCTGTTTACTTTGTTTTCTTTTTTTTTTTTTTCTTTTGAGATGGAGTCTCCCTTTGTTGCCCAGGCTGGAGTGCAGTGGCACGGTCTCAGCTCACTGCAACCTCTGCCTCCCAGGTTCCAGCAATTCTCCTGCCTCAGCCTCCTGAGTGACTGAGACTATAGGCGTGCCCTATCATACCCAGCAAATTTTTTAATTTTTTAGTAGAGATGGCGGTTTCACCATACTGGCCAGGCTGGTCTCAAACTCCTGACCTCATGATCCGCCCATCTTGGCCTCCCAAAGTGCTAGGATTACAGGCGTGAGCCACTGCACCTGACTACTTTTTTTCTTTTTAAATCTTTTCTCTTTTGTTTACCCTTGAATAATTCACTAATGTCAACTCCAACATTTGTTACCTGGGTTCCACTAGCCAGCTTGCATCTGGACTTGCTGGATAGGTTTCACATCTGCCACCTTCACGGCAATATTGACCTCCACCACTGCCAAACTCACAGGCTAAAAAAGAATGGAAGAAGCTGGTACCTGGATGGTGCAGAAGTGCCAGAGAAGAAACACTGGATTTGAAAGGTAGCCTGGAGAGCAAGATGGGAGGGGTGGGCACAAATAAAATATGTCACAGGTACTTGGAGAGGGTTGGAGGGAGCTGGGTAACTGGGAGAAGCCTTTCCTAGAAAGTCCAAATTCATACCAGGAGATTACAGTGACAAGGATAAGTCATACTTATCCTTGGGAGGTCAATCTCTGGGAGATTGTAGTAGCTGTTATGTTGGTGAGAACAAAGAATGGTCCCTAGATTTGTAGAAATTATGGGGTTGTGTCCCAGGCAGCTTATCAAGACAAGGATCAGATCAGAGGTTGGCTTATTGCTGAATAATAACTTGCTTCGCCTTTCACAGATTCATACAGTGGTAATTCTGGGAGGGATGCTACCATTTCTAGTCCAGCATCCTTATTAGGCAGGTGAGGACACTCTGGTTGAGTCAGTAAGTGGTGAGGTGAAGAGTACTAGAATTCTTGCCTTTTCATAGAACTATCCATAACCTGTTCTACCGTCCACATTTTTTGGGTCACTGTGGAAAATGCAGGAAAACCTAGATTATAACTCTGCCAAAGCATAATAATTCATTATTGACCTTTGTGATTTTCTCTTTTCTCACCTTTTCTGTCTGCTTCCTAGAATAGTTGTAATGGTCAAATGTGAAGGATGATGTGTGTGAAAGTTGAATTCCAAACTACTGAGCACATACAATGATTGTTCACAGAGACTTAAAGTTGTAAGTGCCTTAGAGCATGTCATCTGATCTCACATATTGAAAGGGAACCTGAGGCCAAGATAACAGAAAAATTTCTCAAGACACATTTAGTGACTTATTGGCTGCTGCCTTAACTTCCTTTTCAAAGTTGGTTTGGTAGAAATTAGCTTACAGTGAAGAGTGGCAGAGCTGCTCCAGAGCCCAGGTGTCCTGACTCCCATCCCTGTGCAATTTTTCTCAACAGGTTAGTGTGGAGTCTGCAAATTTTTCTAGGAATGGGGACTCAGCTCCATCTAAAAAATGCCACTTTACTCTTTATTTGTTCCCCTGGGGGTGCTTAGGGAGCAGGTCTCCATTTTCTGACTGGAGCTCCTGTGTTACAGGGACTAGGAGGGAGGGACACAGTGGGCTTTTCTGTGGGGGGAGGAGACTGGCTCTAGAGGGCAGACTTGAGTTAGTTTGATTTGGATACAAAAGCATTTTCAAAATCTAATCATAAGCAGCAGGGGGAAAACCTATCTAATCATTTGCCTCTATGTCTTTTTACTCATAAATCGGTTGGATCAATAACTATTTAAAATGTGAAAGCCTTTATTTGGCATGCTACTCAAGGAGAAACAGGAATATCATAACCTTTTTTGAGGAACAGTTGAATGATTTTTAGATTAAAAAAAAAGGGCAAATGTGAAAAATCTGGCTTCTTGCCCTATTCTGGGGATCTGGCAATACCATCATGGAGTGTGGAGTTGTGTACTAATTAAAGTATCTTACTGATGACTTGTTTGGATTCCAGGACAGGCACCAGATGTCACTCGGCCCACAGGGTGAAGAGTTACTCATAATTACAATTTGAAGTTGCCCTAGTTGGCAGTAATTTTTCCCCCTTCAGTTGAATAAGTTAATTCACATTGGAAAGTCTATTTCAAAAAATCTTGTTATTTTCCTTCTTCTACCAAAATAAGGTATTTCATTACAGTGCTGACTGGTTCTTAAGGGTTACCCCCAAAAGTTAACCCAGGCTAAAAAGAGTTATTTCAGTCAAACAGGAGCTTTATTACACATGCCTTTTGTGCTGTCTCTGTGCTCTTTCCTGCAGTCCCCTCACTTGTGTCGACTGACTGCCAAGCCATTTTCTTCAGAACGATGCCTCATCCAATTGCAAGAGGCATTTGAACCAGAGCGACTCCATCTTGAATAGGGACTAAGTAGAATGAAGGCATTCTTAGTCACAGGATGTATACAGCTAATGGAACAAGTTAATAACATTTACTGAAGAGACCCAGGACTTAACAGATCCAGGAAATATCCTGATATCTCAATATCTTAAGAACAAAAGCATTCTTTAAGTTTCACTTTACAGAGAATAATACAGATTCTTGTGGAAGACAGTAGTTACACAAAGATTAACAATCCTTTGTTACAAGCCCTTGTAGTAGAACACATCTCCCACATGATTTTTTTTTTTTCGTTATCTTGTATATAAGCAAGCATTGTACCTAAGGCAGATGAATTCTTCCTGTTGCTTTTGGGAATGTCCAGCTCTGCCTATGGAGTAGCCACTCTTTTATTCCTTTACTTTTTTAATAAAGTTGCTTTCAGTTCACTTAGTAGACTTGCTTCAAATTATTTCTTGTGTGAAATCCAGGAACCCCCCTCTTGGGGTCTTGATCAGGATCCCTTTTGGATAACACAATCTTGTACTGACCCTATGCCTGTCTTTACTGATTAGTACTGGAGAGAGACAGCTGTTTTTAGCCAACCATAATCTGGCTTGAATTCACTACTCTGATTGCTCTTGCCCATGAGCATAAATGAGAGGAAAGAAAAAAGCTTTAAGCTTTGGTCAAAGCTGACCTAACTTTATTTCCCAAATAAATATAGATGCTGCTTCAAGTAGAAACAACAGAGCTTTTATAAGTGACTCAGACAGGACTAGGCACTGCAGTACTCAGATTCTACACAGACCTAATTACCTGGTCTACTTTAATAAGGCTAATCCTTCATGGGACCTCAGTAATGAACTTATGATATTGTTTGGGCCTTTAATACTACCTGGATGAATTTTTTAAGTTGTGGTTTTAGAGGTATAATAATTAATAGAATTAGAAGAGAAAAAATACAACATGGAGGTAACTTTATTTGGATGTCCCGAACTGTTGTTTTAGCCCACCCACAGTCAATATTAAGTATAATATACTGACATCACTTTTTGTGTTAGTCTAGCATAAACTAGTAATATCAGTAGGAAACTGACTTTTAAAATCGTTGAAAGCCAGGCACTGGTTTTAATCTTGTTATTTCTTCCCAGTTGTGTGAAGTAGAAAATATATAGATTTTGTGCTGAGAAAGATTTATGCTTCAATTTTTAATCTGAAAAATGGGATAAATAATCTATGCCTTAAAATGTTGCTGTGAGGATTAAAGAAGAAAACTTAGCTTACAGTGACAATGTCAGCTGTCATTGCTGCCGTTGTTATTGTCTTTAACACCCTATACTTATTCTTCAGTATTCTAGTGCTTGAGCACTACTGAGGTCTTCATTCTAATGGTAGTTTTATTTGCGAACAAAAGAAGACATGTTTGTTCTAAAGACTTGCTGACAACTGGTCAAAAGTCCCTTGATTTAACCGAGTGTTTCTCAATGTGTGATCCTCAGATCAGACAGCATTGGCAGTATCACCTGGGAACTTATTCAAAATGCAAATTATCACCCCATCCCAGCCTACTGAATTAGAAGCTCTGGGGACTTTGTAGAAATAATACTTATTAGGTCCTGCCCCACACAGACTGAATCAGAAGCTCTGGGATGGGCCTAGGATTTTAACAGACCCTATAGTGGTTCTGATGAATGCTAAAGTTTGAGAAGCACAGCTCTAAACTGAATTCATCAACGGTAGTTGATCTTTCTTTCTTTGATGATTCTAAATACGTTGCACAAATATGTACAAGACAGGCACCTCTCTAAAATAAAATGGGTACCATCTTGCAGAAGTCTTCTCATGATTCCCAGGTCCCCTCACTCTGGGAAAAGAAGACCTCGCAGTCAGAATGCCTCTCGTGAATCAAATACTCTTCAGTTGGTGTCACTTTCCCTGCCTCCCTTCTAGTACACTGCCACACTAACTGTGAAGATTGCAGCAAAACAAAAAGGAGAAAGACATTAGCAATCACAGCAATAAACCCCAAGACACTCCTGGCCCTGGGCTGTGATTCAGAGATCAAAGTCCTTGTTTAAGATCTCAGCTTACAATTATTTCATTACCCATGATTTCAGGGTTATATTGTCTTATTGTGACACGTTTGAAGCTGAGATCTCTACTTGGAGCCCCAGGAGACATGGGCATAATAATTTAAAAACTGAAAATGCCTGTGATTATCTGTGACTCATAGGGTAGTTTTTGTACACTAGCGGGTACATTCTTCTTTGGACATCTCTTCCAAACTTTTGCAGTTTACCTTTAAAACATCTCAAATCCCTGGGTTTTGGGCAAAATGATTAGTAGCTTCTATTGATTTTCAAAAGTAAGGAAACACGGTGGCATAAAGCTGTGAATAGGATACTTAAAATTTCCATTACACATTCACTTTTGAAAGGGTATTAGGAAATGACTTTCTAGGGGGAATGTCAGTGAGTTTCTAAATATTAAAAATTGTTTCATTTGATGCTTAAAGGTGACAAATGCTTGCATTTATATTTCTGTTCTTGCTTTCTGTGACACAGAACAACCTCTTCTGAATGTATCCAAGCCAGATAAGTTATTCAGAAGAATCTTTCGACTTTTATACTTGTACAGTAGTTGGACTAAAGGGAGCATGTGCATGAATATTTGTTCATTACGTGCATTATATGTCTTTGTAAGCATGTCTATAAATGGTATCTCTCTACACATAGCTCTCTAATTTTTTGCAGTATCCTGGGGGAATTGTAGAACCTCTATTTTCAAAGGAAAGGAAGCCCACAGATCTGGTACACATTTGCAACTAGAACCTACGTCTTCCAGTGTCCTTGATGTAATATAATTTCTGTAGGAATCCTCTGTTCTCCGAATCATGGATTTGTCCTTATAGAGTGATTCTTACACTTGCTTCTGCATGATCCTAGGGTTTTCATGGGTCTTGGAAAAATGTTGCTAACTTCCAGGCTTGCGATGTGTACCACTCTGTTAAGTATGCATTTGGATCTCACACTCATGTATTGTAAACTTGGAATTTGTTTTTTATATTTTCCTTAGAGGGCTCTTAATTCTTTCTCAACTAGAGCCTGGAGCAGACTGCAAATATTCTGTTACCTTTTGGTCTTTTGGGTGGAATTTTTCAAATCCCTGTTTTACAGATTGAGTCATATTCTGAGCATTCTTACTTTATGCAGAGATGTCTTCCAGCTCCCTGCCTCAAGCAGTTTAAAAACATAGTGTAATGAGCTGAACGATGGCCTCAAAGATGTATCTATGTCCTAATCCCTGGAACTTGTAAATGTTACCATATTTGGAAAAAAAGGGCCTTTGCAGAGGTGATTAAAAGTCTTGAGATGATGTGGTTATCTTAAATCATTTCGTAGGCCCTAAATCAATGGACAGGTACCCTTTTAAGATAGAAGCAGAAAGAGATTTGAGACAGACTATAAAACAGAATGCTTAGATACTCAGAGGAGAAGGCAAGGTGAAGAGAAGACAAAGATTAGAGTCGTCTACAAGCCAAGGAACACCTGCAGGCACCAAGGGTTATAAGAGGCTAAGAATAGATTATTTCCTAGAGCCTCCAGAGAGAGTGAGGCTTGGCTGACACCTTAACTTTTGAACTTCTAGCTTCTAGAACTGTGAGATAATAAATATCTGTTGTTTTAAGCCACCAAGTTCATGGTAATGTGTCACAGCAGCCACAAGAGACTAATACATATGGTTGCAACCTCTATATCTTTTAAGACTCCATCCCTCAGCCCCTAGAGCTCTCATTCAGGCATAATGTCACTTTTCCCACCTTTCAGTTTATTCCAGGAGTGTCATTTACCCAGAATAAAATCTCCTTGGAATTGAGCAGTCTGCTGACCTTCCACTCTGGATTTATGTTTCCTCTTGTTTTAACAAACAAAGATTTTTTGTTTGTTTGTTTCGCATTCAACTATGTACTTAGGATAATTTTTGTTGTATTTTATCCAGAATTTCTATGGCCATTTGTGATAAGTAATTGATTTGCATTAAATCAGTCTGCTAGTTTTTTGGAATGAGAGGACCCCTTAAATATTTTTTTAAAGGAAATTATTTAGAAGCCCATATGATTATTATGTGAACATACACTTTGTTAACTATTCCTGTATATGTCTTTGACTATTTGATATTTCTTAACTAAAAAGTGACAGCAAAATTTGTTAGTAGTCTTGATTTCCAAAGGAAATGTGACTTGACATTTCCTCTGTGATGTGAAGAAGAAATAATGTTAGCAAGGTAGTTCATTAATTATGCTGGTATCTTAATTCCACAGCATTCAAGGGCAGTGAAGTGGAAATAATAATGGGTTTTGATAAAAGCTTAAATTAGAGTTATGTCACGAAGGTGGGGATGGACTAGCTGAAAAGTCAGCCGGAGAGAAGAGAGGAGTTGCAAAACAAATGAGATGATTTAAAGTGTATAAACTACAGCCAGATCCTTTGACTGTTTTCTGCAGAGTTAATTCAAAGGTGCCAGGAAAGTCTCTTTTTATCCAAAAGTTTTCATTCTGGCTTGCTCAGTCAATGTTTTAATTCTTCCATTTGCGGTAAGACCTAAATTACAATTATACCAGAGAAAAGTTGACTCAGTGACAGTATAATTCACACTAAGATGACTATAACTGTTATCATAGAGCTTCAGGTGCCTGAAATAGGGGTGGGGAAGTGAGTCCCTATAAATGCTGCTTTGCACTGTCCTGATTTCTGTACTTGTATTTTCCTTAATGTATTCATTTTTTATTGCTGAATATCAAATTGACCAAAATGTCATTGCTTAAAACAGCAACATTTAAAAAATCTCATTGTTTCTGTGAGTCATAAAGCTGGTCACAGCTTAATTGAGCCTTTGGCTTCATAGTCTCTCTCGTAAGGCTGCAATCAAGGTGTTTACCCACGTTCTATGGTCTCATGTGAAGGCTCAATTGGGGATGAGTCTGTTTTTAAGATCACTCACAGAGTTGCTGGCAGAATTCAGTTTACTCAGGGGCTGTTGGACTGAAGGCCTCAGTTCCTCACTGGCTGGTTGGCTGGAAGTCACTGTTGGTCCCTTGCTAAGTGGCTTTTTTCATCAGGGAAAGTATGTAAGAGCAGCTGGAGAGAGAACCCAGGCATATTAAAATATCCATAATGGGAAAAAATGGTTAATTATTGCCTTAATGCTGTCTCTTTTTTATACTGAGACTAGGTCATTCATACTTCACTGGACACTATTTCTCAGTGTCCTTTGCTAATTTCTCCTCCAATTTTGGATCTCTATAAATTAGAATGTCCTTGGGCATAGGATTCTAATATCTATTTCTCACTGCTTTGATGATCTCATCTACTTTTAGGCACTAAATACCATTAATGACTCCCAAAAAGATATATCCTGGCCTGACTTTGCCCCTGAACCACAAAACTTACTCATTAACATTTTTTCAGTTCTTTGCTTAATGTTTCTTATCAGAAAGGTTTTCCATGAACACAATGTCCAAAGCAAAGTAACACTTCCACCCTGACCTTTATTTTTCTTCAAGGCACTTTTCAATGGTATCTCTCTATCTGTGTATCTACCTACCTACCTATCTACCTACCTACCTACCTACCTACCTACCTACCTACCTACCTACCTGCCTACTTACCCACTTACCCATCCGTCCGTCCGTCTGTCCATCCATCCATTCATCCATCTATCCATCCATCCATCCATCCATCCATCCAACTACCTACCTACCTACCTACCTATCTATTCACTAGAAAGTAATTTCCATGAGAGTTAGGACATTGCTCACCATTATATCCTCACTGCTTAAAATATTGCCTAGCACAGAGTAGGCTCTTAATAAATATTTATTGAATAAACAAATGGTAAAATATTGTCGCAATTGTCAATTGTCTTTTCAGGTGTTAATAAATTGTAGACATAGTGAGTAAAAGGGCATACAGGCATCTATTGGAGGCAGAGGCTAGCTGGGTTAAAGAGAAAGGAACAAGGTTGAGAATTCTATGGACACAAGGAAAAGCTGTTGGCTTATGCAGTTAGGATTCTTGGTTGTTATCTACTACAGATACGAGTTTGCACACAAGAGCTACTTTCTCCTGAGCTGGATTTAAAGGACAACTCTAGGGAATGGAGACACTGACCAGAGGTGGAAGCAGTTTGGAATAAAGTAAAATTGCTCACAACCAGGTATCCAGAAATGGATCTGGGCCAGGACACATTTGGATTTAGGAATGTAGGAAATTAATATCTGGAACTCAGAACTTTTCAAATAAAACTTATTTTCTTCAAAGCTGGACAGATACGATCTCCATATGTCTGTTTACCTATGATACTGTGTTCGCAGAGTTTACAATATGCATATAATTACATATGCATACTGCTTTCTGAACCCTGAATCTCCATTTCTTATACTGCACTTACCACACTTTATATTATACCAATATAATGTAGATATTTTATATATCTATATCTATATCTATATCTATATCTATATCTATATCTAATGCAACAACCACAAACAACCTCAAGCTATTTCCTAAATACTTCTGATTTAAATTCCCTTACTGATAAATCAGTTTCTCTCTTTTCATCCCATCCATTATTAAGTTCCCAAGGAAGGGAAAGGAGAATGACAACCTGAGAAAAAGGGGAATATGATGATAAAAACGTCCTGCCAGATAGGATCATAGAAGAAAAGCTAGCTTATTTCATCCTGGTTTTGGAAGAAGTGCAAAGTCATTAGGGATTCCGCAGGGAGGTCAGATACAGGTCTTGATTTATCTTTCTCACATTGGAACCCTTAGGTGAAAGGGGCCTGGTGGGGAGGCTAGAAACAGTCAAAAGGGATTTATGCAATCGGAATGAGCTATTGCCACACTTCCCAGCTTCAAGGAGAAGCCTGTTACTGGACATGTTCAACATACCTTGGAGGTAGCAGAATATCGCTGGCAGGGGTATGGGCTAGATAAATGAGCCTGAGCTGAGGCTCCTGTATCCCTGCAGCTTGTGAAGAGCATGCAAGGGAACAAAAAGCCCACACGTCCTACTTAGAGAGCAAGAAATGCTTGCTGAAACAGCAGAGACCTAGAGTTGGAACAAAGAGGCTACAGGTGGGGACATTTCATGGCTAGGGGAAAAGGATAGGAACAAGTACTCTAAAGGTGAGTAGGTGCCACTACAATGCCCAGATGGTCAGAAGGGTCTAAGTATGTCTCAGTGATCCAGGAGGCAGGGTAGACCAAGACTAGCAATGATCTGAAGGGCATGGGAAAAATCTGAGGATATCACCTCTCATCTGCCTTCCTGAAGTGACATGAGCCTCATGCCCTATACCACCTAGAGGAGGAGAATGGCACCTAATATTGGAGCATTTGCTTGACAGAGAACAAGTCATCTAAAGAGATGAATTAAATCTGAACAGATCAGTGCACTCTAAATTATCAGATTTATTGTTGTTGTTGTTGTTGTTGTTGTTTTCATGTTATCCAGATGGGTGGAAAACTTGTGGGAGTCATCAATTCAGTCAGAGAAAGTAAAGAATCCTTCAGATATCTAATTTGAGTGACATATGCAGTCATGCTTACTTATGAATATGTCTTATCTCCTAGTTCCTTCTTATAGCATCCCACCTCCCAGATCAGAAGCTTGTTAGGGCAACAAAGGCAGAGTATAGCTAGCACACCTTTATGTATGTACCTGAAGCATTTTACATTAACCATTTCATTCAATCATCCCATTGTATGCTGTGATCATTTTATGATCTCACAGACCAGGACATGAGGCTAGGAGGGTAAAGTAACTTTCTGAGTCACACAGATAATCGTTTTCAGAGCCAGAAATAAAATCAAGATCTGTCAAATTCGAGATGCTCTTGATCATTTTTGAATTTCCTCTCATGCCTGTACCATTTTGCATCTTGCACTGTGCCTGTAGGTAGGACATTATGTTCAATTGGAAATAAGTTGGTAGCAATGCAGTGCTATAAGCACAGGAATAGGAGAATGTAGAAGAATTCCAAGGGGTCTCATATTCTTCTGTGATATCAGTGAGGCAGAAGAGAAGAGGTACAAGTCCTCAGAAAACATTCTGTAAATTGTGCCTGAACAAACTCTGTCGCCTGCCATCTGACTATTTCTCACTTCTCATCAGCCAGTGCAGATATATGGTCCTGAATCTGTTTAAATGTCCAGTGGTTAAGAAGTCATATTAACATGATCACTTTTTTTATTTCTTTCAAGTAAACCATTAGCATATATCCTAATGGCTCTAGAGTTCAGTACAAAGATATTTAATCTGTGCAAGCTGTAATGTTGTCCTGGCAAATCGCAGAGCAAGGGAGAACCTATGATATTTTGTCAATTGTTACCAAATGCCAAAATGGAAAGAGAGGATCACTTCTATTAAAAGAATTGACTGTGCAATTTATATCAAAGCACATCCAATTAATATCTAATCCTTAAATGTGTGTAATTGGATTTACATATTCTCATTTTTGCAATTAGGAGTTGGTATTTAAAGGGCATGCCTCCCATTTCCCATTTTCTTTATCACAAAACTGTAGAGGGGCTTTTTGTTGTAGAATTATAGAATCAAGGCAAATACCTTAGCCTGATAACCTCTAATCATGTGAAAAGAAAGGTTTTAGTTCACACAGACCCGTTAGAGAGGTAGAAATATTCACAGTTACTTAAATGATATTCAGCCCTGACATTCACAATTTATGTTTCAAAATGCTCATTTATAATTGCAATCGGTTTCCTTTTAATTTATAATGTCGGAAATACTTAGGCATAAAGGTTAAGTTCTTCTCTTCAGAATCTTAGGAGTGAATAAAATTCTTTCTTTAAAGCACTTTCGGATGGAGAGTGCTGTACTGTCTGACCACCAAGATACCATTAAGTAAATTATAGATACAGATATCGTTTAAATAGTATATATGATGGTACATAACATGTTTGTAGAATACATATATTTACATATAGATGAATATATAGATAGTCCAGGATGGTAAACTAAAACTGACATTTAGTTCAGTGAGGCAGAAATTTACCCTAGGAGTCTGAAAGAACTGATATCTGACTACTAGTTTATTCAAACTGCAGATGATTTGCTCTGAAGTAAGATATTCCAGAAATAGGTCAAATAACTTTGTAGTAATGTCATGTCAATAAACTCATAATGAAAGATTTAGATTGGATCTGTACACTTTGAAAAAACATGCATAATTCAGATTATACAACAAGCCACTGAGTCTGAGAGCATCCTTGGTTGAATCTCCCTCTACGGATCACCTGAATGCTTAGAGATTGAGGAAGACTTACCCAGAAATTCAAACATACATACTGTAAGAGGCAAGAATCTAAAAGGAGTATCAATATCCAGTACTGGAGAGCATGAGGGAATATGAATAATCTTTTACAATTGAGAACTATCTATTAAAAGCCTTAAGGAGATGCTTTCTCTTTGACACACAACATTTCACGTAGAGAAAATTATCAGAAGGAAGCAATTATCTAGGGTTTTTATGGTGTTAGGTCTTATGTTTAAGTCTTAATCCATCTGGAGTTAATTTTAGTGTAAGGGATCAGGAAGGGGTCCAGTTTCTTCCTTTGGCACATGACTCATCAGTTTTCCCAAACCATTTATTAAACAGGGAATCCTTTCCCCATTGCTTGTTTTTGTCAGGTTTGTCAAAGATCAGATGGTTATAGATTGTGTGGTGTTGCCTGTGAGGCCTCTTGTTCTGTTCCATTGGTCTATATCTCTGTTTTGGTACCAGTACCATGCTGTTTTGATTACTGTAGCCTTGTAGTTTAGTTTGAAGTCAGGTAGTGTGATACCTCCAGTTTTATTCTTTTTGCTTAGAATTGACTTGGCTATGTGGGCTCCCTTTTGGTTCCATATGAAGTTTAAGGTGGTTTTCTCCAGTTCTGTGAAGAGAGTCATAGATAGTTTGATGGGGCTGGCATTGAATCTATAAATTCTTTTGGGCAGTATGGCCATTTTCACAATATTGATTCTTTCTAACCATGAGCATGGAATGTTTTTCCATCTGTTTGTGTCCTCTCTTATTTTATTGAGCAGTGGTTTGTAGTTCTCCTTGAAGAGGTCCTTTACATCCTTTGTTAGTTATATTCCTAGATATTTTATTCTCTTTGTAGCAATTGTGAATGGGTGTTCACTCTTGATTTGGCTCTCTGTTTGTCTGTTATTGGTGTATAGGAATGTATGTGATTTCTGCACATTGATTTTGTATCCTGAGACTTTGCTGAAGTTGCTTATCAGTTTAGGGATTTTGGGCTGAGACAGTGGGGTCTTCTAAATATACAATCATGTCGTCTGCAGATAGAGCCAATTTCACTTCCTCCTTTCGTAATTGAATACCCTTTATTTCTTTCTCTTGTCTGATTGCTCTGGCTATAACTTCCAATACTATATTGAATAGCAGTGGTGAGAGAGGGCATGTAGCACTGCTTACAATAGCAAACACCTGGAACCAAATGCCCATCAATGATAGACTGGACAAGGAAAATGGCACATATACACCATGGCATACTATGCAGCCATAAAAAATGATGAGTTTATGTCCTTTGTAGGGACATAGATAAATCTGGAAACCATCATTCTCAGCAAACTAACACAAGAACAGAAAATCAAACAGCACATGTTCACGCTCATAGGTGGGTGTTGAACAATGAGAACACATGGACACAGGGAAGGGAGCATCACACACTGGGGTCTGTTGTGGGGAATAGGGGGAGGACAGTGAGGGGTAGGGAGGTTGGGGAGGGATAACATGGGGAGAAATGCCAGATGCAGATGACAGGGGGATGGAGGCAGCAAACCACATTGCCATGTATGTACCTATGTAACAATCCTGCATGTTCTGGATATATATATATATATATATATATATATATATATATATATATATGTATGTATAAAAGAAGGAAGCAATTATCTATGTAAAGATAATTTTACTAGAATATTTATAACAGTGAGCAAGCTGTCCAAAATACCCAATAATAGGGGATTTATTAAATATACTAAATTTAAAAAATGGAATTTATGTAGTAATGGAAAAAGATGATGTATCCACATAAAATATATTCATATTTTAATTGAAAATAATTTAAATAGTGTATACAATGGCACATATCACATTTTTTGAATACATATATTTACATATAGATGGATAGTCTAGGATGGTAAACTAAAGATTGACAGTGGTTATCATTTTGGGGAGATGTGGGATTTGTGATTTTCTCCTTGATTTTCTAATTTGTCTATATAAACAACTCTTACAACGGTAAACTATGAAATGGACATGGCATTATATCACAGCAAATCTTAAGTTATGTGAGAAAAATTTGTTATTTTCCACAATAATTTCTGAGAAGTGCAGCTACATGTCATGAATGAACTGCTACTTAATCTCTTTTTTGTTTTTGCAGATAACAATTTTTTGTTATGAAGTAAGCATGTTTTGTTTAACAACATGTTTTTATGTTGTTAAATGTTTTCATGATTTTTCTCTTGCTTTTCTACAGAAAAGAGAGCTAGAGTTATATTTAAAAAGTTTTTTTGTGGTTGAAATGAATAGAATGCATTATCTGCAAATTCTATACTATTTGTTCTGAATGACAGTTTAATTTTGACAATGATGTTTTATTTTGCCACCCTGGTAACAATTATTGATGGATATGATTAGCAGGCTGGCTGTTTTAGTTTTAAAATGCCTCTCAGACATTTTCTTTTGGTTTTATGAAAGGGCATTACATCAATGACTACAACAAAATTAATAATTCAGAGCTTCAAATGGCCAATTCATACAAATAAGTCTCTTGGTTTCTTGTTTTGCTGATAATACAAGTTTTCACATGAGTTGCTTTTCTATGAACTGACAGAAGTGCCAATGGTTTTAGTATCTATATGGTACAGCCTTACTTACTTAACTTGGATGGTGTACAATCAATTTTCTTATGCCCCTCAGAAGAATTCTGAAAATGGTATTTGTTCAGGATATGTTAACGCAAAATATTTGCATTTGAATTGTAACTTACTTTAAACACAGTATTCTATTATGGAAGACCTTGATTTTTCTCTTACTTTTTCTGTAGAAAAGAGAGCTGGAGTTTTATCTTATTTAAAGAGTTGTTTTGTGGTTGAAATACATGAGATAATTCCATTGGTTTGAATTAAAAAAAGTTTGCCTTTTAAAGAACAAAGATAGTCTTACTGGTGTCTTCCCCAACCTAAAAACATATCATTCACTTTAAAGCTGCTGTTCAGCTGAGTAACAAAGACCTTGCCTTTGGGTTATGTTTTTCTTTTTTGCTAAAGTGAGAAATGCTGCTAATTGAATCTAACTTGAAAACCAGCACTTAGAATCTGTACTTTAATTACTGACACTGCAGTGTAGGGTACCAACCTGGCTTGACCAATTTTATTACTCATTTTGTCAAGTTCTGTAGAAGCCACAGAAGAATGAATAATCTATTTTTCTATCTTTGAATGAGGTGCCAAAATAATAGACTCAAGAAATACTAGAAGGAAGATACAAGTATGTTTTATTTATTTACAGCACATACTTTACCAATAAATAAGAATGGACTTGAGGTAGCTTATGATAAAAATACAGATATAAAGTTTACACAGGGCAGTAAAGAGTGATCATAAGAAAATGAGAACACATAAGGAAGAATGGTAGAAGAAAGACTGAGATAATTCCCTAAATTAAACTTAATATTTGTTTGGATCTTTCTAACATTCAATATTAAAAAAAAAAGCAGCAGCAGCATGACAAGTTCACTATCAAAGAGAATGAGTGTGAATTTTCAGAAGAGAGAAATTTTTTTTTGAAGCTAAATCTAGGAAACATTTATAGATTGTGGATCCATATTTAAAGTAGTTAGAATAGTATAAGTGGCCTAATTCAAATGCTGCCTTCTTCATGAAGTCTTTTCATTCCTCTCTTCTCTTTTCCAATTATACGTGTTTTCTTTTTCTCCTCAGTTTTCCTATAGCACTTTATTAGTAGCATTCTTAAAAGCATTTATAACCTATTACCTTACTGTTATTTATGATTGTATTTTATCATCCTATTAGACTGTGATTTATCTTTTTATCCCCTGCAGTACCTTTGTTTATGAAAGTAACATTTTTTTTTGTTTATGTAATTCTTTTGTTTATTTATTTATTTATTTTTTGGATACAGGATCTTTCTCCGTCACCCAGTGTCAAGTACAATGGTGTGATCTGGGCTCACTGCAACCTCTCTCCTCCAGGCTCAGGCAATCCTCCCACCTCAGCCTCCTGAATAGCTGGAACCACAGGCATGCACCATTACACCCAGCTATTTCTTTGTATTCTTTGTAGGGACGGTGTTGTGCCCAGGCTGATCTCAAACTTGTGAGCTCAAGTGATACTCCCACCTCAGCCTCCCAAAGTGCTGGGATTACAGGTGTGAACCACTCTACATGGCTTGATTTCTGTAATTCTTTCAGGCTTTATATCTTATTCTTTTTTTTTTTTTTACTATGCATTTTAGGTTTTGGGGTACATGTGAAAAACATGCAAGATTGTTGCATAGGTACACACATGGCAGTGTAGTTTGCTGCCTTCTTTCCCCTCACCTGTATTTGTCATTTCTCCCCATGCTATCTCTTCCCACCTCCCCACCCCCCGTCCCTCCCCCATTTCCATTCCCCCCAATGGACCCCAGTGTGTAGTGCTCCCCTCCCTGTGTCCATATGTTCTCATTGTTCAACACCCGCCTATGAGTGAGAACATGCGGTGTTTGATTTTCTGCTCTTGTGTCAGTTTGCTGAGAATGATGATTTCCAGGTTCATCCACGTCCCTACAAAGGACATGAACTCATCGTTTTTGATGGCTGCATCATAATCCATGGTGTATATGTACCACATTTTCCCTGTCCAGTCTATCATTGATGGACATTTGGGTTGGTTCCAGGCCTTTGCTATTGTAAACAGTGCTGCAATGAACATTCATGTGCATGTGTCCTTAGAGTAGAATGATTTATAATCCTTTGGATATATACCCAATAATGGGATTGCTGGGTCAAATGGGATTTCTATTTTTAGGTCATTGAGGAATCACCACACTGTCTTCCACAATGGTTGAATTAATTTACACTCCCACCAGCAGTGTAAAAGTGTTCCTATTTCTCCACATCCTCTCCAGCATCTGTTGTCTCCAGATTTTTTAATGATCGCCATTCTAACTGGTGTGAGATGGTATCTCAATGTGGTTTTGATTTGCATTTCTCTAATGACCAGTGATGATGAGCATTTTTTCATATGTTTATTGGCCTCCTGTATGTCTTCTTTTGTAAAGTGTCTGTTCATATCATTCACCCATTTTTGAATGGGTTTGTTTGTTTTTTTTCTTGTAGATCTGTTTTAGTTCTTTGTAAATTCTGGATATCAGCCCCTTGTCAGATGGGTAGACTGCAACAATTTTTTCCCATTCTGTTGGTTGCCGATTCACTGTACTGACTGTTTCTTTTGCCGTGCAGAAGCTGTGGAGTTTGATTAGGTCCCATTTGTCTATTTTGGCTTTTGTTGCCATTGCTTTTGGCGTTTTGGTCATGAAGTCCTTGCCTATGCCTATGTCCTGAATGGTTTTGCCTAGGTTTTCTTCTATGGTTTCATGGTGTTAGGTCTGATGTTTAAGTCTTTAATCCATCTGGAGTTAATTTTGGTGTAAGGTGTCAGGAAGGGGTCCAGTTTCTGCTTTCTGCACATGGCTAGCCAGTTTTCCCAACACCATTTATTAAACAGGGAGTCCTTTCCCCATTGCTTGTTTTTGTCAGGTTTGTCGAAGATCAGATGGTTGTAGGTATGTTGTATTTCCTCTGAGGCCTCTGTTCTGTTCCATTGGTCTATATCTCTGTTTTGGTACCAGTACCATGCTGTTTTGATTACTGTAGCCTTGTAGTATAGTTTGAAGTCCGTAGGTGTGATGCCTCCCACTTTGTTCTTTTTACTTAGAATTGACTTGGCTATGCGGGCTCTCTTTTGGTTCCATATGAAGTTTAAGGTGTTTTTTTCCAGTTCTGTGAAGAAGGTCATTGGTAGCTTGATGGGAATAGCGTTGAATTTGTAAATTACTTTGGACAGTATGGCCATTTTCACGATGTTGATTCTTCCTAACCATGAACATGGAATGTTTCTCCATCTGTTTGTGTCCTCTCTTATTTCGTTGAGCAGTGGCTTGTAGTTCTCCTTGAAGAGGTCCTTTACATTCCTTGTTAGTTGTATTCCTAGGTATTTTATTCTCTTTGCAGCAGTTGTGAATGGCAGTTCGTTCTTGATTTGGCTCTCTTTAAGTCTGTTACTGGTGTATAGGAATGCTTGTGATTTTTGCATGTTGATTTTGTATCCTGAGACTTTGCTGAAGTTGTTTATCAGTTTCAGGAGATTTTGGGCTGAGACGATGGGGTCTTCTAGATATACAATCATGTCATCTGCAAATAGAGACAATTTGATTTTTTCCTTTCCTATTTGAATACCCTTTATTTCTTTTTCTTGCCTGATTTCTCTGGCTAGAATTTCCAGTACTGTATTGAATAGGAGTGGTGAGAGAGGGCATCCTTGTCTAGTGCCAGATTTCAAAGGGAATGCTTCCAGTTTTTGCCCATTCAGTATGATATTGGCTGTTGGTTTGTCATAAATAGCTTTTATTATTTTGAGATACGTTCCATCAGTACCTAGTTTATTGAGGGTTTTTAGCATAAAGGGCTGTTGAATTTTGTCAAAGGCCTTCTCTGCATCAGTTGAGATAATCATGTGGTTTTTGTCTTTGGTTCTGTTTATGTGGTGAATTATGTTTATGGACTTGCATATGTTGAACCAACCTTGCATCCCTGGGATGAATCCTACTTGATCATGGTGGATAAGCTTTTTGATATGCTGTTGCAATCAGCTTGCCAGTATTTTATTGAAGATTTTTGCATCTATGTTCATCATGGATATTGGCCTGAAATTTTCTTTTCTTGTTGAGTCTCTGCCGGGTTTTGGTATCAGGATGATGTTTGTCTCGTAAAATGATTTGGGAAGGATTCCCTGTTTTTGGATTGTCTGGGATAGTTTCAGAAGGAATGGTACCAGCTCCTCTTTGTATGTCTGGTAGAATTCGGCTGTGAACCCATCTAGACCTGGGCTTTTTTTGGGTGGTAGGCTCTTAATTGCTGCCTCGACTTCAGACCATGTTATTGGTCTATTCAGGGTTTCGGCTTCTTCAGGGTTTAGGCTTGGGAGGATGCAGGTGTCCAGGAATTTATCCATTTCTTCCAGGTTTACTAGTTTATGTGCATAGAGTTGTTTGTAATAATCTCTGATGATGGTTTGGATTTCTGTGGAATCTGCGGTGATATCTCCTTTATCGTTTTTTATTGCATCAATTTGGTTATTCTCTCTTTTCTTTTTTATTAATCTGGCTAGTAGTCTTTCTATTTTGTTGATCTTTTCAAAAAAGCAGCTCCTGGATTTATTGATTTTTTGAAGAGTTTTTTGTGTCTCTATTTCCTTCAGTTCTGCTCTGATCTTAGTTATTTCCTGTCTTCTGCTAGGTTTTGAGTTTTTTTTGATCTTGCTCCTCTAGCTCTTTCAATTTTGATGATAGGGTGTCCATTTTAGATCTCTCCTTTCTTCTCATGTGGGCACTCATTGCTATATATTTTCCTCTAGAGACTGCTTTAAATGTGTCTCAGAGATTCTGGTATGTTGTGTCTTCGTTCTCATTGGTTTCGAAGAACATCTTTATTTCTGCCTTCATTTCATTGTTTATACATTCAACATTCAAGAGCAAGTTGTTCAGTTTCTATGAAGCTGTGCAGTTCTGAGTTAGTTTCTGCATTCTGAGTTCTAACTCGATTGCACTGTGGTCTGAGAGACTGTTTGTTATTATTTCCATTCTTTTGCATTTGCTGAGGAGTGATTTATTGCCAATTATGTGGTCAATTTTAGAGTAGGTGTGATGTGATGCTGAGAAGAATGTATATTCTATGGATTTGGGGTGGAGAGTTCTGTAAATGTCTATTTGGTTTGCTTGTTCTAGGTCTGAGTTCAGGTCCTGGATATCCTTGTTGATTTTCTGTCTGGCTGATCTGTCTAATATTGACAATGGGGTGTTAAAGTTTCCCACTATTATTGTGTGGGAGTCTAAGTCTCTTTGTAAGTCATTAAGAGCTTGCCTTATGTATCTGGGTGCTCCTGTATTGGGTGCGTATATATTTAGGATCGTTAGCTGTTCTTGTTGCAGTGATCCTTTTACCATTATGTAATGTCCTTCTTTGTCTCTTTTGATCTTTGTTGCTTTAAAGTCTGTTTTATCAGAGATGAGAATTGCAACTTCTGCTTTTTTTTGCTTTCCATTTGCTTGGTAGATCTTCCTCCATCCCTTTATTTTGAGCCTTTGTGTATCCTTGCATGTAAGATGGGTTTCCTGGATACAGCACACTGATGGGTTTTGGCTTTTTATCCAATTTGCCAGTCTGTGTCTTTTGATTGGGGCATTTAGTCCATTGACATTAGGGATAGTATTGTTATGTGTGAACTTGATACCGTCATTTTGATGCTACCTCGCTGTTTTGTTGGTTAGTTGATGCAGATTCTTGATTGTGTTGATGCTCTTTTACCATTTGGTGTGTTTTTGGAGTGGTTGGTACTGGTTGTTCCTTTATATGTGTAGAGCCTCTTTCAGGAGTTCTTGTAGAGCAGGTTTGGTGGTGATAAAATCTCTGAGTACTTGCTTGTTCGCAAAGGATTTTTATTTTTCCTTCACTTACGAAGCTTAGTTTGGCTGGATAGGAGATTCTGGGTTGAAAGTTCTTTTCTTTAAGGATGTTGAATATTGGCCCCCAATCTCTTCTGGCTTGTAGGGTTTCTGCTGAGAGATTTGCTGTGAGTCTAATGGGCTTCCCTTTGTGGGTAACCCGACCTTTCTCTCTGGCTGCCCTTAGCATTTTCTCTTTCATTTCAACCCTGGTGAATCTGACGATTATGTGCCTTGGGGTTGCTCTTCTTGAGGAATATCTTTGTGGTGTTCTCTGTATTTCCTGGATTTGAATATTGGTCTGCCTTGCTAGGTTGGGGAAGTTTTCCTGGATAATATCCTGAAGAGTATTTTCCAGCTTGGATTCATTCTCTTCATCACATTCAGGTACACCTATCAAACTTAGATTAGGTCTTTTCACATAGTCCCACATTTCTTGAAGATTTTGTTCATTCCTTTTTGTGCTTTTTTCTCTGTTCTTGCCTTCTCTTTTTATTTCATTGAGTTGATCTTCGACCTCTGATATCCTTTCTTCTGCTTGGTCAGTTCGGCTGTTGAAGCTTGTGCATGCTTCACGAAGCTCTCGTGTTGTGTTTTTCAGCTCCATCAATTCACTTATATTCCTCTCTATGCTGTCCATTCTTGTTAGCATTTCATCCAATCTTTTTTCAAGGTTCCTATTTTCTTTGCGTTGGGTTAGAACATGTTCTTTTAGCTCACTGTAGTTTCTTACTACCCACCTTCTGAAGTCTGATTCTGTCATTTCATCACCCTCCTTCTTTATCTGGTCTGGTTCCCTTGCTGGTGAGGAGTTGTGATCCCTTTTAGGAGGAGAGGTGTTCTGGTTTTGGGAGTTTTCATCCTTTTTGCGCTGGTTTCTTCCCATTTTTGTGGGCTTATCCACCTGTTGTCTTTGTAGTTACTTTCAGATTGGGTCTCTGAGTGAGCTTCTAGTTCATGGATGCTGAAGTTACTACTTCTTTTTTTTTTTTTTTTAAGCTTTCTTTCTAACAGTCTGGCCCCTCTGCTGTAGGACTTCTGAGGTCCTCTCTGGGCCCTGCTTGCCTGGGGATCACTTGCAGCAGCTGCAGATCAGTAAGGGTTGCTACCAGTTTCCTCTTCTGCTATCTTTGTCCCAGAAGGATGCTCGCCTACTGTCAGTCCGTTCTCTCCTTTATGAGGTGAGTCTTTGGATCTATAGGGGTCAGGGAGCTACTTGAGGAGACAGTCTATCTTTTATTGGGGCTTAAGTCCTGAGTTGTGAGCTCTGTTGTTCGTTCAGAGCTGCTGGGCAGGTACGTTTAGATCTGCTGCAGCTGAACTCATAAAGCACTTTTTGTTCCCAGGTGCTCTGTCCCAGGGAGTTGGAACTTTATGAGTTTCTGTTGCACTACTGCCTTTTTTGATTTTTCTTTCAGGTCTGACCCGCCCAGCTAGCAGCACGCCTAGCCACTGCCTGCCCACAGGGGCTTTGCTGAGCTGCTGTGGGCTCCACCCAGCTGCCCTGAGCTCTTCCCTGCAGTCCTGTTTATATGGGGGTAGTTAGAACTGTCTCGGCAATGGTGGCCCCGCCTCTGTTATGGGGGACTCTCTCTGTTGTGGCAGGTTGCCTCGGCAACGGCGGGTTGCCTCAGCAACGGGCAGCCTGCCTCTGTAGCGGTGGAGAGTCTCCCCCACCGAGCTGGACCCTCCAGGTTCAGCTGTGCTTGGTTTGAAGGGCTCAACCCAGAGGGTTTCCAATTACTGTTTTTGTTTTCGTTGTTGTTGGGGGCGGAGGGGTGGGACCAACCAAGCCTGATCACCTGGCTCCCTGACTCAGAGTCTTTTCTTTTAAGTTGAAGGACCCCGCCTTCCAGTCGCTTGTTGAAAAGGCACTGGGATCTCCCGTGCTGCGACTCACTGAGTTGGCTCAAACAGTGGAGCCGGCTCCTGGCGGATTTTTTGCCTAGGAATCTTCTGGCCTGGCTCGCTATTTCAGATGAATGGGCAACTCTGCCGTCTCAGGGCTCCGATCGCCAGCTGAGAGGGCTCCCAGACCAGTGGCTTTTATAGGGAGAACCGCAGCAACAGGGCGTGGTCACAGCAGCCGCGCGGGCCGAATCAGTCCCTCGGGGGCCAAAACAGCCGCACCGGCCGGGACTGCAGCACTGGCGACCTCTCTGCCTGGGTATCTCCTGGTCTGTGGGCACTAAAAATTCATCTGGAAATGCGGCGTCCACTCACCCTCTGCTCTTTCACTGGGAGCTGAAGTCCTGAGCTGTTCTTAAGTGGCCATCTTCCCAGCATTCTCCCTATTTGGGTTATTGATAGCCTGTTGCCAAGGGAAATAAGACATGGCAAACATGAGCTGGCTCTAAAAGTTCTTACTTGGAATCGACATGCATCACTTCTGCCTACATTTCACTGGCCCACGAAAGTCATATTGACATTCTTGGGTTCAACAGAGTAGAGATGTACAAACTTCCTGCAAGAGGCGGGCAACATAAATCACTTAATGTCAAATTTAATGTCAATTTGACATTAAGAGCAAGGACATACACTCTTTCAAAAGGGAGGTAGATTTCAGGGAGGGGTGGCAAATATTTTTCACAATAATGCAATCCCTGCTTTTCATTGCCTGGCTATAACCACCTAGATATTCTAGCTTAAGGTTTTGTTACAAATAGTGACAAAGCCATGACCATTCTGCCTGGGGGAAGGTAGTACCTAAAATATAGTCATAACGTTAGTTTCAATAATGAGGGTGAAAGAATAAGGTGAGGTCATCTTTTACTATTTCTCCATAGAGGAACGATGTACAAGATCTGTATATTAGAGTCAGCCAGATGTGGGTTCAGATCCTGACTTTATCACATACTTACCTGTAAGACCTTGGGCAAGTCTCTGAGCCTATTTTCTCAGATAATTCCAGCTACACTTAATAACTAGCAACAGTTAATAGTATAGTATTTTCCCCAATATCTAATTGTCACATCTCTTTTTATAATTTAGCTTATTCCCTTGTGCTCAGTACTCAGGATATATCACATGGTAGCTTTTTACATATTTAGAAAGAGTTATTAAGTCCTTACCTCCTGCCCCTTCCTTCCCAGGGTTTTTCAAACCATGAGACATTAGCCTCTTTTCCTTCACACACCATGAACCCTAATTGTTATACTCACTTACCTGTACGTTTATTATTCTTTCAACAAGTAGACCAAAGGCAAGCCTAACATGCCTAGGAAGATACGAGGAATATTAAATACAGTAGGGAGATTGCCTCCTTGCTCTGAGGCTGATAAGTATGAATATCAGATTTCATTAACCATATTATGTTGCTGAATTATTATTATTTTGATGTGCCATTTAACTTAAGGTAGGAGGGAGCACAAGTGAACAGAGCAGCCAAGAGCTAGAAATTACCTCCTTATTGGCAATCTCCTTCTCCCCAGGGCAGGAGTGCTCTGTACTATTTATTCTGTGTTTCTGTGTTGAAACCAATTTGCTTTTTGTTCCCCCTTCAAGAAGCAACAAAGGCCTAAAACAGCAGCTATTGCCCTGATAACCTGGATATTTGCCTGTCTTGCTTGGTAAAATCTCTTTGTAGATTATTTATGCATTTCATAGCAAGAGAGAGTCACACATTGACTTTTTAGTGTGGTACATGAGAGAGACAGTTCTGCTTTGATTGAAACAACTTAAGTCCAATGGACAAGAAATGGTATGTCTTAATGCCAGTGGATTATACATTGTAATAAGGAACATTTGTTTATTCTGATATACATCACTGCGTTTATTGGGCAGATAGAAAAAATAATGCACCTGGATTTATTCTTTTGCTGGCTGAATAAATGAATGAGATTGTGCTTCTGAGCTTGCTTGGCTATCCAGGATCTCTAGGCCTACAATTTAAGATTGGGTGGGGGGAGGTGGAAGGGACAAATAATCTCAGAGATTTTGAAGACAACTGAGCTGGGGAAATTGGGCAGAACATAAAAATCTAAGTGGAAAAGAACAGTGAGGAACTTTCCCGAGTCTGAGCATCAAATACAGGAAAGGTGATGTTTTAGTGTCCATCTTTTATGTGGATTTTCTGTCTATAGAGAGTGGGAATAAGAAATTCCCTCTGGGGAAGCAGAAGCAGCTGATAACTTTGGTTTATGAATTTTCTTTGGGCTGGTTGCTGGAAGCCACAGAATTGGCAAATTCTGTCTACATGGCAGGCACTAACATTGCCTTTTCAAGAAGACCCCATTGATAAGATACTCCTTATCTTTTAGAAAGGTTTCAACTGTTTGAGGCTTCTTAGTAGTTATCAAAGTGATCATTGTGTAGTGGGGAAATGTTTGACAACAAGTTTTCTAGAAGACTGCAAAATGTGAATGAAAGGCATTTTTAGTGTTTATGAGCTAACTGGGTTTGGTTGGTTTGACTAGTAGTTCCAAACTCAGCTGAAATTTGGAGCTTTAAAAAAAAAATTGGTTACCAAGACCCCATCTGGGACCCAAAGAATCAGATTTCTAGGACTGAAATGAGTTGAAATTTGTATGTAAAAGGTTCCAGGGTGATTCTGACACAGCATTTTCATAGAAAGTTTGGGTACCACTGGGTTAGAGCATGTGGCTAATGAAATTTGCTCTGCCTACAGATCACTTTATTATGAGTACAGAAATAATTAGAAAATCAGCATACAATACTCCCATAAAATGGTTTTCTATGTATGGATGAACACCAGTTACTACTAAAAGCAAAAGCATTAGAAAAATAAATAATTTTTGATCATTGATTTGTATTGCAGAAAATTATTATTTATGAGCAGGTCATTTTGGTTTAGTTCAAAATATTGAATGTCAGCAATCTGCCAAGCACTGTGCTAGTTTCTGTGTCATATAAATAGAACATTTGATTTCTCTTTTTTATGGAGTTTACCATTCAATTACTATTTTGAGAAGGTCTAATTATACTTTTGGAATATTATGAAGGTCCTGAGTTGATGAAGTCAAGACCAATTCTCCTTATATAGAATAGGAAAAACTGCCTTATTTGGATGAATGAAAGGAAAAGGGATCAAAGACACATTTGCTAACATACTTATGGTAGACATTGTTGACACCCAAAGCTATGACCGACTTATCCCTTCCGCTTTGCTGGCCTCCCACTACAGTGTCTGGAGAGGTGGATCCCAGTATTCTTTGCTGCTAAATGTAGCCATGTGACCCAGTTCCTGCCAATGAGAGGTAAATAGACCTTTTCTGAAAGTTTCTGGGAAAGAGCTTTCTTTTCTAGGTCAGAAATAAATACATTGCTCTCCACTCCCACTGCCTCATGCTTCATACCTTTGGGGATATGCTACTGAGAGTTGGTGTGGCCATCTTGCTGCCATGAGAAAATATTAAGAGAACACCAGAATCACCAGCTCAGAGATCTGACACTTAGGCCACTGAACGGGGGCCCCAAATTCCTTAACTTCTCTGTAAGAAAAATGAATCTTCTATTGCTTAAGGCAGCATTTGTTGGATATTTTTACTTGCGGTCAAAGAATTCCTAACAGATACAGTACAATGCAGGGCATGTTTCAACTGTTGGCTTTATTTTAACCTTCAAGGTTTTAGAAAATAAATTTTTAACTTCCTTTTCTGGCTCAGAAGAGGGAAAAAGATAGCATGGTAGCAGAATATGTTGTTTTTGCCTGTTCAATGTTCATTTTCCCTTCTTCTTGGTGATGTTATGCTGATCGTCCTGGGAGGTGCCCCTTGCCCATCCACAGTCCTTAGGGTTTAGTGGTGCTGACCCTACTCCTGATGACAGAATTGGCTATGAGTCTTGGGCTTGAGACATCAGAGTATTGCACCCTGCAATATTGTGACTGGTTCAGGGATGGGACAGAGAAACAGACAGAGTGGGGATAGGATATGAATGGCAGTGGTCAAGCCCTTTGACTGAGAAATGCCTGAAGCCTGGTTTAAATCAAGAAGTTAGTAAATGAGCAGTTATTTTAATAGCAAGAGTAGTTTGAGTTAAATTTCTGACACTAGCAACTAAAATAGAGCTAGTCACTAAATCCACAGCATGTTCATTATCAATTGTGTCTATTTTGGAATAGCCTAAGAGAAACTGGCCACAAATCAGGGATGCTGCAAAGGGAATTCCAGTTTTCAGTAGAAAGTTAAATGACCACTAAGATCTCTTTCGAATCTCAAACTATATGACCCTAAAACATCTTGGGCCTGTAGAGACATTATGGCAACTAAACGAATGTGGTACCTTAAGGGAAGATGCCTTTGCATAGAATATGCTTAATAAATGCCAGATGAATTAAAGGGAATGTGGGGATTTTGGCATAATGGAAATAGCACCAAGATGATTAGACTTGAAATATAGATTCTGATCCCCTTTCAGAAGTGGGTCTTATTTTAGACCCTGGCTAACTAGATTGATCTGAGCAAGTCCTTAACCATTGGTGACTCAGTAAACTCATTTGTAAAATGGGAATATAATTTCATGGTACAGGAAACCTTGGGAGAAGAAAAATGGAGTGGCAGAGGAACAGTGTTTATCATGGATGTACTATGGATCAAGCATTGTGCTAGATGCTTTACTTTTAATTATTTTATTTAGTTGTTAAAACAATGAAATGAAGACCATGTTGTCACCCCAATTTTTTGATGAAACGATGGAAATTTAGGAGAGCTGATTAAATTTACCAGAGGTTATATAGCCAGTGAATGGATTAAATATTTAAATATTTGATGCTATTTAAAGGTCAGAGGCTGAGTTCATATTTACCATGCCAGATAGTTCAAACCCTTTATTTTACAGACATGCGTAAGCCTGAACAATGAATGGGTGTCAAAGTTGGTACTAGCCCTCATGTTTCCAGCCTCTGATATACTCTGCCAATGATACCTGCACTGCCTGTCTCGTTAGAATTATTGGTTGAAATCAGACAATAGCTAGGAAAGTGATTTGGAGGGTGGAGTGTGCTATACAACATCATTTGGAACCCTGAGCTTGAAAGCTCTCAGGTCTTTTTCTCTTCTTTTTCTCTCTGTCATTAGTCTTTGCTTCTCTCTGTGGGTTTTTTCTTTTTTTTTTTAAATTTCCTTTCAGACTGGTTATCTCAACAGACTGGTACTATTACAGTAAATCCTGGACTTAAATCATCTCAACTTTCCCCACAGAACTGGCTTAAATGAATTTAGGGGTTTGTTTTCCTTGCATGTCAAGAACTACAGATACAGGCAACTGCTAGTGTTGACTTGGTAGCTCTAATATGCCAAGAAAGCGTTTCAGCGGTTCATTCCTAAATTTGCTTAAACTGGTGATGGTTTTTCTGATACTTGAAGGTGAATTGAAATTGCACCTGATTCAAGTTGAACAACTGAAGGACCACAGTCATTGTTCCACGGCTAGGCCATTGACTGAGTTGGGTTAGACTGAGACCTTCCCTAGGAATACTTGAAAGTGAACTAGCAAAGAAAAATTTTCCTTTGTATCATGTGGCTACCCCTAATTGCAAGAGAGATTAACAAATTAGCATTTAGCTTTCCAGGCTTGAGGGCAGAAGATGCAGCTATTACTAATGTCTGCTGTTTCGCAGTTCTCCTCTGCTTCCAGGAACACTTCCTTACTCCATGAAGTTAAGTGTGGTCCTGTGGGTAGTTTTTTTCCAAATATGGCATATGTAATGTGTCATTTTCAAGTCAAAGCATTCAGGATTTGTTGTGTGAGTCTTTATGCTCCCTTCCATACCACAGCAAGCACAGAACTGAAGCTTACTATGAGGGTGCTGTCAAACTGAAGCAGCCTCTTATCACTGAGCCCTAGTGTGGGAGACAGCTGTGCTGGAGAGTTGCCTGGCCTTCTAGTGGACTTGCATAGGTGGGAAATAAAGCTCTTTAAAAGTCACTAAAATTTGGGGTCATTACCACAGCATAACTTTCCCTATCCTGACTAATAGAGAAAGCAAGGGAAAGGAAAATGGGGTTGGAAATCGGAATTATGTGAGCCAACTTTCAGCATCTGCCAAAGGTGGTTCATGAAATTCTTAATTAAACTGCATGTTAGAGTGAAGTGGAGGTGGGGGAATGGGTAACAGAGACAGGACTACAAAGATATTGCTGTCAGCTTAGCTACTACTCTATACTTGAGTCTACTGCAATTGTCAAACGAATTCTCGTTTACATCCATTAAGAAAATAATAAGCATCATCCCATGTGCTTTTTATGTACTGCAGACATCATAGTCAATAAGGTAGATATGGCCCTTGTTCTCATAGATTTTCCAGCAGGGAATCCTGCTAGTGTCTCAAAGATGGAAAGTGCTGTTGAAACCTGTAAACAGTTGGATTCATATAGGCTACGAGATTGGGGAATGCTTTCTAGAGAAAAAGATACTTAGACTGAAGCCCAATAAATGAGAATGTATTAGCTAGTTTCATAGATAGTAACTGGAGATTTCTCTAGGTAGAGAAAATAGTAAGGGCTCAGCCCCAACTGAGAAACTTCATGGCATATGCAGGAACCATGGACAGACTAGTAGGGATAGAACACAGAAAATTCAGGGAAAAGGATACTTCTGGGTCAGTTGTAGTACTTGATTCATTAGGATATTTTCATCACCTTCTTACTCATGTATCAGGTTTCCTACTCCTGAACTCAATGTTTAGTTTCCCCTTTCCCTGGTAAATCCGTAAGAACCTAGTGCACACACTTTTCTTTGTCCTGCTGCTCAGAATGTATTTAACCCTAGGCTGCTTGCCAACTTCCTCACTATAACACTTCTACCTCCTCTTTTTTCTTTCTTTATTTTCCTCTTGAACTAGCACAGTAGTCTGTGCAGGTCATTGAGTGACATCCCCTCTGGTGAAGCCAACTAAAAATTCATGCTCCTTTCTGAGAAATTCCAGTCTATTAAGGTTTTATTCAGGGGATCCTCTGGAGCCTGCTAGGAATGGCTTTCACTACCTTTGTTGCTGAATGATTATTGGCTGTCCCTGAGTGTTTTTTTTTTTTTTTTTTTTTTTTTTTTTTTTTTTTGCTAGATCCCTTAATCCTTCCAACATCACTGTGTTGAATCCAATAGTCCTGGATGGCTGTATTGTTTCAACCATTTTCTCACAATGCCAGATTCAGTAACATCACCTGGCAGAGTCACAGCCTCTGAGGTTGTTTGGGTTTCTTTCATTTCATAGCACATTAATACTTCTGTTTGTCTGATTTCTTGTGGAGAATTTAATACCAGCTCTAATCTGAATTTTGCAAAGAAAATTGACTGAATTCAAATTGCTTGTATGTAGCAAATACTGTCACCCTGCTAAATTGCTATTTACACCAGTCAATATAAACTCAGATGCCTTTGGTTACACTGAGCGCAGTAATTTTGGAACCCTCACCTGATATATAAACTACAAAACTTAATTTGAAAAGCAAAACTATGAGCTGAGTGAGACAAACACTGAAAAGCAATTCTTCAGACTCCCTCTACTTCACCTCACAGATCTAAGTAAGAAAACGGCCAATAATATATTACTGACATCTTCTACATAGCATTTCATGGATTGACTTGGCTAATTGATTGACACGTAATAGGCTTGTTTGAAGAAAAGCCAGGGCACGCAATTGGATCATAGCCTCCGTTTCACAAGGGAGTAGAAAGAATTAGATACCAGTGCAGAAAGAAAAAGAGCTAGATCCCAAAGGTTATACTTACAGAATAAAAGTATCATTTGGAAAATGATGTATAACAAAGTCCCAAGCCTTGTGTCTAGTTGTAAAGAGATCTTAAGATGGGAGACATATTTTCAGAGGTACTCCTGCCATCGATCATACTAATATTATCAGAGAAGGACATTCTGACATCTTCATTCTTTGGTCTAACTATTGAAGAAAGTTTTCATTCTGCTTACCATAAAGTATAACTTTTTTTGGGGGGGTTCTCCTTATTTTGAAATGGTGGTTTTCAAACCCATTTCCATGAACTCCCACTGCCTTTCATTGCCCCCAGTGCCGCAAAGCCTCGTATATATGTTCAGCTGGTAAAGGATGCTCTGCTGGAGTGGGGCGATAGGTCCAGAACCCCACGTACACAGTCCCCTTGCTGTTCTGTTCCTTCAGGGGCTCCTAAAGTGTTCCCTGGCACCCCCTATATATTGGGAAGCACAGTTTGAAAACCACATTTAAAAAAAAGAATATAAATAATCATCTTTTATAATTCATGGGAGTTTCCTTTCTTGTAGTTTGAGTAGATTATCTGTGTTTTGGATCCCCACCTCTGGCTAGAATGCTAAAAATGTATTTCAGACTTCCTGGACAATGTGTTGTAGTGACGTGGGAACATAAGTTGGATTTCAGTGTTATGTCTTACTCTTCAAGGGCTGGTCCAGTTCTCCTGAGACATATTTACCAGAAAGAGCCAAAGGCGGAGTAGCAGTTAAAACATGACATATTGAAAACCAAAGAAAACTCAAGGCAGCAAATGTCAAGGTATTGATTGAGTCTTGAAATGCATGTGTATGTCTTTTATCTAAATTTTGAAAATAAAGTGAACGGAAAGAAGAAAATTTCCCAAAACCTCATTTTCCCCCCATATATCAATCAAGGCCATTTTTACCTAAGCATTAAATAACTTAAAATACTGGCAAATCCAAGTGTCCAAGATGTAAAGTGGGTTCTCATTTTGTATAATAACCTGAATCCACCCCCACTTAAAAATATGAATAAAATTCTTCAATGTATATTATTGATAGAGATCTAGTCCTGCATTGGATTGCAGGAGGGGTGTATTAGAAGTCTGGAGAAATAATGCAAGACTATACTTTTTATTTCTCTCTTGCTTTTTTATTCCTCTCAATGTAAGCAGAGCTGTTTAGAGGATGATATTAGGTGAACAGACCTTTTTTGTTTCTTTTGAAACCTAAGATACCCCTGGGTATTTACTATCCTACTGTATCAGAACCTTGACATCATGGTAAGAAAGGTCTCTTGACTTTATGACTTCATTAACTTAATGCCTAATGAAGTGGATTAATATGTTTGGCAACTGTTATGTTTTGTTAAGCACTAAACACAGAAGCATTAAAATCGTATTTAGCTTTATAAGTAATGGCATAGCTGTTCTTTTTCCCAGCTGCAAACCTATGATTATCTTTTAAACAGTCCATCTCAGAAAATACTCCAGTATGGTAACTTTCTTTCTTTCTCTTTTGGTGCTGGAGAGATTTTCATCAGTCTCAGAAGGCTAATCAACTTTCTCTGCATGAATGAACTTAATCTTCTTACATTTTAAGCTTATTCCATTCTAGGAAAAATCTATGTTTTCTATCTACCTCCCATTTGAACCAGTAAAAAAGTTATGACCTTGCTAACACAAAAAGTTTTTCTCAAGGTGAGTGGTTTTTAGTCAATTAAGTAAAATTATTTGAGACAATAAAAATAAACTTATATTTTGGTTCATTCATTCAACAGTATTTATTAAATGCCTTTGATATACATGATCATATGTTAAGTACACAAAACATTAAGATGTAAGACCTATTTTCAAGGGCATTTTACACCAATATATAAGTTACCAAAACTTTTCCTTTCCCACTGTCTTGGTCTGTTTGTGCTGCTATAACAAAATACTGGAGTCTGGATCATTTATAAAGACGAGAAATTTATTTATTTATTTATTTATTTATTTATTTTTGAGACGGAGTTTCGCTCTTGTTACCCAGGCTGGAGTGCAATGGCGCGATCTCGGCTCGCCGCAACCTCCGCCTCCTGGGTTCAGGCAGTTCTCCTGCCTCAGCCTCCTGAGTAGCTGGGATTACAGGCATGCACCACCATGCCCAGCTAATTTTTTGTATTTTTAGTAGAGACGGGGTTTCACCATGTTGACCAGGATGGTCTCGATCTCTCGACCTCGTGATCCACCCGCCTCGGCCTCCCAAAGTGCTGGGATTACAGGCTTGAGCCACCGCGCCCGGCCTGAGAAATTTATTTTCTAACAGTTCTAGAGGCTGGGAAGTCCAAGATCAGGGAGCAGGCAGGCGCTGTGTTTGGTGAAGTCTTGTTTCTCATAGATGGTGCTGTCTAGGTGTCCTCACATGGTGAAAAGGATGAAAGGACAAAAGGTGACAAAAGCTGGATTCTCACGTGGTGGTGGTGGAAGAGCAGAAGTGCAAAATAGTCTAAATTGATTCCTTTCAGCCCTTTCATAAGGTGTGAATACACTCCTAAGGACTCTGCTTAATCACTTCCCAAAAGGCCCTGCCTCTTATTACCACCACAATGGGGGATTAAGTCTCAAGACATAGATTCTGGGGCACAGTCAGATGATACCACCAATTATGTACATTTGTTTTTTGTTTAGCATAGGAGATGTTTAATGAAGTCTAAATTAAATGGTTTAGCTATCATGATTAATCTTAAGTTATTGCAAAGTATTACCTTCTTGTTTCAAATGTTTTCCTTCTGTTTAAATAAGCATCAATTTATGGACCTAATGACTTCTAATGAATGAAGTAAACTGGCTACAAGGCAGATATTTGACAGGTTTGTACTTTCATGGTCTTGTGGATAGTTACAGTTGTGTTTGTTTTGATTGGTAAATACCCTTGCCATCTGAATGTCACATATTTTGAATATTACCCTTGACTGGGTATCATATTATTTGGATCAGGAGAGGCATAGGATTTGTTTGAAAGGCTGTTGGGCCACTATTCATATAAAGCAGTACTGTTTTATTTTAAGTAATTGTCTTATAGAAGAATTTAGGGCAGCCATAATTTTTGAATATCCAGAAGATATATAAAATCTCAAATTGAGAAAAAAATGAACTTGGAAATTTTCCTTTGTACTATTTTCTTTGTCAGATCATTCTAAGAATTGATTTACCCTGTGTCGTCAGTAAAACCTCTCTCTTTATTCTTTCAGTCTCCATCTGTTCCTTTTTCATCAGCTTCTTTCACTCTGTTCTAGTGGGAAGGGACCTGAACTTGAAAACAAGAATATTTGCCTCTCTGGGCCTCAGTGTCTTTATCTATAGGATGATTATGAATGTTTCAGGTATGAATATTATAGACTGAATACTCAGTCTTTGCAGGATTATAATTTCATCTTCCTTTTATAGTAAGACTACTTTTTATTCAGTGCCTAATACCAGTTGGCTGAGTAAATTTAATCCTGGCACTTGAGAACTTCCATCTTTCGAGTATCACTTTATGCTTATAAACAATCAATGTAGAGTTTTAGCACTCCTCCTCTTCTCAGAATTGGTGGCAAGAAAGGTGTCCTTATGTGCATTTAAGCATGATGAGGAGTGGCAGGAGAGTAGAACTGCTTCTGGCTTTTTGTGTTAGCTTACTGTGTCTATCCCTGGTCACCAGCCTTTGGACACTTCTCTACCAGATTTCCACAGCCTTGGGCTGCCTACACTTTGATTCTCAGTCCACTGTGGTATCTGTGTCCCTTTGCTTTTTATCTTGACCATGAAGTCTCTTTGGTTTTGCTCACACTCTTGGCCCCCTCTGTGGACACAGAAAGGTTTTGCCATGCTACTGTTCATGGCTAGAATTTAAGCTTAAGCTTTTTCCTCCAGTATTTTATTATGGAACATTTCCAGCAAACCAAAAACTTAAAAGGATTTTACGCTGAACACCCGTATACTTACCACTTTGATTCTGTAGTTACTGTTTTACTATACTTTCTTTGTCAAATACCCATTCATATCTTTGTCCCTCTGTGGTAGGCAGAATATTGGCCCACCCAATGATGTCCATGTTCTAATTCCTGGAAGCTGTAAATATGCTACCTAACATGACAAAAGAGACTTCATAGATGTGATCACTTTAAGGATTTTGATATGGGAAGATTACTCTGTATTATTCCTTTGGATTCACTGTAATCCTATGCATCCTTAAAAGCAGGCATCCCCAGACTTTTTACACAGGGGGCCAGTTCACTGTCCCTCAGACCATTGGAGGGCCGCCACATACTGTGCTCCTCTCACTGACCACTAATGAAGGAGGTGCCCCGTCCTGAAGTGTGGCGGCGGGGGGCCAGATAAATGGCCTCAGGGGTCCGCATGCGGCCCGTGGGCCGTAGTTTGGGGACGCCTGCTTAAAAGGGTCAGAGTAAGTGGGACAACAGTGGCAGCAGAGTCAGAGGTTTGAAAGTGCTTTGCTGTTGGCTTTGCAGATGGAGGAAGGAGTCATAAACCAAAGAATGTGGGCATCCTCTAGAAGCTGGAAGAGGTAAAGAAATGGATTACTCCTGAACCTCCAGAAGGGACACAGCTCTGTCCACACCTGATTACTCTCTAAGTGAAATTTATTTCAGACTTCTGATCTCCACAGTAGTTAAATAATAATTTGATGTTGTTTAAAACCACTCAATTTGTAATTTCTTTTAGCTGCGATAGGAAACTAACATGCCTTCTGCCCATCCATTTGTCAGTTCATCTTTTAAAATTTTATATATAATACATTTGAAAGTAAGTTTTAGGCACCAGTACACTTTTTTTTCCCAGGACGTTATAGTACATCTGTCATCAATGAGTTCTGTATTTGTTGATGTTACCTTTTTTCTATTGGGGTAAATTAATATACAATTAAATGAACAAATGTTTAGTGTATTTTTCATGAATTCCAAGAAAATGCTTCAATCTCTGAATCTCTGCAGCCCCAAACTCCAATAGAGATAGGGAGTCTAACTGTTAGCCCAGGAAGTTCCCTGTGTCCCCTCCCAGTAAACTCAAACTCCTCATCCCAGGTAACCATTGTTCTTACTTTTTGCCTTTTATATAAATGGAACTGTGTACTATGTATTCCTTTTTGTGAGGCTTCTTTCATGCAGCACCTTTTTGAGGTTCATTCATGTTCTTGCATATATCAATAGCCTGTTCATTTTCATTGCTAAGTACGATTATATTACATGAATTTATCACATTTGCTTATTTGTTTTCCAGTTGGTGGACACCTAGGTTGTTTCCAGGTTGCAGTTACGAATATAAATGATATGCACATTCTTGTACAGTTTTTTTTGTGGACAAATGTTCTCATTTTCTTGGCTAAATATTTAGGAGAGAAACTTACAACAGTTTTTGTTGTTGTTTTTGAGATGAAGTCTTGCCCTGTCGCCCAGGCTGGAGTGCAGTGGCTTGATCTCGGCTTACTGTAACCTCACCTCCTCAGTTCAAGCAATTCTCCTGTCTCAGCTTCCCAAGTAGCTATTACTATAGACACTTACCACCATGCCTGGCTAATTTTTGTATTTTAGTAAAGGCAGGCTTTTACTATATTGGTCAGGCTGCTCTCAAACTCCTGACCCCAGGTAATCTGCCCTCCTTGGCCTCTCAAAGTGTTGGAATTACAGGTGTGAGCCACCACACCCGGCCAATAGTTAAGTTTTATAATCAACTACTAGAACTTTTGCTAACATGGTTGTGTAATTTTACTTTGTTGCTGTACATTTTCATCAACATTTGATGTTGACAGTCCTTTTAATTTTAGCTATTGTGTATTGCATTTCATTGATGGTTAATGATGTTTGCCAGGCTTTGGCTGTTTATAGCCCAGCTTCTTGTAAATGTAACATTTTATCTGTTTTGAAATTCAAGTGGTTATTTTATCCTTATACAAGGGTGGAGTTATATGGTAGTATACAAAATGACACTGAGGTCCATGGAAATCAGTCTTCAGTTAATAGCTCAGAGTTCTTTTCTACTAAAAATGTCTATTCTCCTGTCCCGACCTGCAGGACAACAACAGGAGCTCAAAGGGAGGGAGTGGGGATGGATGGGAACAGAAGACTCGAAGAATGGAGACAAGACAGGAGTCTGATCAAGTCTCGTTTATTGTTGCTAAGCTCACAGCTTAAGTAAGCGCAGGCAGAGAGGCGGGGCAAAGGTAGCTTGCCCTTGGGAAATTCCGGCCTACCTAAGTTTCAGTAAACTGAAACTTATCAGCAGGGAAACAGAAACTGAAACTTTACTGAAACTTATGGGGGGGGGCAGAAACTGAAACTTAACTGAAACTTATGGGGGGGGAACAAACAAACTTTACTGAAACTTATGGGGAGGGGGAACAGAAACTTAACTTGTGCAAACCACAACATGGCTGAGCAGATCACAAAATGGTGGCTATTGCTGCCCACATTCTCCCTAACTCAGGCTCATTGTGGGGAGGAAATAAGATGATGATTGAAATAAGGGCTACTATTATTTCAATCTTACTAAAATAAGGGTAAGATTTTTTTTTTTTTTGGAAAATATTTCAAACATATGCTGTATTATCACTTATTGATCTTGATTTGGGAAGCATTTTAGTTACTCTAAGTGGAGAAGCAAAGAAAAACAAATAAGACAGCATTAGATGGTTAAAACTGTCAACTTTTTAAAAGTAAAATTGAGAAGCATGTCAGAACAGCTTAACTGAAGGAGCGAATGTTAGCATGTTCTACAAAGATCAATGCATTGTGCAAATATGGGGTGCCAACATATTTATCAAAATCTTCTAAGACTTCAAGTTTTGAAGGAATATACTAGTTTTAGATTTCAATTATTTAACTGAGTCCCCATTCAAACGAGGGAACATTTTTGTTATATCAACAGTACTGAACACATGGTTTCTTCTTTTTCTTTTTTTATTCTCTTTGTATCTAGGTTTGTCATGACCCTTCTGTACTACAGAAACTCAGCTCCAGGCAAAGTTTTACAGCACAAAGTGTTCATAGACCAATTCTGTCTCCTGCCAAAGTGAAGAAAAATCTGATTTTTAGAGAGAAAAATATCTGTATCTATCTCCCTGGAGGGAGAATAATGCATTAGAAAGAATAGAAAGATGTTATGTTTCCTCTCCTTCTCAGACCCCCTCCTGTTTTTGTCTCAGCTTCTCTTTGGACTCAACAGGGCTTTTTCCTTAAACAACAAACACTCCGTATCCAAAAGGCCAGCCTCTGGCTTCTCGGTTTAAAGAAATATTTCACATGTGGAGGCAAGAGGGGAGCCAGTATTGTGATCTTTTCCAAAATGCTTAAAGGAAAATGAACTGTGCATACCAGGAGAGTTTTTACCTGATTTCAAATCGTTAGATCCCACTGCTCTGCTTTGAGGCCTGTGGTCCCACTTCTTCAGTAGCAATTTGAAAGTTTTTGGTTAACTTTATGAGTGTACTCTGAGAACTCTGTATAATGTGGGCCAGTGCTACAGGTTAGCTCATGAAATACATATCCTATTTTTAGTGTATTCTGTCACTTTCTGAAAATCTCTTCTCAGCTAAAAAATTCTGACTTTTGATCAATAGTGCATTTCTTAACCTTTCAATCTTGACTTATTCCTGCATTGTGCATACTTAATTGGGTTGGATTTGTATATGTGTGTGTGGGGTTGAGGGTAGGGTAGCAGCTGAAAAGATACAAGCTTTTCTTTTTCGGTTGTTTTCAGGCTGTTAAAGATGACTGACTGAACCATTTAAAAATTTCAAGAGGAAAAACCTATTAAAAATAAGTGACCTTGTGCTTAAGCCAATTGATTAAAATTTTAAAATTGGGTACTGAGTATCAGTGCTAAATATTCTCCCTATAGTTTGAGAGCCTTCTGCCAGACAAATGCATTGTATAATAGTCTGGTGTTTCTGGAATGGAATGCCCAATTGAAGCCAAATTAGAAATATCAAAATGTAAAACTTCTGAGAATTCAGTATTTCTGTTGTTAATGTGAAATCACAAACTAAAGTTGTAAAGACGCTCTACAGACACATGTAGGTAAATCAATATATAAAATATCATGAGTGATTTCTGAATTAAAAAATCTCTGCATTGAAGTAGTAGTTGTTCTATCATGTTTTTGATTTCACTCCTTATAAGAAGTATCAAAAATAATGTATTATCTTAAAAGTACAGGCCATATATTCTGTATTTTCTGACAGTGTTCTAATTTTAACTATTCTGTTTAGTCTTTTCAATAGGTAAACTAGGATTTATTGGATTATGACATAGGTGGTATATTGTGTTCAACTGAAAATAAATGCAAATAGGAGAAATAAATTGCTTTCAGAGCTTTCAACTGTAAATCAAAACGTATTGGATCAGAGCAGAGAGATGCAGTCCCCTTACAATGACTTTTCAGCCAAAGGGACACTAAATTATTATTTGATTGACTGTATTAATGTATAGTGAGAAACTCTTCATATGAAAACTCATGTTTACAATTAATACAAAGCATTGTTTTCCTGTAAGTCTATTTGCCTTCTGGTTTTTGAGCTGCTGTTCTCCCAAAGGATCAAAATTTAATTTCAATCAGTTCGGGTTATCTACCTCCATTTCTTTCCCCAGTTCCCCAGAGAGACAGGGACAAGGTCCAGGACCCCTTTGAGGGCAGACTGGCATCTAATATCTCATGGATGAACAGTCTGACTTCCCTCTCTAGACCTGAAAATGTCTCTAGTGTCTGGGACAGAAAACCTTGTTCTTACATAATTATTTTCTGCCCAATCTACTACTATCTTGGTAGGATTCATCCCTCCCCTCACAGAGCCTAGTTTATCGAAACTCAACCAAAAAGATTCCTTTTCTCTGGCCTTCTGCTGTCATCCTTGTTCCAGGAGCAGTGACTGTAGCATGCCAAACTTTCTGAATAGGGGGTGCCTTAGGGATGCCAGAAATGTTGGGGAAACATTCACTTGTTAAATACCTTGCCATTTGTATAGAGAATGTGTCAGCAGGTTGGTATGGGAGTGGTGTGGAGATGGCAAAGGTAGGAAGGACAGGTACCTGGTCTTCTTATGGACAGACTGCCTAGGACAAAGACAAACAATGCCCATGGGACCTCTTCTGCTACCTCAGCAGTTATAGCTTTAAAAAACATATTATATCTTAAATTTTTAAATTTTTATTTTCTTCTTAACTGGTAAATAGCAATGATATATATTTATGGGTACAAAGCAATGGTTTGATACATATATAGATTGTGGAATGAGCAAATCAGAGTAATTAGTATATCCATCACCTCAAATATTTGTCATTTCTTTGTGGTGAGAACATTTAAAATCTTCTGTTTTAGCTATTTTGAAATACACATCATTATTAACTTTCCCATTGCTGTGCAATAGAACACCAGTAATTACTCCTCCTGTCTAGCTGGGACTTTGCACACATTGTCCAGTGTCTTCTTTTTCCCCATATACTCTCCACTCACCAGCCTCTGGTAACCACCACTGTACTCTTGATTTCTGTGAGTCAGACTTTATCGTACGGATAGACGCAACATTCTGTCTGAACCTGCTGGTATTAACCATTTAAACCACAGAATGAACTCCTTCTCTTCTGGTTTTACTGTTACTAGCTACCTTCAGACAACTTCACTTTCTACACACCTTGCATTCAGGGAGAGTAAGTTGGTCAGAACTATGTAAGTATTTACTCCACAAAATGAATACTGTTTTTATTTTAAATGAATAGATTGTTTTTCTACTTTATATTAACATCCTTCCTTAGCACTCATATATTTCATGTTTTTGATTTCCTCTGCCTGTCCTTGATATTCTGGACTAAAAAGTGATTCAGGAGTCTATGCATGCAATCCTATAGAGCACCAAGTGGAGAAAACACTAGTGTGGCTACTGTATTGATTCCTTGTGCAAATAAAGGGCAGTTCAGGGATTTTTAGTTTAGTTTTTTTTTTTTTTTTTGTATTTATGTCCCTGAAATCTCCTTGAACTAATCTTCACTGGCTTTAGATCCCACCTCTTCACTCAGGACTTCATCCCCTTACTATCTTTCCTTCAAACTTTCTGGAAATTTTCAACTATCTCGTATGAATTTATAAGTCATCCAATCAGTTACAACACTGCATATTCCAAACTGCTTCTCTTGCCAGGTACGTTCATTCGATACAGGCAAACCTCGGAAATGTTGCAGGTTTAGTTTCAAACCACCGTAGTAAAGTGAATATTGCAATAAAGTAAGTCACACAAATTTTTTGGTTTCTCAGTGACTATAAAAGTTATGTTTACAACTGTATTACAGTCTATTAAGTATGCAATAGCATTATGTTTAAAAATGTGTGTACCCTAATTAAAAACCACTTTCCTTCTAACAAATGCTAACAACCATCTGAATCTTCAGAGACATCTTTTTGCTGGTGGGTTGATGGCTGCTGACTAATCAGGGCTATGGCAGCTGAAGGTTGGGGTGACTGGCAATTTCTTAAGACCTAATGAAGTCAATTACATGAATTGACTCTTCCTTTCATGAAAGATTTCTCAGTACTTTTGGATAACATTTTATACACAGTAGAACTTCTTTTAAGATTTGAGTCAATCCTCTCAAACCATGCTGTTGCTTTATCAACTAAGTTTATGTAATATTCTAAATATTTTGTTGTCATATCAACAACGTTCACAGCGTCTTCACCAAGAATAGATTCCATCTCAGGAAACTTTCTTGTCCACGAGAAGCAATTCCTTATCTGTTCATGTTTTATCATGAGATTGCAATGCAGCAATCAGTCACGTCTTCAGGCTCCACTTCTATTTCTAGTTCTCTTGCTATTTCTATGTACTACATCAGCAGTTACTTTCTGCACTGAAGTCTTGAAACAGTCGTCATGAGGATTGGAATCAACTTCTTCTAAATTCTTGTTAATGTTGATATTTTGACCTCCTCCCGTGAATCATGAATGTTTTTAATAGCAGCCAGAATGGTGCATTCTTTCCAGAAGGTTTTCAATTTACATTGCCCACGTCTGTCAGAGGAATCATTATCCAAGGCAGCTTCATCTTAGGAAATCCATTTCTTAAATAGTAAAACTTGAAAGTAAAAATTACTCCCTGATCCATTGGCTGCAGAATGAATGCCGTGTTAGCAAGCATGAAAACAGTGTTAATCTCCTTTTACATCTCCTTCAGAGCTCTTGGGTAACCAGGTACATTGTTAAGGAATAGTAATATTTTGAAGGGAATCTTTTTTTTTTTTTTTTCCCCTGAGCAGTAGGTCTCAACATTGGGCTTAAAATAGTAAACCATACTGTAACAGTTGTGCTTCCACCTAGGCTTTGTTCCATTTATAGAAGGAAACAGAG
Source organism: Saimiri boliviensis (assembly GCF_048565385.1). NCBI lineage: Eukaryota > Metazoa > Chordata > Mammalia > Primates > Cebidae > Saimiri > Saimiri boliviensis. The sequence goes on from NC_133460.1 coordinate 43,704,422, forward strand.
TAGATTTAGTGTATTTCTCAAGAGCCCTAGGGTTTTCAGGGTAGTAAATAAGCATTGGCTTCAAATAAAGTCATTAGCTACATTAGCCCCTAATAAAAGCTTATCCTTTGAAGCACTGAAGCTAGACATTGACCTTTCTTCTCTAACTATGGAAGTCCTAGGTGGCATCTTCCTCTAATACAAGGCTTTTAAATCTACATTAAAAATCTATTGCTTACCAGCTACTCAGGAGGCTGAGGCAGGAGAATTGCCTGAACCCAGGAGGCGGAGGTTGTGGTGAGCTGAGATCACACCATTGCAGTCCAGCCTGGGTAACAAGAGCGAAACTCTGTCTCAAAAAAAAAAAAAGCTATTGCTCAGTGAGCCTCCTTCATCAATGATCTTAGCTAATCTCCTGGATAATTTCCTGTGGCGTGTTCACTAGCACTTGCTGTTTCACCTTGTACTGTACATTATGGAGACAGCTTGTTTTCTTAAACCTCGTGACCCAACCTTGCTAGCTTCAAACTTTTCTTCTTCAGCATCCTCAATTCTCAGCCTTGGTAGAATTGAAAAGACTTAGGACCTTGGTCTGGATTAGGTTTTCGCTTATAATAATTTTGTGGCTGGTTTGATCTACTATTCAGACCACTGAAGCTTTCTTCATATTAGGAATAAGGCTGTTTTACTTATCATTCCTGTGTTTACTGAAGTAGTATTTTTAATTTCCTTCACGAACTTTTCCTTTGCATTGGCAACTTGGCTCACTTGTGCAAGAGGCCTAATTTTCAGCCTGTCTTGGCTTTCAACATACCTTCTTCACTAAGCTTAATCATATCTAGCTTCTGATTGAAAGTAAGAGACATGTGACTCTTCCTTTCGTTTGAACACTTAGAAACCATTGCAGGGTTATTAATTGACCAGATTAAATACTGTTGTATCTCAAATAATAGAAGGACTGAGGAGAGGGAGAGAAATGGCCAGCTGGTGAAGCAGTTCAAACATACAACATGGATTGATTAAATTTGCAATCTTTTTTGGGAAAATTTCATGGTGTCCAAAAACAATTACGATAGTAACATTAAAGATCACTGATCACAAATCACCATAATAAAGAAAAAGTTTGAAATACTGCAATAATTACCAAAATGTGAAACAGACATGAAGTGAGGACATGCTATTGCAAAAATGGTGCTGATAGATTTGCTTGACGTGATTGCCATAGATCTTCAATTTGTTTTTAAAAAAAATGCAATGCCTGTGAAGTACAACAAAGTGAAGTTCCATAAAATGAGGTGTGTCTGTACATTATTTCACTCACTCTTAATTTATACAAAACTGATCTCTATTATTAATGTGAGCTAATGGTTTTGTAGTGCTCATTATAATCCAGGTATTGTGTTGAGCACTCATGGACACCGATTAATTTGCTTCTCATAAAAGCCCTACATTATAGGTTGAACAGTGTTTCCCCCAAAAAGATATGGTGAAATCCCAATCCTTCGTACCTCATAATGTGACCTTATTTGGAAATTGGGTCTTTGCAGAGGTAATCAAGTTAAAATGAACTCATTAGGATGGTCCCTAATCCAATATGACTGATATCCTTATAAAAAAGACAAATTGGACATAGGGGCAGATATGCAGAGAAAAGATGATATGTAGAGATAGAAACACAGGAGAACACCAATTGAAGATGAAAGTAGAGATTGGATCAATACATCCACAAGGTGAAAATTGCCAGTGAACTACCAGGAGCTAGGAGAGAGGTATCACAGTTCTTACTTAAAGCTCTCAGATGGAACCAGTGCTGCCAACACCTTGATCTTGTACTTCCAGCCTCTAGAATTGTGAGACCATAAATTTCTGTTAAGACATCCAGTTTTTTGTGTTTTGTATAACATCTTTAGGAAACTAATACACTCTACAAGAGAGGTACTATTATTGTTCTAATTTTGCAGCTGATGAAACAGATGGCACTGAAGAATTAAGGGAATTACTTACCTTGGTAAGTGACTCAAACCCAGACACTCTGGCTGTAGTGTTTGTGCTCTTCTACATTTTACTAAATTGACTCTTGCCTTTTCTAGTTAAGAACCATTTTTTTTCTTAGCCCGCCTTTTTTTCCCACTGCCTTTGCTAGGTCTTGTTGCACATGTTGCTTCCTCTGTAGTCTTTCCTTGTATACTCTGCCCAGAGCTGCACTGTGTTCTGTGGGGCAGGCAGGAGATAGCCTTTTGTCTGTGCTGTATCACACTCTCTCAGAGGCCTCTGGAAGTCTTTAGGAAAGCACCTCTTTAGGATTTTAATTATAGTTTTTGTTCCCAAGAATCTGGACATGAATCAGTAGGGAGGGGGCATAGAACAAGGACAAATATGAGTACTGGCTGATTAATTAAAGCCTTTCTTTCTCCTCACTCTGTTGAATGAAAGTATAACTGGGTCATGTATGTCATATATGCATATGTGTACACGGAGAAGGACACACACAGAAAAATACATACCAGATTGTTGAGTAAGAGATGTTCATGTCGGAGAAAGACAAGAGCACGTTATTCATGATACAGACCCTTTATTGGGACTTCTGCCCATTTATTTAAATTGTAGTGTGTAGTCACAGAAGTATATGAAAAGACAGTCACCAAAATGCTGTTGATGATAACTGAAGGGTCATAGGATTTCAGGTGAATTTCTTTTTTTCTGAATTTCTGTGTGATATTATTGTTTCTTCTTACAGTAACATTGGTGGATCCCATAAAGAGCACAAAAATTATAAAGACAGTATCATTTCCTTTTTATTGGATTCATAAGTTGAATGGACCACAAGATTCTAAATCTCCTTCACATTGTTTCTATAAAAAATGTGATGTTTCTTTTTCTTTAAGAACATCTTGGTGATCAGAAATGTGATGCACAGGATAAGTGCTTAGAGATGACTTGAAGAGTTGATATTAAATGAATAGGCACATGAAGAAAATGGAAATGCTAATAAAAAGTAACATGGTTAGGCTCTCTCTTGTTTCTGTCATTTGGACAAGCTGAGCAAGTCTGACATAGAGCAAGAACCTTTTTTTCTCCCCAGTCTGTTCATTTCCACTTGGCCATATGGATCATAATGACTGAAGCAGTCTGTTCAGGAACCTCTGCCCATGTTACTGGGAAACACATACTAGTCTCACAGAAAATGACTATTGGCAGGTTGTCATCAAAATAATAAGCCCGTAGTCCAAAGGGAATAAAGTTGGTACTCTTAATGTAGTATTGTTTTATACACTGCAGCCTCCAGTATCTAAAAACCGTCATGTAAATATTCTCCCATTTGGTATGAAGAGGTAGAGCATTCCCCATGTCTATCTGTCTTTCAAGGTCAGTGAATTTTGTAGAATTCTTTGCCAACTAGCTGCTGTGATATGAATAAATTTATGTGAAAATGAACTCAGCTAGCTAGTTATTGAACAAGTTGTTTTTTTTTTAATGGAATGTACTGACAGGAAAGAAGAAAAGGCAAACATAAAGGGTGAATAATAACCTAATGAAAAGAATTGTTTTTTTCTTCAGTTCAGGGGAAACAGTAATCTATTTTTTAAAGACAAACTTTCAAAAATCAAAAGGGAAGGAAGATGGAACTTCAACTCTATTGAGACAAAGGAAATACGTAAGGCATTTCCAAGGAGAAAGAATTATCTGCATGGACATAAAACAAAAGTAAATATTTGCACAGTTTAATTTTTTTTTAGATATAGAAGGACATGAACAGTGGTGCAATCCAAATAATGTACAAGACACGTTTAACTGAAATCTTCCTGAGTTGTCTTCAGTACCTCTGTTAGTTGCAATAAAAAATTTTTTTTTAAAATGCCAAATTTTTAAGGAAAATAAGTAATTGTGCTTCAGGTGGGTCATAGGAGGATACAAGCGCTCTCTCTCTCTCTCTCTCTCTTTCTCTCTTTCTCTCTCTTTCTCTCTTTCTCTCCATACACAGTAATTTCAGCATGAGCCTCAGGCACGCACGTTTCAAAATTCCTTTGACAATCGCCAACAAGTACATGTCTCCTGGTTCCTTGCTCCACTTAGTTGAGGTCTATTTGTTCACATTCTTCTCATTTGCCCCCAGCCCTAGGAGCTCCCCTGCTTGGATCACCCATTCAGATTATTTTCCTTCTTTTAGATAGAGGCATTTGGTACTCCTCAACTTCTGTTCCTGACTGCTCCTCCCGGGAACTTTCACCTGAACTCAACCTTATGAGCTACAGAAGAAATGGGCCTTTAGTGTAGCACCTTCCAATTTAGAAAGTAAGACTGGCTGTACATCCAAAGATAAGATTTCTTTACCACGCATTATTTTAGTTTGCTGTGTTTAGCTTATCATCAAGATAAGCTATCCAATGGCAATAGGAAGGCCATTCCTTAACAGAACTGTGGTTCCTCCTAGTTCTACAGCTTTGAGGAGACTGAACAGCCATCTTTGCCACCTTTCATTCTCTGGGAAAAACACACTGCTTGAAGCAGATATGTTGGGTTCATGGAAAAGGTTAAGTATGGAGAGATAGAAGGAGATGAAAAGTGAAGACACTAACCGATTCGCCATTACTTTCTAATTGAAACTGTGCTTACTACATATTTTAACTGCTGTTATTTATCACTGCCCTTAAATTTCTAGGTATAAATTATGTTAAATTTACTTACATATTTTTAATATAATATTTATTCTTTGGAGCTATGTAAGCTGTCCGTAAGAAACATCATGCCTCCTTAACAATGAAAAAATTGGAAAAGCTAAAGAAAGCAAGGCAAGCGAAACAGATTTCTCTTTCTAGTTAGCAATGGGTCAAGTGAAAAGGGAATTGCTCAAAATACTTCGCTGGAGAGGTGGGTACTATGTACTTTATAGACCACTGTCTCTGACCATTCTGTATTAAAATTGCATCAATAGGCCAAGCCCCATCATAGGGATTTGACAGATGTTTGTTCATTTTTTTCCCTGTTCTAAATCAGAAACAATTTCCCCAGCCTAGAATACCGGGATAGATGTGTGCATCATGAAATTGCTTTCCCAGTAGGTGTTATTTATCAGTTTTGGGGATTCATATCGCAAATCTTGACAGGTGCTGAACTTCCAGGAATTAATTCACAGACCACTCTTTTGGCACAATAATACTGGATGTATTACTGTTTTCTGAGTGTTTTCTTCAAGCATCAGTTTCCACTTATTTTTTGAGTAGGATGTGAGTTCACTTTTTGGACTAAAATGTTGGACCTCAGAAATAAATTGCAGTTCCAAATCCTGTTCATCTGAATGTTAATCTCCAGAGAAGCATTCAGTTTTCCAAAGTTGCTGTCCTTTGCTCTTTCAAAGGAAGTAGGTCAGAAATTACTCCACTTATGTCACTAGAGGCCCATCTGTAGGATAAATGGTACTAAATAAATAAAACTATCTTTATAAAACCCTCTCCTAAAGTCTGTCAATTGGTACCATCATCATGATGTCATAACTTATTTCAAGATGTCCTGTACTTTTTTAAAAATCAGAAGTCCTTAGGATTAAAGAACTGAATATATTTTATAAAGGGCTTCCCTTATTGATATTGAACTTTAAACCCTCATTTTTATTGTACAGACTTTTCTCAGATTTCTGGAGGTCTTTGGCTTTCTGTTAATGTTTAAGGCTGTGGTACTGAGATAGTGATTAGAAGTGCTATGGTTATGACAGTGGCTTCTCAACTGATAAACGTAGTAATATAATCAGGATTGGGCAGGAGTTTTTTTTTTTTTAATGAAGCTACTCCCAAATGCCATTACCTATAGTTGTTTCCCTTGGAACAGAGGAATCTCTGGAACAGTATCTTCCAGTTTCTTGACTGAGGAGTGTATATTTGCCTTCCAGAGCTCTAGGACCTAAGCTGGGAGAAGGTAGCTGGAGTTGGGTAGAATCAGGGTTTCATTTGTAGATAGGCAATCCTCTTTATTTCCAATGTAGTTCTTTACCACCATCTTATCTGTGTCTAGTGTCCATTAGTTTATAGCTCCAGAATCTCTCTAATTCAGCTTATTCAATTTACTCCATCTTCTGCTGGAGTTTGTAGAGTGTTCCTATTCCTTAAACATAAAACAGTTATTTCTATTTAGTGTTTTTATTCATTCTTTGTCTCTTTGTTGCTTTAACTACTAGTGTAGATGTAACAGGATTTGGGACACACACACACATACACACACACACACACACACACACACACCCCTTTATATAATAATTTTTAACCTGGAGTCATTTCTCATCTTACTCATCATTTCCACTGAAATTTAGAGAATCTTTGTTTTTAATTCACTGTTCATGTCTCAGTTTCCTAATCAATAAAATTGAATCTGATTGCTAAGGTCCTTTCCAAATTGAAAGTCCTGTGAGAGTAATAGGAAGCAGGATAAAAGGTCAGATAGACACTGGAGTTAGACTCCCTGATTCTTATCACTGTTTCACCATTGCATAGTCAGAGTTCTCTGGTTGCAAGCCATAGAGACCGACTGGACTTTAATCATAAAAGCAAACTATATGGGGGATAATGAATAACAGAATTAATGTTAAAGCTGAGAAAATAGTCTCAGGAAATGGGTAGAAAACTAAGGGAGGCTGGGCAGTGGGGAACACAGCCAAGGTCATATCCCAGGAATCACCTTTTGAGGAAACTGCTGCCTCTGGTGCTGTTGCCACTGGACATTTGCCAACAGCACACTCTTAATGTTGTTGCCACTGCCATTGTGAAGAATTTCCTAACTCTCCCTCCATCTTTGTGATTGGTTGTGCCCATGCCCTTAAGCCTCAAGGGATGGGGAGAAGACATTTGTGTCCCCATTTGTGTAGTCAAGGTTCTCCAGAAAAATAGAACCAATAGGTTATTTTACTTTCCCATTGTATTTTATGTGATACGGTTGGCTCATGAAATTGTAGGGGCTGACAAGTCTGAAGTCTGTAGGGTAGGTCAGCAGACTGATAATAAGGTTGGAGTTGATGTTGCAGTTTTTTCTAAATTCCACAGGGCAGGCCAGGCAGGCTAGAAACTCGAGCAGGGTTTCTTTGATGCAGTCCTGAGGCCAAGCTCCTCATTCTTTGAAAAATCTCACTCGTTGCTTTTAAGACTTCTGATTGGATGACATTCCACCACAATATGGAGACTAATCTGTTTTATCCAAAGTCTACTGATTAAAATGTTAATTACATCTAAAGAACACCTTCACAGTGGCATCGAGATGAATTTTTGACTGAATAACTGGGCATCATAGCTTATCCAAGTAGACATATGAAATTAGCCATTACAACATTCTGTGTCCATAACAAGATTCCTCTTCAAACATTTTCTGATTTTAAGATGCTAGGTAGGAAGATAAAAAATTACAACTGCCCACTACAGCCACTCTACTGTGTAACCTTGGGCAAGGTACTTCTCTTTATGCTTTAGATTCCAGTTCTATTAAATGGGTATAATAATATTAACTACACATTTAGTTGTTGTAAAGATAGATTAAAAGATTAAAAAAAAATACATAGGACACCTTGAAAAGTGCCTAGAACAAGGTAAATGCTCAATCAAGTAAGATGCTGTAACTTCTTATCTAAATACTGCCATGAGTTATTTGTCACAGCACATGTATTATACCTCCCACAGTGTAGGGTATGTGAGCATGAAATACCTGAATCTGATGGAGGGAGGTGTGAGCTGCATTCCTAATAGAAGGCCTTCAGTTTGAACACACAAACAATGATACTAATAGCTGTAATTTACTAAGCTCTCAGTACCTGCAGGCACTATGTTGGTTGCTGTACATATATTCACTCACTATAATTTGACTCACATAATAATCCAGCGAGGTTTGTGATGCCTCATTTTATAAAAGAGGACACAGAGATTTAGAAAAAACTGTATCATGCTCAGAATCATGCAACTAAACCCTTACAGGGCCTGCATAGGACATACGACTTTTAAATTTAATTTCATTTTAACTGTTGACCTCTCAACTAGTCTTCTGTGCTGTCTTTAGTCCAGATGGAAGGGTCTACTTACCCTACCTTGCTCTCCTTTTCCTGTTTCAATGGTTTGAATTTTTAATTTTTTTGAGACAAAGTCTTGCTCTGTCGCTGGGCTGGAGTGCAGTGGTGCGATCTCGGTTCACTGCAACCTCTGCTTCCTGGGTTGAAATGACTTTCCTGCCTCAGCCCTCTGAGTAGTTGGGACTACAGGCATGCACTAGCATGCCCAGCTAATTTTTGTATTTTTAGAGCGACGGGGTTTCAACATGTTGGCCAGGATGGTCTCGATGGCTTGACCTCGTGATTGCCCTCCTCGTCCTCGCAAAGTGCTGGGATTATAAGCGTGAGCTACCACGCCCGGCCTTGAATGTTACCTCAGCTTCATTGGTCTGGAAAATGAGAATTCTGAGGTCTTCCTAAACATCAGATTCAGGACACTAATCCCTAGCAAGGGAGATGCTTGTCCTTTATTAGATGTTTCCTATGCTTTTTTTTGAGGGAGCTCTGCCTCAACTTCCTTTTTAAAAAATGATTAATGCAAATATCTTGGGTTTTTGGAGTCCACTCATGAGTGTAGAAAAGAGAGGAAATAAAATTTTAAAAATCTTCTTTTATATTAAGATTAAATAAAAGTCCCTTCAGATAAATGAAATTAAACTATTTTAAGCTACTTGAATGAATTTAGGGTGCCATGGAAATTAGTCTATATCCATAAAAGAAACTTAATTTTTGAACTTTAAAAAAGTTATGTTTGCTAGACTGAACACTTCTATCTATTATAGAAAGATAAAGATTAAATATGATATGCAGGCCAGGTATGGTGGCTCACGCCTGTAATCCACCAGGAGGTTGAGGCAGGGGAATCGCTTGAACCAGGGAGATGGAGATTGCAGTGAGCTGAGATCATGCCACTGCACTCCAGCCTAGGGAAAGAGTAAGACTCTATCTCAAAATAAATAAATAAATATAAAAAAGAAAACAATAAAATCATATGCAATATACAAGCCTTTTTTTTTTTTGCAAGCCTTTCATTGTGGACAAAAACATCTAAGGGCTAAGTGTATCTGAAAACATTAAATATAGGAATTAAGCTTATTTTCCTGATGTAATTTGAATTTTAAACATTTTACTCTAGAAGTTAGGTCTACAACTAGTTGAAATGGAGAACAAAGTGATTTTGGGAGCTCGTATAGGGTCAGACCTGTATTTTTTAACTTTTAATGTTCATTCAGATTAACTGGGGATGTTTTCCAAATGCAGATCCTGATTCAGTAGCTTTGAGGTGAGATTTGAAAGCATGTATTCCTAATAAGCTCTCAGGTGAGACTGATAATGCTGTCCACATACCAAGCTTTTAGAATAAAGGGCTGACCACCAATTTTGGTGGATGTCACAGCTGAAAAGCCAAACACCACCTATTAATCAGAGTACTTGGTCATTTATTGTTGATAGTCATGTATAGCCATTATGATATTGTACCTTGGCAGCCAATAGCTAGAGAAGGCTTCTACGTTAACCAGAGACCATTCTATGTAGATCTCTGGCGAGTAATTGGTATCTATTGTTCATCAGAACTGTTCTTCCTAGAACTTGGCAGCAAATGTCTCATTTCATTTTTGGAGCAATTCTATATGAAGCATACACTAGAACCCCCTTATACATTTGAGGAAGCAAAGCCTCCAAATATATAACTTGTCATGGCTAGTAAGTGGTAGAGTCAGGGTTTGAACCTTGGTCTGTTTGACATGAAAGCCCATGTTTTTGCCAATATACCACGTACCAGTCATGTGAGACAGCTTTCACGCTATTGCCTTTTCTTTTGCCATTATTGGCTATTTTTTACTTTTAAAGTGTTTACTTTAAAAAAGCCAAATCCAGTTTAAAAAATACACAAAATTGTTCATTAAAGTTCGCTTTACATCCTGTTTTCCCGTTTTATTCTGTACGTCACAATTGTTCTCTATTCTGCAAAGACCTTGATGCTTTGTGCTGAGCTGACTGACAAAGCCTTATGATTAAAAAACGGATTTTAAAACTATCCTGTTTCTCTTTCTACAAACTCCCGACCTTTGATCTTCTCTCAGGAGCAATTTCCAATCAGCCCTTTTTTCAAAGATTGTAAATGTTTGGTATTCATTCCTACCTGGACCCTCTTCCTCTCCCCAGAAGAAGAGGTTGGGACCTTTAATTCCCCATTGTCATTATTGTTCTATTGGAAGTCTTAGTGTAGGATGCAGTTTTCTACAGTGAAGGTGAAATTAAATATAGCAAACCTCATGCTCTGCTGTGTTTGCGCACTTTACAACTAAGTGAGGTTTTGGGTAATTAACTAGTTCACTTGATCTATGCAAATGATACCAGATTAATTTAGCACATAAAAAATTATTGTTTTTATTTGCCCCTTGTTACCCAGACATTGGTAGGATGATTCAAAATAGCCAGCTAATTGTAAAATTGTTATTTTACCTTGTGATACGAAACTTGAAAAAATCTGGTAGTCTATCACAAAAAAAGAATGAGCAAATTAGCTTATTTTAGATTCTGTTTTACTATTTAACTTTTCCTTAAGGGCAAGCCAAAATGTAAAATCAGTATGATTAAGGCTGCTTTGGTTGAATAGGGTAGAAACTTTGAAGCCCATCTTCTCATCTTTCTAACTGTGAGCATATTCTATTGAGGTCCCTAAAAAATCTCACAGGTCTGATTGATGATGATTGACTTAGTCATTTTTCTCTCAAGAATATTTATTTTAACTGAAATATCTGATCTTTGAAAAAATGATTAGTATCTATTAATAACTGAGTGTTTGAATTTTTGTGAATATTTGAAATTCCTCATCCAGTATTTTATTCAGGAACTAAGATTAAGCCAATTCTACTTCCTAAAATGAAGTTATAGGGTCTTGAGTTAATGGAAATTTTAAAAGGGAAGGGTAGAAAGATACATGAGTTTTGAAATTGCTTGTTGTTCTTCCTTGCTGAGGCCTCTACTCAGTACTAGGTGTCTAGCTGTGGCTTACCCAATCTAGGGGACATCTGTCAAATGACTAAATATATGCTTCTCAGGACTGTACACAACAGTCACCTGTGAAGCTACTACAGCTGAGACCTGCTGAGGAGGAAGGAGTATAGTCTTCATGGTTGTCATTTTAGAAGGATCCGGAGTTGATTTTAATAATAGTCAGAGCTGAGAATTACTGAACAAAAACCATTGAAAAGTGCTCATTTGATTCTGGTCATCTTTGTAATGGATTTAGGTTCTCAACAAATTATTAACCTGAATTATTTTTTAAGAGATTGGTTCTAAATCAGAATTGAGAGTTTTATTGTTCTAAATACAAATGGCATAGGACTTACCCGATCTTCTTTAAATTCAGTGATATTGAAAGCAATAGCTATAATTTACTGAATACTTCGGGTAGGTATAATCATCATCAATATCATCATCATCGTCAATGTCAACACTGACAAAGCACTTGCTAAGATGTGTACATTTAGTTCTTACTAGACACTATGATGTAAGCATATAATCTCCCCTTTTCACAGATAAGAAAACTGAGTCATAAAGAGGACAAGGTTACTCCTCCAAGGCTACACAGAAAATACGTGTAGAGTTCTAGCCACACTATGTTTTAAATATATACCCTTATTTTTTACAAATGAAGAGTCTAAGTTAAATGGTTAAGTAGACAATATTAAATACTGGAAAGCAACCTAAAGTCAAGCCAAAATAATATTTATTCAGTGTGCGTAAAATAACATTTTTCTCTTATCACCTGTGAGGGCTTGAAGCACGACACTCAAATAGAATTCTTCGTAAACAAATGCTATTTTGAAAAGAAACAAGCTAGTAAACGCTGTGAGTTTAAAATATTATATATACCAAAGCAATTGAAATGCATGGATATGGGTTTGGGGGTTACGGAGAAGACTAGCATGGATATCAGTTCATATCCCCTGCTTTAAATTTTACATCCAGCTTTATTTTAAATGTATAAGTATGTTAAGCCATATAATTCCCTGGATTATTTACATTCTAGTCAGGGTGACTGTTGAAGGATATTGTAATTACAAAGTACAGTTTCCAAGCTGAATGAAATTGCTTGTTGTGTAATAGGTCTAACCTCTGAAAATGTCAAAAACAAATACTAGGAGGTCATGGTTGGAGGTAAAAGATATGTAGCCCTCCTAGTTAGCATATGAAATGAAGATTGGTCTCTGAATTGATTGAACCATTTTCTTCTGCTATTTGTCAAACTCAGGGAAAACATTGAAATTTGAAGTACATTTTCCTTTCCAATATTCTTTTTATTTCTCAGCATAGTATTATAAACTGGCTAGTTGTCCATCATGTTCATGATTACACAATGAGGACTCTTTGGGTGGTAGAATGAAACATAGCTAACTACTAAAGTTCAATGTTTGTGAGATTTTATTGTCTGTCTGAGCAGAGAGCAGTGTCTTCCCAGTTCTGTCAGCAACTCTAATGTACCAGGCTCTTCTTCTCTGCCCTATTCCGACATCTACTTCTCTTTTGTTTTCTTTTTCCTTTTTTTTTTTTTTTTTTTTTTTCTGAGATAGAGTCTCATTCTGTCACCCAGGCTGGAATGCAGTGGCACGATCGTGGCTTATTGCAGCCTTGACATCTGAGCATAAATGATGCTCCCACCTCAGCCTCCTTGGTAACTGGGACCACAGTCATATACCACAACACCGACTAATTTATAATTATTATTATTGTAGAAACAGGGTCTCCCTGTGTTGCCCAGGCTGCTCTTGAACTCCTCAGCTCAAGCGATCCTCTTGCTTTGGCCTCCCAAAATGCTGGGATGACAGATGTGAGCCACCTTGCCTGATCTTTAACTCCCATTACTTGGTTCAACTTCATGAGATGATTCAGTAAATGTTGGGCAGGTGGCAGAGATACAAAGGATAGTGTTAGGTATTACAGGCAAAATAGGAGCACCAGAGTATGCAATTATAAGTGAAAGACAGCAACAGTTCCGTTTCCTTGCTAATGTTTTCTCATATGAAATGAATTGTTGTATACAATCAGCACTTAGCTGGTCCATTCCTATCTGATCATTACTTTCTGGAATATAAGTGTCTAAATTTATGCTGAAATGAGAAGAGCTTAATTTCTTCCAAATTCATTTTTCATTTTGACGTCAATCTACATTTACATTTATCTTCACTCCTCTATCATCTAATTCTAGTACTTCTACTGGAGGAAAAGAAGGAAAATTTCACAACTGAATTTCTTAAATAATTCTTTCTGGTTATCTACTGCTTCATAACAAACTATACACATGATATTTATTACGTCTCATGATTTCATGAGCCAGTAATTTTGGCAGGACTTTGTTAAGCTGTTCATTTTGTTTGTTCTCAATTAATAGAGGAATTAATTTTGCTTTAGTTTATGGGATGCATTCTTGACTGTAACAGAGACTAGAATGCAAGATGAATACCCTGCATATATAGGTAACTCTATTTTTATTTTTTAAAGTGTTGCCATACTGCTTTCCATAGCAGCTATATCATTTTATATTTACATTTCTATCAATAGTGTACAAGTGCTCCAGTTTTTTCACATCCTTGTCAATACTTGTTCTTTTCTTTTTAAATATTAGCCACTATGGGGGATTTGAGGTGGTATTTTATTGCAATTCTTTAATTTTGTAATTTCCCTAATGATTGTTGGTGCTGAGCATTCCTTCATGCACTTTTTGATCATTTGTATATCTTATTTGAAGAAATGTCTATTCAAGTGATTTGCCCATTTTCTAATTAGATTATTTTCATTTTTGTTGTTGCGTTATAGGAGTACTTTATGTATGTGGAAATGAACCCCTTGTCAGGTATATGATTTGAAAGTATTTTCCCTCATTTTGTTGGTTGCCTTTTCTCTGTTAATTTTACCCTTTGATGCACATCAGTGTTAAATTTGAGCATAGTCCGACTTGCCTATTTTTACTTTTGTTGTCTATAGTTTTGGCGTTATAGTTAAGAAATCATTGTCAAATCCAATGTCATGAGATTTTACCCATGTATTTTCTTCTAAGAGTTTTATAGTTTTACATTTAGGTTTGTAATACATCCATTTTGAGGTTTCTCTGTACATAGCATAAGGTAAGCGTTCAACTTCATTCTTTTGCATATGGACATTCACTTTTCCCAGTACCATTTGTTAAAGAGAATATCCGTTAAATGGTCCTGGTACTCTTATCAAAAATCATTTGACTGCACATGAGAGGGTTTATTTTTGGATTCTCAATTCTATTTCATTGGTCTGTATGTCTGTCTTTATACCAGTACCATATCGTTTTGACTACTGAAGCTTTATAAATTTTGAAATCAGGAATTAGGACATTCAGTTTTGTTATGCTTTTTCAAGATTAGCTATTTGAAGTCCCTTGAGGTTTCATATGAGTTTTAGGATAATTTTTTCTATTTCTAACAAAGGCCTACTGGGGTCTTCATAGGGAATGCATTAAATTTATAGATTGTTTTGGGTAACATTGACATCTTAACTATTTTTAGTCTTCCAGTTCATGAACACAGGATATATTTCCGTTTATTTGTGTCAAATTCTTAACATAGGCGATAAACAAGGAAAAAAAAAAAAACCTTTGCTACTGTATATAAGAAAGAAACTCAATGGTTTCGATTTTCTGCCTTAGTGTAAAGCAATATTTGCAGTATTACAATTAAATAGATCTCCCAATCTTATTCCAGGGTTAAAACAAAAACATTGCACATCAAACTTTATTTAAATAATATCTCCCATTGGCAACTTTTGAAATGTATCAGCATCTCTTCCTGGCAATTGAGCATTATCTATAGCCTTGTTATTTTCCATGTCTCCAGAAATATCTGTGAATGAACATCCTGAGATTTATCTTGATACAATCATAAAGAGAATATATATTCATGTAAGACTCCAAACTCTTTGAGAAAAAGAATATCCCTTTTATCTTAATACTTTCCCTCTTCATACTCAAATATTTTTTGGTTACTGGAACCAAGGGGACAAACAAAATTAATTGCCAACTACCTAATCATATCAACAGTTTAACTTTTAGCAAATATTATCTGTTTTATTGGATCTTTAGGAATCTACACCCAGATCAACAGAGGAGCTTAACCTTGTTTTGAGCTCTGTTTCAGAGAAAATTCTAAGTAAGCCCTTCAGCATTATGTCTTATGTTGGGGAGCACTAACACCTTATTGTCATTCACCATCTGTGGCTCATACTCTGAAGGCAGAGGTTTTTGCCTCAGTAGCATTTGCTCATCTCTACTCAACAATGACTAATTCAAGTTGCCCATTAGCCTTGATAGAGTTATTTTTAAGTGCTCAAACTATTTCCTTTACTTTGAAGTAATGTAAGCACAATTATAAGAATAAAAAGTATTTAAATAGTTTTAAAATATAATTTTTCTTGGCAGATTCATTAGCTTTTTTGTGCTATTATGGGCACAGTTAATACCAGTATGTTAAAAGAGGAAGTAAATGAGAGGTTTTAGATGAAAAAGTAAGCTCTCTAACAAATGTGCTGTGCTTTATTATAAATTAATAACAGGAAAAAAGAATAAAACAAACTCAACTTCTTCCAGGTTAGTTATAGCCTAGAAATTCTTTAGAGACTAAATCTTTGCCAGTATTACTTTGTTTTCTCAGTGTGTCATGCAGTACAATCAGGAAATACATAGAATTTTTGAATCCCTTATAGAAAAATCAACTTTCTTTTCTTCTTGTACAAACTTGAGGTAGCAAAATAACCCTAATGGTTTTTATGATAAAGACATTTTTGTGGTTTTACTGGATAATTAATAAAATAAATAAATGGCACCAGGGAAATGCTAATCTGTTTTTTATTGCCACGAGATGCCCCATCTTAGAAATGTGATTTTTTAGGGCCAGGCGCGGTGGCTCACGCCTGCAATCCCAGCACTTTGGGAGGCTGAGGTGGGTGGATCACGAGGTCAAGAGATCGAGACCATCCTGGTCAACATGGTGAAACCCCATCTCTACTAAAAATACAAAAAATCAGCCGGGCATGGTGGCGCGTGCCTGTAGTCCCAGCTACTCAGGAGGCTGAGGCAGGAAAATTGCCTGAACCCAGGAGCCGGAGGTTGCGGTAAGCCGAAATTGTGCCATTGCACTCCGGCCTGGGTAACAAGAACAAAACTCCATCTCAAAAAAAAAAAAAAAAAAAAAGAAATGTGATTTTTTTTAGACATCTTCTACTCAATTAGAATAGGTTTGCCATCTTATATGTAACTGTTCCTTAAATCGTATTATAAGATTATCGAAGTTCAATGTGTATACAAAAGTGGCTCCAGCTAAGCTTTCATGCTAAGTATGTGTAGAATGCCATCATTTAAAATTTTATCCAGTAGATTATCATAAAATACAGACTCCAGAAAAGTAATTGCTTTACTGATTTCTCTCATTTGTTAAGTTTTCCTCTAGGGGCACTAATATACTTACTTCTAAGGAATGGCAGACCTTGAAATCCTAGGTCTTTTTGTAAATAATGAAAGGAAAGGAATGTGGGATGAAAAAGAACCAAGGGAAGGATACAGAAGTAGCTAATTAAATGAGAGGCTTGTCCTGGGTAGAATGGAATTGAAGAACATAGGCATGCTCACTGAGCCTATGGAAAACCAGCCACAGCCAATTTAAAGGTCTGTTTTTTTACCACTACAATGAATACTTTAAACCCTTTTTTTAGTTCCCATAACTATAGTGTTTACATTTACTTGCAATAGCATGTCAGAGAGTTGTGGAAATGGGCCAAGTTCATGAAGGATTTAACACAGAAAAGCAGATTTTTGAAATTTCAAGTTCTAGCTCAAATGGTTGATAGAGACATGTGCAACATTGTGTTGAGAAGAGTTCTGAAGTTATATTCCAGGCTCACCACAAATGAGTACTATGACATCTGCATAGGTGAAGGAGAAGGAATAGATGCTATGCATGAGATATTTGTTACCCTTAGTTACAGGTACCGTGTTAGGAGTTTCTCAAGATCAATAATACAGTAGCAAGGGAGAATATACCCTAAAACAACAAAGTTCATTAAGGATGTACATTTGATTCTGTCCTTTCCTATGGAATTTTAATATATCTCTCCCCAGTATGCTTCAACATTTGCCAGGAATCTTAGGGATGTTGAAATAAAATGTACGTATTTAATTTTCCGTCTTTGAGGTTGAAAATGCATTTATTTATTTCCAAAAAGCAACTTGGTTTCATTTTCTCTTATAGTAATAGTTAAAAAGCAGCCTTAACAAATTTAGCACAACCACCCTGCTTTATACATATTCACAAGTCCATCCAGGACAGAGTGCACAGTATGAATGATTTTACTTAGTTTGTTGTTTTTAATTTCCACATAATTAAATCTAATGACTTTTAATCACAATCCTCCTACGTATCAAAGAATTGCCTGCACCTTGAAGGTTCTTGAACTTTTTTGAAATTGCCCTTTTAAAAAGGATCATGGGGCGGCTGCTGGAAGGTTTTCTTCTCGATTTACAGCTCAGGCATAGATTTAAGGACAGTGTAATTACCAGATACAATCCCTAAACAGAATTGAATTGCTTCCTGGTTGCCAACCTTGTTGCAGACTGACCTTCAAAGGGAACAAAACAACACTGAAGCTCTGCGTCCTTGTTAGATTTTAGCAGGATACAAAACTTTTTTTTTTTTCTCCTAGGCACAAATGAGACAAGGAAAGCTGTTGTTGCTTATCCTTTGAGAATTTTTATCTACTTGGTCAGAGGACAAGAAATCCCAGTTATCATTGCCTTTCCTTAAAAACAAAACAAAACTTATTAAAAGAGCTCTTCTGAAAGATCTACAATAAATCATTTGCTCTGAAAATTGAATCAATCTAACAGTCTCTAAATCAACCACCTACTTGTTCTTCCCTGAAGAAAACAAAAATCATTTATTGTCCATGAGGCCGCGGTAGGAGACGGACCATGGAAAACCCTCAGTCAGGAAATAGGATCTCATCTCCCAGGTTAGTTCATATTCTGGAAATAATCAAGTTGAATTTCTCTACTTTACTGTGTGAAAGAAGATTTCTTCACTGACAGGTTTTCTTTTTCTCCTCAACAATCATTATGTATAATAAGTGTTAGGTTGTTATAGCCTTTCTTTTTCTCTGTAAATAAAGCATTTTGCTATATTCAACATTCTCATTAGTGTTTGGATAATTAGCTGGTGGGCTGGGAAAAAATTCTACAAAAGTCAGTTGGCTGGTAGAATTTGCAGGCCAGAGACTTTTACTGCCTACACGTATACGTACACATACATAAGTGCACATGTGTACCTGCATGGACACAAACACACACACTTGCATATGCTGGAATGTGTGTGTGCACATATACTCTTTCTCTCCATTCCTTCATATCATACAAAACAGCCAAATGCGATACAGTAACTATTAATAGCCAGGCTTCTAATTGCTTTTCTAAGGTGGAAAATGAGGGCAGGTAAGGCATTTGTAGCAATCAGAATAGAAAACGCTAGTTCATCTTTCCTTTCTTAATTGTAACCATCCCTACCTGTCTCTCTCACTTGCACACTCACTCCACCAGTACTATGCCTCCATATCATTCCACACATACTTAATAAAAGTATTCAACCATGTTCTCTGGCAATAATTATTTCCACTCCCTTATACAAACACACTAAAAAGATACATTCTTAAAAGCTTTTTCTGTTTAAATCTTGCAGTGTACGTGACAAAATGTGAGGCATCTGACAGGCAGCCAGCCACCTGTGAAGATCGTTTTTAAACTTGGTGCAACAATGAATTATCCAAATGTAGACATCACAATATAAACCTGGAAAATATTCAGGGATGTGGATTATGATGATCTCCATGACTGAGACCCATTGGTCAGTTGATTCTGGCTAGAATGAAATAATTTGGTGAGAGTTTAAGAAACATAGGCTAGCAACTTTATTTTGGGAATGAAAAGTTGCTCTTAAGATTGTGAAGGAGTCTGTCCTACGTATTTCACACACCTCATCCTTTCTGGCACTTGCATTTTTTCCCCTGGGCAACTAGCTGTCCCTGATGACCTCTGTAATAGATTAATGAAGACCCTTCACATCCTGGCTTCTGCCTGCCTTCCCTATTCTCTCCTTCCCCGTCTTGGTCCTTAGCAGGTCATGCTCTGCTAGTACTGATCCATTCTCCAGATGCTCTGCACTTGTTTTTATCTTCTCCTGGGCCTTCATAGATGCAGCTTGCTTTCTAGGATAATCTTTTCTGCCTTCCTTAAGTGTAACATTCCTATTTGGCCACCTAAATGCTCCTTGTATGTCTCCCTTTCTGTGAAGATTCTCTGAATATACCATCACCCTGCTCCACCAAAGCAGAGTAAAGAACTTCTTCCTCCCCATAATCCCTGTTCCATGTTATCAACATTATTCTTAAACCCAGCTCCTTCCTTGCACTGTGAGATCAGAGAGGGGAAGCATCTGCTTCTTATCATCTCTCATTCCCAACACCTGGCCTGGTGTCTGGCATATATTCAATCGTCAGTAAACATTTATTGAACAAAATGAGAGATGGTTACATATCTGTCTTGAGACTGTAAGTTTCTGCAGGTCAGGACCATGTTTAATATGAACCAGCAAAGTCACTTACGAAAGTACGTAATTAATGTCACTGGACTTACTTGTAAGGGAGTGGGGAAGAAAAAGCACCAGCAGTCAAGAGAATAGAGTTCTAGCCCCTTCCCTGCCAACAATTCATTGGCAAGTTAGGATAAGTAATATAGTTTTTCTGAACATCAGAGTCCTTTTATGAAAAGTGGAGAATAATCACACATTTCCTGTTTCCATTACAGGCCACAAATGAAGATCAAACACATTTTCTAGATTAGGAAGTGGTTTGTAAAACAAGAGGCAGGATAGTATAGTGAGAATGAGCTCATGCTCTTGAGTCAAATGGGCTGTTACCTCTTCTTGGTAGCGTGGTGTTGGGTACACATATTACCAAAATACCATGGGTTGGTCTAGGTCCTGCTCCCAGCTGAGAATGCCAATCACTGAAACAATGAGTATTTCCAGGGTTGGTGGCTTTATTTGGGTGCTGCAAACAAGGAGATAGGAGATCAGTCTCACATCTGTCTCCCTTACCAACTAAAATTAGTGGTTTATATAACAGAAATGTAAGTGCATGCAAAAAAAAAAAAAAAAAAAAAGGAAATAGAGAGGGATAAGGAAGATGAGTTGGTCAACAAGAAGCAGGTGGTTGGTTAGGCAATCATGATGGGTGAGAGTTCTGGCTCCTCATTGTCCAGATGCAGTGATCTGGTAAGTTTCAGTTCCTTGATACTATCTGGGAGGCCGGATGTTTCGTTTCCAGAGAAAAGAATTCAGATAAAGCAATGGTAACCTTCTCAAGTTTTAAGACTGGGAAGATGAATTACTATACTTATTCAAAAGAAACCATAAACATCAGTTCTATGGGAAAATTGGGCTGGTTTGAATTAGTTTACATCTCTGAGTCTTGGTTTCCCATCTGTAAAATAGAGATAATGATAAGGTCTACCTCATGATGTTGCTATGGAGTTTAAATAATTTGCGTGAAGCATGTAGTGTCATATTAATAAGTAGTAAGTCCTAACAGATGATAGTTTCAAAAAAAATGACAGTTTAACAATTTATATAAATACAAGATGTTATTATTACCATCGATGAATTATTCTTCAACTTTAAGACCAGTAAAAAGAGTCATTCAGATCTGGAAAAGAGATTATCATGCTCTCTCTTCCCCTTTTATGACCTATCTTCCAGCCAGTTCTTGTGACCATGTTGTCACAAGCAAGAGAGTCCACAGCAGATGATAATAGATTCTCTTTCCACAGGTGTGCAAACAATATGGACAGCATATAGACTTCAGCCTTGTCAAGTGTTTCATCTGAACCCTCAGACATTTCCCACTTAGAAGTAGGACTACTGTGATAGACAAGAGAAGTATACGTATCTAGGCCTTCCTAGGTCAATTCCCTTTTCAACTTGCTGTTGCTTGCCATCACGGGTCCTAGACAAATGCCTCAGGCAGCTCTGACTTATGACTTTTCTAGGACTCTTTCTACCTTCCTCCAGCTTGGACACAGCTTTTCTTTATTAATCAAAGCAAAGTTAACATTTTTAAATCTCAAGACTTGAGCATCAGATAAGCCAGTTGCAACAAGAAAATGTGAAATTGAATGTGAAATTCACTAAACATCTATAGCTGTGCCCCTCTATGAGTCCTTTATTAACCACCTTTATCCTTAGCCCTGGATTAGGAACCAACCCTCATTCTCTCCTACAGACAGGAGACCTTGTGATCATGTCTCCACTATTTTTTTTAGAGTTGAGACTCCTGTTTCCCTGGGATGCATTAGAACACTAACTTCCATACCATTTCAGAAAACACACTCCTCACCAACTGTAAGGTAGGACCTCATGATGTTTAGCAATGCGTTCTCCAAAATTGGACTCAGTCTTAAAGATTCCCATATACAAAACACTATACTAAATGTGGGGAAAAAAAAGGCTCATTGAAAGCACAGTTCTACCAAAGATACCCCCACTATGTCTCCAGGCAAAATACACATCTGCAGGCCTAAAAAGAGTCACTCAAAGTTTTCCATTCTAAAATTATAGAAGAGACTTAAGCTAAGGCTAAATTCTCACTTAGTTCAAAGTAGACACTGCCTGTGCCCACTGCACCCTCCTTGCCACTTTATAATCTTCCACTTTGAAATAAAGATTTAGACTTCATCTAAATGGAGTTACTAGAGGAACAGGAAAAGCTACTAGAGCATTCAGTGAGGAGTTTATCCTTCCTTTATTTTATTAGGAGAACAGGAATAGTGTTAAGAAGCAACTAACCTGTTACCTAATTACGAGCAGAAAGACCAACACAGTTAAATTATTATCTCATTTTTTGGTTCTTATTTGGAAATTTTTAAAAATAGTCCTTAGAGATTTAAAAAATTCCCAAGAAGTATTTTCAAACCGTCTTGCCATTGTAATACACCCATTGTGCCAAGGTGAATAAACACATACTTTTCACTGATTTTCTGGAGAATGTTCCAAACAGGACATATTGGGAAAGCAAATAATGGTGTCTGCCAATAAAACTGTTGCTTCCCAAATAGTCTTCACATATCGGGAGATAACTTGATGCTAACATTTTTATCAGGGAAAGATTAAAAATAGTATAAGATGTTAATTGCCAGTGGAAGAAAATGAACTCTGGATTCAGTTGCAGGTGAGGCTTGGGTTCTAATCCCAGCTCTGCTGCTTATTAGCTGCATGAACTTGAGAAAATTATTTAACCTCTTCTTGACTAAAATAACTTCTGTGTAAAGTGAAGATAATAGAGTTGTGATGAGATTTTAAGATTGTGCATGTAACTAAAGATGGTGCACATGCAGTCATGGTGCCCGGTGTGAAGCTCAATGTTCAATATGCCTTAACTATTATGGACATCATTATTGCTGCTGCTGTTGTAATTAGGATAAGAAAAAAATACTTAGCCCAAAGAAAAAGAAACTTATTCCTGTGACCAGTAAAATACTCCTTCTTTCCAAGATCCTTGAGAGTCTAGTTGCACTTAAATATGTGGGTGCGATGTCCTAGAATGGGGTTACAACAGTCTTTCCTTCAGAGGAACTTGCCTCTGGAAAAAATAAAGCAACAGAAAATGAAAACAGCCATCTCTTCTAAATCTTTTGGCTCTGGCTCATACCACCTTGTGGGTCTCTTCTTTAAAATTCCACCTTGTGTTTTTTTATGCCTTTGAAGTTCATATAAAATCAATATGTAGAAATCAGCTTTATGAGTATTAAATTTCTACAAAATACTTCTGTTTGGAATTCTCACGAAGCACTGATCCATGCTTTTTATTACTATTAGAATAAATGGATGCTGTGCTTTATTATACTTGTTGAGTAGTGGGTAAAAGACCATGAAATATCCAAATAATTCAGGAATGGCTCCCTTAAAGTCCCCTGGGAAGAAGAAGGATGGCTTGCTAAGAGTCTTTAAAGAACAACAGGTGTTAAGAAATTCGTTTTGACCCATTAAATTTGTATCGTCTTCATAGCTTTCAGGCTTCTCTTGCTGTCTGCCTTTGCTGCTATCTAAAAGCTGCCAAGATGGAAATGATCAAGTTTTTGTTCCTATGTTAACTGGGTTAGATGGTTAAAATAAGATCAAACTAGATACCAGGTCATTCCATTCTGGCTCTTGCATTGCTACTCGTTCAACTCAGTTTATGAACAGCATTCTTTCATTGATAAGAACAAACCCCAGAGAAATAGGAGTTAAGTTTACCGCTCTTGTGAAGAAGTCTTGGAGACTCAAGACAGACCCCTACTTAAGCCTGCCTTAACTAGCCCTAAGTAAGTGAGAAGTCACAAAAGTATTCCCACCATTAGTGTTAGCATGCCTGTATAGCACAACACTGACATCTTAGTGAAGAAGGTTGCTGGAAGAATGCAGTTGCAGATGAAAAGAAGTAAATAATGCCCAGCCTTCCTGGGGTAAGCTGTAAATAATAGCAGGGCTGTGCTACGGAGGAGGTGGGGTGAAGACAGTGGACATTAAGTCTAATATGGGTATAAATGATTGAGGTTTTTAAATGGACTATATAACTGGGCCACATGCTCCCATTGTTAGCCAATGGCATACTGCAGTGAACCTTTGCATTTACTGCTGTGTAACATTGCAAGATGTAGCTGTTGGGGCCCTGGTTGCAGATGGTGGGTGTATGATAGAATGCTTTCCAGGCAGCAGCGCCAGGTTTGGAAGAATCAAAAGGAAGGTTTCATCAACTGCTGAGATTCTTTAAATTTACAAACACCAACTCTCACAGAAACAAAATAAAATTAGAGAAACTAGTAAGTACATTTCTTTTCACTGTCTGGGGCCTAATTTCCCTTAGGAATGCACACAGGCCCATAACCAGAGTGAGTAGATGTTATCTCCTACAGAACAAAAATCTAAGTAATTTTTGTTTCAATAAAACTTTTTTTTGTGTGCTGAAATTTTAACTGAGGGTCCTTGGTAAATGTCTTGCTTTGGAAAATACATTAATACCTTTTGTTCTTCTTACAGAGAACTCTGCCTTTCATGAAAGCTCATCTAAGGTAAAATAAAGTTCAGGGAATTGGAAAGATGAAAAACAACCAAATAAGGGAGTTAATTTTAGAGAGAAATATGTATAAATGTTCGGGTGAATAATAGACATAAAAATACATATATTTTCAAATTTTCCATAGATACATTTTTTAAATTGTGTCTTGAGCTCAGAAATCATAGTTTGGTCACAAAATGGTCAAGGCTACTCCATTCTTACCCTTTCAGTGTCAATGGACTTGTCCTTGCAGCCAGTTCCAGGGGTAGGGGCTGGCTGGCTTAAGCACTGGGTATGTCCCATCTCCCAACCGTAGTGACAGGGGAAAAGACTCAATCCAGACTAAATGGTTGGGGGGAAAAAAATTGTTTGCTGGAAATTCTGTGAAAGGAGCTCTCTCTCCTCATTCCTACTGGATTTGCTTGTTCTACAGGTCTTAAACTGCCCCCTGAATGGAATCCAGCAATGAGAATAAAGCTGTCCCACACAAGGACCCAGAGCTTTAATTTTTGGTCTTTTCCTTTTCTTCTTTTATTTTTAACTTAACTACACGCCCTGTAGAGTGTGTTTGACTGCTCTGAATCTCGTGTTGATATGATGCATGATATTGGAGGTGGGGCTTAATGGGAGGTGTTTGGGTCTTGAAGGTAGATCCATCTTGAGCAGATGAATGCCTTCCCTGGGAGGGGGCTGTGAATTAGTTCTTACTTATTAGTTCCCAGGAGAGCTGGTTGTTAAAAGGGCCTAGCACCTCTTCTCTCTTGCTTCCTCTCCTGCTGTATGATTTTTGCACACGCTGGCTCTCTTTCACTCTCTGTAATGAGTAGAAGTGCCCTGACAGTTTCACTAGAAGCTGAGTAGTTGCCAATGCTATGCTTCTTGTACACCCTGAAGAATAATGAGACAAATGAACTATTTTTCTTTATAAATTACCTAGCCTGAGATACTCTTTTATAGCAATGCAAACAAACGAAGACACTGGTCATGGGGCTATGCCATGAGACTAAACTTGGTCACTGTTATTTTCAGTGCTATTACTGTCACTAAACCTAACTATTTGAGTAAATTCACTATTCATTATTAAGGAAGTAATGCAGTTTAAAACCCTTAATTTCATTCTATCTGCTTCTGAAAAGAATTGTTTGATTCCCTAATCAGTTCTCACAAATTATTCATTAAAGCATCAAGTTTACTCTTCCCAAATTATATATAAAGAAACTGGGCATTCAGGTCTTTGCCCTGAAACACTGGAGAAATCAATGGCTAAGAGGAGAACATAGTTTTTCCTTTAATAACTGTATCTACACATCTCCAGACAAATCAAATGATTGGGAAAGATCAAGTCATAAAAGCAAGCTATATTTGGGCTGGGCATAGTAGCTGACGCCTGTAGTCCTAGCACTTTGGGAAGCCGAGGCAGGTGGATTACCTGAGGTCAGGAGTTTGAGACCAGCCTGACCAACATGGTGAAACCCCATCTCTACTAAAAATACAGAAATTAGCTGGGTGTGGTGTTGCATGCCTGTAAACTTAGCTACTCAGGAGGCTGAGGCAGGAGAATTGCTTTAACCTGGGAGGCAAAGGTTGCAGTGAACCAAGTTTGTACCATTACACTCCATCCTGGGCAACATGGGTGAAACTTGGTCTCAAAAAAAAAAAAAAAAAAAAAAAAAAAAAGAAAAAGAAAAACAGCAAAAAGCCCAAAACAACAACAACAAAAAACAAGTTATATTTGGTTACATAGACTTCACAATAAAAGAAATTGTGTGTTTGATTATTTATTATTCTTGGGCACTATATTCTTACGGGAAAACTGAATAACAAAGTTTTTCAGCTCTGTATAATTACACCTTATACTTTATTAAAGTCTAACTCCCTTAGTAATTCTAGTACATTCATCACTGGAGAAATGGCCAAAGGCGGCTGTAGAAATTAAAGTTTGCTAACACTTAGTCAAACTGACATTCTTTAATAACTTTCATGACCTTATAGACATCTATAAATTGAAATCAATAACTTATCTCTTGTCTTCAACATGCTATTTACAAGCTTTGAAATATCAAGTCAAAACTTACATGCACATTTTGCATTTCAATTATATTTTCATTAGATTTCCTAGGGCTTGCTATTTGGAAAATAATTATAAATCTCCCCGTGTCTTTGCTAAAGTAATTTGAACTTGTAGTCATACAAAAAATACAAAAGATTCACTTATACAGTGTTTTTATATATCTCATTTAACTTGGAGGCAGCTCATAAACACACACTTTTTAAAGTGCTCTTTTTCTAAGATTTTTTTTTTTTTAATTTTACTTCAGATGCATACTACGTCTGGCATATCTCCCTATGTTATCCCTCCCCATCCCACTCCCTCCCCACCCCCAACTGTCTCTCCTCTACCCCACCAACTGCCCCCAGTGTGTGATGTCCCTCTCCTTGAGTCCATACGTTCTCACTGTTCAACACCCACCTATGAGTGAGAATATACAGTGTTTGGCTTTGTGTCCTTGTGTCAGTTTGCTGAGAATGATGGTTTCCAGATTCATCCAAGTCCCTGCAAAGGACCTGAACTCATCGTTTTTTATTGCTGCATAGTATTCCATGGTGTATATGGACCACATTTTCTTTGCCCAATCTGTCATTGATGGGCATTTGGGTTGGTTTCAGGTTTTTGCTATTGTACATAGGGCTGCAGCGAACATATGTGTGCGTGTGTCTTTATAGTAGAATGATTTATAGTTCTTGTGGTATATACCCAGGAATGGGATTGCTGGGTCAAATGGAATTTCTGTTTCTAGATCCTTGAGAAATCACCACACTGTTCTTCCACAATGGTTGAACTAATTTACACTCCCACCAAGAGTGTTCCTATTTCTCCACATCCTCTCCAGTATCTGTTGTCTCCAGATTTTTTAACGATCACCATTCTAACTGGCATGAGATGATATCCCAGTGTGGTTTTGATTTGCATTTCTCTAATGACAGTGATGATAAGCATTTTTTCATATGTTTGTTGGCCTCATATATGTCTTCTTTTGAAAAGTGTTTGTTCATATCCTTTGCCCACTTTTGAATGGGTTGTTTTTTTCTAGTATATCTGTTTTAGTTCTTTGTAGATTCTGGATATTAGCCCTTTATCAGATGGGTAGACTGCAAAAATTTTTTCACATTCTGTTGAGTGCCAGTTTGCCCTAATGATGGTTTCTTTTGCTGTACAGAAGCTCTGAATTTTAATTAGATCCCATTTGTCTATCTTGGCTTTTATGGCCAATGCTTTTGGTGTTTGTCATGAAGTCCTATGTCCTGGATGGTTTTGCCTAGGTTTTCTTCTAGTGTTTTTATGGTGTTAGGTTTTATGTTTAAATCTTTGATCTATCTGGAGTGAATTTTAGTGTAAGGTGACAGGTAGGGGTCCAGTTTCTGCTTTCTGCACATGGCTAGCCAGTTTTCCCAACACCGTTTATTAAACATGGAGTCCTTTTCCCATTGCTTGTTCTTGCTGGGTTTGTTAAAGATGAGATGGTTGTAGATGTGTGGTGTTTATTTTGGGGTCTCTGTTCTGTTCCATTGGTCTATGTCTCTGTTTTGGTACCAGTACCATGCTGTTTTGATTACTGTAGCCTTATAGTATAGTTTGAAGTCCGGCAATGTGATGCCTCCAGCTTTGTTCTTTTTGTGTAGAATTGTCTTGGCTATGTGGGGTCTTTTGTGATTCCATATGAAGTTTAAAGTGTTTTTTTTTTCCAGTTCTGTGAAGAAAGTCATTGGTAGCTTCATGGGGATAGCATTGAATCTATAGATTGCTTTGGGCAGTATGGCCATTTTCATGATATTTATTCTTCTTAACCATGAGCATGGAATGTTTCTCCATCTGTTTGTGTCCTCTCTTATTTCATTGAGCAGTGGTTTGTAGTTCTCCTTGAAGAGGTCTTTTACATCCTTTGTTAGTTGTATTTCTTGGTATTTTATTCTCTTTGTGGCAATTGTGAATGAGTATTCGCTCTTGATTTGGCTGTTTGTCTGTTATTGGTATATAGGAATGCTTGTGATTTCTGCACATTGATTTTGTTTCCTGAGACTTTGCTGAAGTTGCATATCAGTTTGAGAGGATTTTGGGCTGAGACGATGGGGTCTTCTAGATATGCCATCTAGTCATGTCATCTGCAAATAGAGTCAGTTTGACTTCCTCCTTTCCTAATTGAATACCCTTTATTTCTTTTTCTTGCCTGATTGCTCTGGCTAGAGCAATATTCCAAAACTATATTGAATAGGAGTGGTCAGAGAGGACATCCTTTTCTAGTGCTAGATTTCAAAGAGAATTCTTCCAGCTTTTGCCCGTTCAGTATGATATTGGCTGTAGGTTTTTCATAGATAGCTTTTATTTTATGATATGTTCTGTCAATACCTAGTTTATTGAGAGTTTTTAGCATGAAGGGCTGTTGAATTTTATTGAAGGCCTTCTCTGCATCTATTGAGATAATCATGTAGTTTTTGTCTTTGGTTCCATTTTTGTGATAGATTACATTTATGGATTTGCATATATTGAACCAGCCTTGCATCCCCAGGATGAAACCTAGTTGGTCGTGATGGATAAGCTTCTTGATGTGCTGTTGCATTCTGTTTGCCAGTATTTTATTGAAGATTTTTGCGTTGATGTTCTTCATGGATATTGGCCTGAAGTTTTCTTTTTTAGTTGAGTCTCTGCCTGGTTTTGGTATCAGGATGATGTTGGTTTCATAAAATGAGTTAGGGAGGATTCCCTCCTTTTGTATTGTTTGATACAGTTTCAGAAGGAATGGAACCAGCTCCTCTTTGTATGTGTTGTGGAATTCGGGCGTGAACCTTTCTGGACCTGGACATCTTTTGGTTGTTAGGCTATTGATTGCTGCTTCTACTTCAGCCCTTGTTATTGGTCTATTCAGAGTTTAAACTTCCTCCTGGTTTAGTCTTGGTAGACTACAAGTGTCTAGGAATTTATCTGTTTCTTCCTGGTTTACTGGTTTATGTGAGTAGAGCTGTTTGTAGTAATCTCTGATGTTAGTTTGTATTTCTGTGGGATCAGTGGTGATATCCCCTTTATCGTTTTTTATTGCATCTATTTGATTCTTCTCCCTTTTCTTTTTTATTAATCTGGCTAGCAGTTGTCTATTTTGCTGATCTTTAAAAAAAAACCAGCTCCTGGATTTATTGATTTTTTGAAGGGTTTTTTTGTGTCTCTATCTCCTTCATTTCTGCTCTGATCTTAGTCATTTCTTGTCTTCTGCTAGCTTTTGAGTTTTTCTGATCTTGCTCCTCTAGCTCTTTCAATTTTGATGATAGGGTGTCAACTTTAGATCGTTCCTCTCTTCTCTGGTGGGCATTTATTGCTATAAATTTCCCTCTCGACACTGCTTTAAAGGTGTCCCAGAGATTCTGGTAAGTTGTGTCTTCATTCTGGTTGGTTTCAAAGAACATGTTTATTTCTGCCTTCATTTTATTGTTTGTCCAGTTGACACTCAGAAGCAAGTTGTTCAGTTTCCAAGTCGTTGTGTGGGTTTGAGTGTGTTTCTTGATCCTGAGTTCTAGTCTGATTGCGTTGTGGTCTGATAGACTGTTATGATTTCTGTTGTTTTGCATTTGCTGAGGAGCGATTTCGGCTCACCACAACCTCCGCCTCCTGAGTTCAGGCAATTCTCCTGCCTCAGCCTCCTGAGTAGCTGGGATTACAGGCACGTGCCACCATGCCCATCTGATTTTTTGTATTTTTAGTAGAGATGGGGTTTCACCATGTTGACCAGGATGGTCTCGATCTCTTGACCTCATGATCCACCTGCCTCGGCCTCCCAAAGTGCTGGGATTACAGGCTTGAGCCACTACACCCAGCACCCCTGCCTTTTTTTGTTCTCCACTTGCTTGATAAATCTCCTTCTATCCCTTTGTTTTGAGTCTATGTGTGTCTTTGTATGTGTGATGGGTTTCCTGAATATAGCACACCAATGGGTTCTGACTTTTTAGCCAGTTTGCTAGTCTGTGTCTTTTGCTTGGGGCGTTTAGGCCATTTACATTCAATGTTAATATTATATGTGAATTTGATCCTGCCGTTTTGTTACTGGCTGGTTTTCTTTCCCATTAGTTGACTCATTTTCTTCATTGCATTTTTGGTCTTTGTCAACTGGTTTGCTTTTGCAGTGACTGGTACTTGTTCTTTTCTGTGCTTAGTGTTTCTTTCAGGAGCTCTTGTAGGGCAGGTCTGGTGGTGACAGAGTCTCTCAATAATTGCTTGTCTGTAAAGGATTTTATTTCTCCTTCACTTATGAAGCTTAGTTTGGCTGGATATGAGATTCTGGATTGAAAGTTCTTTTCTTTAAGGATGTTGAATATTAGCCCCCACTCTCTTCTGGCTTATAGGGTTTCTGCCAAGAGCTCTGCATTATTCTGATTGGCTTCCCTCTGTGGGTGACCTGACCTGTCTCTCTGGCTACCCTTAGCATTTTTTCCTTCATTTCAACCCTGGTGAATCTGATGATTATGTGCGTTGGGGTTGCTTTTCTTGAGGAATATCTTTGCGGAGTTCTCTGTATTTCTTGAATTTGAAATTTGGACTGCCTTACTACACTTGGGAAGTTCTCCTGAATAATATCCTGGAGCATGTTTTCCAGTTTGTATTCATTCTCCCCATCATATTCAGGTACACCGATCAAGCGTAGTTTAGGTCTTTTCACATAATCCTGTATTTCTTGGAGGCTTTGTTCATTTCTTTTCAGTCATTTTTCTCATGTCTTGCCTTCTCTTTTAATTTCATTGAGTTGATCTTCAATCTCTGATATCCTTTCTTCTGCTTGATCGATGCAGCTATTAAAACTTGTGTTTGCTTCACGTAGTTCTCGTGCTATGTTTTTCAACTCCATGAAGTCATTTATGTTCTTCTCTAAGCTGGTTATTCTAGTTAGCATTTCATCTAACCTTTTTTCAAGGTTTTTTGGTTTCTTTGCATTGAGTTAGAACGTGTTCCTTTAGCTCAGAAAAGTTTGTTATTATCCACCTTCTGAAGCCTGTTTCTGTCAATTTGTCGCACTCCTTCTCGGTCAAGTTGTGATCCTGTGTTGTTGAGGAGTTGTGATCCCTTGAAGGATAAGAGGTGTTCTGGTCTTTGAAGGTTTCATCTTTTTTGCGCTGGTTTTCCCCCATCTTTGTGGATTTACCTGGCTGTGGTGTCAGGGAGCTGTTGATGAGGTTGCTTGTCTGCCTGTGGAGGCGCTACTGGGTTTCTAGGGACTCCTGCAGGTTACTAGAGAAGCTTCCTGTCTTTTTTTTTGTTTATACTGGGAGATTAGACCAACCTCTTCTGCTGACCTGTAGGCACTGCTGTGTTGTCAAGAATGCTGTCCCTTAGCTATGTAGGCTTCCTGTGTTTTTTGTTAAAACATGTAGCCCAGTCCCACCCCTCTAGTGGTGGGTTGTGCCCTTCCTCCACTGGGCTGGATCATTCAGCGTTCATCTCAGCCTGTGGCACTGGCTGCACAACCCACTAGAGTCAGAGCTTCAGCCCTCTGGGGTTTGTGGGGGAGGGTAGGGACCCACCCAGCAGCACCTGGCCGGCTGTCTCCCCGTTTCAGCTTCCTCTCTCTCCAGTCATGGGGTAAGGGTCCACCCAGCTGCTCCAGCTTACAGCTCCCTCTCTCCGCTGGAGGGAGGGGGTGATAGCTCAGTCCATAGGCTCTTACTCAATTCCGTGCTTGTAACTCGTGGCACTTGACTGTCAAAGATCCCCTGTTCTGTGTATTGCTGAGGCTTTGGGGGAAGACCTGTACCTGGACCGGAATGCCAGAGGGGGAGCCTCCGACTTGCCAGTCAGATGCACTTTCTGGGTGAAGCAGCACCCCTCCCCGCCTAGGTCTGCCCTGTGTGGGTTTTGCTCACCTTTGGACCAGACCTGTTGAAATGCACCTGGTACCTCGGTTGGAGCTAGGAGATCTCTGGATTTCTGCATCTCTCTCACTGGGTCTTGTGCACTGGAGTTGTGTCTGATCGGCCGTCTTGGATCTGAAGCTCTTTTTCTAAGATTTGAGAAAGTTTTAATTGATATTATGTAAAATATACCTGCTTGCATATTTATATCCATTTTGTGTGTGATTTAGACACCTCAGGAAAATGTTTAATTAACCGTTTTCAGATCAGAAAGTTTTAGAAAATCTGGAAATCTTCATTAAAAAATCAAATTCTATCTTGTTACTAAAATAATTTTTATTTTCAGCAGGAAACATACTGGGGCATAGCTATATTTACGAATAATAAGACAAGAAGAAAGTCATTAAAATGTTTTAAATTTTAAGATAATTTCTATATTTTAAATAAGGAACAGAAATGTTTTCTGAAGAAGGTCTGTGTTTTTGCTGTGTGATATGTGATGTGATCTCTGTAAGCATCAAAGACTAATGAAAAAATAAAATACAGGAAAAACATTTACTCATTTACTCAATAAAGGATATCAATAATTCCAATGTCTGTGAAGGTACAGGGAGGAAGGCACATAATTGGTAAGAATGGGGTTGCTATAATCTTTTTTAAAATTAAAAATGCACATATCTTTTGACCCATAAATTCAACTTTTAGAAATCTGTAACTATGGGAATAGGTAAGGTCCAGAAGGTTTTCTATAACAAATATGGGAGAAGATCTGAATGTCCAGTTTAAGAAGAATTGTTGAATAAATCATAGGTTGGCAGTACTAGGAATGACTATGTTGATATTAAAAGAATGAATTAAATCTATATATACTTACTTTGGAAGTTATGACATTTTAAGTGAAAAAAGTGAGCTGAAAATTAAATGCATGGCACTCTCTTTTTATTGACCAAAAATGAACAAAATCCCATGTAACTGTATAGCCTTGTCTATGTTTATGAGCATTGAGAAAGATGTAGAAGAATGGTGTTGGTGACCTCACAGGTATGAGACTGAAGATGAGAGAAGGAGATTAATAATAACTTTTTTATACACTTCTATATTGTTTGACCTATTTCAATAAATCTGTATTACTTTTGAAATAAAGAGTGAAAACAAATAAATGAATGGGCAGCAAAAACTATACAAAAGATCTATGTTGTAATTTTCTTTCATACAAATATCAGTCTTCCAAGAACTTATGCAACTTTGAGTCTGTATAATTATTACAAAGTAAAATGAGTTAGGACTGCACAGTGAACAAAAATGGAATGAATGCATATGACTCCAGATGTTTCCAGATGTCTGGATGCTTACCTCTACATAGCTGAGATATTCAGCTACTGGGGGAATACAGCACAATGTCCACCATCCTGTGGCATCACATAGTGTAAAAAGAGAAACTTGATCACTCTAGTATTTTGGACTTTTAATTGAGTGGTATTGATACGACCAAAATAGTGAGCATAATTAACTGTATTATGATGAACAAAGCCATTATGGGTTGAATTGTGTATCCTTCCTCAGAAAAAGTTATATTGAAGTCTTAGCTTGAAGTACCTGTGAATGTGACATCATTTGGAAATACCAGCTGCGGGCTGGTACATCTACAAATTTGCAGATGTAATCAAGTTGAGATAAAGCCATTAGGCTGGGGCCCTGACCTAATAAAATTGGTGACCTTATAAGGAGAGAGAAATTTGAACAGAGGCAGAGACATGCAGAGAGAACTTCTTTTGAAGATGGAGGCAGAAGAGCCAAGAAATGCCAAGAATTGCAGGTGAAACCAGAAGCTGAGAAAGGGATGGAACAGATGTTTTTCTAGAGCCCTCAAGAGAGAACAGGACTGAGAGAGAATGTATTTATTTTTTTCCACCACTCAGTTTGGGGTAATTTGTTATGAAAGTCCCAGGAACCTAATTCAAAACCCAGAAATCGTCCCAGAGAGAAGATGAAAAGGGAAGTAAAAGTGTGACCAACCAGAACCCCTCCATAGCCCAAACTGTATGACTAGTTAGTCAAATATTATTCTTAATTTATTTCGAGAATATATGCAGGAAGGAGAAAAAGTGAGAGAGGGAGGGACGGAGAGAGGCAGAAATGCGACAAAGCTACTTAAAAATACATCAATACATCAGCATTTAATTATGTGTAATATAATACTGGGTAATATATTGAGAATAATACTCTATTTCAATAAGATTTAGGTTTGCAAAAACTTTAGCAAGAACTAAATTGACAGTTTTTTCACAATGACATGACATTTGGTTATCCCATCTTGCTTGTTTCCAAATATCTGGTCACATTGTCTGACAATGAGGAAGAGCGTTTCTATTAAGGAAGGCAATAAAATGGTGAGTTGGAGAGTGGCAAGGGGAAAAGTCATGAGCCTGGTGGTTGTCAAATGGGTAGGATATGGGCCTTAAATATAGTTTTAGAGGGATATAGGATTTTCCTAAAAGTAACCCTTGTTGCTTATGAACATTAGCTTTGTGTTTTAGTTACCACAGCAGAAATGGATATATTCTAGAATATTATTGTAATCCTTATCTACAAATGTATTGCTGTTTTTCGTTTGTTAGTTTGAGTGCTTCAAAACCAGGACAATAAACTGCTTTCTCTTGACAGTACTTCTGAAATGTAAGTGCACTCACAATTAATTTAGTAATGAGGCTCAAGCCTGTAATCCCAGCACTTTGGGAGGCCGAGGAGGGTGGATCACGAGGTCAAGAGATCGAGACCATCCTGGCCAACATGGTGAAACCCCGTCTCTACTAAAAATACAAAAAATTAGCTGGGCATGGTGGCGTGTGCCTATAATCCCAGCTACTCAGGAGGCTGAGGCGGGAGAATTGCCTGAACCCAGGAGGCGGAGGTTGCGGTGAGCCGAGATCGCGCCATTGCACTCCAGCCTGGGTAACAAGAGCAAAACTCCGTCTTAAAAAAAAAAAAATAAAAAAAAAAATAAAAAATTTAGTAATGAAACAACCATAATTGTACAAATACGGGGTTGGGAATAGGGGTGGCTTTTATCAAGCTGTAATCAAGTTACTTGTTGGTTCACAGAAGGATGTTATGGAAGGCCGCAGGCTGGTGCTGCCTGTGCAAATAACCTCATACTTCATGAACCACTCTTGGTGCCTGAAGTAGAAAAGCCAGTCCATGAAAATAAGCAGAAGTACCATGTGTCAGTGACAGTAAATTCTACTGAGTGGAGGGAAAAGTAGTATTTTGATGGTATCTGATAGGCCAACTTGGTAGTGACAGCCCTGTTTTTGTTCCATTAGCGACTAAAGTAGTCTGCTAGGGATACATTTGTGGCCTCCAATTCTGTGAATACAGAATTGTTTGTATGCACTACTTGATTTCTTCCAAGTCATGTTTCTTCCTAAAGTCACATGTCAAATAGGCATAGCTTCATATCACAAATAAACCAAAAACAACTTAAAGACTATTTTAGGAGTACTGTTACCCAGGTGAATAGACGTAGGCAATCACAGAGATTTCTGGGATGCATTTGGTGAGCTTAAGGTGCCAAAAAAAAAAAAAAAAATCTTCCTAAAGTCACATGTCAAATAGGCATAGCTTCATATCACAAATAAACCAAAAACAACTTAAAGACTATTTTAGGAGTACTGTTACCCAGGTGAACAGACGTAGGCAATCACAGAGATTTTTGGGATGCATTTGGTGAGCTTAAGGTGCCAAAAAAAAAAAAATCAGGAAAAGAAACAGACTGTTACCCCTTTAATCTTTAGTCACTTCCTATTTCTTTTGCTTGCTACTATTTTTAAACAATAGCTGATACCGTATCTTTCTCATCATCCTCTTATTACTTAAATCTGGCTATTGGTTCTAGTCAAATTTATTTTGTGAGAAGCCCAGAATATTGCCTAGTTGTTCAATCCTATGATCTCTTCTAATTTTCCTTGCCCTGATTTTTATAATTCCATTTGGTATTATTCATTGCCAGCTTCTCAAATTTTCTGCACTTTTAGCTCCCACAAAATGAATAAATATCTGTCTTTTCTAGCCTTTCCCCATTATTATTCTGTCTCCTCCAAGTCCAAATGTAGGGTCCCCCAAAATTGTCCTTAGCTCTGGTGTCTGCTGGAGACACATGTGAAGTAATGGAAAGGAATTGGCCTATTGTTAAAGGAGTTTAAATTCCAACTGTGAAACTTACAATTGCAGAGAGAAATAAAGAAAATTTAAGTAGTGTTCCCAGAGGTGTGTAAGAGATTATTCTGTTGTTCCTTCAGTTGAATGTGTGCACAGCCATCTCTCTCAAACTGAACATCTCAGTGCAGTGTTTAAATGGTCAAGAAGTTTTTTTTTTTTTTTTTTTTTTTTTAATTGAAATGTGATTCCTAAACTATTTCATCTGGGGTTCTAGTAAAGAAATAGCAAACAGCTCCAGGCTGGTAGAATGACTACCTGGGTTGAATTAACTGAAGGCCAGTACCATACTGTTTTAATAGAGTGTTTAGGGCCCTCAGGAGTGTTTTTAACTCTAAAAAATATTCATTGATTTTGACATTTTACCCCCTGCATAAGAAGAAATGCATTGACCTTGAGTGATTTATTCAATGTCCCTGAAGCTTGGTATGTGAGTATCTTTCACACAGGTTATAATCAGTTATAATGCTGCCTTAAAAAACACTGCAAAGCATTCTGATGATCTGGAGAAATAATTTTTTGGTAACCATGTAAATTGTTTTAAATTTTAATATTTTGATGATATTTTAAATTTATAAAATTTAAAACAATACAATGAATTTTCATTTATCCCTTTATATTCTTTAATATTTTACTGTATTTGCTTTATCTCTTTCTCATTTTCTACACTTGTAGATTTATATGTACATATATATACATAAGTACGTATGTATAAAATATGTATAATTTATTCCCATTTCAGCGTTTAGTGATTTTTTTTTCATGAATAGCTGGAAGTCAACCATGGTGGAATAATTTATACAACAGAAATAAACAAACTGATATGGTTTGGCTCTGCATCCCCACCCAAATCTCATCTTGTAGCCTTTATAATTCCCAGGTTTTGTGAGAGGGACCTGATGGGAGATAATTGAATTATGGGGGTGGGGCTTTCCCATGCTGTTCTCTTGATATGGAATAAGTCTCATGAGATCTGTTGGTTTTAAAAAAAACACAAGTTTCCCTGCACAGGCTCTTTTCTCTTGTCTGCCACCATGTTAGATGTGCCTTTCTTTGTCTTTCACTGTGATTGTGAGGCATCTCCAGTCACGTGGCACTGTAAGTCCATTAAATCTCTTTTTCTTCCAGTGTCAGATATGTCTTTATCAGCAGCATGACAACAGACTAATACACCAATACTACAAACCAAGGCTTTTGTTTATTGATTTATTTTCTGGAGAGCTAGTTTATCAGCATGCCACCACTTTTAACACTAAATATTTTGTGCCCTAAGAGTGACTACATTCTCTTACATAACTGTAAAAAGACCAACATAAAAAAATAATAACACTGAGATAATGCCATAAAGTAATGCAAGTTGATATTTAAACTTCATCATTGGTTCCAATGAAGGTCTTTGTAGCTGTTCTCCTTCCTGATTCATTGTGTAAAATGTCCTTTGATTTCAGTTTGCATGATGTTTTCCTGTTATGATTTGTTTGGCAGGAATATAATTTAAGGCAGAACATGTCCTTAGTGCATGAAGTTAGGAAACAAGAAGTTGACTTTGATCACTCGGTTAAGGGAATCTCTACCAGGTTTCTTCACAGTAAAGTTAACTATGTTTCCATTTATAATTAATCATTTATTTATGGGATGGGACTATCATTTAAAATTTGATACAACATAAAACATTGTAGTGCATGAACTAAGAGATACAAATAAATATTTATAATTAAAAGTTTTATTCTGAAACAGTTTCAGTGCTATAGGTTGTTGTTAAAATAGAAAGCTAAAAAGCGCAAATACAAGCTATGAGCAGCATGTTCTAAAAAGAATTTTTATGTTGTAATCAAAGGCCTCTACTTGTGAGATGCTTACGTGTGCAAAAGAGAGAAGAGAGAGAACCATGGTAGCCTGATGGGGAGGGAGGAGGTGGAGATATGCCTACTCCTTACTGTACCTCATTTCACTCTTAAGTTGCTGCTGCTGCCAGTGCGTCAGGAGGGTCTCTGAGTCTCAGTTAG
Organism: Saimiri boliviensis; assembly: GCF_048565385.1. NCBI lineage: Eukaryota > Metazoa > Chordata > Mammalia > Primates > Cebidae > Saimiri > Saimiri boliviensis. Next base: position 43,742,693 of record NC_133460.1, read on the forward strand.
CTCATCTATAAAACTCAGATACCAATATATCCTCCTGGATAGACTTGGGGAAGTGAAATTAAACAGTGACAGTAGCTAATGTTTACTAAATGCTGTATGTGCCAAATACTCTGCATACAGTATGTATGTATCCTCCTTTAAGGAAGTTACTATTATTACTCTCATTTTACAGGTGAAGAAAGTGAGGAAAATGTTTGAGATGAGAAATGTTAAGTAATTTTCCAAAGTTAGTAAATGATAGAGCCAGAATTTAAACCTAAGATGTGTCACTCCAGAATACATGCCTTTTCTCCTATCCTCTTGCTCGATTGTCTTCAAGATATGAGTTCACTTACATTAATTTCATTTTACACACATGGTAAGTATAGAATAGTAGACAGTCATGCATCAGAGTTCAAGGGACAGTGCCATATTAAGACTTCTTGAGGCCCATTTATTGGGATACCACTTACTTGGTGTCCTTGCTGGACACCAAAACTCTTGTTTGGAGGGGTATAGAAGGCAGTATAATGTAATAAATGGGCCTCAAGAAGTCTTCATATGGCCCTGTATCTTGAAGTTGAACTCTGATACATTACTTTATTTATATCTTTATTGTCTAGAGCAGGGTTTCTCAATCTTGCACTGTTGATATTCTGGGCCAGGTAATTTCTTGTTGTGGAGAGGTGTCTTGTGCATTATAAGATGTTCAGCAGCATCTTCAGCCTCTACCTGCTAGATGCTAGTGGCACCCACCCTCCAGTTGTGACAACCAAAAATGTCTTCTGATATTGCTAAATGTTCCTAGAGGGAAGAATCAACTCCATTGAGACACTGCCTTGAGGCATGGCTGGCTGTGCTTTTTGGAGTACTCAACACTTTTGGCAGCTAAGTGGCTACAAGTACCCTTGGTGGCTCATCACAGCCTGTGGGCCTAATTTCCTTTGTAATTAAATGAACTATATTTTTCCGAATCTTATATGCATGTGTAGTGTGGACTAAAATGAAAGGGTGATTCTAAAGTTTTAGTCCTTCCTCTCTAGTTGTTTTAAAAGTAAACTCTCTTTGCTTATTGGAAATGTCCTGGGACTAGAGTTCAGTCACAAGGCTTAGCTGTAATCCCTGCTCTACCTCAGTGCCCTGCTTTGAGCCTCAGTTGTTGCAGCCTTAAGAACACTGTCCTGAATCAGAAGTCACAAATACAATGATGACAGAGCTAGGTAGGTAAGATAGGTAAAATCGGTTTGTGTAACACATCAGGAAATACTGAAGTCCACAGAGAACCAAAGTACAGGCGCTGTGGCTAGGAGTGTTTGAATCACACCTTTAAAATACGAAGGTGTATCTGAACCACATTTGGCCTGTGGACAGAAAATTGTGGTATATAGAAATGCTGCTGATTTTGCAAAAAAAACCAGTAAACCTAGAAGAAATGGATAAATTTCTGGACACTTACACCCTCCCAAGCCTAAACCGGGGAGAAGTTGAAACCCCGAAGAGACCAGTAACAAGGGTTGAAGTTGAGGCAGCAATTAAATAGCTTACCAACCAGAAAAATGCCCAGGTCCAGATGGGTTCACAGCCAAATTTTACCAGACATACAAAGAGGAGTTGGTATCACTCCTTCTGAAACTATTCCAAACAATACAAAAAGGGAATCCTCCCCAGATCATTTTATGAGACCAACATCATCCTGATACCAAAACCTGGCAGAGACAACAGAAAAAGAAAACTTCAGGCCAATATCCATGATGAACATAGATGCAAAAATCTTCAATAAAGTACTGGCAAACCAATTGCAACAGCACATCAAAAAGCTTATCCATCACGATCACATAGGCTTCATCCCGGGAATGCAAGGCTGCTTCAACATAAGCAAGTCTATAAATGTAATTCACCACATAAACAGAACCAAAGACAAAAACCACATGATTATCTCAACTGATGCAGAGAAGGCCTTTGAAAAAATTCAACAGCCCTTTATGCTAAAAACTCTCAATAAACTAGGTGTCGATGGAACATATCTCAAAATAATAAAAGCTATTTATGACAAACCCACAGCGAATATCATACTGAACAGGCAAAAACTGGAATCATTTCCTTTGAAATCTGGCAGTAGACAAGGATGCTCTCTCTCTCACCACTCCTATTCAATATAGTATTGGAAGTTCTACCCAGAGCAATCAGGCAAGAAAAAGAAATAAAGGGTATTCAATTAGGAAAGGAGGAAGTCAAATTGTCTCTATTTACAGGTGACATGATTATGTACTTATAAGACCCCGTCACCTCAGCTCAAAATCTCCTGAAACTGATAAGCAACTTGAGCAAAGTCTCAGGTTACAAAATCAATGTGCAAAAATCACAAGCATTCCTATACATCAATAACAGACTTAAAGAGAGCCAAATCAAGAACAAACTGCCATTCACAATTGCTACAAAGAGAATAAAATGCCTAGGAATACAACTAACAAGGAACGTAAAGGACCTCTTCAAGGAGAACTACAAACCATTGCTCAACGGAATAACAAAGGACACAAACTGATGGAGAAACACATTCCATGCTCATGGTTAGGAAGAATCAATATTGTAAAAATGTCCATACTCCCCAACGTAATTTATAAATTCAATGCTGTCCCCATCAAGCTACCAATGACCTTCTTCACAGAACTGGAGAAAACCACCTTAAACTTCATACAGAACGAAAAGAGCACCCGCATAGCCAAGACAATTCTAAACAAAAAGAACAAAGCTGAAGGCATCATGCTGCGTGACTTCAAACTATACTGCGAGGCTACAGTAATCAAAATAGCATAGTACTGGTACCAAAACAGAGGTATAGACCAATGGAACAGAACAAAGGCCTCGGAGGCAATGCCACACGTCTACAACCATCTGATCTTTGACAAACCTGACAAAAACAAGCAATGTGGAAAGGATTCCCTGTTTAATAAATGGTATTTGGGGAAACTGGCTAGCTATCTGCAGAAAGCAGAAACTGGACACCTTCCTGACACCTTACACTAAAATTAACTCCAGATGGATTAAATACTTAAACATAAGACCTAACATCATAAAAACCTTAGAAGAAAACCTAGGCAAAACCATACAGGACATAGGCATAGGCAAGGACTTCATGACTAAAACACCAAAGGCATTGACAGCAAAAGCCAAAATAGACAAATGGGATTTAATTAAACTCCAGAGCTTCCTCACAGCAAAAGAACAAATCATTAGAGTGAATGGGCAACCAACAGAATGGGAAAAAATTTCTGCAATCTACCCATCTGACAAAGGACTTATATCCAAAATTTACAAAGAACTAAAACAGATTTACAAGAATAAAAGAAACAAGCCCATTCAAAAGTGGGTGAAGGATATGAACAGACACTTTACAAAAGAAGACATACAGGAGGCCAACAAACATATGAAAAAATGCTCATCATCACTGGTCATTAGAGAAATGCATATCAAAACCACATTGAGATACCATCTCATGCCAGTTAGAATGGTGATCATTAAAAAATCTGGAGACAACAGATGCTGGAGAGGATGTGGAGAAATAGGAACACTTTTTCATTGTTGGTGGGAGTGTAAATTAGTTCAACCATTATGGAAGACCGTGTGGCAGTTCCTCAGGGACCTAGAAATTCCATTTGACCCAGCAATCCCATTACTGGGTATATATCCAAAGGATTATAAATCGTTCTATTATAAGGACATATGCACACGTATGTTCATTGCAGCACTGTTTATAATAGCAAAGACCTGGAACCAACCTAAATGCCCATCAATGATAGATGGGACAGGGAAAATGTGGCACATATATACCATGGAATACTATGCAGCCATAAAAAATGACGAGTTTGTGTCCTTTATAGGGACGTGGATGAACCTGGAAACCATCATTCTCAGCAAACTGACACAAGAACAGAAAATCAAACACTGCATGTTCTCACTCATAGGTGGGTGTTGAACAATGATAACACATGGAGGGGAGCACCACACACTGAGGTCTGCTGGGGGCACTATGGGAGGGACAGTGGGTGGTAGGGAGTTGGGGAGGGCTAACATGGGGAGAAATGCCAGATATAGATGATGGGAATGGAGGCAGCAAATCACATTGCCATGTATGTACTTGTGCAACAATCCGGCATGTTCTTTACATGTACCCCAGAACCTAAAATGCAATTTATATATATATATATATATATATATATATATATATATGAAATGCTACTGATTTTTGTATATTAATTTTGTATTCTGCAACTTTACTAAATTCTTTTATCAGTCCTAAAATTTTTGGTGGCATCTTTTGGTGTTTCTGTATATAAGATTGTGTTGTCTGCAAAGAGGGATTATTTGACTTCTCCTTGTCCAATTTGGATGCCATTTATTTCTTCCTGTTGCCCGATTGCTCTGGCTAGGACTTCCAGTACTGTGTTCACTAGAAGTGGTGAAAGTAACCTCCATGTCTTATGCCAGTTCTTAGAGGAAAGGCTTTCAGCTTTTCCTCTTTCAGTATAATGTTAGGTGTGGATTGTCACATATGGCCTTTATTATGTTGAGGTATTTTCCTTCTATGACTAATTTGTAGAGAATTTTTACCGTGAAGGTATGTTGAATTTTATCAAAAGCTTTTCCTGTGTCTATTGAGATGATTATAGGGTTTTTGTCATTTGTTTTGTTGATGGGATGTACCACGTGTACTGATTTGCTCTTGGACTAAATTTGTTCCCTGGACTAAAATGATTTCTAAGATCTATTTCTGCTGTAGAATCACTTCTTTTTGCTAGCCGAAATACTCTTTGGTACTTTCCCCTATGGAGACTTTCTACACTTCTAGATACTCAATCTGAAAAGATCCAGAAAGCTTATAAATTCAACATACTAATAATTCTAGTAAAGAGAATGAAAGTTAAAAAGTTTGTTCATTTCTTTGAGCAACCAAATAGCTCTTGTTATAGTCTCATGTGGTGAGAGTGTTTCGTGCTATCATTTAAAAGATGACAGTGAAAATAACTCGTATATTAATTCATTCATTAATCAGCAGATATTTATTTAGCACATATTCCTTGCCACTTTAGCTGTGTTCATTTGATGTTTTTTACAGGGTTGCTAGTCACATGGAAGGAAAATAACTTGTTGATTTTACAACTGAACGACTTGTTTCAATTTCGTGCGTGCAGTTTCTTTTTTTCCAAAAAGCTCTGCACTGTCACCAAAAATCAAATACAGATATTCATATTTGATGAAAAAAGGAAAGAGGAGAGTTCTGTAGCGTTCTCCATACAGGCCTTCACTAGAGAATGATTCCGGACTGCACCCGTATGGGAACCCAAGAGTTAATTTTAGAAAGCACTTATAATCTGATATGAAAAATTTCTCTCTATAAGAAAGAACAACATCCCGAGGCAGGCAATTATCTACTGAAATGAAAACAGAAAGACAAGCCATAGGATAACAGTTGAAACTTTAAAGAACAGAAATATTTATCAGCGGTAATTTAAAAATAAAATACATAAAATTAATCTCAAGGTCCTCTAGGATTTTCTTTCCATTTATTTCTCTTTCTGTCAGAAATTCTGCCAGTCTGAGTTGTGAGCAATTTTATAAGTGATACAGAAAACAAGAACTCTTCCTTTCTCCACAGTTACCAGGGAAATTGAGACATATTCTTTAATAGAAGCCCAGATATATTTATTCCGATGTGCATGTACTTTCTGGAATGACTGTCCTCAACTGAAACCTAAAGAGTTAAAGGATAAGGAAGCTGTGACTAATAGTATGTAATTGCCATAAATTAGAGCTGAATACCGGTTCAGCAGGAATAATTACTTCTGGGGAGTTTATCACCAGCAATTTTAAATCCAAGGGAACACCAATGAGGTCAGTTTTCTGTGTACAAACACAATGACTGGTAACCAGAGTTAATGACCATTTGATGGCCGCTGGATAAGGCCTGGCAGAGGTTGGAAACATTATTTCAATTCAGAAATTCTTTGAACTACAGCCATGGAAAGGTCCTTAGAGATCATGTAATTTAATCCCCTAATAGTATATAGAAAAGAAAGCTCAGGTTTTGAGTGCTTAAATTACTTGGACAAGACATGCAGCTTGGTTTCCTCTCATTTTCCTAGTGTTCTTTGTGCGTCTTCAGGTTGTTTCTCAGGATGATCAGTTGCCTCCTCTCAAGACATATTCACAGTTGGAATTCAGAACCTAATTTGTTAGTGACATTAATCTGGCATTCATAATGCTAAGGGTGATGGTGAACCCAAATCCTTCCAATATCAGTCATCTGACTCTAAATTCATGGGGCTGCACCGCTAACCAAAGCATTCACTATGTGAACTAGATTTTAAACGTTTCCTACAGTGGAGACAGAAGGCTGAAATTTATAATAAGATGTGAGTTTTTTGTCTCTAATATGTTCAAATCATAGCCTTTGGAATTTCTGAAGATTCTTATTTTATATTATTCTATTTACTAAGTGCTGTGACATCTCCGAGGCTGATCATGGGACTCAGTGGGGACTGATGACAGTTATTTTGTCCATCTAGTCTCTAAGAATCAAAGATGCTCCCCAGGGTGGCACTCAAAGCATCATGGCCCACTGAGACTATTGGTTTTTGTTAAGGTTTAAAAAGAATATCCATAAAACAGCATCTAGGACTGAAAACATGCTTATAAAAATGGGAAGTTTGACATGTAAGTTTTAGTCTATTAATATTAAAATAAAAATGTAGAATCTCAAGACCAATTTAAAAATCATATGGTTATTCATATTGATTCCCTGAGAAGTATAACATGTTAAATATATCAGATAAACATATACTGAAATTTAAATGTGATAATGATTTATTTTAACTTTACAAATTCTAAATTAAATTAAAATTAAATTAAAATTAAATTAAATTAAAATTAAATTCTAAATTAAAATTTTCATGTTTTTAAAATTAGTACAGAATTAGTGAATGGATTAAGTTATTTCTTAGACACTATAAAACTAATATATACTAGAGAAAATTTGAAAATTCAGAAACAGAAACAAGTTTTTTTAAAAAAAACCCTGGTATCATTACTTAGAGTAAATTATTTATGTTTTTTAAAAACTTAAAAATTAATTTAGCACATTTCACTTAAGTTAGTATCACAAGATTCCTGTCTGTCTAGGAAGGGAAATGTAAATATGCTCTGTTAAGTAACTATTCTGGAGGTAAGTTTACTTATAAATAACTGATATTATCATATAGAGGATTAATGAGGTTACGTAAAAAGATAAGAAGATAACATGTGTCTGGGCTTGGTGGCTGTAATCCCAGCTGCTCACGAGGCTGAGACAGGATATTGCTTGAAGCCAGGACTTTGAGGTTACAGTAAGCTATGATTGCATCACTGCACTTCAGCCCCTCTGTGACAGAATCAGCTCTTTTCTCTAAAAATAAAAAGCAATAAATACAAGTTTAAAGTAATTTTTTAAAAGACAGCAAGTGGGTAGAAAAAATAAGGATGGGATTATTAAGTAGAAGAGTCAGAGAACATCCATCACACACACATCTATATGCTGGCTTGCCATGAGTAGCCACATATTTGGGTCTAAGAGTTCAAGCCAAGTTGAAAAGAGAAACATGGGTGGTTACATGATTCATAAAAGCTTTAATATATGTGTCCATAAAATATGTATGGGTTCTATGATAGTGTCCTGGACAACATTCTTATGATACAGGTGCTGATAAAATTTCCTTTAAAATGATTCCTTGATAGAGATAGATATTCTCTTCCCAGGAAATAATTTTTACAAATCAACTCTACTGGCAGGAGTGGTAGTTTAGGGGGTTGGGGAATAGAATTCAGTCTGGTTACCTGTTCCTCTGCCAGTCTGGCTGAGTGCCTGGAGAATGCTAGGTTATCCCATGAGCAGACTAATTGAGAGTGTATGGCACCAACAAATTATGTTTCTGTTGAACAAAAAAAAGGGGGTAATTTCTAGTGAAATTATTCAATCAAAAATCAAGAAAAATCAGGTTTACATTTTCAGTATTTATTTATGTTTTCTGTAACTTTGAAGGATGGCTTATTTCAATTTGCATATAGCAGAAGAAAGCACTGTCATCTTCTCAGTTTTTATGGCCATTAACCTGGTCCTGATTGAGGGGGCATATCTTACACTACTTAGATAAATGAAAGATTCTTGCACTTCAAGCAAGTGTGCTGAATGTTTTTCCTCTTGGTAAAGTTTTGATTAATACTAAGTGGCCCTGAGCTTAAGAGCATATTTCCTGGCAAGCACCAGGAGTGTAGGTATCATCGGACTTCAGAGCTGGGGACAGAACAGGTGAAAAGAAGCCTTCTTTCCCCCGCTCCTGCCCCCCGCTGCCATGGCCTGTCTCTTTTCCGAGGAAGCCAGAGGAAGCCTCAAAAATGGCTTACATTCTTTTCAGACACTCTTTTTCTGAATCTACCCTATAGTCCAAATGGGTAGATTCTTTAGGCATTTGAATATTACTGAATAGAGCAGGTGCACTGTTAGTTGGCATAAAAAAATTTCATGGCATGCATAACTGCCCTACTGCATAATGGCCAAAATATAGCCACATAGCACCCATGGAACACAACAGTAACTCTTAGCAGTGATGTCCATTGCTTAGTACTAGTTATATTAATGGGACAAAAGATAGGCAACACACTTAATGAACAGATAAAGAATATCTGAGAATAATAAATTACATTCTTATCAGAGCTGGAAAGAAGCTGGGAAGATCTCCTGAAAGATGTATGTCTTTATATGTGATATCATACTTAAAATGTGACATTATATACAGCATGGCTAAATGTAGATCAGATGTCCATGAATAATTCTCCTCCCCTGAATTTTAAAATGCAGACATACATAATGCTGACACCAAACTAAAGCACAATATCTGCATTGATATTTTATGGATGTCTGTTTATAACTGTATCCTGATCATGCATAATAAGCATGTTACATAAACCTGTTTGAGAGAAAGATAAAAGTATTAACTCATTTTTTAGAATTAAAGAGATTTTCAATTTAGCTTCCCAAGTCACTTGTTTTAAATTTAACCTCAGTACACAACTAAGTATGAAGTACCTTAAACAATTATTTGGGAATAGTTTACTTCAGAGACGCTACCTGGAACACGTCCACAGAGATGGAATATGTTTTCTTAGCAGAAAATTTTATATTCATGATTCCCAAACAAAAAGAGGCATCATTTGCCAGAATGGCATGGCATAAAGCAGACAAATATACTCAGACAGTTTTCATTAGCACTGAAATTAGTTGTAGAAAGTTGATGTCACTTGTGTTTGGTGACTTTAATTCCTGCTACCTGTTTAATTTAAATGAGTATGGCAGAAGAGCGCATATCCTTGGTCATTTGTTGGAACAAAAAAAATTTAAAAACCACACGTACAACTGAGTGGTTAATTTGTTGCTATTTTGTCAAGTCAATTAACTTGAAAAGATTGCATTGTTGGGGAATGACCTGCTTGCCAATTTGAAGGTCACCCTAGACAGCAGAGCAAGGCGACTTCCGTGGTACAGCTTCGTGGGTCATTTTATATTTAGCACCGTAATTGGCTTTTATTCTTTCCCTTTACAAATTGTATGAAATTTGGGACGACTCAGGCTGCTAAATCCTTTGCAAGCTGGTTTTATAGATCAGAAATTTCTATTTAGGAGTGAAAATATATCTGTGCCCAGCTCATTATATTTGCTTATAGGGTCAGCCTTACCCATGGGGCAAGTGGGAAGCCACTGATGTTGTGATTGAGGAGCAAAAAGAAAGCTCCCTCGTCCAGGGAGGCAGCAAGAACATGGTCTTTGTGTGATACTGTGCTGTTAAAACACACACACACACACACACACACACACACACACACACACACACACGGAATTTATTTGGCTTGAGGTTTCTATCTGGCACATTTTGGTAAGTTTGGGAAGAAGAGGAATAGTAAAACAGGAGGAGGAAGCAGAGCATAGAGGGAAGGAATTTTTGATGACAGGTGAGACCTGGTAGAATTAGTTCACCTTCAGATTCTAAATTACACTCAGGTATCATTTTTAAGGTGGTCAATGAGAATATGGCCTGAGGCAGGAAAGACTGTGTGATAACTTTTGGTAATGGCTCACAGTTATTACACCCAAGAAGCCAAATCTTCTGGAACCAGTTCCGTGCTCTGGGCTCGAGGAGGCTGATGGAATATAAGTGGCCTCAGCCTTCTGGCTCACAGACAAAGGGGTGACGCAGTAGTATTTCAATAACTTTTTTTCTGTGTGTGGGTATGCATGAAGATCTCCTACCCAGAAAGGGAGGATCTGGTATAAAAATTGGAGGGCAAGGTCTACACTTGGATCTGGACACAATTCATCGAAGCTCCATTATTTCAAAACAACTATCCAAAAATTGTCCTGATTGTGTATGCAGGCAGAGGTTTGATCCATTCGGAAACTAAAAAGTCTTTTTTAGGCAAGATTATTCCAACCAACCTAATCTAGGAAGAGAGTTTACCCGAGCAATTACCTTGAGATTATGTACATTGAAATGTATACAAACTGTATATACTAGACTATTGAGGGAAAGTTAGCAAATGATTATGACATATCTGTGATCCTTTGCAATGGGCACTGTTACAAATTATCACAGAGTGCTTACTTCAGAGATACAGCCTTTCTTTTTAATTTCCAGAGTACTTTTTTGGGGGGGTTTTGGGTACTGATTTTGGTGCTGAAAATATGACTCGATAATGCTGGGAATTAAATTCAGATAATAAGTTTATAGTGCATTGATGTACATTATCTCATTAAACCAATTTTGAGAATTTGAAAGGGCATGTATGTTTGGTCCTATTTTAAAAGTAAGAAAGGAATGACTTTTCAGTGTTTTTTACATTGTCACCTGTGTTCTGGGCCTTGTCATCCTTCCTTTCAATTTCTAAATTCATGAAAGTTTAATGATAATGCCTTTTCTCCCTACTGTGTTGGATTCCTGCACCATTTAAAATCAAGATACTGATGTAAAAATTATTAACAAAAATTAAAATATGCAAATCTATCTCATTAATTGGCACTAAAAATTTAGAATCTCTAATTTCATGTTCAGTTTCCTATTGCTTCTTACTTTCTGTGTCTTTGTTTTTCCCACAGTAATAAAATAGGTTGCACCAAAATAATAGTTGTCCAAGTACTACAGCTGTAAGTCATAAAACATTATCACCATACCATAGTATTTATGTGGAGTGATAAAGTACCATCTGAGTGTCATGTTTCTGTTCATCTAAATACTTAATTGGCCAACCAATTTAAAAGAAACTTAAAACCATGGGATCATGTTATGGCAATAATCTCTTATATGGAACTTTATGATAGCTGTGTCCCAGAACCTGTGTCTAATATGTTTGAATAGGCAATTTTATTTCCAACAATACACTAACTAGAAACATAAACATTTATAATGGAAAAATACATATGCTTATGAGAAATGTGTGTTTACCCAGAAACACTGCAATTAGTGGATCCAGCACTCAAACTTCTGACAAGTTTGTGTACTTCCTAAGTGCAGCTTAGGGTTTTAAATTCTATGCCTTCTTCTAGTTATCATCATATTTTAAATTTTCTCTTTCCTGCCAAGCTTTTTGAAAGAGAAATCGAAATTAAGTATTTCTATTGCCTCATTTTCCATTAACTCCTCAGTGAATTACCATCTGCCTGTCGTTCCATCGATCTTCTTGGCAGGGTTATATGTGAATTCTTAGGTGGCCATGCCAAAAGGATACTGTTGAAGTCTTGTACTTCTGATGGTGCTACAGTTGTTGACACTGCTCATATGTCTGTTTGAAACTGTCTTTTTCCTTGGTACATATGGCGATCTTATCTCTTGATTTCTCATCTTCTTCTCTGGATGCTCTAGTGTGGTCTCATTATTGAGCTCAACTTGGCATACTCTTTAAAAGTTTGTGACACGAGAGAGTCTGTTCCTGACCTTTACTTTTCTCACTTTATTCACATTTTTATCTATTCTAATTCTTTCAGCAATTACCTCTGCACTTGATGACTCCAGCGTTTCTACATAGTTTTATGTCTTTGTCCTAGACTTCTCTTAGATTACAGATTCATATAACTAGTTGATTACTGAAAAACTTCACATAAATATTTCATTCACTCATCCTTATGTCAGTGCACTCATTCCTTTACCATAGCTTTTTGTAGGTCCCACAGGCCTACGTTAACATTAAAATCAGACTCCTCATTTTGCCCTGCAATAGCATCTGTTTATTATTCTTTTTCTGTCTGATGACTGGAAATATTCTCTACTTAGTTATACAAGTTTAAAAACCTGGTAATGTGTTTGATTTAATGGTAAACTGTGCTCTCCAAAGGGGGATACCTGGCCTGGGTAGTTTTGAAGTCTTTCCAGGTGTTTCTAATGTATATCCAGGATTCAGAGCTCTGTGTAGATTAGTGCTTTAGCAATTTTGATGTGCACAAGGATTACCTGGGATCTTGTTAAAGTGCAAATTCTGACAGGGCAGGTCTGGGTTGTGGCCTGAGATTCTGCATTTCTAATAAGCTTCCAGATGACAGATGCTGTTGGTTTGTGGAAAAACATTGACTGTTAAGACTTTAGGTAATTTCGTGTTAATATCACCAGCTCACTTGCCCTCTCTTAGGGTTTGGTGGAATATGTGGAGCATTTCAAAGACAGGATGTGGATTCTTTGACCCATGCTTTTAGCAATATACCTTTTTGGTGAGTTAGATATTATCTAAGCCTTTCTCTTTTCTGCACAGCATATTTTCATCTCTCTTTCTGAATTAAAAAGGTACTAAGAACTTTGGTTATGGGATTTTAAGAGCTGCTTAAAATACCATCATTCTGTACATAGAATGTCATTTAGGTCTTGTCTTTCCATCTCTAGCCTAAACTCATACCTCTCATCCTTTGAGCCATTCTCCCTCTGAAGCTGGACAATTTATACATCAATATATGTATCATCAATTCACAGGCCTCTGTGCCTTTATATATGCTTTCCCTTTGCCTGGAATACTTTCCTTTACATACTATCTATCTTTCAAATTGCAGCTCAGATATCATTTTATTTTGAGTCAGATATTATTCATGTGCTCCCATAATGCCCTTTATTACTTCTATCAATGACACACTGTTGCTTTGTAGTTTTCAGTGTACTTGGTTGTGTCTTCATTAACTGTGAAGCCCCTGAAGAGAGTACCCTAGAACTTTAGTGCCTAACATGATTCCTGGCATATTGAGAGATTCAGTAGTTTTCTGTGGAATAAATTGCAGCTGTCGTTTGAAATTTAAGATGATAAATTAATTTACATATTTATTAATCAAGCTCTGGAGCTTTATGCATCTCTAGATATTTATCCTGCCATACTCCAGTCAGATTAGGCAGCAACACTGGAGTAAATAAACCTTAAGCAAAGCATATAATTTCAGTCATATTGGTCTATGCCTTGATAGTTCATAGGTCATCAGCTCTTGAGTTGATGAGCTTGCTTCCTGGTCTATTTCAATTCTCAAATATTTTAAGGTTCCCTGCTAGGTAAATCTATAGCAAAAATATAGGAACTTTGGAGTTTTCTAAGGAAAGGGGACTTAAACCATGAGCTTTTATTTCAAGATTATTCTTTCTTTACCAACACAGCAGTCCCCAGTGTCTGCCTAAGAAATAAGAAATGGATTCACTCATGATGATTAATGGAGCCTCAGCTCCTGTCTTTATCCCGAGGATGTTCTTAGTCATGACATCGGGCTCTCAACACCCAGCCTGATGACATTGATCTTGGTCTGAGAGGCTCGTCACATTTCACACACTGCAGGCCACCATTAGCCTGAATACTTAAGTGTTGTTTAAGTCTTGGCCTTTCAAGATTCTGTCACGAACATGAACAGTTTAGAGAGAACTTAAGTAATTTGGATAACTGCATGAACTCTTTATTGAGATTAACCGGATTAGACTCAAAAGATGTTTTTAAAAACCAAATATTCACAAACAAGTTTTTTTCTTGTAAAACAAAATCTCATAAACTTGTACCTAATGTTAATTTATCTTATTTAAGAAATCAAAAGTGAAATAGATATCTAACATCTATTCCCTACCCTCACCATGAGCTATTGAGAGTATAATGGCAGTCATTTAATATGATCAAAATCAATACCTTCAAACAAAAGAGACCGTTAGCTAAAAGCCTAAAGCAAAGAAACAATCCATTGAGAGTGACACTTCATTTGTTTGGGTTAAACTTAATTGGCTTGAATAAAAGTAAAATTCATCTGATCTTTTGTTCATTTAAAAAATTGAATCATTTAACTGATGACTTAGACATGGTTTGTCAGGTTCAGAAGATAACACAATTTAAAAAGTTTAAAATTTCACCTAAGTACAACCAGCTTTCTAAATATTCAACAAAGTAAATGGTGCTGCATTACTTTACATGCTCTAAATCTGATGTAGCCCAGACTAAAACTTCTGTTCTTTTTTGAGCCAGTTCTTACCAAGAAAATGGCTGTGAACATCCTCTTCTCTGTTACGACCGTAAACTCTTACCATGAGAATAGGTCCTCAGACATTTTTGTTCAAAACTCTGTTCAAGTTCAAGAAGAAAGCTTGGCATATATCAAACACTCAATAACCATTAGATGAGAGCTATGAGAGCACCTCCTACTTCCCTACTCCAGGATGCTGTGTAAGTGTGAGTTGTCAGTGAACTACTTAAGAGTTCCAGTTTCCCACACAGAGCCAGTTCATTGATTTACTAATATGAAGCAGAAAGAGCTCCATTTTCTTTTCTGTCTAGTCTGGTGAAAAGCTAAATTAGGAAGAGCTATATTTTCAGCTCACCACAATCATGGTCCCTTTTTTGCTTCATATGCATGACTTTCCCAATCCCTTAGGGTAAAGTTCCAAATTATACCATGGCTTCCAAGTTTTTCCGGAAGTTGTCTGCATAACTCTCCAGCCACACATCCTATTCCAATTTTTCCTGTGTGCTCTGTGGTTCTGCCAAGCAAGTCTTCTTTTATCCACCAAAGTTTTTATTTCTCTAGATATTCCATTTGGTTCATCTAAAAATATTCTCCATTTCCTTTCTCACTCTGTTCATGGTTTTTAAATCCTTGAACATGTTTCTAATAGCTGTTTTAACACCCTTGTCTTCCAATTCCAATTCTATTATCTTTATTATTTTCTAGCCTGTTTCTATGGACTGATTTTTCTCCTGGTTATGTTTCATACTTTCCAACATCTTTGTACTTTTTGATTGAATGCTGTACATTGTAAATTTTATGTTGTTGAGTGTCTGGACTTTGTTGCCTTCCTTTATGGAATTTTCAACTTTGTTTTGTTCTGTTAGGTGGTTAGTTTATTTGTGGTCCCATTTGATTCTTTTCTGGTTTATTTGAACTTTATTAGGACAGGTCTAGAGTAACTGTTGTGTAGGGCTAGTTTAGCCCAACTACTAAGGTAATGCTGGTCTTCTTTCTGTTTGTCAAGCATATTCTTATATTCTTCCCCCCCACCCCCACCTGGTCTTTGTCACATTTTGATGTCTCTAAGTTAGCTCTCTGTTGTTACCTACCTCCATTGTACCTTGAACTTCCTCTTCTGAAATTAAATGTGTAATTACATATTTAATGACTGTCATTCTTGCTAGAGTGTAAACTTCATGACAGCAGGAGACATTATGAACGGGCAACTGTCATTTCACACCAAACAAATGAGACATATTTCAGGACTATGCAGAGATAATTTTCCTAATGATGACTTGGTCGGTGAAAAGATTAGTCACTCAGCTTCCACCTACAAGGTTGGATGTACTAGAGATGCTATTTATTTCCTCTGCTAATAATTCTTTTTCGTCCCACACACTTCTAAAATGTCTGTTCTCACAGATACTGCTGAATAAGCAGTGATTCATTTGGTTTCATCCTCCTGGCCATGAGTGGCCAGACTGGAGATGGACAAATGACACAAGGTAAATCGATTATATTCTTTATTTTAGTCAATTATATTCTTCATTCCTTTATTTTAACCTTTGTTTTAGATTGGGTTTTTGGTTTGTTTATTTGTTTTCCTTGAAGCAGAACTATCCTTTCAGTGGTACTGAGCCATTGGGCTTCAGGCTCAGTATAAATCTGGGCTGTCTGGCAGAACATCATGCCCAGAGGATATGCTCAGATACAGATAAGTTGTTGATGCCAATAAGACCCAGAATGGGTTTGTAGCTGGGTATAGAGGAGAGAGGCAGGCAGGTGTATGAGCAGAAAATTTAAACAGGTACATGTACATTGTGATTCATACTAGGTAGTTCCTGCCATAAGGTACCATGTCAGTGAAGATTTCATGGGTGGACTTCAGTTCTCAGGGTGATTGGTTGTATTAGTTTCCTAGGGCTGCCATAATAAATTACAACAAACTTGGTGGTTTAAAACAACAGAAATTTATTTCTCAGAGTCATGGAGGCCTGACATCTAAAGTCAAGGTGCCAGCAGGGCTGGTTCCTCCTGGAGGTTCTACTCCTCTGCTCTATGACTCTCTCCTAGCTTCTGGTGGCTGCTGGCAATTCTTGGCATGCCTTAGCATATAGATGTATCCCTCCGATTTTTGTCTCTGTCTTCACATGACGTTTTTCTCCTGTATCTCCGAGTGTTTCAAATCTCCCTCTCCCTTTTCTTTTAAGGACCAGTTACTAGATTAGGGCCCACTCTAAATCATCCTGAGATGATCTCATCTGAGGATCCTTAATTACATCTACAAGGACACTAATTCCAAGTAAGGTCACGTTCATAGGTATGAGGTGGTTAGGACATAGACATATCTGTTTTGGCATGTTGCTTAACTCATTATTTTGGTAAAAGCAGAACTGAGTCCTACATTAGAAAAACAAGTGATCTATTTAAGGCAGCAAGTTATAGCTCAGGTATAGGAAAAGAGAACAGGAGTCCAATTTTGGGAACTCAAAATCAAGGTTAGAATAGAACCAGGACCAATAGTACATGAAATGAAAACTTAGTTACTAGTTGAGTAAGGCTTTTTCCATTTCAACAGATTAAAAACAGACTACTAAATAGCCTGGGATATTGGTAAATTCACCAGCTGCAACAGCAGGGATGGTATGTGGGCCACAATAACAATAATTACTAAGTACAGTAATCTGGGAGCTAGACTCAGTAAAACAAAACAAACAGAATCTTTGGGAAAAAAAAATACAACCAAGTTAATTTACCTAGTTAGTGGCATGCATAGAAATTCTAACCAGCTCTTCTTCAAGTTTCCTCCTTTGTACATTCCAAAAATAACTTTCTCCAAGTAACATGAATTCTTATTTTCTTCTTTGCTCCAACTGCAAATATAAGAAAATTAGTCTCATCCTAGATTATGAAGAAAAGGAAATAATAGCTTGATTAAACTTTAATAATTTTCACTGATTCCTTTTTAAATTTCCTTAGTGTGTGAATCATTTAAAAAATATTTTAGTACACAATAAAAATGTATATCACAAATGTCATAATTCCTTATTTTATCAAGCAGAACTTCCCTGAACACTAAGCTTTTTATTCCATTTTTAGAAAATTTCTTAGGCAAATGATGTCCCACTTTTGAAGATATTAAAATATGCTCTAACATGTTCAGAAACATATGTCTTGTTATTCCAAATCTGGTCTTTTTTCCTTACCGTTTCCCAAAAATGGGAAAAGAAAAGTTGATGAAATTGAACAGCTTGATTTTTCTATGAGTGAGTAGTGCAGTTTGGAACAGATATGAGCATTAGAGATTCTCTGATGTCAAGGGCTAATGGGTCAGAGCCCTAATTGTAGTTGCAAAAATCACTTGTCTCAGAATATAGTGACATTTTCGTGCCCTTCTGTATCCAAATAGTGTGTAACTTGGCATACTATGTCTGTTCAAATGATAGCAACTCTCTGTCCTTTAAGAGCAAATACATCTTCTCAGCTGTAAGTAATGGTTTTCATTGGTTTAGTGTTTGATGAACCAAGGCCTTTGGAGTCAGTGCACTCAGAATGCAGTTGTGGCCGGGGTTTTGGCCAGATTCCCCACCGTCTCAGAAAATGACCAGCTATCTTTTGAGGCAGCTTAAAGAAACAGCTCTCTGATGACTCAGCCGGAGGTTAACAACTCTAATAAGTGCTACATCTGATTGGGTTCTTCGGTGTCATCAGTGGCCTTGAGTCCGGAGAAGACAGAGGCTTTGAAACTCGGATACACAATCAAAGAGTCACCTTCTCACCCCCAGTCGGTTCATAAGAAAAGAACCGAAAAAAATGGGCATTTCACAGAAGCCCTTGCTTAGAGCTTGCATCTTTTTTATTCTCTCTCTTACTAGATACTTTAGAAAGCTTTTGGAAAATACATTTAATCTATTTCAAAGGTCACAGCAACAAAGTTCTCTGTTCCATTGCTATATCCATGCTTGATCAGACTTTAAAACTTCAATCTTTGTGGGGTTTGTTTGACATCAACTGGAACAGCAGTGAATGAAAATTACTGGTATTCAAGGGTATAGATGAAACAGAACAGGCTTTTTTTTCTCTGTATGTATTTGGGTGTCTGGAAATAGAGTTCTCATATTTTATGAATCAAAAATCAGTTCTGGTGTCTGACAAATAGGAATAACCTCAAAGGGATAAGGGTCAAAATATTTGAAATCAACAATATTTTGGATAATCTGAGATGTGGTTTCTGTACATACAAAGTCTTGACTTAATTCAAATTTACTGAAAACTAAATGAGAATTCGTATGTGTTAAAGTTCATATCCTGCGTAGACTATTACTGTGTATTATTGCCTGCTTTCCTTCTCATCAGTCTCTGCATGAAGATAAGAATATATAACAAAAGACAGCTTTCACAGGTACCACATTTTCTTAGTTGACCATTAATAATGAGGAAACACAATGCTTGTTTGCTAATCAAATGTAATGAGCAGGTCAATGAAAAACACGTTCCAAGTTCACCTAAGTAATGCTCTTGCCTCTGTCTCTTAAGTCACCAGGGATGGTTTGACAAGCATGTGGCCTAGGCTACTCAGTGATACGAATTTAGTTAATTTGCTGGATTTCCTTCCTGGGGAAACTATGCAAACAGTGCTTTTCATGTCAGATACATGTCAGATTTTTCAAAATCCCAATGTTATTATAAGGGCGAGAAACACAAATTGAGAGACAGACAGTTGATAAATATCCTTAGCCCATCAGACTGAATAGGCAGCTAAAAACAATGAGGTTATATGTTTGGTCTGTGTTCATTATTAGTTCAGAAAAATAGAATCTGCTTTGTTTTTGGTCAAATAAAAACAGCACCAATACTAATAATGTAGGCTAAATGCTTTTTTTGAATTATTATAATAAATTCTTACAGTAATACTATGAGCTAGATTTATAAATAACATTATGAATAAATCTGGAGATAACACTATAGATTTAAGGCAGTGAAGCTGGGGATGAGAGGTGTTAAGTTAACTTTTTTCATGGCCATACAACTAATAAATGATGGAAACAGGATTTGAAGTTAAACAGCTTGTACAAGTTCTCTGAGCCTCTTCCATCCTTAGACAACCATTTTTTAACAACCCATGTTAGGGGTGCAAATAATTACAGCCCGCCCACCTTCCTCCCTCTTTCCTTCCTTCCTTGCTTCTTCTCTCCTTCTTCCCTCTCCTTTCCTTTTCCCTTTCCTTTTTTTTTTTTTTTTTTTTTTTTTTGAGTTTTGCTTTTTTTGCCCAAGCAATTGCATGATCTCTGCTCACTGCAACCTCTGCCTCCTGGGTTCAAGAATTCTCTTCCTCGGCCTCCCAAGTAGCTGGGATTACAGACACTTGCCACCATGCCTGAGTAATTTTTTATATTTTCAGCAGAAACAGGGTTTCACCATGTTGGCCAGCCTGGTCTCGAACTCCTGACTTCAGGTGATCCACCCATCTTGGCCCTCCAAAGTGCTGGGATTACAGGCGGGAGCCACTGTTCCAGGCCAATTACCGCTTTTCCATGCAAGATTTTTGTCATTGTCTTGATTCACTGGATAGCCAGCATTGTGTTTTATTTTCCATTGTACAAGTTGCCTTGTACACAGAAGGAACGTACTGAATGTTAGCAGAATGAATTTACTTTTTAAATCTAGTTTTAACATTTATTCCAATTGTATACTCAGAAAAATATGGAAAACAAAAGCAAAAGCAAAGGGATGCATGAACTAGATGGAGTTAGATCCACTAACTTTGTTTGTATACCCAGGGAAGAGGGTATAGACAACCCAATGCCAAATATTAGTCTCAGAAAATGGGAAGGTCAGGACATTTCTAAATGTGGATCAGCAGAGTAGATGAAGAGTGCCATATGGCCAAGAGAAAGGTCAAACACCTTCAAGTATTAGTAACATTCCACAGCTCCAAGTGTGGACAAGAGGACATAATAAACATTGTTCTTGGCCATAAGAAGTATCTCAGGACAAACAATCTTGTAAGCAATTTTAGAACTCAAGCAATCTAATTGTGCTAGTGAAACTTGCTTTCAGTCAAAATTAGAGGTGGAGTTAGTTAATTAATTTATTTATTGTCAACTTCTCAGAGGCAAGTACATTTTTACTTTCACAGTATACTCACTATCAAAACTCACATGAGATTTTGGGATTCATTAGCAGCTTTGATGTTTATCAAAAAATCTGGATCAAAGACATATCACATGGTGGCCTGTTATGGAGATGATGTACCCTGTGTCTGATGAGGTACTAATCAAAGAACTTGAGTTGCATTTTCTCATTGGCCTAATGAAAAGACAGTCTTCTTCTCTTAAAGATACAAAATTGACCTTTAAGTCTTTTTTTCTATCAGCACTTGGGCAAATTTCCTGTTCCAAGAGAATTTTTTAAAGTTGGTCTTGGCAGCTAGGATAATTTAAGTAGGAAACATCACAAACTCAGTTTGAGGAGAATTGAATGACTTTGTCTTGTCATTTTAAAGATAAATTTGCTTTTCTCTGCCAAGGAGGTCCAGCAGGCTTGTCAGTGGATTCTTTCTTAGAGGGGTCTAAATGAGCTTTACTGCCCAGTCCAGTTACAGCATGACCATAAAAAAATCTCTATTTCCTAGTGAACAATAAATAGAAATATAGCATCCAATCTTTTGACTATAAAATAATGACAGCTGGCAAGGTATTTGAGGGGGTAATAGGGCAGTTTTTGTTAAGTATCAAAACTGTCTTGTAAAATACACAGTGTATTGTATTGTCATTATATTTTATAAAGTTCAGAGACAAATATTGATCTACCTTGCCTATAGCATCAGCAACAATAATCATAACTGCTAACACTACTGAAATTTTACTATATGCCAAATACAAATTGATTTGGTCCTTGTGATAACACTAGGAAATAGATCCTATTATTATCATCCACATTTGGCAGATGGGGAAAATGAAATACTGAGGGGTTAAGAATCTTTACCAAGTTCATGCAGCTAGTTGGTAGCCAAGTTAGAATTTTAACTCAGGAAGTTTAGTTGGAGAAAATATGTTCTTAACCCTTATGCAAAATTGCCTGTATTAACTGGAGAACCAGGCCATGTAAACAAAACCATGAATAACAATCATTGTAATGAACATTAATTTAGGACTATGGTGAGCAAGATATTGTTCTTTTTTTTTAAACTATTCTTAAATATTTTTTTAAAG
Source organism: Saimiri boliviensis (assembly GCF_048565385.1). Lineage (NCBI taxonomy): Eukaryota > Metazoa > Chordata > Mammalia > Primates > Cebidae > Saimiri > Saimiri boliviensis. The sequence continues at coordinate 43,764,407 of NC_133460.1, forward strand.
GAATGTTTTGAGATTTACAGGAAAGTTGCAAAGTATTACAGGTAAGTTAGTAATCTACTCCCACTATACACATTTTTATATTTAATCTTCTCAATAATTCTTTGAGGTGGGTAGTATTATCCCCATTTTACAGATGGTAAAACTGAAGCACATGAAATATAAATCACTGGCCTCATTTTAATTAGCATAGCATGTAAGTGATATAACTGGGGTTCAAACCCAGGTGAGCTACTCATTCAAACCCAAGTCTCTTAATTTACCTGAAGCAGTATTTTGAAAAATGGACATCAATTCCTGGATTCTTAAATTCATAAAAAAGAATTTTCTTTATATTCATCATATCTAATCCAAAGCAACCTCAAAATTTTTTCTTCCATAAATTAAGAATTTTTTTTTTTCTTTTCTTTTCTTTTTTTTCTTTTTTTTTTTTTTTGAGACAGAGTTTCGCTCTTGTTACCCAGGCTGGAGTGCAATGGTGCGATCTCGGCTCTCCGCAACCTCCGCCTCCTGGGTTCAGGCAATTCTCCTGCCTCAGCCTCCTGAGTAGCTGGGATTACAGGCATACACCACCATGCCCAGCTAATTTTTTTGTATTTTTAGTAGAGACGGGGTTTCACCATGTTGATCAGATGGTCTCAATCTCTTGTGAGCCACCCACCATCAAGTACAATGGCTAAACACACACACACACAAATACATAAATAAATTAGTTGTTCAAGAAAGGCCAACTGGGTCACCATCTTCCTCATCACTCCCTTTTCAATGACCCCAAAACTTTGAAGGAGGAAGAAATATAGTACTTAGTGACCAGTAATTTACAACCCATAGATACGTTTTCAGGCATAAACTTACAAGTTCATTCTTACTGAAATGTCTTTAATTTATAAAATATCTTGATTGTTTCTACATATTCTTTGTCACTTTCCCAGTTAATTAGAGCCAAATATCAAATATATTGACTTTTTTGTGATTTATATTTCTGTTGAAGACAACCTGTATAAAACAATGATCATGTCCCTGATATATACAAGCCTAGCAAATTATAGCTGTGTGTGTATTCATTTTCAAAGATAATAAATATTGCTGCTCCAATACTCCTATCTTTAAAAAATGAAATTCAGGAACATTTACACTGGCAAACATAGTTAATGATAATCAAACAAAAAATTTCAATAACTTCTCTCATTAATCACAGTATATGAGCATTATGGATTTATATATCACAGGCTAAATTAGGAGGTAACTACTGCTTGATGAGTGGAATAGTACCTTATTTGATCGTTTTGGATATTAAGCTTCTTGGTATGTCCAGAAGTAGGGACTTTGTAACATGTGAACGTACCCACAGCTTTTTCAGTATAAGTAACCATGGCATCCCTTATATTTTCTTTCAAACTGTAATTTGAGGACAATGGACAAAAAAGTGTAGAATGCCACACTTACATGCAATTGTTAAAATTCACTGGGTGATGCTGTTAGAAAAGGGGCATTAAGGAGATTGGTATGGACATTTAGGTAACCCTAGCATGTGGATCGTTATAGCAGAATTAAATAATGCTAGGGCTAGAAGAGACCCTTCTGTTTAATTCTGCTGCCACTTATGATTGATGAAAAATTAAAGTCCAGAGAAATTCATCAGACTTCCTTAGAACTCCCAGGAAGTAAATGACAAAATCAAGACTAGAACTCAGATCAATGGATTTAGTTAAAATCTGCCTCAGTTGGAGGTATAGAAGACTGTGACTCTGAAGGTACCCATCAGGATTAATACTAATCAATTCCTTTATCTTGGCTTATGAAAAGGGCAACTAAGATGCAAGTCCTATACACAGGCTTTCCCGTACCACCTGGAATATGTTGAGACTATGAATTAAGCAAGATGTAAATGAAAAGTACTGAAATTAAATCATGAAAAAGACCTGGTGCCTGCTGTAGACTCTTCCATCAACAGTATCCCTTTAAGAAAGCTTAGAATTTCTCTGACCTTTCATATTCTTATATTTTAGAGATTGAGTTAAAATTAAATTTTATATGCAGTAAGACTGCTTTGATGACTAAAACACAATTTCTTTGCCTTTGGCTGAAATTATAGCAATATTCAGAAAGATAACCTTGGCAACCTCATACTACTAGAAAGTTCTGACTAGAATTCATACACAAAAACATAAAAATAAATTATAGAGAAAGAACAATTCTAAGAACTCATCTCAATTTATCTTCCTACTAATGACACAATACACTATTTTGTAATTGACAAGACTGAGTCCCTGAAAGGTAAGGAAGCTGTTTGAAGTTGTATTGTTACTAAGGCACAGAGCAAGAATTCAGAATGTTTTTGCAGGACTCCATAGCCAAATATCTTTGTGTGAGCAACAAACAGGCCCAGGCGGCAAATAAAAATCACAAAGAAATCACAGTATACAATGACTCAGAAACACAAAAGTCAGAGTCATCCAGTGTTACCTAGTGTGAGGTCAAGCCCAATAGCCTTTGAGAACATCTCTGTATCATAGCAGGGCAGGAAGATTGTTTTCAAAATCATGGCCTTGAATCATCAGTAAGAGTAAATTCCATTCTGTGTATTCTATTTAAGAAAAATCATAAAGTTCCAAATAAAGTGTTTTAAGTATACAGCTTATCAGGAAAGCACAATTATATTGAATGATTCATTTCTGGAACGTTCTGGATCAGAATACTACTTAAATATTCTTAGTCAGAATAACTAAAAGTTATTTCCATGAAAGTATTCCTGCTATTAGTTTGGAGAGAAATTTAGTGGACTATGTTTTTCTTGTTTTGGCAGGTGACAAGGTTAAATTTGAGGCTTAATCAATGGTCCAGTCATCCAAAATGCTACATCCTGCTTTTGCTTCCTGTACCTATTCATAGTTTATGAGCTGTGTTAGACCTTTAGAGTGGATGGCTCAGTGAGCAGTTTGTCAGAGAGAAGTGGGTGTTGTGTTGTTTTTTTCTTTAAGTTTAGTGGAATAATGGTCATTATTTAAAGTTAAGGATCAAGTTCTATCCAAATTACCTAAATAATTTTTATTTTGTCATCCCTTCAGGAAATTTATTAGTGCATCTAAATGTGTTTGGTATAGATTTTCATTAGTACATTGAAAGAAAATGTGAAAACATCTTTCTAGGGCGCTGATAAAGTAGAGCTCTGCAATTCGTTCTCATTCAACCCCTACTGAAAATAATAGAAGGTAAATTTTAGTGCTCCTAGAATTTCATACTAATGGAAAACAGCAGCCTATTTTGCCGCATGTCTACAAGCATGGTGGTATAATTTCAAATATATCCAGCTAATTAGGCAACCTTTGAGTTTAAATCTTTCAGACCCCTTTCATTACATTTGATGGTTTTTGAGAAAACAGCTGGAAATTTCTATCAAGGAAAACAGATTTTGTTTTATTATTTGCAATTTCTTTTTATCTCTGCATGCCAGTAGGATGTGCTGCAAATCATTTAAAAAACATATACAAGCCGGACATATTGACATTAAAATAAAAGCAGAACCTTTTGCTTGCAGATTTTAAAGTATTAAATATTAAAGTTGATTTACTGGCAGGTTTAGCACAAAAGACAGCTGAAATAAGCTATGAGAATGAACGTAAATTGGATTGTATTGTTTGTGGTTTGAGCTGAATGAGGTAAAAATATTTTTACTTCATAACAATAAAACGAAAATAAACATTGACATTAATTGTCCAAAATAGTAAAGGAATGATGTGACCATTTACAAAAATTTATGCAAATAAAATTTGTAACATCTCTATGGGTCTGTCCTTCATGCAGGATTTAGGAAAATATTAAGCATCATTCAGGATAAAGACTGAGAAGTATCTGTCCATGTGGGTTTAGACGTCAATCATTTAATCAATTCATGAGATAAAAAGGTTACTAGACAAAGTCTGAACTGCTGTAGAAATTCTCTGCTGTCTTTTAAACAAGATGAAACAGCAGATTGTTTGGAGATTCAGAATGAACCAAAGAAAGAGAAGAGAAATAACTACTAAGAATCAAGTGCTTAATATATACCGGACACTGCTCAATGTGTTTAATACATATTATCATGGAGTTCTCTCAATCTACCTTGTCAAAATTATTATCACCCCTATTCAAAACATTAGTGTTATAAACCTTGTTTTTACCCTTATCACCAAATCTCATCTTGTTCCATTCTTCATTCACCTTCTTGCGTTACTTTTACCTTATCTTGTTCCTTCTTCATCAGCCTCTTTTTGTTCCCTATAAAGCTAGAAAATCCTGTCTTCCTTAGGGGTGTTGTACCTACCATTCCCTCTGCCTTTAACGCCCCCAACCCCTCAACTACTACCAATAACTCCATGCTTCAAGTGGCTAGTGTCTTCTATTTGTAAGTTCTTGCAGTATTTTATTTTGGAAACAGAACAAAGAGCAACTGTAATATAATAGCTTAACAATATGAAAGCATCTATATATTTTTAAGTGAGAGCCCAAACATAGGTTGGTGATCCAGGTTTGGTAGGCAGCTCAGTGATTCTCACACACAGTTTCTATATCTGGGTCCAATTCCCAGTGTGCACTATGTCTCAACTAGTTGATGGGGGAAAAGGTCAAGGGAGTGCATGTCCAATTGTATTAAGAACAATACCTAGAAATAGCACCAGTCACTTCTGTTTATATCCTATTGACTAGAGTTTAGTCACTTGGCTATACCTAGCTGCTAAGGAAAAAAATTTATTTTGTCATCCATCCAGGTTTTTACCCTTTCCCAAAACCCAGTAAGGTATTCTATTCTGGAAATAGAATAATTAGCTTGGGAACCATGGCCCTAGTTAAAACTGCATTAGGATAAAAAAGGTGATCAGTTACTAGAAGGTTGCTAATGGGGGCTTGGCTTAGATGTCATCTTTGCAGAAAAACCTTCTTTGACTACTGCATCTGACTAAATCTCTTGTATTAGTTATATGTATATTTTTGTCACTGAATCTTGTTTATTTTCTTTATAGCAGTTACCATTTTTTTTGACTTTATATTTGTGAAGTTATGCATTTTATAAAAGTCTCAGAAATTATTGTCTTCCTTTTTCTTCAAACTGAGAGTGAAACTATGCTTGTTTTTGTTTTTTATTATATCCTTCATTCCTGTATGCATGGGACATTTAATATTATGAAAGTTATATTTGACATAATAAAGATTGTTGAATGAGTGAATAGAAAGTCAAACAAATCTCTAGACAGCTGACACCTCAAATGAGGTGGATTTATTGGTTGAAAACACAAGCAATTTACAGGGGAAATAACAAAATTAACTGTGAAAGGACCTTACAATACCTCTAGTGCAGTATTTTCTAAAGTGTTGGTCAGCTATACACTAGTGAGTCATAAAATTCCTTTACTGTATCATGTTAGTATTAAAAAAGAAGAGAAATAGAACAGAATAACCATCATGAAGAAAAGAAATGGAACAGAATAATAGACTAAAAGAGAACAGAATAAAAAAATCAGAGGGCATTGTACATGGTTAGGGTTGGCATTATTTCATAAAACTTTAGTCTCTGATGTATATGTGTGTGTCTTTATTAACTGTCTGTCTGTCTGTCTATCTATCTATCTATCTATCTATCTATCCGTCTATCCATCTATCCATCTATCCATCCTCTATCCTCTATCCCAGCTGTGTGTGTGTGTGTGTGTGCGCGCGCGCGTGCGAATACGCATACATTCTGGGTCACAAGGTAAAATGTGATTCTTACTGTAAATGATGTCAAAAAAAAAAAAGATGTTTGAAAGCCACTGCCTAGTGCACTGAGAAGAAATAGGCTCAAAGGAAAGACAGATATGGGAGGAAAAAAGTTGATCCTTATAGAGCTTAATGTGACCTGTCTTACAGGCTAACAAAATGACATCAAATGGTGACTCATCTCTTCACCAGTTCCATGGTTTTCAGTTGCATCTTTTCCAGCAATACACTATCAAAGTGTGTTTCAAAGAAGAGAAGAGTGTGTGTTTCAAAGCATCGTTTTATCTTATCCATCACAGTGGACTATTATCTTCAAGTATGAAAACTTCAAAAATAACTTTGAATTATTGAGAGCATCTTTTTATTTTTGAAATTCAGATATACCTCTGGAACTTATATACTTGCTCTAGTGATTGGTCCTTGATCAGTGGTCTCTCTAATGTGCCTGCCTGTCAGGATCCCATGTTGTATTTAAAACAAAGATTAATTGTCTTCTTTGAGCTCTTTGCATGAATGCAATTTTGCTCCATTTTGACTTCCTATAATTGCTAGTAGATTTTCCCCCCTTTTTCTCTTCCTTTCTTTAGAGGAATCTGAAATAAAATTAGTATTAAGCTATTGACCTTATTAAAATTTTAGTCTTGTATTTTATTTTAAAATCAATCCACTGATTTTCTTCTGGCTTCATCAATTTACACAAGATTTACCAACTCCCAAGCTCTTTATAAAAACATGTTCAACTGGACAATATCAGGGCTAGAGATAAGAGTGATGATTCTCTAAGCAAATAGCTTAGTTACAACCTAATCTGCTGCTGCACACATACAGTGTGAATCATGTCTGCCATATGCAGGAAGTACAAAAAAAGTGAAAAGGGCAAAACGTTTTTTCCTTTAAAAACAGTTTTATTCACTGTTTTACTGAACAAAGATTGACCCTTTATAGTTACTGACCTATTGGAACCCGGAAGTATCTAGCCAGGCTCCTTTAAGTGGTTGTTACTCCTCCTCACTTACTTGTTCTGCATGCGTAAATGTCCTCTTTGCCCTGGCACCTTTGGAATTCAGCGAGACCACTATCAATATAGACCAAAATATAGCCAGACCAAATATAGCCAGACCACTATACTTAGGAGTATAGTAAAGGAGTATACAAGTTGATCTTCAGCTCTGTTTTCATCTCAGTTTTGCTTAAAACCTCTTTCAATATTGGCAGCTGACATACTGTCTACTATGATTTGGACATTATGCCAGGCTCTTTTCTTGCATCCTCTAGTTTAACCTTCCCCAAAACCCAGTGAGGTACTTACTTGAATTATCTACAGTGGCATGAAAAATAACTTGAAAATATAATGCTTTCAAATAGCAGACATCATTTGTTATCTCTCAGGTTTCCATGGTTTGATTATTTGTAAGGGCCTGCACTGAGCAGCTCTGGTTGATGTTCTCAAGTGAAGTTTCAGTCAGTCTGTGCCTGAGGCTACTGTCACCTTGCAGGTTTCTTCACCCTCACTTGTGAGGCGCCTGGACTTAAGCAGATTTCTCAGGTACAGCTCTCTGTCTTTACATGAACTCCCTACGTGTTCTCTCCATTATTGTAGCTTTGAGACAGCTTCATTTCAAGGCACATGTCTCAAGAGAGAGGACCAGATGAAAGCTGTTTTACCTTTTCTAACTTAACGGTGGAAGTCATGCAGTGTCATTTCAGCCTCTTTCAACTTTTTAAATAAGCAAGGCATTAAGGCCAGTCTGTATTCAGAAGGAAGGACATTACATTCAGCCTTTTATGGAAGGAATGTCAGGGAATTTATGGACAACATACACAATTTCACTTAATTTTTGTAGCAATTATGAATGAATGTTGGCCATCTTTTTAGAAGTTTAATTTCTGATTAACTTTGGTCAGGAAGTAAAAGGTTAAGTAGGTTTCATCCCATGTATGGAAAGCCTTGCTTTATAGACACATTTTCATTTTTCATAATAATTTTTTAAAATTGTGAAATATGCCTACAGAACAGCATATAAGACTTACATGTATTATATACCTAAAAGAAGAATTGTAAAATAAATATTTGTGTACAAATATTTTCAGCACACTAGATTCCCTTTGGGTCTTTCTTCTTGGTAATCACCCACACTGTTCTCTCTAGTGTCATTGATACTAAGACTTGTTGTGATATTAATTTGCTTTTCAAAATAATTTTAATATTTATTTATATAATCCTTGTTTTATTTTATCTTTGCCTGCTTTTAAACTTTATATGAAATAAGTCAGTGTTCGTGTCTTTCTTACATTGCTTATTTGTGTGATTTATCCAAGTTCATCACGTGTAGCTGTACTGTAGTTCATTTCACTTTATTTGCTATGTAATATTCTGTCAAAAGAATATAACACAATTTTATTTACTAATTTTTATACATGCCTCTTGGTGCATATGTACAAGTGTTTTCTATAGGGAATGTTTCTAGGAGTGGAAATGCTTAAATATGCTTGTGCATATCTTTGCAAGAATGTCAAACTGCTTTGCAAAGTGGTGGTATTACTTTGTGTTTCTACCGGTGATATATGAGACCTCGTGTTGCTCTAGATTCTTGCAAACATTTGGCATTGTTAGACTTTTCAATACCTCAGATGTGTTGGGTGTGTACCATTTTCTCATTGTGTTTGCATCGTGCATTTCTTTGATTACTAATAGTTACCTTTTTATATATTTAATGGTAATTTATACTTTGTGCAATGCTTATGAAAGTGTTTTGTCTGTATTTCTATCGGACTTAAGTTTTTCTTATTGAGATGTTGAAAATCTTTATGTGTTGTAAATACTAGCCCTTTTTAAGTTTTACATATTACACATGTCTCTTCTCTGCTCATATTTTATGCCTTATCATTAATTCTCTTTATGTTGTATTTGTTAAAGAAAGATGTTCTTAATTTTAAATATAGTCAAATTTATTTCTCTGTTTCTTTATGATTAGTGTTTTTTCTCTTTTTTGTCTTGTTTATAAAAAGCTTTCTTATTTTGAGGCCTTAAAATATTCTTCTACAGTATTATAATTAAAATCATTGTAATTTTTACTTTTTAATTTATATGGGCAGTGAATATGGAATTTTTTTTTTGTGGATAGTGTGAGAAAAATGTCTAAAGTTTTTTTTTTTAACCATATGGATATTTTATTGTCTTAATATCATTCATTGAAGACTTTCCTTTTCTAAGTACTTTGCAGTGACAATGGTCATAAATCAAATGTCTGATCAAGATCCGTATCTTGTTTGGTTTTCTGTTCTTGTGTTAGTTTGCTGAGAATGACGGTTTCCAGCTTCATCCCTGTCCCTGCAAAGGACATGAACTCATCGTTTTTAATGACTGCATGTATTCCATGGTGTATATGTGCCACATTTTCATTATCCGATCTGTCATTGATGGGTGTTTGGGTTGGTTCCGTCTTTGCCGATTCTGAACAGTGGTACAATAAACATTCATGTGCATGTGTCTTTATAGTAGAATGAGTTATACTTGTTTGGGATTATACCCATAATGGGATTGCTGGATTAAATGGTATTTTTAGTTATAGATCCTTGAGAAATCAACACACTGTCTTCCACAATGGTCGAACTAATTTACACTCTTACCAACAGTGTAAAAGTGTTCCTGGGTCAAATGGGATTTCTATTTTTAGGTCCTTGAGGAATCGCCACACTGTCTTCCACAATGGTTGAATTAATTTACATTCCCACCAACAGTGTAGAAGTGTTCCTATTTCTCCACATCCTCTCCAGCATCTGTTGTTTCCCGATTTTTTAATGATCGCCATTCTAACTGGTGTGAGATGGTATCTCAATGTGGTTTTGATTTGCATTTCTCTGATGACCAATCCATTACTGGGTATATATCCAAAGGATTATAAATCATTCTACTACAAGGACACGTGCACACGAATGTTCATTGCAGCACTGTTTACAATAGCAAAGACCTGGAACCAACCCAAATGCCCAATGATGATAGACTGGATAGGGAAAATGTGGTACATATACACCATGGAATATTACACAGCCATCAAAAACGATGAGTTCACGTCCTTTGTAGGGACATGGATGAACCTGGAAACCATCATTCTCAGCAAACTGACACAAGAGCAGAAAATCAAACACCGTATATTCTCACTCATAGGCGGGTGTTGAACAATGAGAACACATGGACACAGGGAGGGGAGCACTACACACTGGGGGCCGTTGGGGGGAAATGGGGGAGGGACGGGGGTGGGGAGGTGGGAGGAGATAGCATGGGGAGAGGTGACAGATACAGGTGAGGGGACGGAGGACAGCAAACCACACTGCCATGTGTGTACCTATGCAACAATCTTGCATGTTCATCACATGTGCCCCAAATCCTAAAATGCAATAAAAAAAAAAGTGTTCCTATTTCTCCATATCTTCTCCAGCATTTGTTGTTTCCTGACTTTTTAATGATTGCCATTATAAATGATGTGAGATAGTCTCTCATTGTGGTTTCAATTTGCATTTCTCTAATGACCATGATGATTAGCTTTTTTTCATATGTTTCTTGGCCACATAGATGTCTTCTTTTGAGAAGTCTCTTCATATCCTTTACCCAGTTTTTGATGGGACTCTTATGTTTTTTTCTTGTATATTTGTTTAAGTTTCTTGTGGATTCTGGATATTAGCCTTTGTCAGATGGATAGATTGCAAAATTTTTCTTCCATTCTGTAGGTTGCCTGTTCACTCTGATGATAGTTTCTTTTGCTGTGCAGAAGCTCTGTAGTTTTATTAGATCCCATTTGTCAATTTTGGCTTTTGTAGCCATCGCTTTTGGTGTTTTAGCCATGAAGTCTTTGCCCATGCCAATGTACTGAATGGTATTGCCTAGGTTTTCTTCTAGAGTTTTTATGGTTTTAGGTCTTACTTTAAAATCTTTAATCCATCTGGAGTTAATTTTTGTATAAGGTATAAGGAAGGGATCCAGTTTCAGTTTTCTGCATATGGCTAGTCCTTTTCCCAACATCATTTATTAAATAGGGAATTCTTTACCCATTGCCTGTTTCTGTCAGGTTTGTCAAAGATTGGATGGTTGTAGATGTGTGGGTGTTATTTTTGAGGCCTATATTCTGTTCCATTGGTCTATAAATCTGCTTTGGTACCAGTACCATGCTGTTACAGTTACTGTAATCTTGTTGTTTAGTTTGAAGTCAGGTAGCGTGATGCCTCCTGCATTGTTCATTTTGTTTAGGATTGTCTTGGCTCTACAAGTTCTTTTTTTGGTTCCCTATGAAATTTAAAGTAGTTTTTTTCTTGTTCCGTGAAGAGGGTCAATGATAGCTTTATGGGAATAGCACTGAATCTATACATTACGTTGAGCAGTATGGCTGTTTTCATGATATTGATTCTTACTAACCATGAGCATGACATGTTTTTCCATTTGCTTGTGACCTCTCTTATTTCCTTGAGCAGTGGTTTGTAGTTCTCCTTGAAGAGGTCCTTCACATTCCTTCTAAGTTGTATTCCTAGGTATTTTATTCTCTTTGTAGGAATTATGAATGAGAGTTCACTCTGATGAGGAGTGTTTGTGATTTTTGCACAATGATTATATATCCTGGTACTTTGCTGAAGTTGCTTATCAACTTAAGGAGGTTTTGGGCTGAGATGATGGGGTTTTCTAAACACACAATCATTCTTCTGCAAACAAATAATTTTAGTTTCTCTTTTCCTATTTGAATACCCTTTATTTCTTTATTTTGTCTAATTGCCTTGGCCAGAACTTCCAATATTATGTTGAAAAGGAGTGGTGAGAGAGGGCATCCTTGTGCTGGTTTTCAGTGGGAATGCATCCAACTTTTTCTCATTCAGTATGAAATTGGCTATGGGTTTTTGATAAATAGCTCTTATTATTTTGAGACATGTTCCATCAATACCTAGTTTATTGAGTGTTTTTAGCCTTAAGGGTGTTGAATTTTATTGAAGATCTTTTCTGGATCTATTGAGATAATCATGTGGTTTTTGTCATTGGTTCTGTTTATGTGATGGATTATGTTTATTGATCTGAATATGTTGAAACAGCCTTGCATTCCAGAGATAAAGCCAACTTGATCCTGATGGATAAACTTTTTAATATGCTACTGGAATTGGTCTGCCAGTATTTTATTGAGGATTTTTGCATTGATGTTCATCAGAGATACTGGTCTGAAATTTTCTTTTTTTGTTGTTGTAGTTCTGCCAGGTTTTGTCATCAGGATGATGCAGTCCTCATACAATGAGTTACTGAAGAGATTCTCTTTTTTGATTGTTTGGAATAGTTTTAGAACAAATAGTACCAGCTTCTTTTACCTCTGGTAGAATTCAGCTGTGAATCCGATCCTGGGCTTTTTTTTTTGGTTGATAGGGTATTAATTACTGCCTGAATTTCAGAACTTGTTATTAATCTGTTCAGGGATTTGACTTGTTCCTGGTTTAGTCTTGGGAGGGTGTATGTGTCCAAGAATTTATCAATTTCTTTTAGATTTTCTAGTTTATTTGCATAGAGGTATTTATTAGTGTTCTCTGATGGTAGTTTATATTTCTGTGGAATCGGTGGTGATATCCCCTTTATCACTATTCTGTCTATTTGATTCCTATTTGTTGTATTCTTCATTAGTCTGGATAGTGGTCTATCTGTTTTGCTAATGTTATAAAAAAACCAGCTCCTGGATTCATTGATTTTTTTTTTTTTTTTCACTTCAGGTTCTGGGGTACAAGTGCAGGTCATGTAGGGTTGTTGTATAGGTGCACACTATATCCTATATTTCTCCTTAGGTTATCCCTCCCCACCCTTCCCACCCATCCCCGCTGTCCCTCTCCACCCTTCCCACCCACCCCCACTGTCCCTCCCCAACCCCCTGCCAACTGCCCCCAGTGTGTTCTTGCTTCTCTCCCTGAGTCCACGTGTTTGTTCAACACCTGCCTATGAGTGAGAACATGTAGTGTTTGGTTTTCTGTTCTTCTGTCAGTTTGCTGAGAATGATGGTTTCCAGATTCATCCAAGTCCCTACAAAGGACACAAACTCATTGCTTTTTATGGATGCATAGTATTCCATGGTGTATATGTGCCACATTTTCTTTGTCCAGTTCGCTCTAATGATGGTGTCTTTTGCTGTACAGAAGCTCTGAATTTTAATTAGAACCCATTTGTCTATCTTAGCTTTTGTTGCCATTGCTTTTGGTGTTTTAGTCATGAAGTCATTACCTATGCCTATGTCCTGGATGGTTTTGCCTAGGTTTTCTTCTGGTGTTTTTATGGTGTTAGGTTTTATGTTTAAATATTTAATCCATCTGGAGTTAATTTTGGTGAAAGTTGACAGGAAGGGGTCCAGTTTCTGCTTTCGTCACATGACTAGCCAGTTTTCCCAACACCATTTATTAAACATGAAGTCCTTTCCCCATTGCTTATTTTTGTCAGGTTTGTCAAAGATCAGATAGTTGTAGATGTGTGGTGTTGCTTCTGAGGCCTCTGTTCTGTTCCATTGATCTATGTCTCTGTTTTGGTACCGGTACCATGCTGTTTTGATTACTGGAGCCTTGTAGTATAGCTTGAAGTCTGGCAGTGTTATGCCTCTGGCTTTGTTCTTTTTGCTTAGGATTGTCTTGGCTATGCAGGCTCTCTTGCGATTCTGTATGAAGTTTAAAGTGTTTTTTTCCAGTTCTGTGAAGAAGTTCATTGGTAGCTTGATAGGGATAGCATTGAATTTATAAGTTACTTTGGGCAGTATGGCCGTTTTCATGATATTGATTCTTTCTAACTATGAGCATGGAATGTTTTTCCATCTGTTTGTGTCCTCTCTTATTTTGTTGAGCAGTGGTTTGTAGTTCTCCTTGAAGATATCCTTTACATCCTTTGTTAGTTGTATTCCTAGGTATTTTATTCTCTTTGTAGCAATTGTGAGTGGGAGTTTGCTCTTGATTTGGCTCTCTGTTTGTCTGTTATTGGTATATAGGAATGCTTGTGATTTCTGCACATTGATTTTGTTTCCTGAGACTTTGCTGAAGTTGCTTGTCAGTTTGAGAAGATTTTGGGCTGAGACGATGGGGTCTTCTAAATATACAATCATGTCATCTGCAAATAGAGACAGTTTGACTTCCTCCTTTCCTAATTGAATACCTTTTATTTCTTTTTCTCACCTGATTACTCTGGCTAGAACTTCCAAAACTTGAATAGGAGTGGTGAGAGAGGGCATCTTGGTCTAGTGCCTGATTTCAGTGGGAATTCTTCCAGCTTTTGCCTGTTCAGTATGATGTTGGCTGTAGGTTTGTCATCAATAGCTTTTATCATTTTATGATACATTCTGTCTTTACCAAGTTTATTGAGAGTTTTTAGCATGAAGGGCTGTTGAATTTTATTGAAGGCCTTCTCTGCATCTATTGAGATAATCATGTGGTTTTTGTCTTTGGTTTCTTTTATGTGATGGATTATGTTTATGGATTTGCGTATGTTGAACCAGCCTTGCATCCCTGGGATGAAGCCTACTTGATCGTGATGGATAAGTTTTTTGATGTGATGTTGCATTCAGTTTGCCAGTATTTTATTGAAGATTTTTGCATCGATTTTGATCTGAAGTTTTCTTTTTTAGTTGAGTCTCTGCCTGATTTTGGTATCAGGATGATGTTGGTCTCATAAAATGAGTTAGGGAGGATTCCATCATTTTGTATTCTTTGATACAGTTTCAGAAGGAATGGAACCAGCTTCTCTTTGTATGTCTGGTGGAATTCAGCTGTGAACCTGTCTGGACCTGAACTTTTTTTGGTTGGTAGGCTATTGATTGCTGCCTCAACTTCAGCCCTTGTTATTGGTCTATTCAGGGTTTCAACTTCTTCCTGGTTTAGTCTTGTTGGAGTGCCCCAGCAAGATCAAGTATCTCAAACTGCTGTGCTGGCAGTGAAAATTTCAAGCCAAGGGATGTTAGCTTGTTGGGCTCTATGAGGGTGGGATCCACTGAGTAAGACTACTTGGCTCCCTGGTTCAGCCCCCTTTTCAGCAGTGTGAACAGTTCTGTCTCGATGGCATTCCAGGCAACACTGAGGTACAAAAAAAGACTCCCGCAGGTAGCTTGGTATCTGCCCAAATGGCCGCGCAGTTTAGTGCTTGAAACATGGGTCCCTGGTTCTCTAGGCACCTGAAGGAATCTCCTGATCTGCAGGTTGTTAAGACCATGGGAAAAGCATAATATCTTGGCCGGAATGCACTGTCCGTCACGGGATAGTCCCTTGTCGCTTCCCTTGACTAGGGAAGGGCGTTCCCCAACCCCTTGCACTTCCCAGGTGAGGTGACAATCCACCCTGCTTTGACTTGGCCTCCATGGGCTATACCCACTATCTAATCAGTCCCAATGACATGAACTGCGTACCTCAGTTGGAAATGCTGAAATCACCCACCTTCCGCGTTGGTCTCGCTGGGAGCTATAGACCAAAGCTGTTCCTATTTGGCCATCTTGCCCAGGAATCCTCAAGTATAACGGTTTCAAATCACAACCTAATGATGTATCTCAAAGGCCTAGAAAAGCAAGATCAAACCAACCTGAAGTAGTAGAAGGAAATAAATAATAAATATCAGAGAAAAACTAAACTAAATAGAGACTAAACAGTGCAGGGGATCTATGAAATGAAAAGTTTTTTTTCACAAAGATAGGAAAATTAATAATCTGCTTGCTAGACTAACCAGGAGAAAAAAGAGAAGACTCCAATAAATAAAACCAGGAGTAAAGATATATTATAGTTGAAACCATGGAAATGCAAAGGATCATCAGAAACTATTATGAACAACTATACAATAACAAATTGGAAAACTAGTGGAAATGAATAAATTCCTGGACACATAGTACCAGCTAAGATTGAACCAGGAAGAAATAGAAAACTTGAACAGATTAATAAGGAGTAATATGATTTAATCAGTAGTAAAGAATCCCCAGGTGAAACAAAGCTTAGGACTAGATGACTTTAGTGTTGAAACTTTTAATGAAGAACTAATACCAATTTTTGTCAAACTATTTCAAAAATTTGAAATGGAGGGAATTCTTCCTAAGACACTCTATGAAGCCAGAATAACCCTGATACCAAAGGACACAACCACAACAGCAAACTACAGGCCAAATCTATAATTAATGTAGACCCAAATCGTCTCAACAACAATTCTAGCAAACCAAATCCAAGATGTCACAAAGATAATACATAATGATCAAGTGAGATTTATCGCAGAGGTTCAAGAATAATTTAACATATACAAATCAATAAATGTGATACATCACATCAACAGAATGAAGTATACAAACCATACTGATTATCTCAATATTTGCAGAAAAAGCATTTGTTGAAATTCCTCAACCCTTCATAAAAAGTATCTGAAATTAGGTATCGAAGGCACGTATCTCAACATAATAACAGTCATATATTACAAACTCCACAGCATGGCACATATCTCAACATAATAAAGCTCTTATATTAAAACCCCATAGATGGCACATATCTCAAAATAATAAGCTCCATACGATACAAACCCAAAGCTAGCATCATATTGAATGAGGAAAAGCTGAAAGCCTTTCTTCTAAAAACTGGAATATAACAAGAATGCCCGTTTTTATTACTTCTAGTCATCATAGTACTGGAAGTTCTAACCAGAGCAATCAGGCAGAAGAAAGAAATAGACATCCAAATGAAAAAAAGAGGAAGTTAAATTGTCATTTTTTTCAGATGACATAAATTTAATCTAGAAAATTCTAAAGACTCCATCAAAAAACCCTTAGAACTGATAAAGAAATTTGGTTAAGTTGCAAAATAAAATATCAGCATACAGAAATTGGTAGTGTTCTGATCATAGAAATCAATATGCAGAAGAAGAAAATTAGACTCCTATCTCTTACCATATACAAAAATAAACTCGAGATGGATTGATGACTTAAATGTAAGACCTAAGACTATAAAATTATTAGAAGAAAACATAGCAGAATTTATTTAGGACATTGGTCTAGGTAAAGATTTTATGGCTAAGATTTCTTTCTTTTTTTTTTTTTAATTGCATTTTAGGTTTGGGGGTACATGTGAAGAACATGCAAGATTGTTGCATAGGTACACACTTGGCAGTGTGGTTTGATTTCTTTTTTTTATGATTTAAAACCCTTTAGTGATTTAATATCTATAGGATGAAGTCAAAATTATTTTACATGAGTCACAGAATTCTCTGTAATCTGTCTCACTCTAAATTCACTTTGCACTAGGACAGAAGCAGGGAAGCCTTTTCTGAAAGGGCCTGACTGCGTAGGCCCGCGTAGTGGTCGTGGTGGTTTTCCCTGTAGTTGGTGGTCTAAGGCTAGGTCTCAAGTGAGAACTGCGTCACCATGTTATACTCACAGCAGAACTGACAGCCTTTAAGGCTTCTGCCAGATGAGTCCTGGAGCTTGCCCCTGTCCAGCCTGACTGACCCATGTATCCTCTACTTGGGCTTCTTGGGCTACTGCTCCAGTCTGCTTGACAACTACCTCTACCGGAGGCCAGTCCTGAAGGCGGGTTTGTATGGCTAAGATTTCAAAAGCACTGGCAATACAAACAAAAATAGTCAATACAATTAACAGTAATTTATCACATATTTTCAAAAGGGAAGAAGAGAGGATTTTGACAAATAAATGATAAATGTTTGAGGTGATGGATATGCCAGTTACACTGATTTGATCTTTACATATTGTATACACATATGGCAATATTACTCTATCGTATCATCATTGTTAGTTTACAATTATTACTTAACTAAAAATAAAAGGAAAAAAATTCTGGAACAGTTGGCAGTTTTACAATAGTGAAACTTCAAATTCATGAACATGATATTTCAGTTGTCTTGGTCTTTGACTATATCTCTCCAAAGTTTTGTGAGTTTTTCACCTTACGTTTTTAAACATATTTTGTTAAACTACTCCTACTGTATATATATTTTGAGACTAATTCACTCTTTAAATTTTTCATATGTTCAACAATAATTGTTGGCTTGATAGAATATTACATATTTCTCTACTGAGATGTCCTTTATCATTTATTGTAAGAATATTTTGTTGGTCTCAGCGTAGTTATAGTAGCTGTTTTAATCTCTTTATCTGATAATTTTAACATCTGAGTTACCTTGAGAGAGGGATCTGCTGATTGAATTCCTCTTGAGATTGTGTTACATTTCATTCACTCTTCATATGTCAAGTAATTTTGGTGTATGCAGTTGACATTGTGAGTGTTATGTTGTGGAGATTCTGGATTTTGTTATATTGCTGTGAAAACTATAAATGTTTTAGCAGGCATTGTAGACTGAATTGCTCCTCCACTCCCATTTCATATATTGAATTCCCAGCCCTCAGCACATCTGAATGTGACTCTCTTTGGAGATAAGAGTCTTTAGAGAGCGAATTAAGTTCAAATGAGGTCTTTAGCATGAGCCATTATCCATTATAATTTATGTCTTTATAAGAATAGAAAATTTCGACACAGACATAAACAGGAAAGACCATGTAAAGAAACAGGGAGAAGATGGCTATTTACAAACTGAGGAGAGAGGCCTCAGAAGATACTCACCCTTTTAACATCTTGATCTCAGACTTCTGGCTTCCAGAATTGTGAGAAAGTAAATTTCTAATATTTAAGCCACCCAGTCTGTGAAACTTTGTTATGGTACCCTTAGCAAATTGTACAGCATATAATTAACTTGGCTAGATTCAAAATGCAAATGATCATGTCCTTGGTGGGTAGCAGCTCAGATCTCAATTCATTTCTTTTTTGTTGTTTGTTTGTTTTTGAGATGGAGTCTTACTCTGTCACCCAGGTGGAGTGCAGTGGTGTGATCTTGGCTCACTGCAAACTCTGCCGTTGCGGTTCAAACAATTTCCCTGCCTCAGCCTCCTGAGTACCTGGAACTACAGGTGTGCAATACCATGCCCAGCTAATATTTTGTATTTTAGTAGAAACAGGGTTTCATCATGTTGGCCAAGATGGTCTTGATCTCCTGATGTTGTGATCTGCCCACCTTGGCCTCCCACAGTACTGGGTTTACAGGCATGAGCCACTGCACCCAGCCTCAATTCAATTCTGTAAACATGAGTTGTTAAGAGGCTTTCAGGTTTGTGCAGAAACAGTTGTTTGAGAGGTTAGTGAAGTATCTGAACAGTTTAAACATACAATTTTGGGTTATGGTTCTATGAATTTATCTCTCCTAGGGTCTCTCCCTCACTCTCTGGTGGCCCTGGGTTCCCTGAGTTTCTTTTCCTGGTTCTCTGGTTAGAAGGATGGTTGAGCTTCCCACTGGGGTTTTAGCTGCCCTAAAGGAAAAACCACATGAATAATTAGAACCAATCCATGCTAATCACTTGTTCCAACTTTTGCTTCTTTCCAAACTGCCCCTTTGTTAATCTCTAGAGGCTTAATGTAGTTGGTTTTTATATTCTGCCCTGAGTTTATAGCTATTATTTGCAAGATGATCAATTTGTTAGGCTCTCTTTTCTCCATACTGGAATTGAGACTTGCAATGGGTTTTGAATATTAATTTTGAATCTAATTGTCTTTCTGATTTTCTTAGTAATCTCAGATAATTTATCTCTAAATTTAATTTGTTTTTTTATCCCTTTAGAAAAAATAGGAGCTAGAAGCTTATTAATGTTCAAATTTCAGATAGTAAGGATGTTTTGACTTAATGCACATAACTGATCAAAAATAATTTTGTATTAGCTTATGTGATTTTGCCAAAAGAATTTTCTAATGTATTCAGTTTGTTTTCTTAATCAAGATAATATAGTTTAGCCAGTGATATGCAGGTGCTCAAACTTTCATATGGGTCTTAGGAGAATGCCAATAAAAATATTACTTTTTATTTTTTATTTAACAGCCTTGGAGAAAAAAACCAGTGAGGTGGGGTGTGTGTGTGTGTGTGTGTGTGTGTGTGTGTGTGTGTGTGTCACAGTTATACTAGGTCCTGATCACTAAAGAGCTTTATGTTTTGGTATTACTTTCATTCCATTTGGATGATTTTCTGAGACCCAACACTACTTCTTTTTCAAACATTTATTTGTTCATTTGTTTACTTATTTATTTAGAGACAAGTCTCACTCTATCACCCAGGTTGGAGTGCAGTGGAGTGATCATTTCTCAATGGCAGCCTCGAACTCCTGGACTCAAGTGATTCTCCTGCCTCAGTCTCATGAGTAGCTGGGATTATAGGCACGTGCCACCATGCTCTAACAGTATTTCTTTCTCCTTTTTTTTTTTTTTTTTTTTTTCCAAGACGGAATCTCACTCTGTCACCCAGACTGGAGTGCAGTGGTGTGATCTTGGCTCACTGCAACCTCCGCCTCCCGGGTTCAAGCGATTCTCCTGCCTCAATCTCCTGAGTAGCTGGGACTACAGGCACCTTTCACCATGCCTGGCTCTAACATGATTTCTTTCTTTTTCTTTTTCTTTTTTTTTTTTTAGAGATGGAGTCTTGCTCTGTCACCCAGAGTGGAGGTGCAGTGGCGCGATCTTGGCTCACTGCAACCTCTGCCTCCTGGGTTCAAGTGATTCTCCTGCTTAAGCCTCCTGAATAGCTGGGGACTATGGACACCCACCATCACTCCTGGCTATTTTTTTTTTAAATATTTTTAATAGAGATGTGGTTTCACCATGTTGGTTGGGCTGGTCTTGAACTCCTGACCTCATGATCCGCCCACCTTGGCCTCTCGAAGTTTGGAATTACAGGCGTGAGCCACCATGCCTGGCCTCTAACACTGTCTCTTTACTTTCCTTAGGTCTGAATAAAGAAAGCCCTCACTATGGGGTCCTAGGTCAGAAAGATCATTTGTCAGCACATGCTTTAAAAACATATCAATCCTGAGGAGCAACTCTGACAGATCTATATACCTCTACTCTGAAGATACAAAGAGTTTAAAACATATCAGGGCTGATGGTCTTCTCAAGCCCTCTCTGCTCTCTCAGCTAGCTAAGATTACTATAAATTCAGTATTAGAAAAGTGTTTTTGGCCATTATAAAAAGAGAGATGAAGAAGGGTTATTCCATACCTAAGGGCAGATAATTATCAATATTTGTATCATGTACATAAAATTTAAGACAAGCAGGAAAAGTCAAGCTGCATTGGTTATGGTACCAAGAGCAGTCTCAAAGGTTCTGTTGCTTTGGCAGTGGCTGCTCTAATCAGCAAAGCCTTTTATCATGGGCACCTCAAGGTTGGATGCCTCTGGCACTGCAGTAGGAATCTTATCTTACCTAAGCCCTTACCTAGGAAGACTTTAAGGGGAAAGGTGTTATTTTCATCTACCCAGAAGCCTTTGGAGTCAATCCTTTGGAGAAATATCTGATGTTCAATGGAGGTATATATCCTAGGTCCCTCACTGAGTAAGATCTAAGAGCAAAAAATCTCAGTTTAAAGAAGAAAACCCCTTTGACATTAAAATTTTTATTTTCAATTAGAATACAAACGTCACAGAGGAAAGATGATTTTCTGTTTGTTCACTGTTGTATTTCTAGTGTTTACAGCAA
The DNA here is from genome assembly GCF_048565385.1 of Saimiri boliviensis. Lineage (NCBI taxonomy): Eukaryota > Metazoa > Chordata > Mammalia > Primates > Cebidae > Saimiri > Saimiri boliviensis. The sequence continues at coordinate 43,785,672 of NC_133460.1, forward strand.
ATATTTGTTGTATAAATTTGAACAAATCTCCCACATCATTTACAATTGCCTAGTATTTACAAGTGTTTGAACCAGATACTAGGCCCGACTCCCATGTTGGAGCCATGTAATTCCCCAGACTGAATTTCAAAGCAGCTACAGTGAATTTTAGTAGACATCACTCAGTGGGCATGTCAGTAGAGCCAGGGAGGAACATGGATCAGAAACAAGTCTAAGAGACCTGACAAAAGATCTGGCAATAGAAGGAAAATGTATCTGTTAATTTTTATTGTTCTCATTTTCTAATTCAGTTAAATTAACAACTTCATTTCAGTAAACCCATGGCCTCTGACTCTAGCACTTAGAAGGAGAAATAGCAAAAAAAAAAAAAAGTTAATCATTTGTCACCCAGCAAGTCAGTCCATATCATTAGCATTTATATAAGAGAGGTTACCATTATGGGGTAAAGAGACAGTATTTACACTTGGAGAAAAAAGTCTACTGAGAGGCAAGAGAATGAATTCTTTGATTTTCAAAATTTATCTTCTATTTTTAAAAAATGCTTTAAATTACACATACCGTATAAAAACAATTAGCAATTTAAAAATTCCTGTTATACAGGTATATATCAAGGAAAGTATGAGTTTTTATACTTCTAGGCTGTTCTCATTTTTGTTGAGCTGAGGATCATGCTCAGTGTTCTGGACTGAATCACAGAAGGAACTGGTTTTTGTTCTCCCTGTCACTTTCAGGTACACCTATCAAACCTAGATTTAGTCTTTTCACATAATCCCATATTACTTGGAGGCTTTGTTCATTTCTTTTCACTCTTTTTTTCTCTAATCTTGCCTTCTCAATTTATTTCATTGAATTGATCTTCAATCTCTGATATCCTTTCTTCCACTTGATCAATTTGACTGTTGAAACTTGTGTATGCTTCATGAACTTCTCAGGCTGTGTTTTTTACCTCCATCAAGTCATTTATGTTCTTCTCTGTGCTGGTTATTCTAGTTAGCATTTCATCTAATGTTTTTTCAAGGTTCTTAGTTTCCTTGCATTGGGTTAGAACATGTTCCTTTAGCTTGGAGAAGTTTGTTAGTATCTGCCTGCTTCTGTCAGTTCTTCAAACTCATTCTCCATCCAGTTTTGTTCCCTTGCTGGTGAGGAGTTGTGATCCCTTAGAGAAGAGTTGTTCTGGTTTTTGGTGATTTCAGTCTTTTTGCGCTGGTTTCTTCCTATCTTCATGGATTTATCTACCTTTAGTCTTTGACGTTGGTGACTTTTGGATGGGGTCTCTGAATAGACGTCCTTTCTGTTGGTGTTGAAGGTATTTCTTTCTGTTTTTTAGTTTTCTTTCTAACAGGCCCCTCTGCTGCAGGTCTGCTGGAGTTTGCTGGAGGTCCACTCTAGACCCTGCTTGCCTGGGAATCACCCAAGGGGGCTGCAGAACAGCAAAGACTGCTGCCTGTTCCTTCCTCTGGTAGCTTCCTCCCAGAAGGGCACCCACCAGATATCAGCCAGAACTCTCCTGTAAGATGTGTTTCCCGACCAGAAAACACTGGGGTCAGGGAGCCACTTGAGAAGGCATTCTGTTCTTTATCAGAGCTTAAGCTCTGTGCTTGGAGATCCCTTCAGGGCTGCTAGGTACGGACCTTTAAGTCTGCTGAAGCGGAACCCGCAACACTTCCTTTTCCCACGTGCTCTGTCCCAGGAAGCTGGGGGCTTTAATTATAAGTCCATGATGGGCTGCTGCCTTTTGTCAGAGATGCCCTGCCCAGCAAGAAGGGAGGGCCTGCAGAGGCCTGTCTGCCTGCAGAGGCCTTGCTGAGCTGCCATGGGTCTTGCCCAATTGCTATGTAAACTTCCAGGCAACTTTGTTTACACAGGCAAGGTTAAAATGTCCTAATGGAGCCTCAGCAATGGTGGAGGCTCCTCCCCTTACAGAGCTTGAGTGTCCCAGGTCAAACTCAGACTCCTGTGCTGGCTGCAAGAATTTCAAGCCAGTGGATCTTAGCTTGCTGGTCTTCATGGGGTTGGGACCTTCCAAACGAGATCACTTGGCTGTGTGGCTTCAGCCCCCTTTTTCAGTGGATAAAGCTGTTCTGTCTCACTGGCATTCCAGGCACCACTGGGGTATGAAAGAAAAAAAAAAAAAAAACTGCTGTGGCTAAAGTGGCCACCCAGTTTTGTGCTGGAAACCTACAGCACTGGTATTCTGGGCACCAAAGGGAATCTCCTGGTGTGCGGTTTATGAAGGCCGTGGGAATAGCTCAGTATCTGAGCCAAAGTACCAGAGTGTTGGGAAATGTCCCTAATAGCTTCCCTTGGCTAGGAGAGGAAGTTCTCCAGCCCCTTGACCTCCCGGGTGAGGCAATACCCCACCCTGCTTCGGTTTGCCCTCCTTGGGCTACACCTACTGTCTAACCAGTCCCCGTGAGATGTACCTGGTACCTCAGTTGGAAATGTGGAGATCACTCACCTTGTGGATTGTTCTTGCTGGGAACTGTGGATCGCAGCTGTTGCTATTTGGCTATCTTGGCAGAAGTCCTGAAATTTATCTTTTCTTGTGTTTATATATTACTCAAATTTTTTAAGTTGTATATATAACTTTTGTGATTAAAATAAATGCCTGTTAAAAATAACTCAAAAATTGTGTTTTCTTAACAAATGTTTTCTTGAAAACTACAGTCCTTTTTGACAGACTTCATCTAAACTCCCACTGAACTTGTTCCACGTACCTCTAAGACTTTGTTTAAAGTCTTCTGTTAGTTATTTTACTTGTGTGTAGGTCTGGCCTTGGTTCCTCTCTTCAGGTTGCACATGGTCTAACTTGGAACAGATGTATGATAAATCTAAAGTTTATAGTCATTGATTAACCACATTGCAGAATCTCAGAAAACACAGATGGATTGATTTAATCACAGGGAGAACACCATTGGACTCTAGATGTAAAAATCAACATGTATTTGTTTTGACTTTTTAGCTGGCCTTGGAGGGACATTCTTTAAGTTGAAGGACAGTAATGAGGCATCACAGAAGATTGGGAAGTGAGAAGAAGAGAGAGGGAATGGAAAGGATAGATAGTCTGTGAGCTCTTGCTTGGCAAATATGGGTTTTGTATTGGGAGTAACATTACTGGCACATGACATTTTAAATTATCACAACACCATTGAGGCAGAGAGAGCAGAGAAAGTGTTTTGTGTTAGTAGATATCATTCTCACGTCCACTGTGGCCAGGAAGGAAAAGATAAAGGAAATCTGTCTTGAGGAAAGTCCTCAAATCCTGTGGCATTGCCCACTGACCGGCTCACTGTCTATAGACTTCCTTGCTTCATCGGAAATATATACGCTTATGAACAAATTCCTATCCCTTTCTCCCAGTCCTTTTGTCCTGCCTGGCTAATGTCAAATCCAGTCTAGCTAGGGTCTGTAACTTCTGAGTTTATAGTCCAGGGGATACTTCCATCCCCAAATTAACTCATAGTAATTCTTTTTTCTGAAGTCAGTGACCTCAGAACCTTAGTGAAATCATCCAGTATCATTGTATACCAGAAACAAACAAATTGTCTGTATAGATTCATAATTTTGTACACAACTTGTAGGAGAGTAGATATTGAGTAAGGTTATGAGGGAATCTGAGGTCTGGGTTAAAAAGTCAGCTCAAGGACAGGCTATGCTGGAAGCTTTGACTCCCTCTAAAGTTTTACACATGGAAAGAGAAGTGTGTTATTTTACCACCTAGATCAGGTAGCCTTCCTCCTGACATAATTGCTGTTAATTAGAAACAATCCCTCACATGTCCTATGCTGTTAGAAATCTTATTCCCCAGGAAGTTGGACATACCTTTTTTTCCAGACTCATAGTGAAAACTTCCCTTTCTTAAAATCCCAGAGACTCCATTAACATAGGTGATCCTGTCTGAAAAGTCAAAGATCCTCTTTGTTTGTTTGTTTATTTTATATTGCTCCTTATACACTGGCTTTTGTGTGGTAAAACTTGATCTTCCAAACTCCTCCAAGTTCTGAGTCCTCCCACTTGGACATCTCTCATTTGGACCCATTAGACTATCATTGAATTGTGTGAGTAAGGGTCCTCTGCTCAGCAAATATGTTGGGCAAGGGTCTGATATACATTTTCCCCCCATAATTTTTTCAGAGAGTATCAGACTACTCTGTTCCCACATTGATGGTTCAGTTTGGCCTAGAGACCTTTAAACAACTGATGTGAGAGGGAAATAGGGAATAATAACTTGAGAATGATCCTGTGTAGGCAAAGATCAGAAAAAAAAATGTATTTGGAGCTGGATAGGAGTTTGTGGGTTTCTTGATCATGCTCATGCTTTGAAAGGTTGAACTGTCAGTATGGATGAGCAGAATGGAAGAAATCTAAAGTATTATAAGAGGCAGGAATGAGCAAGTGACAGAATACCTAAAAAGGCTTCTGAATTCCCTTTTTGTTTTCTATGAACCATTTTATGTTTTAAGCCACACCCAATCAACCTTGTATATATATTTGGCCAGTATCAGGTGAGTTAGTATTTGTAAGTCTGCTGTCAATTATAAAGTCTCTTGTTAAAAGAATGCAGAGATGGAGGCTGCTATTTGGTGAATGATTTCAGTCATCTTCAGCCTGGTTTATTGGTTCATGATTGGATCTGCAGACCAACAATTAGTTTAAGTAAAGATTAATCATTGCTATGTAGTAACCTAGGTTCAGACTGACAACACCCTTCTCTTAGAGTTTTGAAACTGTAGGAAACTTCAAAAAATGCCATGGAATATTTTGTCACTGTTTGTTGGCCTCTTGAGCTGGGTATCTTGAGATATGTTATATAATTGATCATAGTTTTAAGCAAAAAAATAAATTCAACTTTTTCTATTTGAACTTCTTTTCAAGTGAATCACAACTGACAGCATTGTCAGTTGTCTCACTTTTCACTGTGGATTTTATTTTTTTAGACCTTGCCACTTTCAAAAAAATATTTGAATTTTTGACATATACTAGTTTTACTAGCAAATTTTTATCTTTTTTAAAAAATCAACTTTTCGTTTCTCATTTGCTCCTTGTTACCTCCTGTGCTTAACATTGTCTTTTTGCTGTTTCTTTCTGCATCTTGGATAATTGAATCTCATTATCTCTAGGACTTGCATTTTCCCTCAGGTTTTTTGAGAAAAAATAATAATTTAGATAAGGTAAGGCCATCATTTTGGATCAAATAAAAAACAATTTTTTGAAAGATAAAACTAACTATCTTTAAAACCTAACCTTAAAAACTTTACATTGGAATTCCTGGTTTTAAAGGTGAGGTGATTTTTATTGTACAACTTTGGGCTAGTCTTAGGATATTTGATAATAAAATTGACATCTGTGGAAACCTGAGATTTAGGGTAGTATTATCACAAAACTCTGATTTTATAGAACAAAAATGCAAATTAGATTTTTAGAAGTTCCTTTAAAGTTGTTATTTTCCCATCCAATTTTATTAACTTTCAGCTTCTGTCTCTAATTCAACCTCTCTATAAAATGGAGGAACTGCTCTCTATAAAACCACCAGATCTCATGAGACTTATTTTCTCTCATGAGAACAGCATGGGAAAAGCCCACCCCCATGATTCGGTTACTTCCCAGTAGGTCCCTCAACTCATAAGGATTATGAGAGCTACAATTCAAGATGAGATTTGGGTGGGGGGCACTGCCACACCATATCAATACCCTTTTCTAAATTGTCTTACTGACTTTTAGATAAATCATATGTGTTTTTAAAAAATATTTCAATATCTCTTTCTGTTAGCTGGTTAAGTTTCCATTTTGTTATTATTTTGGTTAATACTCTGGAGATACAACATTAAGCCTTTAGTTATCAGAGGCTAATAAAAAATCATTTCATTATTTTCAGATAATGCTGAATCCTTATAATATTTTAACTTAATTTACTGTGTCCTTCCTTTTGTGTTATCACTATCATGATTTTATTTCTATGCATGTTTTAACCCTAGAAAATATTATTTGTGTTTCGATTTTCTCTGAATTTCTTTACTTTTCTTTATTATTTTTCTTCTGCCTGAAGAAATTTATTTAATGTTTCTTCACTGTGGGTTTACTGGTAATAGAATCTGTCCTTTTGTATTTTTATGAACCTTCCATTTTAAAAGACATGTTTCCTGAATCCAGAATTCTACTATTGCTGATAGATTTTCTCAGCATGTTGAAAAAGATGCCATTCCGTGGTTTTCTGGCTATCATTATTTCTGTTGAAAACACAGCTTACTGTTGCTACATTGAAATTAATCTGTCTTTTCTTGTGTTGCTTTTGAAATTTTCTCTTTGCTTTTGGTATATAGCATTTTATTATACCCTAATTCTAGCGTACTCTTTGTATTTTCCTACTTGAGATTTGTAGCACTTCTTGAGTAAGTGGCTTGATATACTTTTTCAGTTTTGAATATTCTTAGCTGCTGTTTCTTCAAACTTGCTTTTGTCCACTTCTTTCTCTTCCCTCCTTCTGGGAATCTTTACATCTGTTAGATGGTTCCATTCACTGAGTTTTATATATTCTGTTTACTCTTTTATGTATTTTCCATCAATTTTTTCCTTTGCTTCAGTTTGTATAATTTTTACTGGTCTTTAGCTTCATTAATCTTCTATTAATCTGTGCCAAATTTGCTGTTACACTTCTCCTGAGTTCTTTGTTTGTTTTTTGAGATGGAGACTCACTGCATTGCCCAGGTTCGAGTGCAGTGACTCAATCTCAGCTCACTGCAAACTCAGCCTTGTGGATTTATGTAATTCTCCTCCTCAGCTTCCCGGGTAGCTGGGAATACAGGTTCATACCACCATACCCGGTTAGTTTTTGTACTTTTAGTAAAGACAAGATTTCACCATGTTGGCCAGGCTGTTCTCGAACTTCTGACCTCAAATGATCCACCCGGCTTGGCCTCTCAAAGTGCTGGGATGATAGGCATGAGCCACTGCACTGGGTCCTTTTTGAGTTCTTAATTCTACTTATTGAAGTTTCTACATCTAAAATTTGCAACTACTTTAGCCTCTGATTTTCTGTGACATTCTTCATCTTATGATATATGTTTTTGACTATTAATCATAGATCTTTTAAAGTCTGTGTCTCACAGCTTAAAAATTTGGCTCACCTGGATCTGTTTCTGTTGATCAAGAGACCATTTTTTCCTTGATCTTATTTGTTGGAATATCAACTAATTTTTGGTTGAATCTTTCACACTACCTATAATTGAGTAAAGAAGCCCTGGGTGGTGTTATGTACGTCAAGAAAGGGTTTACCCTATCTCTTGACAGGCAGGAAGGGTAGAGCAGATCACCGCATTCTACTTACAGTCTGAGAAGACCTTGATCAGGATTGCAGCTGAAGTTACAGTTTAGATCTAGCTTGTTCTTTCCTTCAGGTAATTTTTACTCTTGGTGTATAGTCCTTCAAGTGCCCAGACTGTGAGCCTGAGAAATTTCCTGGAATCCTTCTTTGTTGATGGGTACTGAACCCCAATTTTTACTTCTGTGCACCATTAGGCTTTGTCTTATGTACCATGAGACTGCTAAGATTTTACTCTTGTTTTTTGGCTGTTTCTTATTGGCCTTTTAGTCTCTTGCCCTGCACAGCTTAGGTATTTAGTAAATGCACTATGGGAAATGCCATTGCTTGTTGGTCTGTCTTCTTTGAATCCTCATTCTTTAGGGATCTTGGCCTCGTAAGTTCTGCCTGAATCAGCACTCTAAACTGCAGTTTTTGTCCCTTTAACTCTGAGAGACTTCTGAAGTCTCTCATGATTTCATAGTAGCTACACTCTCCTTGGATTTTGTCTCTTCTCCTAACAAAGAAAATATATATGCCACAAGGAGAGAAGCCAAACTCAGAACATTGGGTTTATCTTATTGACTTTCTTCTCTCCTGAATTCTGACCTATCAAGTTTTAATTTTCTCTGCAGAAATCCAGTTCCTTCAGACAATTTGCTTTTATGTTTTAGCTGAATTTTTATATTATTTTTAAAAGGAGAGTTGGTCTGCTACATCCAGCATAATCAAAAATGAAAGTCAAGACAGGTGCAATGGCTTACATCTATAATAGCAGCATTTTGGGAGGCTGAGGTGGGCAGATCACTTGAAGTCAGGAGTTCAAGAAACACATGACAAAACCCCATCTCTACTAAAAATACAAAAATTAGCCAGGCATGGTAGTACGTGCCTGTAATCCCAACTACACAAGAGGCTGAGGCACAAGAATCGCTTGAACCTGGGAGGCAGAGGTTGCAGTGAGCCAAGATTATGCCACTGCACTCCAGCCTGGGTGACAGAGCGAGACACCATCTCAAAAAGAAAAGAAAAGGAAATAAATCAGTGCTCACTTTTTTCCTTTACAATCTATCTATTTGGTTTAATTGATATATAATTTACATGCAATTAAATATACAGTCTTAGTGTACACATCCACAGATCAACTTTTTACTGTGTAACAGAGGACCATCATTTTATTTTACTGGTAGAATGCTTCAGTTTAGCTCCTGCAAACTCAATTTTTTTTTTTCCAGAAGCGTATTTTTTTGCTTTATCACATTTATATAACTGTAAAATATTATTTTACCTAGAAGCCTATGAACTAGTTGGTCCTTGTTTTAAGGAATTTACAACCTGAATGGAGGATTAAGGTTTATAGACATATATACATCTTTTGGAACTCATTTTATCTTACTGATTACGTTACCCAGTTGTTAACTTTCTATCTTGGATGGGCAGGATAGGCTGAGAAGATTAAACTGGCCTGGGATTTTGTCTTGTGCCTAAAATTTTAAACTGTTCTTAGGGCAAGACAAGTAATGTCAGTTACCCTCAGTTTTTCTACTGTCCAATCTGAATAATGCCTAGACTGCAGGATCATTGTGAAATTGAGATAATGTGTGTAAGGACTTATTCCAGTGGCTGCCGCATGCTGAGTGATGCATTAATATTATTTTCTTCTCTACTTAGCATTTTTTCTCATCAGCTAATGTCTGTTGCTTTGCTTCTTCCTCCAACCCCTCTGCCTCCCTCTTCTTTCTTTTCCATGATTAAGTTTTCTCAGGTGGTTTTCATTCCCTCACTATCTCACCCATGCCCACATGCATGGAAGACAGTAGCATGTTATCGACTACTAGTATTAGCCATTATTCGCCTCCTCTCAATTTCTGGGAGTTGCTTGGACACAGTTTGTGTTGCATGTATATAAAAGTGGGCTGTAGAGGAGTGTGCTGAGGGCAGATAGGTGTCCTTTGATTGGAGAAATTGCCTCCAGTCATCAAGAACATGATCTTTTTTACAGAGTGTTAATTCTCCATTTTCCTCCATCCCGAGCCTCTGAGGTTTTAAACTAGGGCATCTGGCATATTGTCTTTTCTTTCTAGTGGAGGCTCTGATCAAACTTTCCCTGTCTTAGTTCAATCCTGGAGGGTTTGGGGTTGTTGTAAGGCATGCATTTCTAATTTGGTAAAATTAAATCTCTTCGGTTAAATCTACTGTGAAATTAAAACCTTGACTCAAACCTGACATTCAATAGATTCCTTTTGAAAGTGTCCTGATTTTATGTGAACTCACATAGCCACAGTAAGCCTAAGGTCCATTTCAAATTTTTCAGGTTCAGCTGCCTGATGGGAGATGCAAGATTGGTGCAGAGACAGAAATACTTTTCTAGGTGTAGACAGAGCAGGCTGAGGGAGATACTCAGAGTTATGTGGGGATAGTTTTTCTTTATACCTTATTTTAGGGCCTCTTTTTTTTCTTTTTTCTTTTTTCTTTTTTTTTTTTTTTTAACATAGCTATTGTGTTGTTTAGTGACTGGTTACTGAGCTATGTGTGCAATGATTCTGTTACCACTATACCTTTTTCTGCTTAGTGGTATTACGGTATTAATGATAGTATTAATGGAAGTGGCACTGAGTCCTTTTAACTTTTATTTTGGATTCAAGATCATCCATCTAGTGTGAAGCACTAGTTAATTACATTTGGTCTGATGTTCCTGGCTGTCTCTAGGTACAGAAGTTTAGTATGCTTAAGGAGATGCTTAATTGGCATTACTTGATTAAGACTGAATTTTCCAGGTAATTTGTTTAAATAAACAGAAGGTTATTTGATTTCCTGCCTTCATAAAATTAAACAAGGCTAAATTTTAAATTCTTGAAAACTTTAAGAAAATGTGTGTTATGTGTGTCTCTTATCAGTAGATTATTGCAATGTGGAATAAAGAGTATGTCTTGGTGGTATCAAGACCTGTGCCGTTATTCTGTTTATAAGGGTCCTTCTTCCTTATCCCTCTTGAGTGTGGAGTTGGAATCCTTGTGTCTATCCTCTCAGGATTTTCCTTGGGACAAAATTACCATAAAAATATGTGTTTAGATGATTGACTTCTTAGAAATATTTAATTTTAGAATACTATTAGGTTTAAAAAATTATGACAGAGAATTCTCATTTTCCTTGTATTTGATTTCCTCTAGTATTAATTACATTCACATGGTACATTTGTCACAATTAATGAATGCTATTAAAGTTATTAAATACAGTCCATACTTTATTAAGAATTATTTAGTTTTCCCTTAATTTTTTTTAAAAGAAATTCTGGATTCCACCCAGGATACCACATCTCATTTAGTTGTCATTTTCCTTAGGTTCCTCTTGGCTGTGACAATTTCAGACCATTGACTTTGAGAGTTATGAATGTCTTCTTCCACTTTTGAGATGAGACCCAACATTTTCTTTGGCTCTTTCTCTTTATTTGGTCCTTAGATTCCAGCTTTCAGTTTAACACACACACTCTGTCTTCTCTATCTTCCCTTCTCTCTGTATCAAGTTCTGGCCACATAGTTGGAAGATTGCCCTTTATTCTTTCATTGAGGCTTTGTTTGTTCTTCTTACCTGCTCATTTGAGATCTTACCTCCTGTGGTTTTTAGATTTTTTTTTTTTTCTTTTGAGCTCTGACTTGGATTAGCATTTTCCTGCATGAGTCTTTTCTAAGCTAAAGCTTAAGAAACCTTTACTGACATATGTATTTTTTATAGTAGACAGCTTCTTCATGTGTTCTCCTGATTCAATCATTAGTTTAGATCCAGAACAGACACATATTTGCTGTGCAAATTTAAATGATTAAATTAAATGGACTTTTTCTTCTAATAACTACCTCTTGAGGTCCCTGCGAGGAGTGAAAAGATTTTGCTTCAAACCATATGGCACAGTACTTGCATGGGGTTCCTTTTGTCCTCCATTCCTCTCTATATATGATTGACTAATGGAACTAAAAATTAAAAAGATGTTTGGACCTAACATATGCTTCTGACTATTGATTTTTGATTTTCACTGATGATGGTGTTTTTGCTAGAAGTAGACTAATTTAATTACTTTGTGGAAAACAAATGACATGAAAATACCAACACTATGGTTTTATAAGTATAAATGCCAAATGATAACAGCCTGTTGTTTACTTGGAGATCATTTAAAAATTATTGCCTTCAAACGGTTTAGTGGGTTAGTCTGGAACAAAAACTCAGTCTCAGAAGAAATCAGACTACAAAAAATTGGATTTTAATTAAAATAGAGAAAAGTGATTATATGTTATTACAATGATAGAACAAGACATAGAAAGTTTTAACCTGTTCTAATGTATTGTGATCCATCCATATAGTAGTACGAGGTCTGTTTTAAACAAATTATAGCAAATGGAACCAACAACATGATTTTGGTTCTATGAAATCTCTCTGAGTCATAGCTCCATTTCCAATCAAAGCAGATTTGGGCTTTAGGAAATTAATAATTTGTTTCACTATCACTTTCATTTTTCATCCTCTGCCTTCATCCAATTCTGTTAACTCTACTCAAAACCACAGAGAGCTTCCTAATCTCCTATATTATCTCTTCTCCCCTGCCCTGAGAAATAGTGAAGAAATTTATTTTAAAACGTTGACACAATTTGGCCCCTAATTGATTAAGAAATGGTTTTCTGGTCCAGCCGCTCTCTGAGGAGCAGTGTCTATTGCTATCCTTCAGTCACTTCACTTAATAAATTTTTCCCTTTGCAAGTGGCTGACACCCATGCTCTTATTTGATACAGCTTATGGATGATCACTCTTTAAATGAGAGATGCTTAGTAAAATATGCACATTTACCAAAATTAAAAATGCATGCCTTACAATTACCTAGATGAGATGGGGCATACTACTATGGTAGTTAAAGTCTATGGAGGGGAAAAGAAAAGCGGATGAGTTTGTTATTTTTCCCTCTTGGGGATTTCTTCCACATTTTGCCATAAGTATGCCCTCAACAAAATTCTGTCCAATACCTATAGTACAAGTCACAGTATGATTTCATCTCTTGAAGTCCCTGCTCTCCTTTTCCTTTCTTGGAAGAGACATGAACTTTCTAAATATATCCACAAAACATTTTGCTTTTCAAATATTCCAGCATCCCTCCAAGAGGGTGAAATGCTTCCCTTTTGCTGTTCATTTGGAATGTGAGGTCCCAGCAATTCCCCATTTTCTTGGAAATTGAGCTGAATCCTATCTTTCATCAGAAATCGAGATAAAAAGAGAATTTTAAAAAATAGTTTTTAGATTTATATTCATGGTATTTAGAAGTTGATTTTGGCATTTGTTAACTTTCAGTTTTGTCTAAATATGACTGACTCTGCTAATAGTTTGAATTGTAATTTTCACAAATTGAAAACTTTCTGTAGGTTTTGTGTACACTGTCTAATTTAGTTCTCAAAAAAAATCTTTATCAATAAAGTGGACACTATTGTCAATAAAGTGGACACAGTAAAGTGGACACTATTATCAATAAAGTAGACACTATTATGATCTTGATATTAATGAAAAACCTGAGGATCAAATAGATTAAATATGCTTGGCAGACTTCCACACAGAGAGCTTAAAAAGTTGAATTCAGATTTCTCTGAGTCATAGCTTCTTATCTTCTGGGTTTTGTCTCTATTGTCTCTGTCTCTCTATCTCTACCTCTATCTCTATCTCTAACTCTATCTCTATCTCTATCTCTATCTCTATCTCTATCTCTATCTCTATCTCTATCTATCTCTATCTCTATCTCTATCTCTATCTCTATCTCTCTATCTCTATCTCTATCTCTATCTCTATCTCTATCTCTATCTCTATCTCTATCTCTATCAAGACTGAATTTTAGAGTTCATGGGCATTATCTACCCAGAGAAAAAGAACTTTCCCTGATTTAATCCAATGGAAGGGAATGAATTCAAATGCCATCTTTTTTCAGTGCCCTATTGGCTCAAAGAGGAAATCAGAAAAAACAAAAAAGCCAATGTTTAAAAGAACTACATTGGTTACTTTAGGAAACAAAAGAATTAGGATGAATTAAAAGGAGCTGATTGAGGTTCTGAGCAAACAACACAGACCTGCTAATACATGTAACACTTGTATTACATGACAGGTGGCTCAAGTTCAAGTGACACAGGGTGTAGTCCGCCAAGAAAAAAAAAAAAAAGTTTAGAAATGGAACCGTGGTGTTTTAGTTTCTTAAATATCTCTCAGAGAATCAGTCCATTCTGTTCCAATAACATTGCATCTCTCACGGTTTGAGCTGCCATTCTCTTTTGCCTGGACCATTACTGTATTATAATTGTTTTTCTTCTGTCTGCCTTGTTTCCCTCTCTGGTTCCTATGTTGTAGCCTGAGTAAGCTTTAGAAATGCAAATCTTGTCACGTGATGTTCCTGCTTAAATCACCTCAGTGGAGAAAGACCTAGAGCTACCCCATGACCCGTGAGGTCTCACTGACCCAGCCCCTGCCTGACTCTCGCTGCCCTGCATTTCCTGCCAAAGCTGGCACTTACAGTTCTTGGATGGGCTGTAGACTTCTCTTCTTCAGAGCCTTTTAACGTGTTGTTCCCAGTCTGGGGAACAATTTTATAAACACACACACACACACACACACACACACACACACACTCACAAAATGACTGTGCTTCAGGAAAATTCTGCCTTGAGGGCTCATCATCTAGTTCATGGCCTCCTTTTTTTCTCGGCCTCCTGTGTTTTTTCTTCATAATATTTATCAAAATTTAAAATTACATAGTTTTTTGCAGACCAACTTCTATTGATTAGCCTCAGGCTGAGAAAAAGGAGATCATGACCTAGAGGAGGATATAAGCTCCCTGAGAGCAAATGATGTGTGAGTTTTGTCAAGCACTGTAACTACTGTGCCTAGCACAACGTCTGCCATTTATGGTCTATAAGAAATAGTTACCAAATGAATGGCTGATCATTATGGAATCTTATGGATACTATATGTATTAGGGTTCTCTAGAGGGACAGAACTAATAAGATAGATAGATGTATATATAAAGGGGAGTTTATTAAGGAGTATTGACTCACACGATTACAAGGTGTGATCCCACCATAGGTCATCTACAAGCTGAGGAGCAAGGAAGCCAGTCCAAATCCCAAAACCTCAAAAGTAGGGAAGCCGATAGTGCAGTCTTCAGTCTGTGGTTGAAGGTCCAAGAGTCCTAAAGCTGAAGAACCTGGAGCTCGATGTTTGAAGACAGGAAACATCCAGCACAGGAGAAAGATGGAGGCCAGAAGTCTCAGCCAGTCTAGTCATTCTATGTTCTGCCTGCTTTTATTCTGGCCATGCTGGCAGCTGATTAGATTGTGTCCACCAGATTGAGGGTGGGTCTGCGTTTCCCAGTTCACTGACTCAAATGTTAATCTCTTTTGGCAACACCCTCACAGATGCACTCAGGAACAATACTTTGCATCCTTCAATCCAATCGAGTTGACACTCAATGTTAACCATCACACTATGGCACTCTCAGTACGGATTCACACAACTGTCTTCTATTCACATTGGCTTCGTGTTCCTTCTCTCAGTATCCCCATCCCTTTTTGTGAGTTTAATATGTGCTTGGAAAGAACTCTCAAAATGTCAGTTCTTGGGGTGCCTTTATGTGGCATTGAAATTGTTTAGTGTATATAGTCAGATTTTATTTCCAATCTTTCTTCAGGAGTTATTCAATTCTCTTTGTGCATCCTTGAGTGAAGATGTCCTAATTTTTCTTTTTCATGTTTTTAAATCTGCTTTCCTAAAGTCCTCAGCTTATGCGTGATGCCTGGTATTCTCTTCCTCTCTGTCAAAGATTCCAGGATAATATAGTCAGTTTGGCTCAGGTGTCCTGGGGTTTCCATATGTCCAAGTAGTTCTTTCTTTGTAGTCAGAAAGAAGTCTAGAATAGCTCCTTTATTAGTGCTTTCTCTGACTATGGGTTAAAGTGTCTCCAAGGAAGGGAAAGTATGAAAAGTGGACATTCTTTCTGGATACACAGACCTAGATGTGATTTGTAGGAATTTACTCAGCTTCTCTCATTTTCTGATTTTTTATATACTATAAAATGAGACCATATTTATAATATGAAATTTTTTGAATAATTAACAAAATAACATGTAGAATATCATATCAGAAACTCAATAATTTATTGTTGATTTAAAAACTATTATTAGCCTTTCCCATTTGATGATATTCAAGAACAACTGATGAAGTCTAAATAATTTAAATAAGCCAAGACCTTTTCAAAAGATGAATGCTTACATTTTGCCCATAAGGCACAGGTGAAATTCTTGATGTTGGCACTCTAATTCCAAACCAGTATTGGCATGGCAAACAATAAGAGCCATGCTTAAAATGGGCTCATTAGTTGTATTTCTAAAGTCTTTTGGCTTTGTCTAGTTACTTACAAATGACCCTTGAACAATGCAGGGTTGCATTGTCGAAGTTGAAAATCCACAGATAACTTTTTTTTTTGAGATGGAGTCTCACTCTGTAGCTCTGGGTGGAGTGCAATGGCACCATTGCGACTGACTGCAACCTCTGCCTCCTGGGTCCAAGTGATTTTTGTGTCTCAACCTCCTGAGTAGCTGGTATTACAGGCGAGTGCCACTATGCCCAGATAATTTTTGTATTTTTAGTAGAGAAGGGATTTTACCGTGTTGGTCAGGCTGGTCTCAAACTTCAGACCTCAGGTAATCCACCCTCCTCAGCCTCCCAAAGTACTGGGATTACAGGTGTGAGCCACCGTACTGGCTAAACATCTGCAGATAACTTTTAACTCCCCCAGAATTTAATTACTAATACCCAGCTGGTGACTGAAATCCTTACTGATAATATAAACAGTTAATTAACACATATTTGTATATTATGTGTATTATATACTGAATTCTTACAATAAAGTGAGCTAGAAGAAAAAAATGTTATCAGGAAAATCATAAGGAAGAGAAATATATTTACTGTTCATTAACTGCAGGTCGATAATTATAAAGTCATCTTCACTCAGTACTGCCTGAGGAGGAGGAAGAGGAGGGGTTGGTCTTATTGTCTCAGGAGTGACAGAAGAAGAAGAAAATTTACATATAAGTGGATCTATGCAGTTCAAACCTATGTTATTAATTTTTTAATTTTTTGTAGAAACAGGATTTTGCCGTGTTGCCCAGGCTGGTCTCGAACTTCTGGGCTTGGCCTCCCAAAGTGCTGGGATTACAGGCATGAGCCACTGCACCCAGCCTGTTAAAAATTTTAAGAAATGAAAGCAGGAGCTGGAATATAATTTTCCTTGTTTGCCCCAAGCAAACACCATCATATTGAAATTTTGGGAAGGGTTCTTCAAGCTATAGAAAATATAAAAAGCCACTGATGTCTCTGAATGTTCCACAGAAACTGAACCCCGAGGATACTATTTTCCCCTAGGGTTACAGCAAAGACGCACCCCCTTCCTTTCTTACTCTTATGTACACATGTATTTGTCGGAGTCTGGAGAAACTGCCTGACCACTCAACAACTTTTCTGTGCAGAATAATGCTTGAGACAACTCAACAACTTTTCTGTGCAGAATAATGCTTAAGACAACTCAACAACTTTTCTGTGCAGAAAATCCTTGATTTTTCTGATAAAGAAAAAAGTGAAATTTGATTGTTTAACATCCTTCCTGAAATGTGCCCTGAAGAATATCATTACTGAATTTGTTTAAATAATAAACACATTTATAGAACTAATTAATGTCAAACAGAGGAGAATAAAGAGAGATAAGAGATACAGTAGACACTTACAGTGAAAATGAGGGTAAAATTAAAGAGAATGTGAGAAGACAAATGAAGTGAAGGACCCATTTGGGAGTGTTTCAGTTGGGGTGGCTTTTTGACAAGTAGTGGAAAGGTTTTCAGATTGAGGACTGGCAGGTGATGCATACCGAAAAAGCAAAATTGCTAGGAGAAACAGGCACACTCAAGGTTTAGGTGGCAGAGCAAATTTATGAAGTGTATTAAAATTAGGAAGTGCCATGTGAAGCTTCTGCCTGCGATGAATGGATTATCAAATGTAGTCTGTTATCCCGCCCGGAGACAGCCTGTAAAGTTCCTTTGCCAGGGAAAATATAGTTTTAATCAGTCACACAAAACAATTTTCCATATGTATCTAGTAATAAAAAGCTTTGTCACTGTGATGGATGAGAAGAGTACAGTGTATGTAACACTTTAGAATATTGGAAAACTTTTACATGCCGTTTACTTACTACTCATTTTCTTATAGGTTCCCCATAAAAATGGACATAATTCTGCTAAATTTCTAGATGAGAAGGATGGTGTCTTTTCCCAAGAGAGAATTTAAATAAGGGCTACAAGTACCTCAGTCATGGCATTGTATCTTAACTTTGTAGTGGTATATCTAGGAAGTTCTTCTGTGCAAATTTCAAAGGTCTTAAAGTCTCCAACTCTTAGGTTTGATATTGAGGGTGAGCCCTGTAGTCCCCTCCCTGCTTCCTAATGTGGAAAGGAACAGCAGAGGAGGAATCTGAAAACAGAACTTCTGCAGAAAATATTAAGTAAAATCAGTACTGTCTTACTGTCTTATATTTTGCAGTCTTCTACCTACCCCTCTCCTTCTACTGTAATATAAATATTAAAGGTAAAAGCATATTAATGGAATGTTTGCCTCATCTGGAAAAGTTTTCTCTTTCATTGGCTAGTCTCTGAGAAACTAGTCTTTCACTGGGAAATTTTGTATGTGCAGCTACTTTGTTAGGTGAAAAATCCTTGTCAGACAAATATCAACTATTTTGAGAGAAACTTAAAATTTAGACTCTTTTTCTGTACCAATGTTAATTTTATTTGAGACTATAGTCCGCTGAAGCTGAATTTTAATAAAATGCATTGTGTTTAGGTGCTGCTATAGAGTGAGAATTTGCCTCCCCCCAGAATTTATATTGTGAAACCTAATCCCTTTTGTAATGATGTTTGAAGGCAGAGCCATTTAGAGGTGATTAGGTCATGAAGGCAAAGCCCTTATGGATGGGAGTAGCTCCCTTATAAAATAAGTCCCAGAAAGGTCCTTCACCTCTTCTGCTATGTGAGAACACAGCAAGAAGATCACCACGTATGAATCAGAGACCAGGCCCTCACCAGACACTAAATCTGCTGGCCCCTTTGTGTTGGACTTCCAAACCTTCGGAACTGTGAGAAATCAATTTCTTTGGTTATAAGACACCCAGTCTATGATATTTCATTATAACAGCCTGAACCGACTGAGTTAGGTGTCAAACCATATTGGCAGCTATTTGCATTCATTGATGTGACAGGGAAGACTGTTTTCCAGCCTTCCTTGAAAACCCACAGATGAGCTACAGTTTGTTTTTATTATTTATGGAGTTAAATATGCATCTTTCTCTACTATTTAAAATTTTTAAAGTAATTTCCAATCATCAGTTCGAAATCCCAATAGGAGCCTTCCTTAATGGAGCAGAACAGCAATGAGCTTGAGTCTGGGAGTCCAGCACACCAAGATTTGAGACTACTTCATTTCTATACCACAGAAAGCTATGTGGACTTGTACAAATTATTTCACTTCTCAGAGCCCAGGTTTCCTCATGTGTAAAATGGGGATGATGATAAGGATGTCTACTTGTTAGCACTGTTATAAGAATTACATCAGATAACATACAAACACACTAACCATGGTACCTGGTCTGTAGTGATCACCATATGTATTATCTATGTATTACTCTTATTATTATCATTGTTGTTGTTATTGCTTGGCTAATCAAGTGCCTATTCAGTATCTTTGGTGCTGACTTTTCAGTATTTTTGTATCTTGCAAAAATGCAAAATTTATAACATTTTTGTTTGTAGATGGGGCCATTCTGTCAATGGAAGTAAAATAAATCATTTGTCTCTGATCATGAACTTTTCTCCTTCTAAATTAAGGTAAGACAAATGAGTATGACAGGTTGAGGAATTAACCTCATTTAGATTTTATCATTCCGGGTAAGAATGATTCAGGGTGCTTCATTGCTCATCAGGCCACCCAAGGAGACTGCACCATGACTAGTTGCAATGACAGGTGCCTATCATAGTTGAAACACTGTACTGAAGGCAAAGGTAAAAGAAGCACACAGTGAAGTTACTGAAAGTGTGGGTTTTGGTGTTAGAGAGACTCAGTCCTGATCTGCCCCCTACAGATGGTGTGGTTAACTTAGGCAAGTTGCTAAACTTCTTTGACTTCAGTTTTAGTATCTTAAGAGTGGGGATGATAACAGAAGATACTGCACATGACTTTTTTCAGGATTTAGAGAGACAGTTTTTATGAAGTGCTTAGTAGAATGATGGGAATATGGTAAGTGCTCAATGCACAGTACCAATCAAAGCAATAACCACTACAACAGCAGCAACAGTGATGATGGCTCAGAGGAAAGAGGGGGATGATAGAGGAGCTGAGGATTAGACATTCAGATAGGATTGGAATGGCGTAGAAGGAAAGAAAGGGTGCCATAGACATGATGGCAACTGAAGCTAGAATTTGTAAAGGAAAAGGAAGGCAGTAGTAGAAGTTTCCAGTAGAAGGTAGTACTGTTATATTTCTGAGCACTTTATATGCTAGGCTTAGGAGGTAAACTTTAATGTTTTAAGTTCATTTAAACTTTAACCATAAAGATCATCATTTCTGAACCCCATCTCTTGGTTTTCTGAATCTGTAAATCTGAGGTAGGGTATAGGGATCTGCATTTTGTTTTTTACTTGAGACAGAGTTTCACTCCTGTCACCCAGGCCAGAGTGCAGTGGCACAATCTCCGTTCACTGCAACCTCCGCCTCCCAGGTTGAAGTGATTCTCTCACCGCAGCCTCCTGAGCAGTTGGCACTACTGTTGCATGCCACTGCACCTGGATAATTTTTGTAAAGACAGGGTTTTCCATGTTGCCTGGGCTGTTCTTGAACTCCTGAGCCCAAGTGATCCACCCTCCTCAGCCTCTCCATGTGCTGAGATTACAGGTATAAGCCACCACAACTGGCCTGGGATCTGCATTTTTAAAAGGCCCTGGAAGGTTCTATTGAAGATGGGTACAGATAGTTTATAGTTTACAGTTTAAGGAACACTGCATTAAGAAATGGTAGATTGTTGTGCTAAACGAGGGAGGAGAAATTGGCTTCATAATTATGAACTCTGCCTCACAGATCCTCTTAAAACTGTATCCTTGGTCTGAAGGGCATTTTAAGGAATAGGTGTAGTACCGACTTACAAGAAATCCAAATGATGACTAACCTATACAAATATATTTTCTAGCTATAAGTGCCAGCAAATAAGGTTTATCTGAGGGAGAAATTTGAATGTCAGGATTAAAATCTCTACTTAAATGTTGTTACTGAAGTACAACAACAACCAATATGTGGTTTTTGATACTTCAAATAGTTTGAAGTCTAGTGAGTTGATTACATATGATTATGAGTAAGGAGCACTATGTTAGATCTCAGATTCCAGAATGTTTGGGTTTGAATTCCAGTTCAACAACCCATGAGTTCCAAGCTGAGACAGCTGATCTAACTGTCCTCAGCCTCAGTTTCCTCATGTGTTAGAGGAAAGCAAGAATTCCTGCTGTGTGCAGGGGCCTCACTGAGGCATTGTAAATAATAGTACTAAAGTATGATTATAAAGCTCTTCATGCATTTCAGATAGTGAGATTCCTTTAGTGCCATGAAAAAGGAACGAAATGTACTGAGGAGTCAAAGTGAAGAGGAAACCAAACCTGGAACTGGGGACAGGAAATCAACGTCTTTATGGTGGCAGCAGCATCTGAGTGGGTCTTGGAGAGTGGATCCCATGTGATAGGGGTTGATGAGATGGTATGAAAGGGGGCATTCAGGGTAGTTGGGGGGAACAGTATGAACAAACAGTTGAAGCCCCAAATATGTAGGAGCCTTGAAGGTTACTGTGGGTGATGATAGTTTAGCTCTCCTAGAATATTAGGTAAAAGAAGTTAGAAGTTTGAGGGAAACAGGGAAGGTGCCAAGATTCTGATTTCAGTGTATAATGAGGTACATACTGCTCTTCCCACTCACGCTCTATGTACATTCCCTTCCCTCTCACTGTGTGTATTGGCAGATGACATTCCTTCTTTCAGCCACATACATCATTAAAGATAGGACTATTTATTTATTTGAGCATAGCATTTTCCTTATAGTGTGGAAAACAAGTACACTACAGCAGTGGATGCTGTTATATGCAGGGTGACTACTTGTCCTAGTTTGCTGGGGACTGAGGGGTTTCTTGGGACATGGAACTTTCCGTGTTAAAACTGAGACAGTCAGTGGCAGACAGACTTAAGTGGTTGGTCAGTCTAACACCTACACACAACACATGTCCAAAAACCCTATAATGAGTCCAGTAGGATACTTGCTATTAAAAATTTAGTTCTGATTATAGAGTGTGACATATTTGATTTGGAAGATTTTGAATATCAGGTCAAGGAGATTCTATTTTATTCTTTAGGAACCATGGTGCATGATACCTCTAAATGTTTTTAAGCTTTGGAGTGATGTCATTACAGCTATGTGCTAAAATATTGATTTGGCAGCAGTGTGTATAGTGGAATTATAGTAAGAGAGAGAAAAGCTTCTTACACTTGGTGTAAGTCTCCTGGAAAATCCCAGATGAGATAATTAATGTACTATATGTAGGCTCTGAGGCAGGCAGAGTGATCTTTTCGGAGATGACAAGAAAATGACTTTAATATGCTATTGTCCAATTGTCAAATTTGGGTGTTTTGTATAAGAAGAGTTACAACACCAAAGAAGTAAGATGATTAATTTGGATAGAGCATTTTGGAGCAGAAAATAGAGGAAGAAATATATTTTACTCTTATACTAGTAATGGAAATCAATCTTGCCTCTTATTTGGTATCTCTGCTGCAAAATGGTTGTTGTTTTGCAAAAATCCTGATAACAAGTTAAAATGATTTTCCACTATCTAAGGGTGATTGTTCCCCAGAAGTAGAGCCTAAGACAAGGATGTGAATGCAAGTACTTTATTTGGCAGGCGATTCCACCAGGGAAAGTGAGCAAAGTAAAAGAGTGAAGCTCAGACAGATAACATCAAACAAGTTATTGCTATGGGTATATAGAGCTCAATCCTTCTGGGAACAGTGAACATCAATATAGCACATGCCTTGGAGTTATCTTACATGAATATCAAGGAAGCTAATGTGTTTAACCTTCAATTCCCCTTGGTTATTGGCTGATAAATGTTCCCTAAAGCATTAACTTCATTCAGTGCCCAAGGTGCTTCACCAATTTGGCGCACGTGGTCTTGAAATTCAGCTGCAACCACTAGCATCTCTTTAGCTGAGATGTTCCTCTACTGATGTGGTTTGCAGGAAGTTTCAGGGAATTAAAGCCTTTGCTTCTCCGAGAAACAGCCCAGCTCCTTGATAGCTCCAGGGCGCACGTTTTACTCCTTTTCCCAGCGCTCTCCTGCAGGATTAAGTTCAAGTTCCCTGAAGTAGCAACTTGCTTGAATAACAAACTTTTATAGACTCCATTCCTGTTGTCTCTCACTCTTTGTCTTTTACTTTTACTTGGTAAGGACACTTGCCACGTTAACCATCTGTACCAGAATCCTTGCTCAGAACCTACTCCTGAGGACCCCAGGCTAAGATAGATAAAGTGTTATTTTTCATTTTTTAATCTAAATTAAAAAATTAGTTTCTGAAACTGGTTATAAGAAGATAACATTTCATCCATTTTTTAGAGACAGTTGTTAAGAAGAAAACCAAAAATCATTTGCTGGGGATGGTTTCAGGTAGAATCAGCCTGGGAGAAGCTGGGATGTGCTGATGGTTTCACATGGTATTGCTAAGCCTGGCCTCTACTATTTCGTTGTAATGATGGCTACCTCCCAACTGGGAGCAGTGAAAGAAAGAAACGTGAAAGAAACACATACATTCAAATATAAAAATGATTTCATAGTTTATAACAGGTAGTTAATAGTAAGGCATCCCAATTTATTCTTATTTTATACAAAAATAATTCAGATCTTAAAATCTGAAGATGAATAATTTGTGCTTTAAAGAGAAATATGAAGCTCTGGAGGTTGTATAACTACCTCATTACTCACCTGCTTAATGACTATACTTATGATTTCCAAAAGGTAATATATATCCAATTATTTCACTGACTGTTAAAGAACATAGTAGACTACAAAAGAGCTTGTTTGGGGTGGAAAAATGTCAATGTACAATGGAAAAGAACAAATTATGGTTACCAGGTCCTCACTCTATGTTTTAATATTAATATTTTGCTATGTTTTTAGGACACATTGTGTCAGAAAATTAGTCTTGGGTTTCCATACTTTGTGAGATGATTTCATTAGCTATGGAATGTCTATTTTTGTTACTGCTAAGGGGAACTCAAGAACTTCAAATCATAATTGAAATATTCCATTGATGTTGTTGCTTAGCAACAAACTTTTATATAAGTAGATTAATCATTTTACTTACAATTTTGTTACTTTAAACTTTTTGACTTATTTAAAGCAGATCACCTCACTGTGAAATGTGTTTCTTCCTTCACAGCTTTAAATGCATATTTGTATCTGAGATGAATGTTTTATAGACCGTAGCCAAAATTTGATTTCCTTTGAATTATCTCTATGAACCAGGTTGCCCTACAATCATTGGAATTAAGGAAAATTTTGTGACTAGCAGGAATTTTTTTTTTTTAACTCCAAAAACAACCTAAATAATGCTGGGATTGTTAAGAGCAGCAATTAACTTTGTTGTCAATTCAGAATGACAGGCCATGGATCCCACATGTGCTTTTTTGCCACCTCCTCCTCATTCTCTGAGCCTTTCCACTCCCAATCACTGTCTCTGTCAGGAAAAAAATAACTCTCAAATACTCACCATACTAACAATTATTTTCTTGGCAAATTTCTAACAGTGTAATAGCAAAGTTTTTATTGCTTTTCTTATCAGTGTATAATTATTTTCATGTAGGTTTACAAGGACCTCTGGGGTTTAGTGGACAGTATATGAACTCTGGAGTCATACGGGTAACCTTATCTAAGTTAGTTAATGCTGAGGTAACCTTATCTAAGTTAGTTAATGCTGACCCTTAGCTTCATCATTTACATAGGGTCATAGAAATACATCTTATAGGCAGGGCACAGTGGCTCATGCCTGTAATCCCACCACTTTGGGAGGCCTAGGTGGGCGAATCACTTGAAGTCGGGAGTTTGAGACCAGCCTGGCCGACATGAGAAAACCCCGTCTCTACTAAAAATACAAAAATTAGTCAAGTGTGGTGGCATGTGCCTGTAGTTCCAGCTACTCGGGAAGCTGAGGCAGGAGAATCGCTTGAACCCAGGAGACAGTGGTTGCAGTGAGCTGAGATGGTGCCACTGCATTCCAGTCTGGGTGACAGAGTGAGATTCCATCTCAAAAACAAACAAACAATACGTCTTATAGAGCTATTGTGAGAATTAAAGGTTACATGCAAGGAATGCCATTTCTAGATGTGGGTGCTCAAGAAAGGGTAGGAGTGAAAATGTGGCTAAAATGTTGCTGAGATTATCTAGTTCAAGCTCCTGACAGATTGTTGTCCTATGGACCAAATATGACCTGTGGATAAATATTTCTGTTACACTTGCATTTATTGGTCAGTATATCTTTCCCCACAAATACTTCCTAAACTGTTACTCACTGTTGGTCACCATGATATGTTTGGTAGGATACAATTTTGTGTAAGATAACATTCCTCTAGTGTTAAGTCTCTGGTTTTGGAGTAGAAAGAGATATTAGAGAAAAAATTTAGTCACAAATATAGCATTATAGATAATTTGTCAATAGATGAAAGATGAGGAATATTCCTAGAAAAATTTCACAGTCTTTGAAGACAGCATAAATTTTTATTAATTTAATTTATAGCTGCTTGTATATATATGGTTGTACCACATAGAAAGTTTGTATTTGCACTAAATTCTTATAGGTTCTACTCACTTCACTCAATCTCCACATCATTCATTTGTCTCCTACACTGTTCCATTCAGTTCCACGGAAGTAAAATAACTCAACTATAGTTTAATCACATTGAAGGCTCTCTGCAAACATGCCTGTTGTCTACTGCTGTGGTGGAAAAAGCTTTGTGGCAAATAATCTTGGTTTGATACACCTTCTTTTACTGTTTATGAGGGCTCTGGCAAGCCACTAACAACTCAGCTGGGCCTGTTTTCTCTTTGATCAAAGGGGCATAATAATATTCTCAATGTTGAAGGGAAAAGTAAATGAGATAATTTGACAAAAATGCTGAGCACAGTGCTAGGTAAAGAGCAGGTGATTAATAATGCCCTTCATCATATAGTCATCACACTGCAGACTTAAACTGAGAACTTAGTATATGTCAGGTGTCATTTTGGTTGTAGAAATAAGAAAGCATATATTTTGCCCTTGACAAGCCTATACTTTAATAATGGAAGAACAACATGTAAAAAAAATAGTGGTAACAATCTGTACTATTTTTTTGAAGCAGAATCTCATGGAGAAAGCAAGGAGAGGATCACATATTTCATGGCAGAGTTTGAAACGGGCTCAAGGCGAGGACTTTGGGACCAGATTATTAGAGGAGAAGCAGGAGCTTGCCATGTAAATAAAGGGATAAATGAGAAGGGTTTGAATGATTGAAATTCAGAAGAGAAACACTAGGATTTACTCCATATTTCAATTTTTGAATGGAAACCTTTCCATTATTTTTTAACAGATTGCCCTTGTGAA
Organism: Saimiri boliviensis; assembly: GCF_048565385.1. Lineage (NCBI taxonomy): Eukaryota > Metazoa > Chordata > Mammalia > Primates > Cebidae > Saimiri > Saimiri boliviensis. The sequence goes on from NC_133460.1 coordinate 43,811,745, forward strand.
AGGACAAGTGAGAGATTTAGTATCCACTTGTTGGCCCTGAAACCACACACTTTTAGGCATGGAACTCTATTCCAAGCATTGCTGGGAATGAGGTATTTGATAATGTTATGTCAAGAAAATCACATTTATTACCTCCAGGAAATTACAGTGTCAGAACTGTAGACTTAATGCAGCTAATGTCTACAAAAAGTAAAAATAATTATCAAATTCATGAATTAGGCACTTTTTATATTTCAATAATAATTTGTTTCAAGTCAGATACTCTGCCATGTTTAAAGGCATTAATGGCCATAAGCAAATTAAACTAGATTTAATTTTCTCTAAACAGTTAGGAATTTCAGACATCTTTGTCTTGCAGAGAAGCTCAAACTTCATCCTTACTCTTAAGTGCTGATGCAGTCTTAAAATAATATTTAACAGAAAGTTATTATTTGTAGTTTTCTATGACTGTACAGCCCTGACTCATGAATTTTTAAGGCACTGTTTTCTAATATTTACAACTGACTGCTGATTTTGGTGCTTCTTCTGTATGTGGGAATCGCTCATCAGGGGAAACTATGGTAGTTTGATCATTGCTTTTGTATTTGAGAATGTTTAAGATGTTAATTTATCTTCTTGTTAATGTTATCCCAAATCCTGTGGCTGAACTAACACATTTATTATTTTTAGCACCCATATATTTATATCAAATTACTATCCACATGATCATTTTTCATTGTGAAGCTTTAGCTTAAGATATAAATTTGTCTTTTCCTACTAGAGTTATTACATAATGCAAATGTTTAAGAAGGGGTTTTAAGTCTCACGAATGGGTGACCTTATTGTCAAAAGATGTTGCTATTACAAGCTGGTTTGCTGCAGAGCTAATATTGAAAGGGAGTAACATATTTCACTTTGTTTGGGGACTTACCTAGCTCTGTGACAATGAGCTATGCAGGTAATCCCCTTGATTTTCTGCTTGCCAATGCTTCTAAGACAATATTTTAGAAAGAGCCTTCTTGGAAATAATCAACCCATGTCATGCCATGCAATTTTATGGTTTATAGCTTCCCATAATGACTATCCCAGTAGATCACTTTGGCTCTATGCTCTGATGTGTGTAGTACTTCTAGAAATCTGCTGATGTAAGATCATTTTGCCAATTGGTCCTTCAGTGTTATTTTTTAGTTGATTCTGTTCCTGTTATCTGGAGAACCTAAATTTCTATCTGAAATCATCCTTAGTGTTTGCAAAGAAAACCTGTCTTTGGGGTTCTATCACTGTCTGCTCTTCTCTTTTTAATTGAAAGATAAAAAATTGTATAAATTTATTGTGTGTAACATTATGTTTTTTGTATATGTGTATGTTGTGGAATGGCTAAATCAAGCTAACTAGAATATGCATTACCTCATCTACTTATCACGTTTTTGAGGTAAGAACACTTAAAATTTACTCTGTTAGCAATTTTAAAGTGTATAATACATTGTTATCAACTACACTCATTACCATATGTAAAGGATCTCTTGGTTTTATTCCTCCTGTCTAACTGATATTTTGTATCCTTTGACCAACGTCTCCCCTGTCTCCCAGACTGTGGTAACTACCATTCCATGCTCTGCTTCTAGGAGGTTGACTTTACTCTTCTGCACATATGCACAATTCCAAAAAAGTAGAGAAATGATGTCCATTCCTCTTTAGTGTTTCTCTTACTCAATCTTAGATTATGGTCACCACCACTGCCCCTCTCTGTACCCCCATCCCAAGTGAAGTTAACTGTTTTCTGGAGCTCTTCCTGGGAGGTTCTATCCTGAAATAAGACCAAAAACAAGATAAATAAAGGTGATAACTGATGTCAGGATGGTAAATTATAGGTAATCTTTCCTAATTTCTTCAACATTGTTATTACTTCTATAAAAAGGAACAGAAACAAAAACGTAAAACACACACACACACACACAGACGCACAAAACTGGACACGTCTTGAATTTTTTTGCAATATAGTGGGATGATTAAAGGCAGAGGATTTGAAATCTGTTTCAAGATGGAGTCCTAAATATGCTTACTTATTAGTCTTGTGATCTTGGGAATCTCTGTGGTCCTCAGTTTTATCATTTTTTCAGAGCAGATAGAAGGATCTAATAAGATTAACACACTGACTGGTTTAAAACTAGGTACTAATTAATGGTAGATACTAACCTAATAATATTTCCCTGGTTGACTTGATATGCATGGCATGTACACAGATCACATTTCAGAAATGCAAAAAGTTAAGAATTCTGAAATACACATGATCTAAAGTATTTCTTAAGAAAGCCTAAAATATGGCATCCATGCTGTTTTTTTTTAATTTTACTCAGAAGTTGCTCATTATTCATAATGTGGCCCAGGATGCCAAAACAAAAACAAAAACAAAAACCCTTCTGTGCTTTACCCATGGTCTGTTCTTGTATGAGATATTTCTTCTTTGGCACATTTTTACCTCACAGAGACCCTAAGGGCATTTGAAGTAAGAATGATCCCCACTACACTTTTGCTGGCAGTCATGTTACAGGGTTTTCACACAAGTCCCTTGACGGAACAAAATAGAACTGTCATGAGTACAAAAGTGACTTGTTCATGCTGCCAAAATTCTGATTTTTCAGTGTCCTTTATTTCACTTGTGGTAACTGAAAAGGCAGAGTGTTTTCTGGTTTCCTTTCTGTATTGGCTTCTGCTGGGGAGTCTTATGAATCAGGATCCTTGGACATGGATATCACTTCTGGTGCTTTCAGCAGCAACAGACAACTGGTGTAATTTCAAAAATTACTTTTTTATAATTACACCAGTTGTAATTTTGTAATTGCCTTAAAACATGCCATGAAAACCAAAGTTCCTTTCTTTTCTCTAGTTGTTGTTTTTTTTCTCCTTCACCACCTTCTCTGGTATATGTCTTTCTCTTATATGTGTTTTTTCTGGTCTCCTTGGAAATACTTTATTCTTGCTAATATGGAGACTTCCTTCTCCCTGCTTCCTTCGGTGTCACATGCAGTCCACCCTTTCTTTTTCTTTTTCTTTCTTTCTGTTTTTTTTTTTTTTTTTTTTTAATACAGGGTCTTGCTCTGTCACCCAAGTTGGAGTATGCTGGGTGATGTGATCACAGCACACTGAAACGCCAACTCTTGGGATCAAGCGATCCTCTTGCCTCAGCCTCCTTAATAGCTGAAACTATAGAGGCATGCTGCTGTGCACAGCTAATTTTAAAAAATTTTTGTAGAGACGAAGTCTCACTATGTTACCCAGGCTGGTCTTGAACTCCTGGACTCAAGAAATCCTCCTGTCTTGGCCTCCCAAAGTGTTGGGATTATAGACCCAACCATAAATAAGGAAGCCACTGCATCTGGTCTTCCTTTATTCTACCACTGAGTAGTTGCCTTGCCATGTTTTTCTTTTTCCCACCTTTATTGAGGTATGATTGACAAATAAAAATTGTATATATTTAAGATATCCAATGTGATGTTTTGATATGCATATACATTGTGAGATGAAAACCAGAATCAAGCTAATTAACATATTCATCACCTCACATAGTTACTATTTTGGAGAGTGTTGAGAACACTTGAGGTCTACTCTGTTGGCAAATTTCAAATAGACAATACATCATTACTAACTGTACATTAGGTCTCAAGAACTTCTGGCATCTTATAACTGAAAATTTGTACCTTGCCATGTTTTAATATATGTCATGTGTATGGTTAAAAGTTGTCTCCAGTCGTATAACCCTAATGGGAAGATACTTTAGTTGTCTATTGCTGTATAATAAATTACTCCAATATTTAGTGACTTAAAATAATACAACTTGTTGAGTGGTGCTGATTCAGGCTCTCTCATGAGGTTGCAGTCAAGATGTCACGTGAGTTGGTGGTCATTTGAAGGCTTGACTGAGGCTGGAGTATCCATCTGCTCCAAGCTCACTCATGTGGCTGTTGGTCAGATCCCTCTGTTCTTCCCCTTAAGGGCCTATCTGTGTGAGCTCATTTGGCTTCCTTACAGTATGGCAAATGGGTTGAAAGGGCAAGCATTCTGAGTGACAGTGCCAAACACAAGCCATGTTATATTTTACAAGTTATCCTTGCAAGCTGCACAGTATCATGTTTACCACATTCTTTTGGTTCAAGGGGACAGAAGGCAGTCTGAGTCTTAATGAGGAGCAGCAAAGGTCTGGAAGAGAGTGTGATATAAAAATATTGCTGTTGCAAAACTTTTAGAAAACATTATCTGCTATACTGTGAATTTTCTAAATCATAGAGTGCTCAGACCAGATAAGATCTCTAGAGATTCATTTTGGCTGGGACTGGAGCTAGAGAGAAGGGGCAGAGTGCAGTAAAGACCGGTATGTAGCTTTTGATCAGCCTCTATGACATAAAGGTAAACAGTTTGGGCTTTTTTTCCAGTTGCGTTTTAGCCACCATCTTTCTTGAATTTATTGTCATTTGATTAGGCTGGATGAAGACATAGTAATTCAAAGTCAAGAAATGTATCTTCCTACTTGGCTTTCTTACTTCCCTGACCTCGTTTCTCAGGGAGATAATCAGAAGTTAAATGTTGAACTCATCATTCTTTATTACTGAGCTGGACTGGCCCAAAATTTACCTTCAAAAATGATTTTTACTGGATAAAGTGATGATTGGGAATGAATGTTATGAGATCACACCATATTTTTTTTCCCAAATTCTGGTTTCTAAGTATTTGCAGAAGCTCATTATAGAAATAACATATATATATATATATATATATATATATATATATATATATATATGTTACATATAATATAGTGTATAATTATATTACATATATTAATATATAATTTATATTACATATAAATCTATGACAAATGTGATACTTAAAAAAATTATTGAGAGAAATAGCTCCTCTCTAATCTTATTCTTTTCTCCTCAACTTTAGGTGCAAAGTGTCTTTTAATCAATTCTGTCATGAAATGAAAAGCTTTCTCTGGGGGTCTTTGAGGTTCTGTGCTTTCAGTGTGCCTGATTAAGTGGAATTCTGGAAGAAGAGGTTTGATTTTTCTGCAGAGGACAAGGCAAGTGAAGGACTGGGAAGACTCCATGTCTCTGTCGTATTAATCAACCTGTCTCATTAGGATGTCCACATTGCTGGTAATTAATCCTGTCTTTGATTGACAAAGCTGCACTATCACTTCTTTATACATTTTTTTGCTATTCATCCAATACTTCATTCAGAGCTCTCAGTAATTTATTCTGTGCATATGTAATTTACTTTTACATAAAACATCTCAGAACAAGTTACAATAACTACTTGGGTTTTAAGCTATATAGGGAATGTGTGTAGAAGTTAATATAAATATATATAAATATTATATGTAATATAATATATTAACATCATTTCTGTAATGAGTTTCTATTCTGCAAATACTTAGAAATAAGAATTTGGAAAAAGTATGGTGCAATCTCATATCATTCATTTCCAATCATCCCTTTATCTAGCAAAAATCACTTTTGAAGGTAAATTTTGGACCGATTCAGCTGAGTAATAAAGAATGATGGGCTCAACATTTAACTTCTAAGTATCTCCCCTGAAAATGAGGTCAGGGAAGTAAGAAAAACAAGTAGGAAGATACATTTCTTGACTTTGAATTACTATGTCTTCATTCAGTCTGGTCTATCTAATATGTATATTTATATATAATATAATTAATATAATTATCACCAGGAAAAAAAAAAAGGGAAGATGAAAGGGAAGATGCCCCTATACAGCGATATTGAAAACAGCCATGTAGAAACTTGTTAATTGTTTACTAAAGAATGCCTAAAAATGTGGTGAAAAACTCACTCTCCTGATAGGTTCATTACTTTGGAATATCACTTTCTGTGGCTTGTGTATAATTGCTGTTGCTTTATATTGGACCATTTATCTGCTGCTGCCTATCTACAAAGGCTGTCTTCCTATTCCTGTCTTTCAAGGGTACCGTGGACATGAAACCACCCTCAGCCTTGTGAAACCTGATCTTCACTCAGTTCCTGGATGCTCCTTCCTTTTGTTCTTTTCAGGATAGTTTTCTTCTTTCTGTTTCATAGGCTATGTTCTATGCTTTAGCCCACATTATCGTTTTCTTTATTCTTTGGAGCAATGCGACATTTACTGAGTATATGCTATGTACCGTGACTGACTGAAATGAAAGAACCCATCTCTGCTTTAAAAAAACTAACATGATTGGGATAATAAGCTTTCTTTGGAAGATGCAAGTATCTATGTTTGGGTATAGAAGAATCAGTTTTTCAAGTATTATACATGATCTTAATCTCATTACTTTCTATATCATCATCATCATCATCATCATCTTACACCTTATAATTCTATACTACTATCAGAATTCTGAAAGAAGACTTTTTCCTATTATCTAATTTGATTCCATGCCAGTTGTTTGATCTGTATTTTCATTTCTACGTTATAGATTAATAAACTAAAACTTATAAAATATATCACAACATTGTAACCTGGGAAGTCTGTTTTGGAGCCGAGATTAGAATCCATATTCCCTGATGCTTATCTATATCCTCTTTCCACTAAACCATATTTTTCACTTAATGATTAGCTAAGATTAATGCATTAAAATGGAGGAAACTGGTACTGGATAAAGGAGGAAATAATTCTGGATCTTGTCACATTAGAGATTCCAGCAGTTCTGAATAGAGGGTTCTGTGTTGTTTATGACTATGTAAGGACAATGGTATCTAGAGGTACAGAGTTAAGGTACCAGAATCAACTTTATCTATTAAAAATGTTTTAGGATCAAACCTGTGACTCAAAGGCAGTAAGGAAAGCTTTCTCATTTCTAACTCTTTTTGTGTTTTAATTTAACTGTAATGTTTTCTGCTCCTAGATCCCCAGTCTTAATGCCAGCACTCTCTGTAGTTATAATTTTCTTTTATGTATAGGTTAAACAAACCCTTGTAGATCAGTACAGGAACACAAACGCCATGTGTAATCTTGCTTCTAAGAAAACATTCCTTTTAAGTTTTCAGTGATCCATTCTCAAGTAGAATGCTCTCTCTTTCCTTGGTAAACACATCTTATTCTTAATTTATGACCTAACTCACACATTCTAGCTAGACTTTTGAAAAAATTTCTTTGTTTGCTGATTGGATTTTTAACTTCTGATATTCAGTCTTTATTGTGGTTCTCCCCAGTAACAGAAAGCTTTAGGCATAAGAAAGAATTACCGTGAGGCTGCCAGTGCTCTATACCAAGTATTTCAGGTTTTCTCCTTGCCCACATTTCAACACTGCACTTCCATGCTCCTTCAAAGTTTGCTGTGATCACATGATTTATTTTGAACAATGAAATAGGAACTTAAAATACCCAACAAAATTACAAATAATCCCATTAAAAAGTGGGCAAAATAGAATTTACCACTACATAATATTTGTATGCAAGAAACCTTCCCTTATATCCCCTAAATACATAAAAATTTTAAAAATAAATTAAATAAAACATTATGCTAAGTGAAAGAAGCAAGTCACAAAGGACCACATTTTATGATTCCATTATATGAAATGTTTGGAATAGGCAGGTCTGTAGAGACAAAGAATAGATTATTGGTTTCCTAAGGATAGGAGGATGGGAGAATTAGGGGGAACAATTAAGAATTCAAAGGGAAGGGAATAAAAATGTCCTAAAATTGCCTGTGGTAATGGGTACACAATTCTGAATATTTTAAAAGCCATTAAGTTGTATACTTTAAATGGGTGAATTGTGTGGTATATGAATTGTATCTCATAAAGTTGTTTTTAAAAAGTAGGCAAAGGACCTGAATAGACTTTTTTTTATTCAAAAGAAGCCATACAAATGGCCAATAAGCATATGAAAAAATGCTCATCATTAATCATCAGAGAAATTCAAATTAAAACCACAGTGAAAGATCATTTTATACCAGTCAGAATCGCTATTACTAAAAAGACAAAAAATAACTGATGTTGGTAAGGATGTGGAGGAAAGGGAACCCCATATATACTGTTGGTAGGAATGCAGATTAGTATAATCTCTATGGAAAATAGTATGGAGATTTCATCCCACTAATGGGTATGTATCTAAAGGAAAAGAAATCATTATAGCAAAAACATACCAGCAGCTGTATGCTTATAGCAGCCCTATTCACAATAGCAAAGATGGGGAATCAACTTGTGTCCATCAATGACTGATTGGATAAAGAAAAATGTATATCATCATTTATGACACAATAGAAGACTATTTATAAATAAGAATGAAATCATGTCTTTTTCAGCAACATGAATGGTACTGGAGGCCATTGTCCTAAGTGAAACAAGTCAGACACAAAGACAAATACCATGTGGTCTCATTTATAAGTGGGAACTAAATAATGTGTACTCATGAACGTAGCATATGGGATGATGGACTGTGGAGAATGTGGAAGGATGAGAGGGTAGGAGGGGAGTGGATGATGAGAAATTACTAAATGGGTATAATATACATTATTTGGGTGACAGATGCACTAAAAGCCCTGACTTCACCATCATGCAATCTATGGATGCAACAAAATTGAACTTGTATCTTATGAATATAAACAAATAAGAAAAAGAAGTAATGAGTTCTGGATTACAGTCTCAAGAGCTCATCTCTGATTCTTCACGCTGTGTCGCTCTGTCAGTCTGACCCACAAAGCTCTGGCTTGATGGCTGCTCCATCAGCCCCCACTGCCAGTGTGTAAAGGACATGCAACATGAAGAACAACTCTTGCTGTGTTAAGCCACTGATATGTTTAACCTATTTCTTAATATAACATAAGATAACTTCTATGTCTTATCTAAATTCTAAAATCAACTAAAGAAGCAATGCTGTATGGTCAGTTAAAAATAGACAGGAGAAAGGATGACTGCCTTACTATTTTGTTGTGTCTCAATCAGCATAAGCACAGATGTGAATGTTTCCTTATAGAATAATAGTGTGAGATTGCTTTATTTTGTTTGCTACCTAAAGATATAGTGTCAATTCACCAAACTGCCCTTTCTAGAGACTTTTAAAATTGACTTCCTACAGGGCTCTAATCTCTGTACTGTTCAACAATGGTGTGCTGACTCACAATATAGCTAACACTATTTATTCATAGAGAGTTACACCTAAGGGATTCCTATCACCCTTCACCTTCCCTCCTTTATTTTTTCTCCTATTTTCTTACCATGCAAACATAAAGGCAGTAGTAATTAGATTAAAGGAAGGAAATGTTGATTAATCACCACAGTTAAAGATTCATGACTTCTACATGAATATTAGTCATATCCAATTCCAGTAATTTAAAAGAAAACTCTGTCATTGTCAATCATCAAATGTCAGATGTCTAAAATTACTTGATGTTATGAGTTTTTGAGTTTAATCGGAACATTTCACCTTTCCTTTAACCTCTATTTTGGGAAGAAGCAATAAAACAAATTTAAAAATGAGGCCTATATTTACATTGTGGCTTTGCTATTTTCTAGATTTTTTTTTCACTTTGGACAAATTATTTAAAGTCTTTGAAATTTAGTGTTCTCATCTGTGCAGATAATAGTCACTTCAAAGAAGATGATGCACATATAACACATCAAACCTAGCTTCCACCATATAGCAGACATGAAAATCACTGTTTTCTTTTCTTTTCTTCAGTCCAATATTTATTTTGTTATTATTTAGATTACATTTTAGAGTAAAAAGATCAAAAACATTTTCAAACTATATTGGCTATTGATTTTATATTGTTAATATATTTTATACTAATATATATTTAAAATTTCTTTTTTTGTTTCAAGATTTCAGACTGTGCTGGTCTTTTGAGCACAAGGAAAACAGCAAACATCACCAAAGCAAATTAAATGTAAAAGAATAAATTGTTTTTCATGCAAAAGTATAATATAAGTGCAAAGTTTTTTTTTTCCTGTAAGACCCCTTTGTTTTATAACAATTATTGATAAGGCTCTATGCAATACTGGCAGAGTAATGAGTCCATTTCTGTGGAAATACACTCATTTCTATTCAGCATGCTGGTTCCCAAAGGAATTATGAATTGCTTTTCTAGTTTGAAAATACAGTTCATGAATCTCAAGGAAAACACACATAAGGAGTCAATAACTAACAGTTTACCTTTACATATCTAGACAATGGATAAAATGGTTGGAAAAAACCTTAAAAATGAAATAGAAATGAAAATGGAAATTATTGTTATTTGTGGCTTTCACTGAAATTCCCACAATCTCTTAGTAAGAAATCCTTCCTAGGATGAAGATAAAAGTGAAGTTTGGGAGGTTGCAGTGGAAATCTGGAAAACCATTACAAAGCTGCTATTGACTATTCAGGTGTATAAACAATCTTCGTCTTCTGACCAGTCTCATGTTTCTATAGGAAATGAATGACAGGAGTAATTCATAGGGACCAAAAGAGGAATGCCACCAATTTTGGAGTATCATATGCAACCCCAGGGTTTGCAGTCTGTTGGCCTGTAGACAGGTTGCACTTCTCAGACTTGTATGCATTTTCTCTCTAACTTCTCATTGACTCAGTTACTCCCTGTCTTGCACATCATGTAGATGATGTGGCCCAAGGATAGAATATTTGAGTTGAAAATGCTTCTTCTCTGCTCTTCTGTTACAGTGGAGGGAGTGTCTCTGTTCCTATGGATGGCCAGTCTCTGCCCTTGTTTTCTGGACCCCACCTCCTCTCTACCATGCAAGTACTTTGCACCTGCAGTTATGCCCTCTTTCTCCTGTGTCATCAATCTCTCATCCTCTATTGGATGTTTTCCAATCAGCATAAAGACATGTTTTCTGTCTTCCCTTCTCCATTATAACAATGCCCAATTGACCCTTGACCCCAAATCCTGCTTCTGTCTGTGTTTCATTTGGGTTCTTAGTGGCCCCTGCTGGATATTGGGCAGTCCCTGCTAGGACATTATACAGATGTTGGTATGAGTGACACATAGGCATTAATAAGAGGTGAAAGAAAGTGTATTGTTTATACAATAAACAGGAAAAGGATTCTCCACATAGAAGGGCTCCTGCTCAGTCTGAAGTGAAGCAAGGGCAAAGGATGGTGGGTGGCTTGGCTTGTATTGGTTAGATGGAGGCTGGAGTGGTGTGCAATGGGGACCTGCCTACTGTCTGAGGTCTGAGTGCTTTGAAATTTCCCACAAGCACCACGAGAGGGAGCCCATGGCTTTTTTCTCCCCTTGCCCAGAGGCAGGTGAGGTGTGAAAGTGGTTGGGGCTAAAAGCTTAGAAAGTGGAGTCTGTCTCTGTTCCCCAGTCTTTTGCCCTCCGCTTCACTATCAAACCTCTCCACAAAGCCTCCTTTTCTTTACCACCACTGGCTTTAACTCGTTTCCATGTAGCCCTTTCTAATATTCCACCAAATGCATTCACATAGGCCTCCATGTCACCAAATCTAATATCCAGTTTTCTGTCCTCATTTTAGTAGACCACCCAGCAGTCTTTGACATATCGGATGGCATTATTCTTCTTCATACATTCTTTTCTGTTTCAGTGACACCATACTCTCCACTTTTCCTCCTATTTCCCTGGTTGCTCTTCTCAGTCACCTTCACTTGATAGACTTCTCTCTCTGATCTGAAAATTTCAGAGTCATTTAGGACTCTGCCCTCTTTTCTCTGGTTGTGTTTATCTCAGTGCCACAGCAGGCATTGCTGCTGTCTGCGGCTTTAAAGATCTAAACGCTGGTGAAATTTTATGTCTCCATATAGATATTTCATATGATGTCCAGGTTTAAAATCCAGGCGTATTCAAAATTCTATTTGGACATCTCATAGACATCTGAAGCTTAAAATTCCTCAAGGAAAGTTTGATTTCTCTTCCAAAATATGTTCCTCCTATAATCTTCTCTATTTCAGTAAATGAGATCATTAAGCTTCCACAACCGAAGCTAGAAACGTAAAATCATCATGGATTTCTTCCATTCCCTCACCTCCCACATGTAGTCCATCAGCACATCTCATTTTTCCATCCCAAAATACAGCTCATCCTGCTCACTCTGTCTAGGGTAAGCCATCACCTGCCCTAAGCCGTCATCACTCCTTTCAAGGTCTACTGTGGTGGCCTCCTAATGCCTCTCCTTATTGCCACTAATCTCCCTCCAATACAACTCCTCAGAGCAGTCCGAGTGATATTTAAGAAATAAATCAGGTCATACCATTCTCCTGCTTAAACTTCTCTACTGGCTTACAGATTCACTCAGAGGAAATTCCAACTCCTCATCATTCCACACACAGTATCCTCAGTGTGGCTGACATTGATTAAGTAATTAGACTTCATCTTACACTATTCCAGATGCTTTCCAGGCATCGAAGTATTTAACATTCACATCAACTTTGTGATCTAAGTACTATTATTACTCCTACTTTGTTGCAGAGGAAATAAATCCTGGATATGTTAAATAACCTGCCTAAGGAGACACAACCTAAAAACATTGGAGCCAGTATTCAAATCAAGGCCACCTGGCTCCAGAGTTCACCTTCTAACCACCACATTTTACTGTTTCTCATGAGCAAAGGCATGGATGAATAAATGGGAATGATTATTCAGAGGCTTGAAATAAATGACCATTCAACTATTCCTAAATTAACCTGGAGAACAGAGTTCCAGCATCACAGATCAGGACTAAGAACTACTTAAAACTGCTACTCAGCAGTTTTTCTGTCAGTCATGGACCTGAGTTTAGCTTGAATGGTAATTGCCTTCTCTCCTTTCAACCCAGGCACATTGTCAGCATGGCAACTATGGATTTCAGCCTGAGAGTATCATGCTGCTTGCAGATGGCAGGAGAGGGCAGCAATGCCAAAATGAGGCAGAGTGCATTGCAGTATGCTACATCATTGCCATGGGCACTCAACAGAATTGAATTCACCTTCCTCGTCAAGGTATAAGATATTGCCACTGTCTCCCAGCAACAACGTTTTGGAACATCTGCCAGTTTCTGTTCAATGTGGTTAATAAATTTCACAGGTCATTCTGATTGGTCCTAAAATATCAGATCATCAAATCTATCTGCGAAACATTGATATTGAGACCTGCTGTGTGCAAGACAACATGTGGGATACAGATTGAATGAGGCCTGGTTCATGCCCTTAAGGCATGAGAAAGAGACACAGACTTTCACTAAATATAGTAAAAGTCAGTATGTTAGAATGTTATAAAAAGTGTAAAAGTGCTCTCAGAGCACAGAGGAGGAATAGGTTAATTCCATAAGAATAAATGGGAAGGCTTAATGAAGTAGGTGATGGGCATTTATCAATTTAACAAATAATGTATTGAGTGCCTACTATATTTTAGGCTCTAAATGGGAGCCTCATCAATATTTCACTACATTGGTTAAATTAACTCACATAGAAATATGAGATAATTTCTTGACTGCTCACAAGTTCGTCCCAAGATTTGAAAAAATTTGACCAGTTTCGTAATTTCTCTTTTTTTTACAATGCCCACCTGTCTTGGTGGGGAAGAAGAGAAATAAGAGAGGAAGATCCAGTTATTTCTGCTTTGTTTTGAAGTCAGATGTCCAGGAACAAGCTATTATCAATCATCAGGTACTGAGACTGCCATTGTACACGTAATATTCTGGAACTCATGCTGGACCATGAAATTGTGATTGTCATAGGAAAATGGACCTGTGCACCAGCTGGAAAACGTTTTGAAAATAGTCTCTTTTGATTATTTCTGTTTAAAATTTTTCTTATTAGATGGCTAACTTGCTTTTCCTCCGAAGTCCTTTCAGTACATTCCATAATTATATAGTACCTTTGTGTAGTTGCGATGAGATCTGCTATGGTATGCTGTTGAACTTTACATAATAGCTGTTATGTAAATAGGGAAGAAGTCAGGAGACACAAAAGGAAATAATTGCAAAGACAGAAGGATGCATGAACAAAGAAACCTGAAGCTGATGTGTGACACAGTTAGAACACCATACAAATCAAGTTCCTGACCTTCAGGACATATCTAGTTTTGTTGTAAGCTTTTGGATTTTTCTTTGGGGGAGAGGAGATGCAGGAAGTTTGAGGAAAAGAGACTTATAAATGCTGTTTTTTTAAGGTGATCCTCTGGTTGGCACTGTTGCCTCGGTTCATCATTTCTAGGTCCACTATTTCATGAGAGTTGCAGATAATGATGTTGATTCAGCTCATGTGGCTGGCAAGGAGTCCTCTCTCTTCCTTACTGGCCTCAAAGGTGTATGCTTGGGTATGTGGTTTGGTATCGTTTAGTAACTTTTCAGAAATCTAAGCTCTCTGGGCTTTGCATTCCTCGTTCTGTATGTATGGTATAGTTTAGTAACTTTTCAGAAATCTAAGTTCTCTAGGCTTTGCACTCTTTCTGTATGTAAATACATTTTGCTTCCTCCTCTCACACCCAGGTATCTGTGGGATGGTCATGGATCAAAACACAGCATCAACAACAAAATGTAGTTTTGAATGCTATGAACTGGTACAGAACACTTGTAATTCAGAAAGATATCTCTATTAGGGCCCTAATGGGTAGTATGAACTTGGGAAAGTTACTTAATATCTCTAAGCCCCGATTTCTTTATATGCATATTGAGAGATAAGTAAGACCTTATGGTGTTAAGAAGATCAAATGAGATAATTTATGTAGAAGAGTGCTTGGCACATGGGCAGAACTTTGCTCAGTAGAGGGTGAAATGTAATGACACTTAGCTCTAGGGTCACAATTAATTCTGATCATTTCTGCTGATGGTGCCAATTAGCCAGCTGAATGGGGATAGTGACACCATGTAATGCCACTCAGGTCCCCCTTAAAGAACTAGGCACTCATTCCTAAGAGATTGGCAGTGTTGGCTGCTGACAGCTCAAGACTGCTTTCCTTTCTCAGAATTCCCCTCTACTGATGGGTGCTCCCTTTCCAGGGACGGCCCACATTCAATGACTGGTTGCTGTTGGGTGGTACAAATATCTGGCCCCTTTACTTCAATGACAAACACCCCTGAAGGGCTTCCCAGCCTTAGAGCTTTCTGAGTGATTGGCAAAGGCCACCATTGCAACTTTGTCTCACTTTGGCTTCTGCCTCTGTTTGGTCTTGCTTTCCTTGCTCCCTCATAGTAAGTAGTTCCTGAGAACATATGCCATTAAACCTCCTGCAGACACATCTCAGCATCCTAGAGTCTCTTTCCTCAGGAGCCTGAGGAAGATAGGAGGCATCTCTGTTTGCCCATACCACTTGTGGTGCATCTTTCCTGAAGGAAGGAGAACAAGGTACCACAGTCGAAGCTTCCCAGATACCTGAAAGTCCACAGTGCTAACCACAGTTCACAGACCAAGAAACAGATGATTATTTTGGTGGTGTCATCAGGATGGTTCTTTCCTTTCTCTCTCAAATTTTTTGTTCACATAGTCTGGTTCAACCCAGACTAATTAAATTCTTTACTTCCTCCACCCTGGAGAGCAGGGTTAAGAGTTGAAGAGAAGACAGCTGCTCCTGACATGAAGTCCACACCCCTCTCTCTCACTGCTTTTTAAGAGGAAGTGACAGACACTTTACCAGGGCAGCATGAAGAGAACCAAATGAGGAAATAGAATGTGAGTTTCAGAAAAGACTGCCTGTCATTCGGACTGTGATTTTGAAGTGACTTAGGTATTACCTAGCAAGGCCACAATAGATTTTTTGAAACAGTCACAGAAGCAAGCTCACATTTTATTAGAGCTATAACTAGCTCGAATAGATGCCAGACTGCCCAAAGCTAGCTAACTTTTAGGCCATGCCCAAGACTTCTAGCTTAGGAAGATCTCTTTGTTAAGTGAACAGGTTTAGATCAGTCGTATAAACAAGCATTGTCCAATGCTTACTCACCACACGCAAGACGCTTTTTGTCATTTGAGGTTTATAAAGGATGATCCCTGCCTCTGAGAAGGTTAGGGTGTGGCTGGAATCATAAGACATACTGCATAAAAACTTCAACCACATGACATTAAATATTCTGAAGGCAATTCTAAAATCATGATGGTTTTCAAGTCAAATGCTTGGAAGGCTACCATCACCATCTACTATAACTGCCTATGGCATACAACCTATATCAGGTGAGCAGATTTCTTGGTATGCTAGCCAGCTCAACTGAGTATTCTTACCCCTAAAAGCAGAAAGCTGGGTTTTTTGTTTCCTTATATTCTTGAATATCCAAATCTGTATCTGAGACAATTAAGGGTAAAGTGACTGTAGTGCTCTAGTCAGTGTCTGGTTTGATTAAAAAATGTCCAGCAACTAAGAACCTCAAATGTCAGGGAAAAAAGTTTGTTTTCACATAGCAGTATTTCCTTTGGTAATCTGCCATGCAAATAGTCAAAAATTATTGAACTCTTAAATCTTTCCAAGTGTTATGCATTACAGAAGATTGAAAAGTTATTAAACATATGCCTATAGGGAAATGTGAATCACAAAATCAAATCAACTAAAATTAAAAGCTTCATGTTTTATGTGGCTTATATTGAGATTAGCATCTTTAAAACATAAATTTATTAAAAGAATAAAACAGTGAATAAAGTCATCTTCAGGCATTAGAAGGTCTCCTTAGCTTTCAAAATATAGTCTGTCTCTAGAAGCATTCCTGATTGTGCAGGAATGGATTATAAATCTTATTATGGAACTGATTAACTGAATAGAAGCATTTTTTTAAAAGAAAAATATTTGAGACCGGGCATGGTGGCTCACGCCTGTAATTCCAGCACTTTGGGAGGCTGAGATGGGTGGATCACCTGAGGTCAGGAGATTGAGACGAGCCTGGCCAACATGGTGAAACCCTTTCTCTAACTAAAAATGCAAAAAATAGTCAGGCGTCATGGCAGGCCCCTGTAATCCCAGGTACTCTGGAGACTGAGGTGGGAGAATTGCTTGAACCTGGGAGGTGGAGGTTGCAATGAACCGAGATCGTGCTACTGCCCTCCAGCCTGAGCAACAGAGAGAGACTCTGTCTCAAAAAAAAAAAAAAGAAAGAAAAAGAAAAATATTTTATATTACAGTGCTTTAACAACTCGTTGCTCTTCATGTGAAGCAGGATTTCTTCTTATCAAGTAAAGCTGTATCTAAAATCCCAATTTACAAAAGAGGAAAAAAATCATTCTTTGGTAAAATACATTTCCTAAAATTTACTTCATAAAATGCATTTAAATATCCTAACTGAAGCTTCTTTGATAACCACAAACATTTTAATTCAGCACTTAAATTTTTATTTATTTGTGTTAGCTTCACAATATGGAGAAAATTGACATTCATACAGATTAGCTGGATATAACTTTTTAAAAACACCATGCAATTGTAGTGTACTTTTCAAGCAGGTATGAGAAGAGATGGTGTATTTAAAAGTTTCTCATAAAACCTTTTAACCCTGCAACAAGCATTAACATACTGATTTTCTCTAATGTACTATAATTTGGGATTGATGCATGTATGTTGTTGCAATAATTTTTTTTAATAGATTTGCTTTTTAGAACAGTTTTAGGTTCACAGGCAAGTTGAGAGGAAGGTACAGAGATTTCCCGTATATCCTTTGACCCTGTACATGCATAGCCTCCACCATTATCAACAGCCCCCACCAAAGTTTTACATTTATTGCAATTGTTGAATCTACATTGATATTCATAATCTAAAGTCCACGGTTTACATTAGGGTTTGCTCCTGTTATTGTACATTTTATGGGCTTGAATAAATGTATAATGGTATGTATTCACTATTATACTATCATATGGAGTGTTCTCACTGTCTTCAAAATCCTCGTCCTCTGCCTATTCACTTCTTTCTTGCCTCTAATCCCTGTCAATCACTAATCTTTTTACTTTTACTGTTTGTGTAGCTCTATCTTTTCTGGAATGTTACATAGTTGGTATTATAGATATTTAGCCTTTTCAGATTGTCTTCTTTCACTCAGTAATATGCATTTATGTTTCCTTCATGTTTTTTTCATGGCTTGATAACTCATTTAAAAAATTTTTAATTTATATATTTTTTGAGATGGGGTCTTATTCTGTCAGCTACTGCAACTTCTGCCAACCATGTTCAAGAGATTCTCCTGACTCAGCCTCCCTAGTAGCTGGGATTACAGGTGTGCTCTATCACGCCCAGCTAATTTTTGTATTTTTAGTAGAGATGGGTTTCACCATGTTGGCCAGGCTGCTCTTGAACTCCTGACCTCAGGTGATCTACCGACCTTGGCTTCCCAAAGTGCCTGGATTACAGTTATGAGCCACCATGCCCAGCCAACTCACTCATTTTAAATGCTGAATAATATTTTATTGTCTGGATGTACTCCAGTTATCAATTCATCTACTAAAGGACATCGTGATCGCGTCCAAGTTTTAACAACTAGGATTAAAGCTGCTATAAACATCTGTGTGCAGATTTTGTGTGGATATGTTTTCAACTCTTTGGGGGAAAATACCGAAAAAAGAGATTGCTGGATTGTATGGTAAAAGTATATTTAGTTTTGTAAGAAACTGCCAAACTCTATTTTGTAATGGTTTTTAAAATTAGTTTAAAAACATAAATATAAGATTTCAATGACATATTTATAGATTTCTGAAACACTTATTTCAATGATAGTCAAATCTCTGCTTTAGTGCATAATAAAAATCATAGCAGTAAGAATGTGGAGCAACAGAAACTCTCATTTATTCCTGGTGGAATGCAAAATAGTACAGTCACTTTGAAAGACAGTTTGGCAAAAAATAAAAATCAAAAAATCAAAACAGTGCTACCTACCCCAAGAGATTAAATTAAGGGGCATATAAAAATATGATGGTTAGATATAAGTTAAACCTTTGCCAATAATAGTTATTTATTTATTTAAGAAATCTGACTCTACAGGTTATCTTATGTCATCTTGGACCATTTATTTAACCTTTATAAAATGTATTTTTCCTATTCATAAATTGAAAGTAACAGATACATAATGAATTGTCATGAGAATAAATTAATATGTGACATATGCTCTCTTCTTTCTTCTTTTCAATTGTAGACTATTATTACTATTATTAATCAAATTATAAACTCTATTAACTATCTGTATCATCCTTCCTCTGCTCCACACAGTGAGCAAGAAAACGTTTATTTGTAATGAAAGTCTTTACAGAACCATCTTGAAGGGGAGCATAGTATATTCTATTGTGTTTCTTACATTTTATCCTGAACATTTATATCCAGATCATTAAGATTTAGTTAAATTAATAAATTTTTAAAAATGAAAATTGGATTACCTTTAAGAGGATGACATGAAACACAAACACCTGTGTTTACAGCTGCCTGCAGGTCCTTTCCATGTGGAGGGCATATAATTGTGTCTGAAAACAAACCCCTTAACCTGGCACGCCCCAGAAGTTCTTTACCCATTATAAAGAAGGTAAAAGTCTGGCAGTTACATTTGACTTCTCCTCTTTTTAACTCTCATATCAATCAGTTGCTAAATCTTGGCAATGTTCCTGCTTAATCCCAACCTTTACTACCAAGTTAGGCTTTTATTATGTTCTTCCTGGATTAAACTAATAGCCTCCAAGTCCATGCTTGCCACCAACCACAAACCCTCTCCTGCATATACATCGATGCCTCAGGTGTTGCCTGTGGAGTGAAGTCCAAGCTCCCAGAATTTGGCTTATTTTTCATCATTCTTCACATCAAATTTATTCTTGTTCAACACTGAACTGCTTGTAGTTCTGGTACATACCACAGGGTTTTTCATTTCTATGTCCTGAATTTCTTCTTTCTGTCATCTGGATAACCCAGCTTAGGCATAAATTATTTCCAGAACTTCTTTTCTGAATGTGATCCTCTTTCCCTACTCAACCTCCTTCAAAATTAGTTTAGATGCACCTTCTCTAGGTCCTATACATCCTCCATTCATTTCTTACCATCATGCCTAGGATAGGACACTGGGATACTCTCTGTCTCGATGTCAGTATTCTTCTGTGAATTCCTTGAAGAAAAAGCCAGTGTCTTACTGACTCAGTGTCCAGCTTTCTTTCTGGTCCCTAGGAGTCAGAGAAAAATGTATGTTTTACTCATGAGGTAAATGAGTTCATGGGTTGCCAATAGTCCCACATTTCTTAGTCTAATCAGGGGTTAGTCGATAATGTATTACATCTACTGGCACTTGAGGTTTTTTGATTGCTGATTTTTAAGCACAAACTATTCAGCTTTTCTTTTGCCCTGAGGTTTGTTTTTACAGGACCCCCACAAAGAACACATTTGGGTAATCACACCCATCCTTTATAGTAGTAGAAGTTTCTGTTTATTGGAACTAAACAATTATGAATGTCTTCATGTGTCTTTGTACCCCAGTAGGTGGCCCAGATAATGGGGGAAGCATAAAGTTTAATTGATAGAAATAGTCCATTGTATAATTTGACTTCTTCAGCCAGAATTTTATTGGCAAGCTCAGTAGGACACCCAAAGTCAACCATATCTTTACATTCCTGAGCATATACTGAGGACTTCTTGAGAGCATGGAAACATACCAGCATAATTGTGGGAGATGAGTGTACAGAAGATTTATATGACAGATTTAAAAGTGTCCTGGTATTCTACCAAACTTTGGTGAATCTGGATACTGTAAGCCTCTGGTTATACCATAATAGGAATATATATGAACTGGAAAAGGTCAACAAATGACAATTCAGATCCCTCCAGAGATGAAAAGGTTTAGAATAGATTTGTTTACCAAGTCAAACAAAACCATAACTAAGAAATGCTGTCTATGGTTTAAGGAGATGGTTGGAAATATACATATTTTCTTTTAAGTATGTATTACTATCTAATATACTATATGATTTGCTTTTTATCTTGTTTATGTCTGTTTCCTTCTCTGCAATGGAAGTTCCATGAAGGTAAGGGTTTTGTTCTGCCTCATTTGCTCCAGTATCCCCAGTGCTTAGAATAGTGTGTATAAAATGATAATTCATCAATAAATATCTTCTGAATGAATTATTTAATAGTTTAGTAAGATACATTAAAGTGATAGCAAATACTGTCTAGAATTGCATGACGGAGAATAGTTAATTCCACATTCTGTGATGACTTTGGTAGTATCACTATTCCCTTTCCAGGTAATTAATTCATTTTCCATCTGGAACTTAAGATAATTATAAAATTTGGAAATATTTTAAATAAGTACAGGTATTTGCTGAGCACAAATACTGAACCAGGCACTGTTTCCTTGTACTTTTAGATTCTTTTTATTTCAGTATCACCCTCAGCCTGGAATTGTTCTATCATATATTATATCTCTGTAAAAATAAGCATTTCCATTTAAAATATTGTAGGCAAGATTTGCATTAAACTATGAATTGAAAATATAATGGAAACTATGTACTAAATCTGAAATTGACCCATATTTACTTTTTTCCTCAAGCCCTGAATAAAATAATCAGCTGTTGCACTTACATATACAAAAAAAAATCACTTAGCAAATCAGTTTAACTAGCAATATCACAGTAATCTCAATAGAATTATTTAATTTATTGAAAGATTTTATTGGAGAAGAAGAAACTTCTCTAGTCAGCTAATTAATGTAGTCCAACATCCTTTTAAGTGTTAATTTCCTTAAAATATATATTTTTCTTTTTCTATATGATCCTTTTTTATTTTCAAAAGGCTCAAACTACTATTCTTGAATATTATACAGCTACATTGAACCTTAGTCTGTAATAATAATTAATCAAAGGAAAAAAGGTATTACAGTATATTATTGTACATTAAAGAATTTTAACTGAACATAATTACTTTATTCTCTGTGATTATTTTCTAAATTGCCCGAATAAATACAAAACGTTTCATACAATTTAGTGAAAGAAGAAACTATAAAGACCATTTAAGAGATATGAAGTCTGAGGCCCAGAAAGCACTTAGCTTGAATATGTAGAATTAATCACTGTCAAAGCTCAGATCATAAGAAATATATCAGATTTGAAATATTATGAATTAACAGATGGAACATAATTGGAAATAAACATTCAAGAAAAAAAATCAAACCTGTTTAAATAGATGACTTTAATGTTAACAGTGTACTGACATCATTTTTGGCAAAACCAAAACACTTGGCTAAAATAATCTCTTTAGCTTCATTAAATTCTAAAAAGCACAAGTAGTTAAGATGCGTTAATTGCTGTTCAGCAAGTAAATATTGTTAAGTATTACTAGAAATATATTTTAAGGAAATTAATACTTAAAAGATGTTGGTCTGTATTGATACCTGACTAGAGAAGTTTCTTCTTTATTTATTTATTCAGTTTTTTTTTTGAGATGGAGTCTTGCTCTGTCATCCAGGCTGGAGTGCAGTGGTATGATCTCAGCTTACTGCAACCTCTGCGTCTCAGGTTCAAGGGATTCTCCTGCCTCAGTCTCCCGAGTAGCTGTGGCTACAGGCACTCGCCACCATGCCCTGTTGGGGGAAGCAGCAAAGGAGAAAGGACTTACAGAGTGCCTACATAAATTGGTTATTAGTAACATATAAACTGGGAACAACAAACAGTGGCAAACAGTAGGAGGCTGCTGGGGATGCAGGCTTCTCCATGCCTCATGTGCCAGTGCAGGATGACCTAGGCTCTGTTTCCATAAACATTGTGCTCAAGCATGTAAAACACCTTTGTAGCAATGAGACGTAACCAGATTTGTAGGCTCCTTGTGAGGCCTGAGTTCCACCAGGTGCACATAGATAATAGGCTAAAGATAACCCCATGTTTTTGTTTTGGGAAACTCCCAAACTACCACTGTTATCAATCTTCAGAATGACACAGCAGTTCCGGCAAACTGATTCAGTTCTTGCTCACTGATTGACCCCACCATCACATCACCCTCTCCCCACCATCACTCCACCCCTAACCTATAGATCAAAGTGATTGTAACCAATAAATACTGTGGGAAATCAGAGCTTTGGGCCTTCACTGCCTCCAGGACAAGTGATGGCCCCCTGGTCCCACTTTTTGCATTCTTAACCTGTCCTTTTCTCATTCCTTTGTTGCCACCGAACTTGGAGTACCCACAGGTGGTATGTGGGGGCTGGCTCCCTGATTTCTGGTGCCCAAAGTGTGGGGCTCCCTACATGCCAGGTAATTTTTGTAATTTTATTTTTTTTTTTATTATTTTTTTTTGGTAGAGACGGGGTTTCACTATCTTGGCCAGGCTGGTCTTGAACTCCTGACCTCGTGATCCACCCACTTCAGCCTCCCAAAGTGCTGGGATTACAGGCCTGAGCCACCCCATCTGGCCTAGAGAACTTTCTTCTCTTCCAGTGAAATCTTTCATTAAACTAAATAGCGATTCTGTTGAGAATATTTTGATATTGCTGGTTAAACTGTTTTGCTAGATGTCTTTGTTTTTTGTGTATCTTAATATGATATCTGATTGTATAGTCAGGGCTTTAGAGACAAAAAGGGGGTTTTCCTTCTATTTTTATTTAGGAAGAAAAACTTTAAAAGGAAAAAAGGAAAAGTATGATAGAATAATATTGTTGTTCTGGGTGAAATGGGCTCAATAAGTGGGCTACAAGATTTCTAACTATACATGCAGAATACTTCAATTTTTGTGTTGCACAGAGAATAAAACAAATTTTGCATTATAAATTGTGTCTACTTTTTTGCCTACTTTTTTATGCATATATTCATTTAGTGATAGAATCAAATAGTCAACACTATTTACATATGGAACAATCATTTTTTATTTTCAAAACCAAAAGTAAAAATTCATTTAGCTTTGTTTCCATTAAATTTATAGAGGCAAATTAACTTTCCCTTTTTTTCTAAACTTGTACTGAGCAAACGCGTGCTGTAGTATATAAAAGAGTTATTACTAAGTTATATAAAATGACATCAACAACTCAAATGGATCATAGTAAGTATGGTGACTGTGAATAATGGCAGTTATAAGAATCCATATGCAATTATTTGTTATCTTTCTTTAAAAATTGTATAACATGAAAACATTTGATACATTATTTTAAAATCTTGGATTAACAGTCTTATATGCACTGGGTGAGATGGCTCATAGCTGTAATTCCAGCACCTTGGGAGGTCAAGGCAGGCTGATCACTTGAGCCCAGGAGGTTGAGATTAGCCTGGGAAACATGGCAAAACCCCATCTCTAGAAAAAATACAAAACTTAGCCAGGCATGGTGGGACGCCTCCAGTCCCAGCTACCAGGAGGCTGAGGTTGTGCTAACCTACCCTGACTCCATTTTACTGAGAGTCAGACAGACTTCATCTTAACCTCCACCTCACCCCTCCCACCATTTCTCCTTTGAGTGCATATCTGGGTCATGTTCCTGTGCTGGCTCATGTTGTCCTTAGAGCTATAGAAACGTATAATCATTGTAACCATATCCTGCTTGGCAAGCACACTTACTATTGTGAATACCCCCTTGATTGATGTTACGGAAAGTACCAAATGCCCTTCCTTGGTAAGCAGCAGTCATGGGAACTGCTTGTGTATACCCTCCTTAGTTAATCAACAATCATGGGATCCTCCTGCCTCCTAGTTAGCAGCCTCCTCCTCTAACTTGCTTGTTCTGCTTCTGTAAAATTCCACTTCAGCTAGGCTCCCCCTCCCCTTTCTTAAGCAAGGTATAAAAAGAAATTGAGCCCCTTCTTTGGGGCTGAGAGATTTTGAGCATGAGCTGACTCTCGGTTGCTGGCAATAAAGGACTCACAATCAGATTTCAGAGTGTGGTGCTTTCCTAACAACTCGCTCAGCTATAGCAAGGTGGAGTACTGCATGAGCCCGGAAGGTCAAGGCTATGGTGAGCTGCCAGCATACCACTGCACTCCAGCCTGGGCAACAGAGTGAGACCCTGTCTCTAAATAAATACATAAATACAGGTTTATGTAAAGTAAAAACTCAAAGCTCTTCTATTGTGCTTGTCCACACAAGTTTACTCCTCAGCCAGAATATGGTAACAGCCTTTGGCTATAAGGTTTTTATAAGATATTTTCAGACCACTTTTATTCATTTATATGAATGTAATTATATATTTAGAGGTTTGGACAACACTGAATATAAATGCCATGCGTATAAATGAGCATAAATATTTTCTCTTTGCATTCTTCTTATTCTTGGTTTTTCACTTGAAAATGGCTTGGAGATACTTTTATACTTCGTTATTTATAGGTTCTCCTGGTTCTTTTACTGGCTCATGCTAGTTCATTGAATGTAAGTTAGTTAGTTTCAAAATATATTTTAAGGATTTCCTTTTTTCTTTCTTCTTGATTTCATGAAACAGTGGGTGAATTTTCATGACTTCTGCTTCCTTCCTATGAATTCAGTTTATGATGTCTGTAACAAGACTGTTGAACTTAAAGAAGACTGTATAGAAGGTTCCGTGAACTAGCTGTTACATTTCATGAGTTGATTTTAGAAGTCTTGTCTTTCAGTACAGATGAATAACACTTTGTAAAGTTCATATTATCAGGAGTTGTTGAATAGAGCCCTGGCTGATTTGGTTGCCTACCAAATCAGGGTTAAAAGCATTTGAAAGCCTATCAAATAAATTATCGTGCTTTCTAATTATTATTAGTATATATTTATTCTGAACATTTTAGAAAATATAGAAAACATGGTAATTTCACCACTTGGACGTAACTTGTGTTATCCTTTGGTGAGTTTTTCAAAATTGTTCTGTAGGTATATATCATTGTAGACATACAAGCCTAGCTTCTAAGGCTAGGCTTCCTGAGTTCACATTCTAGCTCTGCTACTTGTTAGTTATGTTTTTGAGTAATTTCCATAACTGTTCTAAACCTCAGTTTCTTCATCTGTAGGATGGGATAATAATATCTCGTACAGTTGTGAAAGTCTAATGAAATAAATACATTCAAATAACTAGTAATGAATAAATATATTCAACTACTAACATCTAGCCTGTGTTCCATAAATAAATTATTATGTAAACAATTTGGAAGATACTGCATATAATTTGGTACCTTTTCTTCTCATTTAATATGTCCTGATCTACTTCAGGTGATTAGTAGTCTTCTTGTTAATTATTTTTAATGACAAAATGGTATACTACTAGCACATGAACATATATTTCATATAACAACCCATTGTTATTGGACAGTTCAACAAGTTAAAACTCTTATGCTATTAAAATAACACACATTTGTAGTTCTATATTATAGTCTAATATAATAACAACTCTAAAGTGAATGGACAAGGCCAATAATGGGTGCCACATCTTAAGGCTTTTATACCTGTCGTCAGAGTGAACAATGGTTTGATGAATTTTAAAATTCTTTCAGTGACTTTAAATAAAACAACTGTATTTACTCCTGATTTATTTCTTACTAGATGAAAATTTTAGCTTAACAGCGTAAGACAATAATGGTCTTTGATTAAATCTGTGGAATAAATGATGTAACATAAGAACTTACGCATTTAAATAAATGTTAGTTTTCAAAATAATTATCTTAAAAGAGAGAATATACATTTGTTAGATCCATGAGTTCATTTATCAAAAACGTTTTGAAATTATTCTTTGGCAATTGCATAAATATGTGTAATTGAACTTTATCCCAATATTTTCATTAAAGTTGACTTAATAAATTGCAGTTTCTTATTTAATATCCATCTTCTTATCAATCAGAATCTTTTTTTTTTCAGCTGGTATGATAACAGTGTATTTGGCTCTGGCAATAGATTACAACTGGTCCAAACCAATTCTCAGGGTATCTTATAACTAGGAGTGGCCTTAAGACCCTGTTTGTCAAGAATACCTAATTGGAAGGGTAGTCAAAAGGTATTTATTAAGGTTTTTGCTTTCCTGATAAAGGAGATGGTTGTAGCTACCCACCTTTTCTTGTTCTTCACCCTTCTTTCTGCCTTGAATGAAGCCAGGGTAGTTGGAACTGCAAAAGTCATTTTGTGACCAGAGAGATCACCTCAACCTCACTGAGCTGCTGAGTCAAGTCATAACTGCCGATCTTCAGATTTTTTATTGTATGAAGGGAAAAAAGAATTCTTCTATCTTTTTGTGACTAATGACTTTTACTTGACTTGAAGGCATTCCTAAACATAGACACTGCTACTTTTCCAACTACTTTTGAGACAGTTAGGAGTTCATCAAAATTAACTGCTTTATAAGTATTTATGCATTCATTATAAAATAGGTTCATTTTTAAAGGCATAAGTCAAAGAAATTACAGAATTAGTGTTGGAAAGATCTTTAGAAATCATTTAATTCAGTTGTTCTCAGTGGTGGATTTTCGTTACAATTATTGTTGGAACTTTAGAGGAATGCGCATGTTTGTACCCCATATCCAGGCATTGTGGTTCAGTGGATCTCAGATGGGTTCCAGGAATCTTTGTTTTTTAAAACTACAGGGTGATTCTGAGTTACTGATCTATATCAGTAATCTTTCTCAAACAATGATCTGTGGACTACCCTGAAATATGTGTATCTAGCAAAAATTAGAATTTTTCAGCCTAGATAGGGGAAGTAACTTTATGAAACTGTATTGTTAGAAATATGTAAGATGCTGGTAAGTATGGAAAGAAAACCGTCATTGTAAATCA
Source organism: Saimiri boliviensis (assembly GCF_048565385.1). Lineage (NCBI taxonomy): Eukaryota > Metazoa > Chordata > Mammalia > Primates > Cebidae > Saimiri > Saimiri boliviensis. The sequence continues at coordinate 43,839,289 of NC_133460.1, forward strand.
GAGTTAACTATGGATGATTTTCTTTCTAGAAAATAAAAATAGGGGGTTTGATGATATTATTTCAACTGTCTCATCTTCCACGAGAATTTCACCTTCAGTTCCGCTCTTCAAAATTGTTTAGATTTCCAGAGTTGACTGAGATTTAGTCCAGTGGTGTGGATCTACTTTGTTTGAAAGAGGCTAGGTTAATGAATGAAGCCAGCTTGGAAGGGGCTGTTGGCAGAATGTGGTGCTGGTCATCATTGTGCCCTTTCCCTTCCCAATTTCTCTACCACAAGAAAGTGAATTTGCTGTGGAAGTTGATAAAAGCACAGCTTGACTGCTTTTATTTCAGTTATATGTGCAATTACCTTATAAATTCTTCCAGACCTCAGTTGACAAGTCAGTCTGGTTTCTACTTATTATGTAGTCCCAAATGATTTGGATAATTTATTATTTAATAAATACCCATTCTCCGAAATGAGCTTTAGTAATTTTTAGAGATAGAAGGCAAATGTTCAGAAATAGTTATTATTTCTAGGCCTGAAAGAATAAATTTTCTTAAATCTCAAATTGTGACTCATTAAAGATAAGTTATACCACTCTTTCAAGCTCTTTCAACTCCAATTTAGCCATTTTCCATTTAAACTAGGATAGTCTTATTTTATTAATTGGTAGCTCATTCTAGAAAATGTATTTTATATGCATAAATTTCAAATATACAGATTTATACATGAACATTACATATGTATATATAAATATGCATCATGTATATGTGTGTATATAGTGAACAGAGTTATGTTTATTCATGTATATATACAGTATATAAATGTGTATGTATATACAGACAAATTTATTCTAAAGTATATTACATAGTCTCCTAGAAGTATATAGAAAAAATATTTTTGAAGATCTTTTTCTATCTTTTCCTACCCTTTTTGCATAAACAAAATCCTGGTCTGCTTGTAGAATTTAAGATATGCTAAATATTAAAAAATGCATCCTATGTAACTGGGTCTTAGTAGCTGTGGTTATCTACGGCCTTGGATATGTTGTCCTTTTGATTTTTTTCTAGGCAGCAATTGGCAGAGAAGACCTAGGCTTCAAAGGTCTAGACTTCTCTTGACTATATTATTGTTGGAACCATTTCAAGGTCAGGAGCCTGGGGCTTTAGGTACAAGGTTTGCTGAGGTACAAGGCAGTAGGTGCTGTTAGCAGCCTCCACAGAGAAGCAGTATTGTGTTTTGTTGAAGAGCATAGTCTCAGAGTTTAATTGCAGCTTTCCCATTTGCAAAATTTGAGCCTGGCCAAGCTATGTGAGATCTCTAAACTTCACACTTGTTATCTCCAAAAATTTTTTTATAAAGGATAAGAATTAAATGTGATAACTCTTCTAACAGCACATAGTGTTAGCTATCCCTGGGCCTAGAATGTGGTAAATGTCCATCCAATGTTAATTGCCAAATTAATCAAGACTTTTTCATGTACATGGGACAATAAAAATCAGTCCCAAACTAACTTGCATAGCATTGTAAATTAACTAGCTTACATAACACGGAAGTCGTATTTTCAAGTTTTCAGGTTGCTTAGTCTTGCCTAGATGTAGGTTTTCAGGAAACAGAGTAAGTTCAGTGTCTTTCATCTCTCAGTTTTACTTTCTTCTACTTTTGCTTTCCTTTCAGATACATTTTCTCTGTAATTTACAAAGATGACCCCCAGTAGCTTCTACTTACGTGGTTCTTAGAGCAGAGATCTCAGAAGGGGAGAGTATATCTTTCTCAGTAGTTCCAAAAAAGTCTCAAAGAAGGCTCTCATTGCCTCAGCTTGGATCATATGCCAATTATTTATCCAATCAATCTAATCACTTGGGCCAGGGTTTTTATTGTTCTGATTAGATGTGCAAGGTTACATATCTACCCCTCAGAGGTGGAGATGAGAACTTGTAATTGTCTCTATGTGTGTTGTGAGTACAGCAAAGGTTATCTGAAACTCATAGACTGAGAGTAGAAATGCACTTGTTTTCCCAAAGACAAATGTGAGTTCTGTTCTGCTGCAGGGGACAAAGAATGTTGGTTATGGTAAAAGAAAATCAGTAATGACCAGAATACAATGACCTTCCAAACTACACATATACTCCATATGTAGTTCTTGCCATATTAGCTTGCTTATTTTTTTATAGCATGAACTCATATTTATTATTAATTTTTCTTTATTAATTGATTCTCCTCCCACTATGCAGTATGTTTCATGACTTCAGGGATTAAATTTATGTTTTCCACTGCTATCACACTGCCTGAGTCTGTAATAAAACTCTTTTTAGTTTAATAAATGTTGAATAAATTTTAAAAATAGATATAATTGACGCACTCTGTTTTTGTTATTCAGTGTGAGATGCTAGCAAGACCGTCATTTTCAAATTCCCTGCTTTCTTAGAAGAAAACATATTTTTTTCTACCTTTACTAAGAAATTCTTGTCACCATTATTTTGTTTTCTATGGCTATAATTAGGCCAGCATCTTTAACTCCTTTACCCATAATCTCACAGCCTCAGCCATGTAAATTCCACTGCAAACACATGAGCACAGTTTTCTAACTGGTCATTTGCAAAGTGTTATTATGATCTTAGAATAGATTGCTGATGTTCTCACTCATAAGTGGGTGCTGAACAATGAGAACACATGGACACAAGGAGGGGAACATCACACACCAGGGCCTGTTGGGGGTTAGGGGCTCAAGGGGAGGGTTAACATGGGGTGAGGGGATTGGGGAGGGATAACATTAAGAGAAGTACCTAATGTAGATGACGGGGGAATGGATGCAGCAAACGACCATGGCATGTGTATACCTATGTAACAATCCTACATGATACACCATGGCATGTGTATACCTATATAACAATCCCGCGAACTTAAAGTCTAATAAATTATTCAATGCAAAAAAAAGAGAACAGATAGCTGAATAATCTGAGTGTTTGTCATCAAAGATAATGTCTTAGTCTGTTTATGCTGCTACAACAAAATACCTGAGACTGTGTAGTTCATAAAGAACAGAAATTTATTTTCTCCCAGTTCTAGAAACGGAGAAGTCTGAGATCAAAGTGCTCACAGGTTTGGTTGTCTGGTGAGGGCTGATCTCATTTCCTTACACAGCAGAAGAGCAGAAAACAAACGAGTAAGCTAGCTGGATGCTGCATGAAGCCTCTTTCATAAGAGCGTTAACCCCATTAATAATGGAGGAGCCCTCATGGCCTAATTACTTTTCTTTATTTCTTCCTTTTTTGAGAAAGCAATGGATTATTCAGTAAATACACGGAGAACATAAAAATTCAAAAAACATATTTAATCTAAGAATCTGTGAACAAAATTAAAGCATATTGCCTTGTTGAAGTTGAAGGTAACAAGAATTCACATATCTGTTAGCCATCTGTGGAAATGTCCCCAGAAAAATTATGCCTTGAAAGAAAATACTGTTAATGTAGCTGAGTCCAGTTTGCCTACTCAAGTTTGTCTAAAGCAGCAGTGAATTCCAAAAGTAAGATAAGCATGATCTAATTAATTGTACATGTTCTACATGAAATTATGATGGAATGACAAACACTTTTTGTGCCTGATAAGCCTGTTAATAAAGAAGAGGGAGATGGTTATTTGACTATTTTATCTGTGGAAGAGAAAGACAAATCACAGATATTCTGGTTATAACACAGAATACTTTGGTGGGAATGGTGCACTGGTGTATTTGTCCTTCTCATACCACTAAGGAGAAATACCTGATGTTGGGTAATTTGTAAAGGAAAGAAATTTAATGGACTCACAGTTTCACCTGCCTGGGGAGGCCTCACAGTCACAGCAGAAGGTGAAGGAGGAGCAAAGTCACATCTTACTTGGTGGCAGACAGAGGGCATGTGCCAGGGAACTGCCCTTTATAAAACCACCAGATCTTGTGAGACCTATTCAGTAGCATGAGAATTAACACAGGAAAAAATGGGCCTCCATGGTTCAATTACTTCCCACCAGGTGCCTCCCATGATACATGGGGATTATGGAAGCTATAATTCAAGATGAGATTTGGGTGGGGACACAGCCAAACTATATCAGCTAGGTACCCCAGTTTGACTCTACAGCACCTTTATTGTGTTTCTGTACCTATGATTACGATACCCCTGATGATGACAGCAATGAAAATGGTTCTGATGATGACAGCTATTTTCTTGAGCACTAAATGACTCTGTTAATCATTTGAAATTCATGATCTCATTTTAACACTTAAAGTATAAATTGGCACAATTATTTTTTCCTGTTGTTCTTATGAAGAAGAGAGTTTTTGAGAAGTCAGGTCAGTTGCCCAGGATTGTGTAGCCAGTGAGTGGTATAGGTGAGATTCCAGCCCAGGTCTGTTTCACTATAGAGTTAACATGCTCATAACCACTATCAGCCCTTCTGATGATTATTTTGATGTCTTTGAAATGATCAATCTAAAGTTAAATCTACAAAAATGTCATGTAGAGAGCTAAACCCAGGACCCATTATCAGCCAACCAAAGTACAGACAGTTCATGAGGCCCACTCTGGAATAGAACAGTTGAGTTTCCCCTCACAGCTTTAACCACATTACTCTACCATTCACTAACTCTAGTTTGTGTAAGGTAAGCACTAGAGATCACCTTAATGCTGCTTATGTGAATCTTTAAAATCCTATTATTGGTTTCTGAAGGCTTTCATCCATCACCCCCTTGTGATGAATCTCTAACAAGGCATTTGCCCCTCCTTTCACTTTCAGATTCCCTCATCCTCAATAAATTTCTCTGTGAAGCCACAATTAATCTTGAGTAGCACATTAACCTTGTTCATATCAAAGTAACCCTGCAGGTTTTGCAGTTTTACATGCGATTAGAGACAGGTACCTCACATGCTGCGAGTCTCCTTTCACCATGCGCAGAAGGAGAAGGATGAACTTTCTGATATCTGCTCCCACTTATCTCTGTTCCCCAGGCAGGCTTGGCTCTCTGCAAGGCCCTGCTCGCCTCCTAGCTTTTACACAACTCTGGTTGATCTGTCTGCCTTTTTCTCTCTTATCTGCTTATCATCTAATGAAAGTTCCTTTGCATCTTTTCATTTTCTTTAGTGCTATTGCTTAATAAATTAGTTTGAATTAAACATTCAAACTTCTCAAGCTATGCAGAAAATCTAAACCTTTTATTAACTGATTAAAAACAAATCCCTGTTTAACGTCTGAGAGACTAGATTCCCCATTCAGAGAGCATTGTGTTTTTGCATTCAGAAACTCAGCTAATAACTCATACTCACTATGTCTCCAAAAGTAAGAAGGTTGATTAACACTTCAAGATTCCACTAGAGACAGCCCCTTCATGCAGTCTAGTTATCTGGTAACACTCAGCGATAAGCAGAAAAAGCCATGCTCAAGCTCAGAGCAAAAAGCCTTTTACATAGTGTGATCAGAAGGTGACATGACCACCCTTATCACCCATCTATATTTGCTTGCTCATCTGCTATGGAACTTAACATTTCAACCATTTTAATAATATTTCAAATTTAGACTTTAGAAGCCTTTTCAAAGTATAATTAAGCCACATGAGAAGGGTCACCTTTCCAGACATTAATGGCTATTAACATAAAATTAAGGATTCGTTTTGAGTCACTTCAATGACTCAAGAAGGACAAGAAGAGAATAATAGAGTGATGTGACAAACTTAGATGTGATGAGGTGTCGGGAATGTTTTACATCAGGTTACTTGACATCTGGAGGGCAGGTTTGGTTGGGACATTGTGGTGAAACGTTCAGGAATGTAACAGTGAAGGATTTTTGTCGACATAAATGAGTTGGGGGTGGAGAAATACCTATAAAGGTTGAAGTGGGCAGAGAGTCTGGGAAAACGCTAAAGTATATATGTCTAGTCTTAAATTTTGTCAAAGGCTCACAGTTATTTTAAAATGGATAATTTTAACTTAATAATTGTTTCTTCTTTTCTTTTAACAGAAATCATACCAAAGAGCATAGCAAAGAGCAAAGCAAAGGCATTGCCATATCTGATGAAACTGGTCTGCCAGTATGTGTTTCTCATCGTTTCCTAACTGAAGCTCCAGATTTAATGAAACTGGAAAGAGGTACGTGCCTCAAATGGAAATGTTTCAAGTTCCCTTATGGAGAGTGGCGTTGAGCAGATCCTTTAGGTTCAGTTAACTAGCATGTTTCACTAGTTTAAAGCCTCATAAAATATATGTGAGATGAAAAGAGTATGTTGTATGGAATTTACAATGTAGAGAAGTACTTTTTAAGCACAACATTGAACACTTAAAATCGTCAAATAGAGAGTAATCAAGGAAGAAAAGGAAGGATAACCTATCTGCCTATGAGTTCAACACCAGCAGATTAGGTACCTCAAGCTGATTATTAGTCCCTAAGAGGGAAACAATTAAAACGACCAAACGGCCAAGCATGGAAACATAAAACTCGTATGGCAGAAAGATGAGTTTTGAAAATTAGACAAAAAGGTGAAAGCTATCATTATGGAAAAGGAAAATCAGTAGAACAAAGATCACTAAGAATGACAGTGTCTGGGAAACCAATAGGAACAACTCTGTTTTCTGAGGGTGACAGTTTCAAAGGGCTTCAGAAATAAAGAAGAAATGGGATTGAACCTGGTGGTCAAGAAACAAACAAGCAAACAAAAAAGGGCTGAGCAACCAGACATACCTGAGGGAAATCTACATCAACAGAGAATCTTAAAGAAAAAAAAAATTAAGTATGGGGATTTGGAATTACTTTTTTTGAGGAAATCAAGTAGAATCCCACTATGAAATAATTGCTTGAGAAAGAACACATCTCGTTAAAGAACAAATATAGGGACAGGGACTTATTCTCACAAGATAGAATCATAGTCTTTGTGAATCTCTTGTACTCTCCTGGAAATTTGTTCTAGTTCTGGAGTCATAGGGGATGTATACAAAACAGCAGTCATGGGAGAGTAAGAGAAGCCTGTTTGATTTTTTAAACGATGTTTTAAATTAAGCCATTTAGTGGATTACCTTTGATAGAGGGAAAGAAAATTGGAAAACAATGAAAAAATCCGGAAAAAAAAGTGGGTAGGGAAAGAAGTGGCCATATGCAAATTAAAAAAAAAAAAAAAAAAAAGGAAGAACATAAAATAAGAGGAAACAAGCTGAAGATTTTTTTTTTTTTTTTGGAGACTTTATGAGGTACCTGGTACTGTAATAGCTCTTTTACAGTCTAATTCTTTTTATCATTTCAAAAAGTATTCCATTTTACAGATAAAATTGAGGCACAGATCTAAGTATTACATAGCACACACGCAGCTGCTTTTATCCATAATCAAGGTCAATCTCTGTGACTGGAACGACCATTCTTTTCTATAACAGGTTTCTTAGATTTGGATTTAGAAGACTTGGATCAGTCTTACAGTCTTGCCCTGTCATGGATTAGCTATGATGTTTTGTTTTGTTTTAATACAGAGTCTTGCTCTGTCACCCAGGCTGTAGTACAGTGGTGCATTCTTGGCTTACTGCAATCTCTGGCTCCCAGATTCAAGCAGTTCTCCTGCCTCAGCCTCTGAATAGCTGGGATTACAAGTGTGCACCACCACCCCTCACTAATTTTTGTATTTTTAGTAGGGATGGGGCTTCACTCTGTTGGCCAGGCTTCAATTCCTGGACTCAAGTGATCCACCTGTCTTGGCTTCCCAAAATGCTGAAATTACAGATATGAGCCACCACACCTGGCCTGATGTTAAATTAATGCAACAATTTATTTATTTATTAAGTGCTTACTATGTGCCAGTGGCACTTCTAGATACCTGGGAATCAGCAATAGATTAAACAGAGAAAAGTTCCCACTTATATACAGCACATATTCTAGCGGGGGTAGCTGATTGCAGGGGCCCTCAGACAAGTCAGTACACTTCTCTCAGTTTGTCTCATTACCTCTAAAATGAAGCATTTATAATATGTCATTCACAAGATCTGTTTCTATGACTGAACTTGACAGCTGTAAACTGTGATATGCTTTACAAATACTATTCGCTGATCACCTAGAAGATGCCTGGCATGCAGTGGTGCTCAGTAACTGCTGCATGAGAGGGAAGGAAATGAGAGAAAGAGAGGCAGGAGAGCAGGTGGGAGTGATGGCTGTAGGTGCTCTTCAGTGGCTTCTGGTTACAGATGATCCAGTCATATTTCAAGGCAAAAGCAGAGTACAATACTGGCAGAGATGGATCTTTTCAGTTCAACCCTATGAATGTATTACTTGAAAAAATAAAATTATAGTCTGTGCTTCCAAAGCAAATAGTTGATATTTGGAGTCGGAATGGTAAGATTGATGTAGGGATCATCAAAGCAACATCTAGGGGGATCACATGGGTAAGACTGAGACATTCACACTCAAGGAGCCACGTGTTAATAGTACAATGGATGTTAGAGTTTGTTTCAATTCCCCTGGCCTTCTGCCCTCCTTACCTTTTAAGAAAAAAAAGTAATTCTGGCATGGTTGTCCATAAAATAACAATTACGGTTAAAATGGCACGAAATCTCAGGCCTAGACTTGGCATCTCCCAGTCTGTCCTTGACAGGACATTACCTCTACTGTCCTTTAGATATATCCGGCTCGTTCAGGTCCCAAGGGTGGTGGGTCTCGTGTTTAACTGGTGTCTGTCATCTTGCAAACGTGTGAGTCAATACTTATTCCCCTGTACATAGTGAGGCTCATGCAGAGGCAACAGTCATTTGAACTGATTGAAGTACTCAGGTTTGGCAGATTTTCTAAAGTCAGAGACCAGATCTCAGAGAACCATACATACAGACACACACATAACCACAACATAAGGCAGGGTATGGCCACACAACACAAATGAGAGACGCTTCAGTGTTAGAATTTGTTTTGCCATCTCAGGTACCAAATAGAAATGGATTTAAACTTTGTATAGGGATTAAAACTTTATTTTCACATAGTAGCACTTAACGCTATGTACTTTTTACCCCTGCTGAGCCACAGCCTGCTTACTTTAGGGGTGCTGTGAATGGGGGTTGCTCTACAGTCACCTGACTGAACGTGTCTTTCCAGACAGTTTGCTTAGTGGTAAACACTAGAAGGTTACCATGTCCATTTACAGAGGATATGAAACAAAGGAACAAAGGAGGAGTTTGTGTGATAGTGATCTTTCTGTGATTCCAAATGCCACATTTTCAGTCTACTTAATTTTTCCATTATGTCTTTATTTGGACCAGGCAGTGGCATTGATGTCAAACCAGCTGGTTTCAGGGCAGATAAGAACATTCTGACATCCCCTGAAGGGGCTTGACTTACAAAAGCAGTACTTGTAGCTGTTTCTGTTTGAAGAACTTTTGCACAATTTGATAATCATAAACTATTTTAAATGTAGCAAAAACCACTTCATTCAAAGTCCAGTAACAATTTGGTAGCAGCAACATACTCTCTCATGGCTCTGCTCTCAAATCTACTAAATGGAAGGTTCTATAGTCTGACTTGGGAAAGCCTGCTATTTATAGAGCATTTATTTATGTCCAAAGCACATTTAAATATAAATTGCAATACTTAATGCCTAGTTTTATAACATGTCATTTACAATCCATTAAGTATTTTATTGCATGAATTGTATAAGAAACAGATTTATAGACCTCAATTATGGTATTAAGAAGGGATGATGGAATCTCACTGAAGATATATTTCCCTTCAGTTTTTACAGAACTTTATTGTTACAGCACGATGTGAACTAGATTCTTAATGTTTTATTAGAAGAAGACTGGAAACAAGTGTTCTGATAGACAGAAGGCATAAGAAAACATACATATTATCACTAAAGATTATCTCTTTAAAACCAATGAGGAAAAAATAGGCATGTATTAAGTTTTGACAGAATATTTTAAATCAAGTTTGAAAATAAGTTTTATTTGTTCTCATGGTATATAGTCTATTTCTAAAGTGTTTATTTTTCTAGATAAGAGCCCCAACTACTCACTGAATGTGGCAGTTCATGTCACAGACTTAAGTGTATTCCTCTCATATTTTGATTATATACATTTCAAAGAAATTTCAAGATAATTTAACATCGTCAACTTTTATTTACAAAGGGCATCTGGATGGGTCAATGAGTATGAAAGGGCCTATATACTTGGATTACCAAGCACACTGCATTCCAATGTCATCACAGTTAGAGAAATAATAATTAGAAATAAAATGATGCAGAAGGCAGATGACCCAGAGATAAGAGGAATGAGGTTTCAGAAATAATTCAGGGTTGAATAAAGTGGCACCTGACGTAGAATGTATAAACTATGCACCTAGGGGCTTGGGGCCCACGAAGTGGAGCACAAAGTTGGCCAAGCTTCCAGGAGGCAGGGAGACTACTGTCAGCTTGCTCTGGATAGGTGAAAGAGAAGGGACTCAGGTGACTGACATCTGAAATAGAAATATGGAAGCACCTTGAACTTTCTGAGTCAGAAAAGGATGCTCTTCCAGTAATAAATATGAACAGTGTTGAGGATAAAGTTGCATATAGCAGTAAGGATTCTTAAGCCACATTTGCTGCTCATGCAGTGTCAAGAACCTTAACTGACAGAATGGAAGACCATAACTTGTCTGGGATATCATCTAGTTGGCATTCATGTTTCTCAGGTGGAAATTACACGTAGGTTTCAAAGCTTCGAGGACTAAGTGAGGATTAAGAATGATCTGGTGCCGACTTTTTCCCAGGAAGCGTCCAGGGAAACAAAACAGCTCTATAATCACTATTTCTGCACAGACAGTAGTACATAGAGGTCGTAAAACCATCTGGCTCTCTTCCCTGTGTAGGAGTTGTATGTGGGAGAACTCAAAGGACTGATTTAACTGCTGGCATATGAGAATTTCAGTCCATTTAAAATGATTGACTACAATTTCTAAAGTGTGATTTGCCACTAGTGGTTAGGAATTGCTTCCTTTCCCTGTATTTGTAAATGGTGTGAATTAATTACAATCTTATTTCTTTGCTTAAGAGAATCAGTCAGACTGATTTAAAGTAACAAAGTCACTTATATTTGCTTCATACCATTTATTAGCACAAGTAGTGTCACTATTGCTATTTTCAGTGTTTCATTTCCTTTTGCTATGAACATTATCAGTATTATTAGTCATTATTTTTGTTTCTGACGTGTTTTCAAGATGTTGATGACAGTATGTCATTATCAACTAAGAAGTTTGCAGTATTTAACTCTTTATATACAATGCACAGTATAACTGATTTGTATAGTAAATTAAAATTACATTATCATGGAATTTACCCTTGTAAGAACTTTAACAATTATTTGTTTAAATTTGAAATCCCTTTTTAAATAGGAGATGAAAGCCTGCAGAAGTAAAATGACTTAGCCAACATCATACAGTGAATTAGTGGCAGTTCTAGGATTAAAGTTCAATAGTTTATGTATTCAGAGCATATTATGAGCTAAATGTCATTCTAAGGCTTTACCTGTACTATCAGTACATATTATGAAATAAATATCATTCTAAGGCTTTACCTATACTAACATAATTCCCGTAATTATTGCATTTAGTGGGGCTACTATTATCCTCATCCTAAAGATGAGGTAACCAAAAGCATTTTTCTCAAAATCATCCAGTTGGTGACTAGTAAAGCAAGGAGTAGGAACCAAGGATTCTGTTGCCAGGGTTGCCATATCTTAATCTCAAAGATACTGATTTGAAATTCAATGTTCTATATACTTTGAAGGTCATTATTTAAAATATGTTTATGATCTTATTTGTAAAAATATAGGAAAATGTTGTTGTAACAACCTAAAGGAGATAGAGACTAAGCAATACCCAATTTTATAGATGAACAGATTAGAGACAGAAATAACACATCTAGTTTAGCTCGTGAACCAGTAGCAAAACAGAGCAGAACTCTTTTATTTTAGTTATTACTTAAGTATTCAGAGCAAATGACTGGTTGGCTTTAATCCTGTCAACACCACCATACTTTTGGCATCTATTATCTCTCTTCTTCAGTTTCCTCAAACCAGGGCTCACATCCCTGCACAGAGATAATGTTTCTCCAGTTAATTCATCCACCTCCCTCTACACTGCCCACGATAACATAGGGTTTAGTATTAAATCAGCCAGTTGGGTCATTCTTCTGCTCATCAGTCTCCTAATTTGCAGCCTGAGCAGCTTTGCTGTTCATTTGACTTAGAATCAAGCTAGTATTTCTACTGTACTCTCACAGATTCCAAGATCTATACCTTCTAATCGTGTTTAAGTCATGGAATATTCACATTTCTGAACTCAAGCAGTCATCTACACCATAGTCCACATGACAGAGGATCTGTTAGGGCCCCTGGTTCTGATGGCCTCTTTGTAATCTTCATCGAATCTTACAGGAAAGACAAGCCCTGTGTTGTTTTCTTCTCTTCTAACATTCAAAGATAAAAAGAGCATGAGACCATGTATGCTATATAAAGACTGTAGCACTGTAATTATAATCCAGCAATGCAATCAATTGTTATTTTAGGTACTTCTAGGGACTGAAAATGACTTCAGAGGACCAAAACTGGCCCTAGAGTAACATTTTTTCCCTTTACCTTAAACTACAGAGGTACGTCATGCACTTTCCATTGTTTTTGGAGCAATTTTTTTTTCAAATTGAAAATAATATAAAACTATGCTATATTAAAGTAAAGATGCCTTTCAAAGTATATTCTTATTTTAGATATTTTAATCTAAATAAATGATTTTTGGGAAGGTAACAATATCAGCAGTATATATTTGAGTATGGGAGAAATTTTGTGCAAGATGTTTTCAGATCCCCTAATGCTACATTTAATTAGAAATAACCACTTACTAATAAATAATTCCATTCTTGAAGAATAGCTTCTGTATTGTCTGCCCTTTCCCTCTTTGTGTTCCTTTTTTTAAAGAAAAAAGATATTACCTGGAAAAGAAGGATGCCTATTTACTCTCTGCCCTAGTTATCCTATCTAGAAGTATGATCTACACATCCAAGGCTGAGTGAGCCAATATTAAGCTCCACTGGTTTATTCAACCTCATGACTAGAGGACATAAAAGCAAAAGAGATGTGAACATTTTCACAAAAATGACAGCACAGCAGGGAACTATCACTTGTGGCAGAGGAAACAGATGAGTAAATCGTATTTCCCTATGGTCCAAATGGGAGCAGAAGATGCCCAGGATAAAGCAGGAAAGCATGAGAATGTACTGGAGCAGTGTTAGACACAAACGGCATTGGAAATCATCTGAAAGCCTGCAAGTGGCCACATGGCAGTAATCATTCATTCATTTGTGTGAATTTCCAAGCACTACGCATCATGATATCTCTATGTTCTATCCAAAATCTTCGTAGAAATACAGGGACATGACTATTAGCTGCTTCTGGTGACCAGGTATCTGCTAATACATATATATATATGTATATAGTGTGTGTGTGTGTGTGTGTGTGTATAAACTTATTGCTGAACACTTTATATATATTCTAGAGAAGAACATAATTTTGTCAATAAATATGTATCAAATTTCTGATCAAGGTAGAACATCACCATTTTAATTAGAGAATACTCTAAAATTAAAAAAAAAATCCCTCCTACTGCACTCTATTAAGCCTTTGTTAAATGCCTGTCTTAGTAACACTAAGTGGATTGGAGAAAATCCTGGGACCATGTGGCATATGTCATAATGACCTCCCTCCCAGTATCATGCGTTGATGTTGCAGCATTCTAGAGAAGAACATAATTTTGTCCATATATATACACAGTATATAAATACATGCACAATGTTACATGCATAGATTGCCACGGTCATCAAGCCAGGGTTTTTAGGGTATCCATTACCCAAATGACGTACATTGTGCCCATTAAGTAATTTCTCAACTTACTAGCTTGAGTAAATTTTTATACTCTCAAAAACTCATGTTTTTACATGAATAAAATGGACTTACTAACAGGAGTATTTATCCCAAAGAGTAATATATAATGCAATGTTATAATACATCTAAAATAGCACATTTTCTGGCACATAATTCGTTTTTCATAAATGTTATCTACTTTGCTATGACTACATTGATTACACTGACTAATGGAGATACAAAAAGTGGAATAATTCCCCTGCTGTTTCTGTAGTTAACAGTGGAATTGAGACTAAAATCTAATCTTTATGCCTCACCAAGTCCTCTTTCTACTCCTCCTGGGAGTTGTGTTTCGAGAATAAAAAATTTCTTTCTACCGCAGCGGCAGCTCACCTTCTTATTTCAACTCAGAAGTCCTTCTCCATTACCACCCCTGTCAAGTGAGGAGCTGCTGTTTCTCCTACTAATGAGCAGAGCAGATCAGTGGTACTGATACTATTTTCCTCCTCATGGAATCGATGGGCCATCCATCACCATTAGTGCTTCTCCTGGGGCCCCCATGATGTTACAAGGTGGTGTTAACAGGTAAAAGAGATTCAGTGCTGCTGGACAAGCAGGGAGCCTGACATGTGAAGGTCAAATGGGAGCAGAATTGGGATGTGGGTATTTATAGCCACTGATAGTCAGAGCTCTGCTAATGGAGAAAGGACCCTAACCAAAAGTGGGATTAGTCCTTCACATTTGTTGGGTTATTGCTGTCTTCCTTCTTAAACACCGTTCAAATGGCTGATTTTAGATTGGTCAAATCACATATATGTGCAGAAATCTTATCAAATCAATGAACCAAGGTGCCCAGAGAAAATCACTCTGTTAAGTCTTTGCTGAATGCCAGTTTTAGTAACACTGAGTGTTTGGGTTGGAGCAAATCCTGGGGCCATGTGCCATATGTCACAGTGAACTCCCTCCCATTGTCATGATTTGATGTTGCAACATTCAAGAGAAGAACATAATTTTGTTAATAAATATGTATTGAATATCTGATCAAGATAGAACATAACCATTTTAATTGGAGAATAATCATTCTCCATCTGGATTGTGATTTTAAAATTCAACATAAAATATTTAGGTCTTGGACTGGTATATTATTAGGATTGTTCCTAATTCTTTGAAGGAGGTAAAGACTTGAAGCTGGAACTCAAAGGTTTGCTTTTCAAAGTTAACTCTTTTGGGGTGAGTTGGCTCCTAAAATATTCATGATGAAATATGAGTATAATAAGTACTTAAGCAAGAAAAAATATGATTTCTTGGTTGAAAAGCTATTTGCAGTAATCAAATATTCATTTGCATCAACCAAACTAAACTCTTGTTACAGCAATTATGAAGTATTGGAAGGATACTTAGAATATGTTCAGACTTAGGTAAGCTTCAGAAGAGTGATCTCTCGCTCAGAAGTGATTATGTAATGATAATTTTCAAAAAATAATTGAAACTAAGTTGAATTAACCTAAACCTTAATTTTCTTTATATTTAGAAGAAAGATACACACCCTGAATAATGGCAGAGGGGCTTGTGCAGCAAATCTTATGAATTTACTCTTCACTTAATTGACTGATTGAGGTAGCTTGAATGGCAATATTGGAATACATTTGCAAAATTAAAGCATCTGATCCCACTAGTCTATTCTTATCTTTTGTTTTTCCAAACTGGATCTCCTCTTTCTTAAACCTAATGGGTCTTAGGTCGTCCACTATTGCATTGCTTTGGGCATTAGGTTTAGCAAACTTGATTTTAAAATTTGTTTTATGTTTCATACTGACTTTTCAAATACCCAGGTTAAAAGTAAAAATTCTGTCGGTAATACAAACACATCCAAATATCTAGGGATTTTTATATTGGGAAGGCAGAATAGCTAAGAGCTGACAGCATTTCATAGTTTCCATGGGTTTAAAAATATAGCCCTGTTGTATTTCCCCAGTCCTTGAAAATCATTGAAATGAATTAAAGATTTATTTAATCTCATTTTATTTAAGATTTTTTTGGCTGTATCTCTTTTACCATGAAAATTATGAAACTGATCAGGGAGTAGTGTGAGTCTGACACAAATTTAATTAATTACACCAGAATTGTTGCCAGCTAAAATCATGGGAATTAATATTATGAAATGCACCAGGCAATTCATCAGAAAAGAAATTTGGGGAAATGCCTGGGTCTTTGTAACTGCTAGAATCCAGGGATATCCAAGACTGGGGTCACAGAAGGTGAATTGAAATGCTTTGTTAGTACAGATATAAACAGAATGTACCACCCTCACCCCACCCCTGGAGGACCATGAGAATCAGTGTCCTGCCTCCAAGCTGAAGAGCCCTTTAATCACTTCAGGTAGGTGATTATCTCCTTTAAGTTCCCATGGAAAAAGATATCCCCATTTCCCTTTATAGACTGAAGGCTGCTATAAAGGAATGTCAATGCTGGGAATTAGGATTTTTGCAAACTGAAAGAGTGGATTTCTCTTCTTTGATCATCTGGTTTGATTTAACTCTGCTAAATGTCAGGCACTGTTTTGAATATTTAGGATAAAGTGAAACAAAGGGGATAAGACACTTGCATATAAACTATTCTAATAGAATAAAAGAGATAATAAATATGTAAACAACATAATTATAAATGTTATGAAGTAAAAGAATGGATTTGAGGGGATCGAGATGCTTTGGAGAAGCTGATTAGGTATGGCTCTGTTGTAAGGCTGATATATACCCAAATGGAGAGAAGATTAAATGGACAAAATGATATGGTGTATTGAAAAGAAATCCAGATGTGTGACATTAGATAAGCTTATTAGCCTCTGTGAGCATCATTTTCTGGTTCTATTAGCCAGCGTATGTTTTTGGTAATAGAATATCTGCTAATCAAATTTCATGTCTGCCCAAGGTGCTTCTGAACTCAATTGTTTGACATTTCTGGAGGAATGTGGGAATCCTGGTGAACCCTCCTTAGTAAAGATCTCAGAGAACAGCTTGATAGAGGAGGAAGGCCTGGCTTCTCCTCTATGTTCAATGTTCTACCTACAGCAAATACTTTCAAAATCAGGCAGCCTAATGCTCGAGGGCCATATGAAGTTACCTGGATAGATGAAGCAACTTACTTTTCCAAGAATATGCTTATTTGACCCAACCAGGCTGTAGTTGACAATCTGATAGGCTATCTCCCTTTGGACCCATATAGTGTTAGACTGCTATACTCCTTTTTCCCAAACCACCCACAATCAGAAAGGGACAGATGGCAATCTCATCTCTTTGCTGAAGCTGGTAACATGATAAAGATGATAGACATTCACTACAGGCATAAAACAGGCTTGGGTCCTGGCACACAGGGTATCGGAGCCCTAAGATCAGGATTCTCCTTGTAGAGTGAGTGAGAAGCTGGTTACCAGGTCTGTCTGGCTTGTGGAATAAAACTCCTTCAAGCAGTATATGTCTGTACCACAGGTACATTCCACTGAGGCTCACTAATCCCACCTGACAGCCTCCTTCTTATTACTGCCTTTTAAAGATGCTTTTTCTGTGATCTATGGGATTTAAGTCTGAAAGGTAAAAATAGTATTCTGAAGAAAAATAAAAGAAGGAGGGGCTAAACTGATGCTAAATGCTGTCTCTTCTTCAATGAGAGGCTAAATTCTCATGAGAAATCCTGTAATTAAGAAATCCATTTAAGTTTGTTTTACCAGCCAGCCTCAAGCTTAGTTGCCTATGTAAACTTTTTCCCCCTCTCACAGAACATCTATTAGTATCTTGTTGAAAACAAACAGTTTAGAATTAGCTTCAGAGAGAATATTTAAAAGGAAGCATAGTGCAAACCTGACAGTGATGAGAATAGGCTTTTGTTCAACAAAAGGCAGAGCAAGTGCACTGATATTGAAATGGTTTTATCAATGCTTTAATAAGAAATTTTCTTAGGTAGGAATATAACTGAGATTAGGAAAGAAACTCTTTTCCATGAAGACCCTTGGTACGGCCATTGCAAAACGTTTGCTCAGAGTCTCAGCATGACCATGTAATCTTATTAGAACAAAGTGTGCAATTAGAAGCTTATAATTACTAAATCTTTCTCAAGTTTCTTAATTTTAGTGACAAAATTTGATGACAGGATGGGTTCTCAAAGGAGCAGAAACTGCTTCTAGCTTGCTACTGCTGTATTGGAAAATCAATTCATCCTTAATGGCTTGCAAGTGATTTTGACTCCTAGAATGCTTCAAATTTAGACTTCTAATTTGGAAACTTTATACTAATTTGGAAATCTTTATACTAGGTGGCAACACAGGAAACTGCTCTCCTTTAATTGCTAGGCTAACTGAGTCCTGTTCTTTTTGGTTTGACTTCCTAAATGAAAATGTGCAATTGGGAAACAGATACTCAAATTACATGATTCAGACTTCTTCAGACTCCAGTCTCTGCTCTTTTATCTTGTCTTTGTCATTGCTGTCTTGATGTACTTTAAGGTGTGGCTCTGAAGTTGGTACCCATCATTCTGTTATCTATGTGTTCTGAACAGTTACTCTGATAGTCACCTAGACACCATTGATCAAAGCCTGTCTGGCCTTCAATATGATCACATTAAGATGGATATTTATCTTAATGGAGAGTAGATCTTAGAGCGATGAGTAGCACTATTTCCTTTTCAGCCTGTTCGTCTTAAAATATGACTTATGAATTTTTTTTTGCCATTGGGTAAAAGCAGTTGCTGGCTGAAGAAATTGATAAAACTAGAGTGACAGCAGAAAGACTAGTAAGTTAAAATGAATTGCTCCCCATTCATTGAGATTTCAAAACTTCAAGTAGCAGTGTAAAAATATTTAGATTCTCTTAAGCCCCATTTTATCTTTAGCCCAAGTTTCTGCATTTAGCACCTAGGATTAGAGAAGAACAAAACAGTATGCAGTTACCACATGCAAGTCTTTATGAAGTTCTCGTAATATCCTGAAAGGCAGTTATGAAAAAGCAAATAGCAGTAATTTTCCACACTTTTATTTTGATATTTGATATTTACTAATATAAATTTTCTCACTTGAGATTGATAATCTGTCATTATCTAGTTGTAAAGATTTTTGTAAACAGGAAACCGATTTCAGTCAACCCTCTGCCATCATCTCTTTCTCCTGTTTATTCCTTTGTCATTCAAAATTACCTTAAAACCCAGAAGGGTCTGTTCTGCTTTCTTGCTTTCATTTTCCTGTTCACTTAAAATCTCTACTTCCATACTCTCTGATTTAAGGAACAGATTCTTTGATTTGAATAGTGATGCTGGGCCCAAAGAAACTGGAAATTGGGTTAAGTCATTAGTTCACCATCCACAACAAGTGAGGGTGTAAAGAAAAGAAAGTCCTTGTACATAGTGGGTAGGAGTGTAAATTGATGGAGCTATTATGGAAAACAGTATAAATATTCCTCAAAAAAATTACAAGTAGAACTATCACATGACCCAGCAATTCCTCTTCTAGGTAGGTACCCAAGGAAAGGAAATCAGCACCTTGTAGAGATAGCTCCACTTTCATGTTGATTGCATTACAGTTCACAATAGCCAAGATACGGAAACAACCTAAATGTCCATTCATCAACAGATGAATGGTCAAGGAAATTGTGAAACGTATACACACACATAGTCTCTCTCTCTCTCTCTCTCTCTCTCTCTCACACACACACACACACACACACACACAAACACACACTATAATAGAATATTGGTCAGCCTTAACAAAGAAGACGATTCTACCATTTGCAACAACATGGATGAACCTGGAGGACACTATTTGAGTGAAACAAGCCAGACACAGGAAAAAAGAACGACATGGTATCTCATATATGTAGAATCTAAAACAAAGAGAGACTACATAGAAAAATAAAATAGAATTGTGGTTACCAGAAATAGGGGTTGGGGCAGGTGGGTTGGTAAATGGGGAGATGTATGTCAAAGGTACAAAATTGTAATTATGTAGGATGAATAAATCTGGAGCTCAAATGTATGGTACAAGGACTATAATTAACAAAATTGTATTATATGTTGGAAATTTGCTAAGAGAATAAGTTTTATGGGCTCTTAGCATTGAAAAAGGTACTCTATGAGACATGGGTATGTGAATTGGCTTGATTGTAATAATCATTTCATGATACCCTCATGTTAAATAGTTACTTGAGTTGCACATTAAGAGAATACACTAAGTCCTAGGCAAATTTGATGAGAAAATATACATACCTGGGCATAGATTGGTAAAATTCTGAATTCTAGGAATACAGATGAACCTCTTAAGTATTCATAGAATAAACACCTTTGGGGTTGTAAACATTTTTATTTTTCTGCACTGTTAGGGCCTTTTGAAACAAACTTTATTGAAACTTAGGACCTGGGCTGAAAGACCAGCCTGGAGGTTAATTTTTGACTTATCAGATAGAACTTTAGAGATATTTACCTCTGCTGAAGTAAGAGGTATGTATTTACATTTCAAGGGAGATCAGATCTAGAACAAGGGAGAAATCCATAGGTTGTAAAGCTGGTGAGTCTAGTTTTATTTTTCCCTTGGAGATATTTACTTATATTTCAGAGGGTTAGAGTAAGAACTCAGGGTCCTTCCCATTACTTTCCCAAGGAAACAGTCTCCAAAGGGAAAGATAGACAACTTCCTCTCTCTCTTAGATAAATGTAAAAAATTTCAACATTCTTCACCTACAACACAGACAGTATATGTGTAAAGGTGACACTTAATTCTCATTGCATTTCTCCAAAAGGGATAAACTGGGGCACAGGGGAACCGGTACATTATTTGATGAGTAAATAATCTGCTTAGGTCTAGAAACCTCCTGTATGCATGCAGGAAAATATCAGTAGCAATAGGCATTAAAATTTAATAGAATCAACAATGAAAAATACAGTAGACCCTTGAACAATGCAGGGACTAGGGGAGCAGTTCCTCCACACAGTCAAAAACCCGTTTATAATTTTTAACTCCCAAAAATCTTAACTACTTAATAGCCTACTATTGACCAGAGGCTTACTCATAACCATTAACATAACCAGTCAATTAACACATATTTTGTATATGTATTTATATAACTGTATTATTAATAAAGTAAGCTAGAGAAAATGTTAGAAAATCATAAGGATGAGAAAATATATTTTCTATTCGTTAAGTAAAAGTGGATCATCATAAAAATCTTTATCCTCATCTTGTTCATGTTGAGTAGTCTGAAGAGGAGAAAAAGGACAAGTTGTTCTGGCTATCTCAGGAGTGGCATAGGCAGAAGAAGTGGAAAAGGTGGAAAGGAGGTAGGAGAGACAGGCATACTTGGTATAACTTCTATTGAAAAAAAATCTGCAAACACGTGGACCGTGCAGTTGAAACCTGTGTTGTTCAAGGGTCAACTTAATTCAATTGGCTTTTGATTTTTTATCGGAAACACTGAAAGCCATACGATGATAGAATACCGTTTTTTAAAATGTCAAGAACCTATTATCCAGGAATATATGATCCACTTTTCAGAGTGGTAGAAAACTATTTATGACTATATAAGATTTGAGAAAATATATAATTTGCCTTGTCAGAGGAAAATAGTCAAAGAGAGCTTAATTTTTATAATAATGCACAAATTAAAATAGCAAATTCAAGATAGGGGAATAGGAAGTATACAGAAGGTAAGTGATAAGCAATCAATTATATTTTCAATAAACATGCACACATATATGATAAATGATAATATCTGACTTGATAAAGCTGGACAATTTGTGGTATAAATATTAAATAAGAATTCTTGACAGAAAAGACACACTGCAAGGGCAATTCTAGAACAATATTAAAAGCAGAAATGACTTCAGAAAAATGCAGGAGTTGAGCACAAGGGAAGATGAGGGATGTTAAAAATTCCTCAGGCACAGTTGTGGTAAGAGGTTCAGTGATCGGGAGAATGTTGGTATTCTTTAAGTCTTTTCTTAAAGTGGTAGGTTAATTTGAAAAATTTAGAGCTTCTTGTAGAGGACACAGTCAGTGTCCTGCTTTCACAGAATGATTAAGAAAAAAAAAGGTATATGGTACATAGAGCAAGGTAAGAAACCATAAATAAGATATAACACTGCACTAGAACTACAGCCTGACAGAGGAAAAAGCTGGAGTGAATAGCTCCTTGAATGAATAACACCCTGATTAAAAGCAAAAACGAAAAACAAAAATGTAAAATAATATGTTGACAGATGATAAAAATAATCAAATATACAAGTATACTAAAAATGTGCTAAATTCTGACATTAAAAAGCATTTTTAAAAGTTAAATTAAAAATAAGATAAATATGTAGCAACTTAAAAAAAAAGTTGATCAAATAAAAAATAAAAAGATAAAACAAGTAAGCAAGATGTAGTTTTAATGCAAAAATGCAAAGAATGGAGTCTGTTAGATCTGCCATTACACTAAATGTGAATGTTCTAAATTATTTTGTAAAAGAACATTCTGTCAGAAAGATAATTCTAAATTATTTTGTAAAAGAACATTTTGTAAAAGGTAAAATTGGAATAGAAATTAATTGGAATAAATAGCAACTTAACTAAATCATATTATAAAGATAAAAAGATTTAAGTAGATAATAAACATAAAGATATATAGAAAAGAGTCAAACATGTCATACACTAAATGAGATGAGCTGAATTTTTTCATTAAAAGAGATACTGTCTTTTTAAGAAGAACACAGTTACCTGCTGTTTACAAAAAGTTGAAGCTAAATTATAAGAAAGTAAAGAATAAAAAAGATACAGATAAATGAATAGAGAAAATGTGGTGTATATATACACAATGGAATACTATTCAGCTATAGAAAGGAAAGACATTCTGTCATTTGACAGAACATGGATGAACCTGTAGAACCTTATAGTAAATGAAATAATCCATACACGGAAAGAAAAACATTACATGATCTTATTGATTTACGGAATCTAAACGAGTTGAGCTTATGGAAGCAGAAAAGTAAAATGGTGGTTACCAGGGGCTATAGATAAAAAGTGGAGTTGAAAAGATCTTGTTTATAATATACAGAGTTTTAGTTAGGTAGAAGAAATAAGTTCAAAAAATCTATTATATAACATGGTGACTATAGCTGATAACAATATATTGTGTTCTGGGAAATAGTAATGAGAGTAGATTGTAAGTGTTCTCATTACAAAAAGTGATAAGTATGTAAGTTAGTATATGTATTAATTAGCTTAATTTAGCCATTGTTCAATGTGTATCTATTTCAAAACATTATGTTGTATATGCTAAATATACAAAATTTTTGTCAATTAAAAATAATTATAAAAATAAAGAGATAAAAGACATTGTAAAGAAGGGGCAACATACCTATAACATAAGGCTGAAACCTCAAAACATGTTAAATAGAAACACTTTATAATGATAAAAGGTGCAAATTGTGAAAAAAATATGGTAAATCTGCATGCATTAAGCAGCATAAAAGTGGCATCCAAAGGAAAAACCATTAAAGATACAAGAAGAGCTTGCTAAAAATATTAAAAGGAAAAACCATGAAAAAAACAAGGAGAGCTTGTTAAAAATATTACTGTAGTAAAACACTTCAATATATCACTTTCAGAATTGGGAAGATTCTGTAGAAATAGAAATGTAAAGCCTATGGGACATGAAAACCGCAGTCAATAAACTAACTTTAATAGGTATATGTATAGAATCATATTGCCTCTTAAAAGAAAAAGAGCTCAAAAAAATTTAAAAATAGGAATTTTATAGACCATATTCTCTGTTCATAATCCAATAAAATTGAAAATAAGTAATGTAAAGGTGAACATAAAAACCATGACTAATTGGAAATTAAGGAGAGTATTTCAATACGACCTTTGGTTCAATGAGAAAGTTAAAACTTAGCTTACAAACTACTTAGAAAGTAATAAGTCAGATGCTTCATAGTAAAACATACAAGAAACAAAACAACTATTCTTTGTTGAATACTTTGATCTTAAGTGTGTCATTTTTAAAGAAGAAAGAAATAACAAAGGAACTTAGTTCTAATCTAATGAAATTATTTAACATGGTTAACAAAGGGAAACAAGACAATAAAAGAGAAAGACATTTTTAAAGATAAAATCTCAAGGTACAAAATATAAAGCAATCTTTTTAAATAGTTAAAAGGATGAATTCTACTGATTTTTAAATTTTTATTTTTTAGAAAAGCAATAGAAAACAAAACCTTTTGGAACTTGGCTAAGAAAAAGAAGAGGGAATAAAATATACATACAAAGACAGAAATAAAAATGGGACATAATCATCATTATTATGAAAGGTTAAAAGAATAGAAAAAAATGTTATTACAACTCTAATAACAATTTTAAAAATCTAAAGGCAATGTTTCTAGAAAAATTGTTCATTAGTTCTAGGGAAAAATAGGCTCTAAACATATACTATACACAAAATCAATTAGCCTTGTGCATACATCTCAAATTTAAAATATTTAGAAAAAGCAATATGTTTATTACTAAGGAGTAGGAAAAGATGTCTTAAACGTTGAAAAATAACAAACTTTACAGGAACAGTTGTGGAAAAAATTGACCTATTACAAAATTTAAAATTTTGCTTAATTTAAAGACATTGTGGGCCAGGTGCAATGGTTTACTCCTGTAATCCCACCCCTACCTGTAATTGGGAGGTCCAGGTGGGTGGATCACTTGAGGTCAGGAGTTCAAGACCAGCCTGGCCAACATGGTGAAACCCCATCTCTACTGAAAAAAAAAAAAAATACAAAAAATATTAGCTAGCTGTGGTGGTGGTTTGTCTGTAATCCCAGGTACTTGGGAGTCTGGGACAGGAGAATCACTTAAACCCAGGAGGCAGAGGTCACAGTGAGCTGAGATCATACCACTGCACTCCAACCTGAATGACATCTCAAAATAAATTTAAAAAAAAAGATATTGTGAAGAAGCACATAAATAAAAACTATAGATTTGTGTTAATTATTACAAAATTAACATCCTCAATAAAGAACTCCTAAAAATCAGTAACAATAACATAAGTAACTTTATAGATAAGGCAGCAAATTGCATAATCAAATTAGAGCACTGAAAACCCAAATGGCTAACAAGTGGCTGACAAACATATAAAAAGATGCTTAACCTCCTTAATACTTAGGGGAATTATAACTAAAGCCACAATTAAATACCGTTTCACACTCATCAGATCTGTGATAATATATAAAAAAAAATAACCATAACAAATATTTATGAAAGTGTGGAGCAAGAGAAACTCATATATAACTGATGGGAGTGTATACTGGTAAAGGATATTGTTGAGTAATTAGACAAGGAGTATACAAACCCTGACGTCTAGTAATTCCATTCCTAAGTACATAATATTGAAGATTTCTCACAGTATTCACAAGAGGATGAATGATTATGGCAACATTATTTGTAGTTACAGAAATTTGCGAACAGTCTAAGGGCTTCTCAACAGGGTAAGAGATAAAGTATGCTAAATTCATATTATATTACAAATAAATGAATAGATTAAATGAATAAATCAAAATGAATATGTTTGGAATTTGTGTCATTAAATATTAAATATTAATTTAATGTTTAATTATTAACTAATTAATAATTAAATATTAATATAATTATAAGTCATAATTATAACGACAAGAGCATGAGGAGATGTGTCGAAATTAGATAAATACTGAATATTATACAGTGGTTAATTCTGGGAGTGAGGAAAGAAAATGTGATTTGAGATAGGTATATCTCAGGCTTTAACTATATAGTTAATGTGCACTTTATTTTTTAAGGTTGGTCTTATGTTCATGAGTTTTTACCTTATTGTTTTAATACTTATATAAATTCTGGCAGTATTGCATAATATAATTTTAAAGATGGACGTGTTTTACCATGTAATATTTTTAAATTGCTGTGTATGGCAAAGACATAAGCAAAGTGAATAACCTAACATTCGATTTGTGAAATTATTTGCAACACAGATGGCAAAAGATTAACACATATTTTATAGAAAGAACTCTTACAAATTGACAAGAAGCAAATTATTCAATAGAAAAATTAACAAAAAATTAACAAAAAAATCTCCTGAAACTAAGAAGCAACTTCAGCAAAGTCTCAGGATACAAAATCAATGTGCAAAAATCACAGGCATTCCTATACACCAATAACAGACTTAAAGAGAGCCAAATCAAGAACGAGCTGCCATTCACAATTGCTACAAAGGGAATAAAATACCTAGGAATACAGCTAACAAGGAATGTAAAGGACTTCTTCAAGGAGAACTACAAACCACTGCTCAACGAAATAAGAGAGGAAACAAACAGATGGAGAAACATTCCATGTTCATGGTTAGGAAGAGTCAGTATCATAAAAATGGCCATACTGCCCAAAGTAATTTACAGATTCAACGCTATCCCCATCAAGC
This sequence comes from Saimiri boliviensis, assembly GCF_048565385.1. NCBI lineage: Eukaryota > Metazoa > Chordata > Mammalia > Primates > Cebidae > Saimiri > Saimiri boliviensis. Next base: position 43,865,593 of record NC_133460.1, read on the forward strand.
TACCAACGACTTTCTTCACAGAACTGGAAAAAAAAAAAAAAAAACACCTTAAACACTTCATATGGAACCAAAAGAGAGCCCACATAGCCAAGTCAATTCTAAGCAAAAAGAGCAAAGTGGGAGGCATCACACCTACGGACCTCAAACTATACTACAAGGCTACAGTAATCAAATCAGCATGGTACTGGTACCAAAACAGAGATATAGACCAATGGAACAGAACAGAGGCCTCGGTGGCAACACAACATATCTACAACCATCCAATCTTTGACAAACCTGACAAAAGCAATGGGGAAAGGATTTCCTGTTTAATAAATGGTGTTGTGAAAACTGGCTAGCCATGTGCAGAAAGCAGAAACTGGACCCCTTCCTGACACCTTATGCTAAAATTAACTCCAGATGGATTAAAGACTTAAACATAAGACCTAACACCATAAAAACGCTAGAAGAAAATCTAGGCAAAACCTTTCGGGACATAGGCGTAGGCAAGGACTTCATGACCAAAACACCAAAAGCATTGGCAACAAAAGCCAAAATAGACAAATGGGACCTAATCAAACTCCACAGCTTCTGCACGGCAAAAAGAAACAGTCATTAGAGTGAATTGGCAACCAACAGAATGGGAAAAAACTTTTGCAGTCTACCCATCTGACAAAGGGCTGATATCCAGAATTTACAAAGAACTAAAACAGATTTACAAGAAAAAACAAACAAGCTCATTCAAAAGTGGGTGAAGGATATGAACAGACACTTTACAAAAGAAGGCATACAGGAGGCCCACAACCATATGAAAAAATGCTCATCATCACTGGTCATTAGAGAAATGCAAATCAAAACTGCATTGAGATACTATCTCACACCAGTTAGGATGACAATCATTAAAAAAATCTGGAGACAACAGATGCTGGAGAGGATGTGGAGAAATAGGAACACTTTTACACTGTTGGTGGGAGTGTAAATTAGTTCAACCGTTGTGGAAGACAGTGTGGCGATTCCTCAAGGACCTAGAAATAGAAATTCCATTTGACCCAGCAATCCCATTACTGGGTATATATCCAAAGGATTATAAATCATTCTGCTATAAGGACACGTGCACACGAATGTTCATTGTAGCATTGTTTACAATAGCAAAGACCTGGAACCAACCCAAATGTCCATTGATGATAGACTGGACAGGGAAAATGTGGTACATAGACACCATGGAATGTTATACAGCCATTAAAAACGATGAGTTTGTGTCCTTTGAAGGGACATGGATGAACCTGGAAACCATCATTCTCAGCAAACTGACACAAGAACAGAAAATCAAACACTGCATGTTCTCACTCATAGATGGGTGTTGAACAGTGAGAACACATGGACACAGGGAGGGGAACATCACACACTGGGGTCTGTTGGGGGGAAATAGGGGAGGGACAGTGGGGGGTGGGGAGTTGGGGAGAGAGAGCATGGGGAGAAATGCTAGATATAGGTGAAGAGGAGGAAGACAGCAAATCACGCTGCCATGTGTGTACCTATGCAACCATCTTGCATGTTCTTCACATGTAACCCAAAACCTAAAATGCAATTAAAAAAATTAACAAAAATAAATGAACAGTCAATTAAAAAGAGCAATTCAGCTGAGCAGGAAACAAAAAAAGATGCTCACACTCAAAAGCAGTCAGAGAAATGCAAGTTGAATAAAAATTAAATTTAATTTTACCCTTATCCAACTGGAAAGAATAAAAAAGTATAATCATTTGCTGGTAGGCATGCAGCAAAAATTGTACTCTTTCTTTTTACTGGTGAAATAGTAATTATTGTGATTGCTAAATTTTAGAAAGCAATTTGGCAATGTCATAAGGCAAAAAAATTTATAAAATGGAAGAGTAAAGAAAAAGTTATCTCTATATTACATAAAATAAATTTTATATACATATATTACACAAAATTAATTTTATATACATATATACACATCACAAAACAAAATAAGTATAATTTATAATTTCACTTTTGTAGTTATGGAATTTTATCTTTGCATGAATGTATGTGTGTATATATGTATACACATACATGTATATACCCATGTATTTGTGTGTGTATATATATACACACATATATATATACAAACTTACACACACACATATATATATATGAATATATTTCAATATCAATGACAAAACCAATGAAAACACAGTCACACAATGACAAAACAAATCCCAGTTCTACTGTATACTTCCTGGCTTCCTGAATGATATTGGACAATATCTCTAACTGTTATTGCCTCTAGCTAAAAATTAGGGTGGCGATAAATCTCAGTGGCTTAACGAACAGAGGTTTTTATCTTGTTCACACTATGTACCTTTCACTGATTAACAGGACACTCTGCATATCCCAGTCACTAAGAATCCAGGATGATGGAGTATCTATTTTAGCAGGTGCTTCCATTGTGGCTAAGAAAGTGAGCTCCCTGGGGGGTGAGGAAAGGGATGGGCTAGAGAGCGCGTTCAAGGTCTCACATTAACATGTATTATGCTCCAACTCAAAAGTGACATATTCCCCTTTCTGCATTGACCAGAGCTAGTCACACAGAATGGATTGGAAGTGTAATACTCCCTGGGGCTTAAACAAGAGGGCAGTTGGCAGTTGGGTAAGAGTGCCAATGAGAAGTTTCTCATAAAGCTTTCATGAGGATTAAATAAGAAGTGCTCGATAGTATCTTTACTGCGCTTTGTTCTTCAGTTTTTCATTACTGTCCTGCCTGTACAATCACTTCTTGCCTATAATCTTGCATGAAATATTCCCATGAAAAGATGGGAAATTCTTTCTAGACATCCTAGACATTTCAGTCTAATACACAGGTACATACAGGGAATATATGCTATTCATAGCTGCCTCAACTTTTTTGGCAGCCAGTCCACATACTAACCATTTATACTGTGGATTCTGTCTTCCTAAATGTCATTCCAAATAGCCTACCTTTCCCTGTTTCCCATCTAGCCAGTTTGAAGGCACACAGACCTGGGTTTCTGATTCTGATCAGATATGCTGAGATGAAGCAATAGTTAGGAAATTATTTCTGGACATTTTCCCCCAAATCAGAAACAATGTTTTTCTAACATTAGTGGTTTGCTTTTAGGAGATGTTTCTGAAAGTTTTTCCTAGAGGCAATCCTATTTTATGAACATCCTATAGGCCGGTGGTTAATACTCTATAATAAATCTGTATGAACCCAGACTACTCCATAATAAATCCATTTGAACCCAGACTAGGTGAAATGGATTCTGTGGATGGCAACCAAGAATCCTGATGAATGAGGTGCATTTTCAACATTATCTTCTCATGATCTTTCTCCTGATTCTTTTATTTCTAAGGAGTGGTTATTAGTCTCATTCAAGAGAAAGCCATATTTTAAAAAAGCACATTCATTTTTTCCCCTTTGGAAAAATTGAAAGAGATCAGAAGATTCAGAATTTTATTCCTCACAATTTAGAGTTCAGCAAGTCCATCAGATCCTAGTTGTAAGATCATTTGTGAAATAATTTTTTGAATAAACATCACTGGAATAAACATTACGGAGCATGGAATAGTATAGTAATTGGAAAAATTTCATTTTTTAAAAAACTTTGGTTTAGAGGTATATGTGCAGGTTTCTTACACATCTGAACTTATGTCATGGGGGTTTATTGTACGGATTATTTCATCACACTGCTACTAAGCCTAGTACCCAATAGTTATTTCTTTTCTGCTCCTCTCTGTCCTTCCACTATCCATCCTTAAGAAGGGCCCAGTGTTTGTTGTTCCCTTCATTATGTTTGCGAGCTCTCATAATTTAGTTCCCTTTTGTAAGTGAGAACATGCGGTATTTGGTTTTCTGTTCCTGCCTAAGTTTGCTAAGGATGATGGCTCCATCCATGTTCTCACAGATTTCATTCTAATAGAAGTTCTGAATGCTGAGGAACACAGATTGGCATGAAATTGGGGGCCATGATCTTGGTTAGCCCTCCAGAGATGTTAAGAGTATACAGGAAAATCACGTAATTGAGCTCAAGCAAAACATGAAAGGACAGGTCACCTGAGGCAGAAAATCTGTGTGCTATGCCATGTGTCCATCCCTTCTGTTGCACCAAGTCCCTACTCACTTATGAGTATGATTCAGTTCTTGTGGAAAATATCCATCTAACTGAGGTCCATGTGTGAATTAGTGTAGTTACTGAACACAGACCTTATGTACTGGGATGGACCAGAAATGGAAGGACCATTGTGAAGAAAGAGCAGAACGTCCTGAAAAAGTGAGGAAGGTCTTGGACTCACATAGGCTGTGGAAGTTGATTCAAGCTTACCTAAGTTTTTGAGGGCTGGAATTCTCTACCTACGTCTGAGTTGTGGCTTTGGCTTCAAAGAAATCTTAGTCAAGTGCAGAGACAGATAATAAGTAATTCACAACACAATATAAATGTATAGGGGAGAGAACGCCAAAGTGCTCAAGGAAGTAGAAAGGAGTGAGAGATCTGGGGAAGGTCTCACTGGGTTAGTGTCATTTGAGTTGGGTTTTGGATAGAGTATTTAAAGAGAAATTGAATTACATACTTTCACTTGGGTAAGTTTAATTTTCCCTTATATTAATATTTTGAAAAGTGGGAGGAGGTTCAATAATCTTGGTTGTCCAAGATTATAAGAATCTTTACAAACAATTGAAAGATATTTTAAGCAGGTAAGAAGCTGTCATTTTCTCTATGGAATTTATAATCTAATGTGGAAGCTGAGGAATGATATAAATGAGTATAACTGTGTAAAAATAAGGATAGAAATTTTATGTACCTTGGAAGAGGAAAAATGAGAGTTTAGAAATAGAATTGCTATTTTTATTTTATGAAGAATACAGTTTCTAATTTCTGGGCTCTCTTACAGCATCTTTGAATGCTGAGCTCTGTCTGACTTCCTGACTTTTCATCTAGGGATAGGACATTTCCCTTCTGGCTTTCTTATCTGTGAGAAAATCTGAAGCTAGAAGACCTGGAAAAGGAATGATTAATGCTTTTGTTGTTGTTTCTGGTTAGACCAGTTTAAATTTGCCTTTTGGAACTGTGTGATTTAGTTTCTGACCTTTTCTAAATTTTAGTATCTTCCTATGAAAAGAAGTTCTTTCATCTATGTGTGCCTCAAGAATCATCTTTTCCTCTCTAAATTTTAGAATTTAAATTTTAAAATATACTAAAATATACTTTAACACATAAACCCAAGGTCATCATCATATACCACAGGTTTCAGGTAAGTGCTTTTCAAACTTTAATAGACATTTGGATTGCTTGATAAAGCACAGATTCAATTTTGATAGGTCAGAAATGGGACTTCAGCCTGTATTTCTTAAGCTCCTAGGTGATGTGAGTGTTGCTGGTCTGTGAATTACACTCTGAGTAGCAAGACATTAGATGAAAGAGGCCAGACCAAGATGCTAGAACATGCCCTGAGATTTTAGAGAATGCTTGTTTCCCTATTTTTTTTGCTACTCATCATTATAAACTCTGAGATCATACAATTAAAGAAAAATTCCCTTTATCCAAAGACAGAGAGGGAGTTACTCATTTCAGGACCTCTGCCTGTATACCTATTTTTAGTTGTCTTAGTGTTCGAGGGGTCTTCGTTACAGCAAAGTCCAGTCATCTCAGAGATGCTGAAGATCCCTTTAATTATTATTAGATTACTGCAGTATCATGGGAGTTGTGGCATGTATGTATCACCCATCTCAGAAGCAGTCACTTCAAGTAAGACTTACATAAAAAAGAGAGCAGTCCTCCTCCCTCACTGCACAAATTCCAACTTCAACACATTATATAAGAGAAGAACATTATAGGTTGATGTAGGTGGTGGGAGGACAATTTTATGAGTAAGAAGGAAAATCAGCTTGTCCCTGTAAGACTACCATCAAGTGGAAAAATTTGTCCTGGAGCATCTTCTACTTCTTGTTAGCACTCACTACACTTTGGTGCCTGTTTTGCAGTGGGGGTCTTCTCCTATGTCCAGCATCAATTGGTTGAACAAATACCCACAATTACTTAGATTCTCCATGCCACTCATTCAGCCAGCCATCTATTCATTGTGTTCCAAATATGTTCCAGGCAACATAATAAGCAACTGTCTGTGACCAAAACAGATTCTTCCCACGAGTGTTTACAGTCTAGTTGGTGAGACAGAGCTTCAAAATCATAGCACAAACATTTGATCACAGTTGCAATCAGTGTTTTATTTTCTCTTGTATTTATCACAATAACTGTTTGGGTGTTTCTTGGAAGAGAATTTGATAAGAGGAAAAGAAGTGTCTTTGTAAGCTAAGAAAAATACTTGTAACCTAAGCTGATTCACTAAACCTCTTTGAAGATGGGCTGATTTTGTAGAAAAAGTTATTGTAGAATCACTGAGCCCTGAGTTTTCCTTCCGTGAAACAATGCTTCAGGCAGAACAAGTGAGGCACTGTTGGCATCCTGACCATGATAACCTCAGCAGCTCTCAGGCCCACTTGATCTGTTTATAGCCAAAGTCCTATCTTCTGTCAACTTGCACTTTGTACGTCTGACAGATTCCTCCCAAATTCCTCTTCTGAGCCTTCCCCAAAGAAGAGGCGTCACATCCACATATTATTCTACTCTTAGTTACTATTGACTTCATTTGCATGTGGTGTTTTTATGATTAATATTATGGAGGGCCTTGGTCGGGTATGGCACCTTTGCAGTTTACTCTAGGCTGAACTTTGTGCTCCTCTGGCTATTTGTCCTTGGACAGCTCAAAGTGTCAAAAATGTAAAAGTCTTTTCCTTAGTTTGTCTGTTTTTCTCACTGTCTACCATAAATTCACTATTTCAGTTCATTCTTTTTGCATATAATTTAATTTCCCAATCCAGAAGTTTCTTAACATCTAATTAATCCTATTGTCCCATTTACAAAAAGTTCCAAGTGCTATCAGAGGGACCTTTAAATGGAGATGTGATAATTAGCATGAGCTGACTGACCAAGGCAATTGTCATCAGGGAAAGGGGACTGCATATATTTTCCCAAAGATGGAAGGAAAGTATTCTATTGAGGAACTCAGAGAAGAACAGTTGTGGCTGGAGCACAGAGAACCAGGGGCATTTGGGCCGAGATGGGCTGAACAGGCAAGTGAGATCATGAGGTCTCATTAAGGATTTTAAATTTTTTTCCTCTTATAAGCAATGTAAAAACATTAAGGGCTTTAGACATTTAAGGATGTAATAAGAGGGATTATGTGGAGGAATATTTTTGAATATGTGCAGTAGTGGGGGATGTGGTGCTAAGTTGAATTTGCATCTCAAAATAGGGAAAAGCTGAAGTTCTCAGAGACACAGGGAGTGTAAGTTATGATCTGATGGCCCTTGCATCAAAACTGCAAGGGGTTTTACATTCTCTAATCATAGAGAAGATTATACATGGTGCAATCATACAGAGAACCAATTCTGATTGAAGCCATCATAACTGAGGAGGATTTGCACGAAGATTCAATGGTTCCTTACATTGCACATCTTTCCCTGTGATAGTTTGGGTGGAGGAAGACAAGAAGTCACTTAAAGTGATAGTGGAGACCAAGGCAGGGAAAAGGAGAAGGGGGCTTCTCCCACTTCACACATACTGGTGACAAGTGGACAGTCTTATCTGGAAAACTACAGGAAAGGAAGATCATGGTGAACCGAAGTACTCACTAAGCACCCACCATGAAAAAGCACACACGTATATGGCTTGGCATCAGTTAGCATTTAGTGCACTATAGTTTGATAGATGAAACATAAAAAGGAAGCCCATTACTTACTGAACACATGCTATTTGGTGACTGCAGGGGGAGTATTCGTCGTGTTGTTCTATATCAGGATTCATGCCCTTTGGGCCTTGTCTGTGTACCACAAATTGAGACAAAGTGACTGTCCTTTGATGATGTCCTTCCTTTCTCATTCAAGTCACCTTACCAGTAGAATAGTAAACCACAAATCTCCCTATGTTAGAGGGTGATATATATTACCTATATATTATATTCATAGATCGGTTTCCTTTCTAAAATCAACTCTGTACTGTTTGTATTTCGTAAAGCAAAAAGAGATTTACTTTAGCCTGACATACTTTATGTGTTTGTATTCTGAGGAATCAATTACTTTGTTACTAATACTTTATTTATTAGATAAGCTAGCATGGGTCATAGGGTCTTCAGAATAGCTCTCCCTCATTACCAGTGCTCTGACTGGGTCAGTGAGAAAAAGCCCTATAGACATGGCTTATGCCCTTCAGATACTGGAGAGATATATAGTTAGAAAAAAAGGTTCTAAATATCAAGGATAATCTTGAATGCTTTTTAACTACTTTCTGATTATAGAATGCTAAGCAGTCAGTAAAATTGCCACATTAAAAAATAAAAAGAAAAACTGTTATCTTTCTGAAAACACTATCTGAATATAGTCTTATTGATTTATGATTTCAAGGAGAACAAGGCCTGATTTATTTCCAAGGATGAAAACTATAAACTCTCAGTCAATGCTCCAATAGGAAGCTTGTCAAAGACCAAAGAAACCACACTTGAGGAATGAGTCTACTACCAAGACACTGTCATTCCCCAAGTGCAGTGTAACCAGAGGGGTTTGAGAAAGTCAGACAGATGAATCCTGGGAATGAACAGATCAGGGAGACTCACTCATTTGCATGTGCTCACTCACATGCTTGTACACACACACGGCTTTTGTCCTGTAGATATCTAAGACGGAACAACAAGGTTGCTTTTCATCCTAGTACCAGTGTGTCATTGTAACAAAGAAAAATGCTCTATTTCCTAAGCTGAGGAGAAATTGGACAGGTGTCTGGTCTAAGAGAAAAAGAGAGTCAGTGTATGATTCCTTTGAAATCTTTCAGTTTTGATGACACTGTAATCTTTGTCTATGACTTACTTTTGACTACCCCGTGATATCCATCATGTCGCAGTGGCTGTAGAGTATCAGAGTGTCCCAGGTTTCTTATAACAGAGGGCATTATCTCTCTTGCTTATCAGCAGTTGAAAGAATGATTATATTACTTGAGGAGTGAATAAGTGTTTATGGAAACTTTGAATGAGCAGTTTTCAGTTCTATAAAGATAGATCCCCAAATTGGTGAAGTTACTGCTGTCAGGAATTGGAGATCTATGGCCTTTGAAATTTCATTTTTAGCTGCTCTCTATGGATATAGATTCTAAGTTGTTAACAACTGTGTAGCAATGACAAGAAGAGAAGATCTAAATGAGAACTTGATAATCTGCGAAGTCTATACAAGCTGGGTCCTTACTTTCCTCATAAGTATTTTAATTCTCTTGTAGTTAGCAACTTTTCAGTTGTATGCAATATCCCTCTGATGTATTTGGGCTGAATTCCTTTGCTTCTGAAAAATTGCTAAAGGGGAAAAATTAGCTGTGGGAGGGTAATGAAATAAATAAATAAAAAAGGCCTGGGACACCAAAAGAAAGCAAACAGGTTATATGTAATACGTATAAATCATATCACATAGAAAGACTACATATTACAGCTAATTCTCTTTGATTCCTGGAGTTTATCACATGATTTATGTATGCTATGATGAACACTTTTGGAGAACTGGCCGATGTTCGTTTGAATAGTAGTGAACCTTGACTATAAAAGTATTTTAAACAGCTAAAAAATTCATAATGAGATCTAAAAAATATATATGAAATGAAGATTATTACTATCAACTTCATTAATTTTGTTTTCTTTTTTAAACCTAAAGATAAAAATAAAAGCAATATGAAAATCATACACCATCTCTCAGGAATACCTTTTGTTCCCCAGAAAATCAATTTGCAACTGATTGAATTAAAATGGAGAAGCCCAGAGAAAATAGGCTTTCCTGGTAAAATAAGAGATGAAAAGCTTACAGGGAGAACACAAACATCTACTAATGCCTTTTATTCTTGTTTTCCAAAGCACACTGAAAGTTGATATTAAACAAAAAATTCTGATATATTTTAAAATCATTCAATTCCAGTTTGTATCTAAGCTACTGATGAATACTATTATATTTTGGTAGACACTCTGATATTTTGGCAGTGATTGTGTGTGTGTGTGTGTGTGTGTGTGTGTGTGTGTAATCAATGAATCCTATTTCAGTAAATTTTCTTGAGCATCTCTCTAGAAATTTTTCTGGGGTTTATTCTGTTGTAATATATGGTAGGTGATTATATTTTGCATAATTGCCATACACTTCAGTTTGTCATCTAAAAGAGAAGATAAATATTTTTTGAAGTAGTAATAATTTTTTAGTAGTTATTTTTTGTAGAAATGAAGTGTCGTCACTTGCCCAGGCTGGCCTTGAACTTTCAGGTTCAAGTGATCCTCCCACCTTGACCCCCCAAAGTGCTGGAATTACTGCCATCAGCCACTGCACCTGGCCCAGAGAATTTCTTTATGGTCAAGACAGAAAGGCAAGGAAAGATTCTTTTCTTGCGAGGAAAAAAGAACATGTGAAAGGAAGGCAGGAGACGGTCAGAGAGAGAGGGAGAGCTTCTGTTTTCCACCTCTTGGTTCTGAGGCCTAAAGCACTGTAACATTATAAGAAGGGCTGTAGAGTTATGAGCCAGGAACCACGGACAAATCTGTGTGTGTCTGTATATGTATGTAGACACACGAACACATTATATATATGTATATACATATACATATATATATACACATTTATATATATACACACATATGTACATTGATACACACACACACACACACACACACACACACACACACACGATGTTTGATGTTACTGGTCCTAAAGTTTTTGAAGCAGAGAAGTATTTCTTTCAATGCAGTGGATGTTTGGAGAAGGAAAAAGCTTACATTTATCCAAATATGAATTGATTCTAAATTTTTAAAAATTGGTTTCTGTAACTGATGTTATAATTAACCTTTAAATTATGGCCAGAGATGAGAAAAGCAAGGTGATATTATAAGTGAACAGTTGGTTGATATTACAACTTTCAAGGAACCACCAGAGTGTTGACTTATTAGCAGGGCTTAGGTAAATGCATCATTCTACAAAGTGCTAATATCACCTGGTTTTTCCATGTGCTAATTACTGAGACTTTCATAACTTATTTCTGTTAGTTCTTCTGAAATATAAGACTTCTCACCAATGTGTGAGGTGATAAAAATATTTTGATGTTAGTGAAATTTAGCCATAACTTGGGCATGCATACCAGCTTTCCTAAATGTGGAAACTCAGTTAAGACTTGAAAATGTTTCAGTGACTTGTGAAATTAAAGCTTGGATAACTGTCTATCAAATTTTGAGCAATTCTCTAGGTGAGTTCTGGTTGTATGAATCAGACAGAACTTTGATTTGAATTGCACAGTGTAAGTTTCATATCGTTATGGTCAGCCAAGTTTGTCTGTCGACCAATGATTAGTAGATTTGTGCACTTTACAGATGTGTTTCACTATTGTTATTGCTTTTTTTAATCAGGAATTGATGATCAGGGTTGACCAGGTACATATTTTGCAGCAAGCTTAGTATGTCTCATGATCTCTCAGCAGAGGTGGCAAGCTCATGAAAATTCTATAGCTTGTCCACTAGCAATAAATGAACAAAGCATAAGTTTGCTTTGTACATAAGGAGCATCAATTGCTTATTGTGATGGACACCTTCAGGACTGCAATCCTCTTCTTTCAATGATGCTGTTTCTTGATTATGTCATGTTCAAAGAGGAAATAATTTCAGACTCTCAATGGAGTCAAATAGATGTCTTAAGATGTTTTTTTTCCTTCCTTAAAATCCCGGAATTGAAATTTAACTCTTAGGTTAAATTTATAATGAAGTTATGGTTCTAACTCAGGAGTGGGCAAACCATGGTCTCTGGTCCAAATCTGGCCTTTGCATATCCTGCAAAGTGAGTTCACATTTTCAATGGCTGAAAAAAATCAAAAGAGTAATAACATTATGTGACATGCAAACATTATTTTAAATTCGAAATTTAGTGTTGATAAAGTTTTGTTGGAACACAGACATAGTCATTTGCATGTTATCTATGGCTGCTTTCACATTGCAATGGTAGATTTGAGTAGATCTGACAGAGATCATATGGCTTGCTTAGCTTAAAATGTTTGCTATCTGATTCTTTATAGCAGAAGTATGCTCACCTTATTCTAATTCAGTTTAATTCTAATTTAGTCACTTCTTAATATGATAAGACAAAAATAGTAAGTTTTTTTTAAGGTGAAGTAGAATCAAATGAGAACATTTAAACTCTACTGTGATTATAATACTATATATAAGAAGAACTTGGCTAGTTTAGCAGGATTGTAATGACTATAAGCAGATAAAAATAAATATGCATTATCTACCATGAAGATAATTACCATTACCTAATGAAGCAATCAGTTCACTGATTATTCTTAGCATTTTTCTCCAAAAAGTGATGATGGTAGAGGAAATTAAAATGGTTCCATATTAGGGAAGAAAGACAGACCTTCCTGTTCTTCTCCATAGGTGTGAGCCCCACAAAATTAGGTGGGGATTGCCTGTTTACTCTCTGTGACTTCAAAGCTTAGTCAGCTTAGCAGAGTACCACTAACTGTACAAGAAAAATTTGGTGAATGACACCTGGTTGGCTGACAAAATGAACACACCTCTGAAGAGAGCTTTCAAGAGAAACTGAAAATACGAAATAATCTTCTTAGTAAAGAAAGGAAGCGGCCAGGCGCGGTGGCTTACACCTGTAATCCCAGCACTTTGGGAGCCTGAGGTGGGCGGATCACTAGGTCAAGAGATCGAGACTATCCTGGCCAACATGGTGAAACCCCGTCTCTACTAAAAAAAATACAAAAATTAGCTGGGCGTGGTGGCATGCACCTGCAGTCCCAGCTACTCGGGAGGCTGAGGCAGGAGAATTGCTTGAACCCAGGAGGCAGAGATTGCAGTGAGCCGAGATTGCACCACTGCACTCCAGCCTGGTGCCTGGTGACAGAGCAAGACTCTTTCTCAAAAAAATAAAAAGAAAGGAAGCAGAAAACTGATTTTCTCTCTTTTCTATTCATCAGCCTGGCCTTCACCTTGATAATGTGTTTGTAATTAATCTCTTTCTACAGACTCATGTGAATTTAATTCATTCACTGTGACTCTTCTTTATATCAGAATCATTACCTTTGTTTATAATTTATAGACTCTAATTTTTGCTTCCTAGATAAATGGTATGGTTCTTCTTGACCTTTATATGTTCCATAAATGCTTTTGGAATCACTCAATCACAGTATCTACAAGGGTAAGGTAACTACTTAATAGTGGCAGCAGGATGTTCCCGAATGAAAATTCCATCTCTCCCCAGTAGTGTGGTACAATGAAAAGAGCATCATTCTCTTATTTGGGACAACTGAATTTTAGCTCTATCTCTTCCATTGATGTGCTGTGTCTGGGCATATCATTTTACTTTTTCAGGTTTAAATTTCTTTGTCTGTAAAATGAAGAGATAGAAGAAAATCAGTGTTTTTGTGTATGTTAAAGTAATATAACCATTTAAATATGTTCTTTCATAAGCTATATAGTTATTACTTTAGTGTGAATGTATATTGTAAGCCCCAAATTATAATATTTACTTTCACTATCAGAAATCAAAAATAAAATTGCAAATGAATACAGGAGTGGTCCCTGAAGCGCTCAAATGTGATTCAAATACACAGTAGAGTGTATATTTTCAGGTATAGCTTTAAAAATCTTTCAAGTATGTTTCAATATATTTAACAAACTGTTGGAATTAAGCCTTTGCAGAAGCCCAGAGCATCTTTGTTGAACTTTTGAAAGCCATCTGTAGATGGCATCTAGAGATTTCCTCTGAAGGACAACATAATTTTAGGTACTTCTGCAAGGAGTGATTTCAGAAGATTAGAATATTACAGTGTTCAGGACCCCCTCTGTAAGTGTAACAATGTACTAGAAAAGGGTCTTGAATGTCATTTCATCCACTCTCCTGACTTTTCTAATTCTGTCTGTTTTGATGATATTGCTACATGCTTAGCATTATGCTGAGGGCTGGGGATAAAATGGTGAACAAGGGTCTAATGGACTTCCTCTTCCAAAACTGTTGTTTCTCTTGTGTTTTTTATTTCGCTTAATTCCACTACCTAGTCACACTAGCTGGAAAACTGGGGATAATTTTATACTCTGCTCTCTGCTTTACTCCTATGCAGAACCAAGTCCCGTTTCCTAATTAATTTTCTTCATTTTTACTGTAACTTCTGAAATAGAGATTACAGAGCTTCATTAGTGTTTATTTCAAACTATGGAAAAAGCCTGTGATTCATCTCGTTTCCTTCTGTTTTGTTCTCTTCCACATTGTTGGCAGAATGATCAAAATACAATCTAAATTTGATCATAAGACTAGCTAATCGCTTCAAAGGGTGCCTAATATACATAAAATAAAGTCTATCTTCTTACCGCTATTTAACAGAGCTACTGTGAGGGACCATCCTAGTATTAGAATCTCTGTGACTTGATGAAGTCTGTGCATTAACCGTATCACAGATAAACCTTTGCTTAACGCTGCTTTCCTCATCCTTCATAGATATTGCTTCAGTGAGCACTCTCTCACAAACTTCCATAATGCAAACCTCTCCCTCTCCAGGTGAGTCTGCTTTCTGAAAACTCTGATCTGTGGCAATAATCTACTGGAGGAAAAAGAGAGGTGCTCCACTATATAACATTAACTCTCAGTAAAGATAAGATATGGCTTCCAATTAATTCCAAATTATACAAGTATAGTATTTTACAGTCTCATTTTAAAATAGAAATATTATAGAAAATGTTGATGGCCTCTTTGATACCTTACCTTCTTTTTCAAACATGGATGTATATACATTCGCGTTTAGTTTTAGAGATTAGCTGTTATTGTCTTGTTTTTTTCTTGTTCTTATTAATATAAAGGAAATTTTTTATATGTAAGGTTTGGCAATTTTCTTTTACTCAATTTTAAGTGTTTGAGCTCCATCCATATCCATATCTACATATTTACCACATTCTTTTTGGCTGCTGTAGGAAAATATGAGAAAGAATGACATTTTAAATGAATGATAGGCAATTTATATGTACATAGACTTTCTTATGCTAGGAAGTATTTATTAAATACCTGTTGCTTGTGAGACATTGTTCCAGGGTACTGACTACACAACAGTAAATATGGCAGATGAAGATTTTATTTCATTCTTGCAAATTACATGTATCGATTTATCTGTGAGCAGTATTTAACAGAATTTTCTGAGGCACCTGGTTTGAATGTGATTGTATATAATCAGCACATTCCTATTCAGCTCCTTGTAAACTTCCAAGAAATCAATATTGAAAAACAAAATTCAAAACTACACTTTTGGCAAAACTACAAATGAAGTGAAATTCTAGAAACTAAAATATATGAAATGGATTTAAAAAGCAGTGGAGATAGATGAGATCAGCTGAAATGCAGGACAAAGCAAAGAAAGATAGTACAGTAGATTTCAGAAAGAACCACTAGAAACCCAATTTTACTGAGTGGGTGCATCTGGAAATCCATAGCGTAAATCCCATGTTTACTACAGAGAGAGCACATGGTGCACCAGCTGGTTGCAGAAGCTTTCTTTTATACAGCTTGGCTCCAATAAGCGTAGGCCCTAGATGATGGTGAAGATCTCTCCACAACAAAGCTACCCTTGGTTATAAAGGAGAATCTTCTATAGAGATACTGACTGTTCATTCACATCCTAAGGGCTGTTATCCCTATAGTGGTGTTCATTCAATTAGAAAAGGCATTCACAATTTGTTCTTGATTTTAGTTGAAGTGATCAGTGTCACAATTTTGGTCCTGGAAGGCACTCATGTCAATCTCAATAAAGTGTTCAGAGTCATAGTGATGAAAAGAATTATTAGAGCCTTCCTCCTTGTGGGCCCAGGAGGAGTCTGCAATTGTTAATATAGCCCTGAATTAATTTCCTGCCAGGTGGCAAGGCCAACAGAGAAAACTGTGGAGAAAGCCCTCTGGCATTTTAAGGTTGGTTTATGGGATTTATTGAGCTGTTTGTTTCTAAGATCTTAGTGGGCAAGATATTGCAGGTGAGCCTAACTCTGTGGTTTGGAGTCCTATGATGCCGGACTCAATTAATTGCTGTAAGAGGCACTTGTAAATGATTTTGTCCCACACACTTTTGGTCAGGTCACACTGGCTGATAAAGGATACTTGTGGACAAATTCTCCAGAAGCCACACTGGTGTAGAGATGAGTGGTAGATATTGGTGGTGAATAATCCTCCATGGGGCGCTCATGTTTCTATATGTCTTGCAAGCAGAGGACTGACTGCCCTTTTTTCTAAACTGCCTTTTTAAGAATTTTTGTACAGTGTATGACCTGAGAAGATAAAGACAGTGTCTCCCTCTGGAGCAAAAAGAGGACATATTTGCTTTACAACGTAATAAGATGATGTCTCCTTCCAGAGCAAAGGGTACTGAAGCTTACTGCTCGTTATAAAAATATTACATTTTTTTCTATGCTCAGGAATCCTCTCTTATAAAGCAAACTATTATTTGTGCAAGTGTCATCTGGCACTCTATGAATAGCCTTGTGAGAGTGGGTTCTCAGTTTTCTAATGCAAAAATGCTGATACTGGCCCCTATTACTGTTGTGTGCATTAAATAGTCCTTTGTTGTCCTTTGTTGCTAACATTGGACTCTCATGTTTTCTACTAGCATCCAAGAAATATGAAAGGCTAGTGTTTCACTTGCAAATAGGGTAAAATCTCAGATCATTTAGGGTCCTTTACAATAGTCTTGCCCTATGGTGACAAACCAAGGAAGTATCTGCATTGCAGAAGACTCTTAAGGAATACATTTATAATCACAAATTCATGTATTAGAAAAGTATAGAACAATATATTGATTAAATTGGTTGGTGGAGGAGATAATGGAGGGCAGAGGTAAAATAAATAAATTTTATTGTTCACATAAAGATATGAATGAATACAATCTAGAGAAATAGAGAACTAAGAGTATCATTTCAAGTAACAAAAGGTGATGACTAGAGCAAAACACAAACCTTCTCATATATGAAAAAAAAATAAATGCAAAAACAAGCAAACAGACCAGAAAGTAAAAGTATGTTTTAGAGTTGTAAAAGATTTCAACTACACCTCAATAAAGCTGGAAAAAATAAAACTATAAAGGATGAAAAATGTAAGATTATATAGATGCCCAGTCACTTACCCTTTGGCTCCATTATATTTTGGGCTTTAAAATTGTTCACATTTTGGAAGGGAAAACTGGTGTAGACAACATATACTTTAAACATCCCTGGTTTTTAAACACCAGACATATACTTTATATAGACAACATATACTTTAAACACCACTGGTGTTTAAACACCAGACCTGGTGAGGTCTGGAGTAGCACTTTATAATATTTTTGTATGCAAACATTTTGCTTTTAAAGAAAGGAGGCTAAACAAATATTATAATTAGCCTCATATCATTTCAGATTAGGTTTTGCCATCAAATTAGTTAAATAAATACTATTCATTTTTAAAGACTTTTGGATTTCAAAGTTATGGATAAGGGAATTTGGACCTCTGTAACATATTAAGGCCAGTTTTATCTGTCATATCAAAAATACAAATGGACTATTACAATAAAATGACATTCATATTAGATCACAAAGTGAAGCCCAAGTCTGTGCTTTACAACAAGAAATAAAATAACTTTAAGAAGTAAATAAAGACATTCGTTTAAAAAGCTCTTTGTTTCATACATGTTCTGCAGTTTGGACTTAGATTCTCTAACTCAAGAGTTCTTTGGTGAAGAAATTGTTTTGTTTTTAAATTATGTATTTCTTTCTTTTTGTTTGCTTTTCCTAAGGCATTTGTAAAAAAATTGCCCAGTACAGAATTTGATATAAAACTATGACATATATGTCTAACATATATGTCAATTGCATATTATTTCAGCTATATATATTAGATATTCTCTTCAATAATGATACTTGGTTCTTCTATAATCTTATTTTCTTAATTGGCTTGATTGTTAATATACTGAGATGGATGAATTTCAGTGTTCCACCAATAGTATTTTAGATTTCTTATTTCCTTAGTAAAATGGTGCATATTTATACTAGTTATGTACACATTGTGAATTTTATACTTTATTATATAGTGTAATTTTCATTTAACTTAAGGATTTTTGACTTAAATCAACCTTAACTAAAATTAACATAATAATATCTGCTCATTTTTTTGGTAAACCTCTGCCCATCTTTTAAAGTTAATTTTATTTTTCCACCTCTGTTGCAGAGTGGCTAACTCTAGTTCCACTTTATCCTTTTTGTTGGGCTGTCCTAAGAGTGTCAAGAAGAAACAGCATCCAGAACTATGTCTTTTTCTACCATTTTTTCCTGAAGCAAAAGCCTTCATCAGCCCCTGGTCATTTTGCTAAGAAACAACAGGCAGCAGTGGGATCACATGTTTAACGAGGATCACCAGCTCTGCCCAGCTGCAACACTGGACTCCCCTAATAGCCTGTAGCCCTGCCTTCTTCACCCCTCTCATTTTGTTATCTTTTTTTTCTAACTCACAGAACCCTAAATCAAGGTACCAAATCCTATACATATTAGAGTTATCACAAAATCCCAACTAAACGTATAATTCCTTACCTAAACAAGAGGAGTCTATTTTGCATATTTTTTCCAAGCATATTTATTCTCCAAATGTATATTTTTGGTCCTGTAAAAAAAAGTCTGTGTGGAAATAGTCCAGGTTTGGAGCTCTAGCTTCACAATGCTGTCAGTGTCCTGGGCTTTCTGCTTTCCTCTCTGCCATTGTTGGCAGAGTCATCCGTCCTCACGCTGCCACCTCAGTGGCACAGTGGCTGTTCCATTGTCAGCCTCAGACATTCTCTCTTTGTGAGATTATAGAAACTTTGATTATCTCTCCCATCCACTCTATGTTAAAAACAAGAAAAGCCAATAAAAAACTAACGTTTTCTGATGTGCCATGTACTATTACAGGAACTTTGCATAAATTATAATATTTTATATTTACAAAAGAAAGGCATTATGAAAGAAATTTCTTTGCCTGAGAAATAAAAATAAAAATGAAAAAGAAAGCATTGCTGGGCTTATTTCCTGTTTGGTGAAGTATACGACATTTTATTATTTCCTGACAAACAGCTGTTGTATTTTTCTACTCTTTTTTATTAGATTAGCTAATTGTTAATTTCTTTTATGAAACATTTGAGTTTATTTGTTCTATACCTAATTTATAGATTATGCTTTTATTTTTTTCCTTCTTTATGCTTTTTTTTCTGTTTTACTTTGTTACTCTTTTTCTAACATTTTAATTTGAATATTTAGGTCATTTACTATCATTTTTCTTATCTTTTACTATAAATACTTAAGATTGTAAATTTTCTCTAAGCAATGCTTGGAAGAAGTTCTGATGGGGAAGGCAGTATTTGCATTATCTACAATGGGTACTACCGTAGTTATGTTAGAAAAGAAAAACTAGTCTCAAAAAATTCAAGCAGGTGTTTGATCATTTCATGAAGGTTGAGCAGTGTCAAATAGCCAATCCTACTTGTAAGGTGCCTCTAGGAAGACAAGGAAGAAAGAAAGAAATTTCTTTCATAATGCCTTTCTTTTGTAAATATAAAATATTATTAAGCAAGAAACATGGCTAAATATGGGTGTAAGGAAATAGGGGCCAGGTCCTGAAGGCAGAAGAAAAAATGGATATTGGGTTGGCAGTTGATGGTCTCTGCCACATTCCATCCCCTCCACAGTGCTGGAACATAGAAGAAGCACATGTCAGCATTTATGGAACTGAATGGAAGTCCTGAAGGATGATTCCCAAGGCCATGCTTGCATTGAGGGAGAACGATCAGAGGATAGCTTCAGGCCATTGATGACTCAGTGACAAGATAAGTTAATGAAGAAACATACTCAATAACTTCACTTGTCTGCATGAATTAGAAAATGAAGAATTTGTGAAGTGGACAAATCAGGTTGGGGTGTGGAATACACAGTGGCATGAACAAGGAGTAACTCCAAAAAGCGGTGAGCAGAAGTGACAGCTCAGTCAAGGAAAAGAATCTGTGTTAAAGTACAAACATTTTCATGGCTCCTGATTTCCCTCTCCTCAGAATTAGAATCGGTGCAGCCACATTTCCCAAGATAATGCAGGAGGGATGCTGTGCTTACCATCTCCCCAAATCCTCACTGCTTGCTTTCCCCAGCTCTCCCTGGTTAGAGTTTAGCTTTAAGGATACTGCATGATGCAGCCTGCTCTCCAGTCTGGGCTCTAATCTTCTTTGCTCCTGCAGTGGCTTCAGTTAACTCAGCATGTTTATGCTATGCTGTTACGGTGGTCATATAAGCAATGCCAGTCTATTTGGTCAGTCCCTTGATAACAGTGAAAGCATGGTGTAAACAACTGAGTTGGTTAAAAATGGACTGGGTTGAAAATCCTAATGCCAGGATCTTCACAGTTGTACATGCTTGAGCTGATAAGGATTTCTCATCCCATTGTATCTCTTCCTACTGTCTTACTAGAGATCTATTTAAGTGTGTAATGCATTGAGATTTAAGAGATAATTTCCTAAATGTTCCAGATAAGATACTGCCTACATACTTTGCCTATAATTTCATCTAGATCTGGATTTTAAAATTTGTTTTTGTGTGTGTGTGTTTTCTTTTAAAGAACAAACAGTACATTGTCATTTGTGTATTTGATCCTTCCTCCCTTCTTCAATTCCATTTACATTAAAATACTTCTTATTCTCCTTGTGCACCATTTGCTTTTACTAAATAGCCTTTGCTATTGCTCTTTCCTGTGCTTTTGATGTCTTCAGGTAGCTTAATATTTAGCTAGCTAATTTATATAAACTATTCATATCAGTACATATTCATGTGAATTACATCCTTTGTTATGCAGTATTGTTTTAGTCTAACTTAAATATTTTGGCATAAAATATCTTAATTATATTAAGATCTTTTTGCCTGCCTTTTTTAAAAAAAAAAAAAAATCTAAAGAAAGATACCAGAGCCTAGTTTCTTTAGTATAAAACAACTTGTTATACTTAGAGTTAATTTTTGAAAATCATGTCTTTGACAGTTTTCAGGAGTTTAATATGTGTCTACACTGTTTGCCATACTTTGCAGTTATGTCACTGTAAATAATTGACTTTGCTGATTAATATCAATGTCAAATTTTTCCTGTAAATGTGTTGTCACTTCTTCATTTGTTACCTTTTAAGGCTTTATTACAAGTGTCCTTGAAAAAGTGTATTTTAAGTGTCAAACTATCATTTTTAAATATTAATAATTATAACAATACATATTCTTTTTTTTTTTTTTTTTTTGAGATGGAGTTTCGCTCTTGTTACCCAGGCTGGAGTGCAATGGCGCGATCTCGGCTCACCGCAACCTCTGCCTCCTGGGTTCAGGCAATTCTCCTGCCTCAGCCTCCTGAGTAGCTGGGATTACAGGCACGCGCCACCATGCCCAGCTAATATTTTGTATTTTTAGTAGAGACGGGGTTTCACCATGTTGACCAGGATGGTCTCGATCTCTCGACCTCGTGATCCACCCGCCTCGGCCTCCCAAAGTGCTGGGATTACAGGCTTGAGCCACCATGCCCGGCAACAATACATATTCTTATTCTGTAAGTATGCAACTTATATGAAACGTGAAATTTATCCAAAATTTTTGTCCATTAAAACTGTTCTTAAGTTCATGAATTCCAACATTTTTCAGAAAGTGAAGTAATTGTCTATCCTTAGCAAGGTATATTCAAGAAATAATAACTCTAAGGCTGGTTTTGGTGTCCTAGTTCTAAGAAGTAGTCTTCTCTGTGGGAGAATGAGAGAAAAGGAGAAGAGAAATGAAAAGGAAAATGGTAAGAACCTTGAGACATTGGCCAGTATTTTATTTATCCTTGTGTTCCTAATAATACAGTAGCTGACATATACACCGTGACCAAAATATTTTTTGAATTAATGAATTTAGTTCTGGCTTAGAAACTTTATTTATTCTGGCTTATTTAATTCTCACCAAAATCATTTATTTTATTTACAATTATGGTTTGGGTAAGAACTTAAAATGAAATAGTGAATGGTTTGAATAACAAAACATCATAACCGAGTTTTCTTACCCTTTTCTTTTGGAGACATTTCACTATTTCCTTAGAAACATAAGATCGAATGAGCGAAATTATAAACTTTTTTAAAAGGTTAAAGAAATCTAGAATTTTAAAGACTATGATATCTGTGCATTTGTTTGATAGACAAATTAATAGTAAAGAAATAAAAAAAGGACTATATTTTTAAAGATTTGTGTTTCCCAGTGAATGTTTCTCTCTTTATCATCCTTTAGATCTGGACAGGTATGAAGTTGTCTCCAGAAAAATTGACCGTATTAAAGATTAAGGTGACTTTTTGTGGCTTGATATTACATGTATATATAAATATGTATTTGTAAATGATAGTTGTCTTTATATTTATATGTATTTGATTCAAAACATGGTCGTTGTCTCATTAACTTCAGAGATTATGCAGTTAGTCTGTTGGGAGCCCAGGCTCAATGGCTTTGCTTTTTGCTATCACATAGTGAGGTCATGGTAAATCGCCAAAAAGCTACCCTAGGGAAATTCTATGGTAATAAAGTGGTCTCAGTGTCCTTTCTCCATAAATATAAGTAAGTTCCAAAAACTTTCTGCAAAGGTTACTTTCTGCCTTAAAAACTAAAAATGTAAAAAGTTGACGCTTGCAGAGCCTCTTCACCTTCCAGTCAGAGCCATATAACTATTTGAATCTCTTTATTGTAAGTAGAAAATAAATGGTATGCATTAGCTAGCTGAAGATATATTAAGCCAATTGATGACATCAGAAGCATAGGAAAGCGCATTAGCAAAGGTCATTTGTGTAAAATAATAATGGTGCCCGTAGAGAATAAGAAATATTTTAATATGAACAGAATGTAGAAGAGCTCTAAGAGGAAGGATCCAATTTAGCAATGACAATGTATTATTTCCTCTTAAAAAAAAAAAACACCAAAAAATGAACAAATACACAAAATCCAAATCTAGATGAAATTTTAGGCAAAGTATGTAGGCAGTATCTTACCTGGAAGACTTAGAAAATTATCTCATAAATCACAATGCTTTACACACCTAAGTAGATCTCTAGTAAGACAGTAGAAGGAGATGTAATGGCATTAGAAGTTCTTATCAGCTCAAGAGTGTACAACTGTGAAGGTCCCCGCATTAGGATGCTCAACCCAGTCCGTTCTTAACCAACTCAGTTGTTTATACCATGCTTCCATTGTTACTAAGCTACTGTCTAAACAGACTGACACTGTTTGTATGACCACCATAGCAGCATAGCATAAAAAATGCTGAGAAATAGGAGCTGGGGATAACTGGAGCCACTGCAGGAAGAAGGTAGATCCAAGCACAGAATGGAGAGCAGGCTGCAGCAAGCAGTGTCCTTAAAGCTAAACTGTAACCAGTGGCAGCTGGGGAAAGTAAGCGGTGAGGACTTGGGGAGATGCTAAGCACAGCATCCCTTCTACACTATCTTTCAGGAACTGTGGCTGTGCCATTTCTGATTCTGAGGAGATCCTGCTGCTTTTAGAGAGAAATCAGGAGCCACGAAGATGTCTGTACTGTAACACAGATTTTTTTTTCTTGACTGAGCTGTCACTTCTGCTCATCGCTTTTTGGAGTTACTCCTTGTTCATGCCATTGGGTATTCCACAACCCATCCTGGTTTGTCCACTCCACAGATTCCTCATTTTCTAACCCATGAAGACAAATGAAGCTATAGAATATGTTTCTTCATAAACTTATCTTGTCACTGGGTCATCAATGGCCTGAAGCTATCCTCTGATCGTTCTCCCTCAATGCAAGCATGGCCTTGGGAATCATCCTTCAGTACTTCCATTCAGTTCCATAAATGCTGACATGTGCTTCTCTCATATCCCAGCCCTGTAGCGGTGATGGAGAGTGGCCAATACCATAAGTGCAAACTCAATAGCCATTTTGTCTGCATGACAAAGCTGGTATTTTGTTTGGGGCAGCGATGTTTCTTGCAAAATGCCTTGTTTTCCTAGAGTTTTCTTACAAATAGGGCTGGCCATTGACTTTTGAGATATGACAAAATACCTGTTTAAATTTTCTGAGAAAGGTTTTGTCCTCCTAATACAACTACAGTACCATCCCTTCCTTCTCCCACTTTATTCTTGCTGGAAATGGAACAGCTATGGTTACAATGAAGTGGCAACATGAGAACAGAAGACTCTGCTCATGATAGGAAAGTGGAAAACAGATCATGTGGGACACTGACCGTATTGTGAAACTAGAGCTCAAACCCTGGACCATCAAAATGCAGACTTCTTGTTATATGAGCAAAAATATATATTTGGAGGATAAATATGTTCAAAATAGGCTTTCATATAGATACTCATCTCCTATAGACATCATGGAATGGCAAGTAAATCACTAACTTTTCTTTTTACATCCTCAAGACATGTGGCTTAGTAAAAATGTCCTCATTTTGGAGAATAATTTTCAAAAGCTAATGCTAATAATTCCCCTTTAAAAATTCTCAATAAAACACAACACCTGTAATATACATATACTCATTTTACATAAAAATATAGGTGAGTTGGCCGGGCGCGGTGGCTCAAGCATGTAATCCCAGCACTTTGGGAGGCCGAGGTGGGTGGATCACGAGGTCGAGAGATCGAGACCATCCTGGTCAACATGGTGAAACCCCGTCTCTACTAAAAATACAAAAAATTAGCTGGGCATGGTGGCGCTTGCCTGTAATCCCAGCTACTCAGGAGGCTGAGGCAGGAGAATTGCTTGAACCCAGGAGGCGGATGTTGCGGTGAGCCGAGACCGCGCCATTGCACTCCAGCCTGGGTAACAAGAGCAAAACTCCGTCTCAAAAAAAAAAAAAAAAAATATATATATATATATATATATATATATATATATATATGTACATGTGAGTAAGTAACCGTAAAAAACACTTTTGATAACTGACAGGTTAAATTAACTTAAAAATCAAATTTGTTGAGACAAGGATTTAATACTGAGTTTTTTATTTTTCCTAAACCTCTGGAGTGTGGTGTTATAAGTGTTAGTGTCCTGCTTCTTTCTAACTTTGCAAGACCTGTCAAACTAGCTAAAGATATGCGTTAGGCATTGCTAAGACATATATGAGAAAAAACATTTTATCTATTTTTTAAAAACACAGTAATGAATAACAATTATATATGAAAATGAAGCAGAATTGTCCACAAAAGCTTAGATTTTCATTTTGTACACCTAATTTAGGATTAATTTTTGTAACCCCCCCTCCCTACATTCTCTCTCACTTAGCGATCAATAAATCTTATGAGAAAAACAATGTTACTGACTACAATGTAGAGTCTTCATTTCTCAGATGATTCTGGGCCAGAATGGGTATCAGTTTTAATTCACTGTCTTCAGAACAGCTACAGTACAATGTATTAGATTAACAGGCATAAATAAATCTTAATTTTGTTGAGATTTATATCTGTCACACAATAAATACAGATAAATGTTTCTTATCCAAGAAGTTGCATCGATTTGACAAAAGTTAAATGTTAGCCTGAAATTAAATTTGTGGTGACAGAGTGAATGTAATCTCAGTCAGTGACAGTGTAGGTCAGCACATAGCTAGTGGAGACAGCAGGGAAAGGAGGAGAATTCTCATAGCCAATAGATTGTTTGTTCAAGTAGATGATAATTCAAAATGTACATGCCTTCATGGAGTTTGAAAAGGAGGAACTCTTTTCGACTCAGAAAAACATGTAGCCTTAAGAATTAAAATGTTAGCTAGCACTTTCAATTTATCATGCAACACTGGCCTTTGGAATCAGGAGGATGATTTATCACTCATCATATAACTGGAACTCAATTTTAAAGCCATGTTACTAAGAAATTGTGGTTGCATCTGTGAAAGGGAGCTAAGTGAATGTCCCATTGGACAGCTCCCTATCACAAATGGGAAATGTTGGCAGATGAAGGGAAAATTTTTTTTTCAGTTTACTCTTTGTACATTTTGCATTTTGTATCATGATGATAACACCTATTCAAATAAATAGTGGAAAACAGGCAAAAATAAAATAAATGAATGCTTCTTGTTTAGAAAGAAACATTAACATTAGCTTCGCTATTTAATAATAATTTTTACAGTGACATCTCTTGCCCTGTACTTCGTATGTATTCTTTGTTGTCCTTATTGTATTATTCAAACTCCTTTTTGTCTTTTTACAATCAAATTTCTTTAGGTGCAGTAACTTTTGTTTTCACCGTTCTTTGACTTCTTTAGGAGATTTCACCATGTATTGCTTATAGACAGCATTTGTTAAGTAGCTGAAAAATAACTGAGAAATAACCTAAACTTCTCAATTGGTCATCACTAGCATTTTAGTGTGGAACCAAAGTCAATTGCAGCATAATGGGGCTGGTAGATGGGTGGCCAGTAAAGGTCAACAGTCATCTGATGGTTGCTGAATATTTAACAGTCAAGAATTTTAGATAGCGAGTGAAGGAAGGCCTGGTTTGTGCTAGTTAAAAGAAGTTAGAAAATCCAAAAACTAGAAGGTCATCAAGGTAGATGACATAAATAGATGCTGAAAATTTGGAACACTTGGGAGGTTGAGTGGGTTGTTAGTGGAGGGGACAGCATTGCAGACTAGGAAAAATAAATTTGGATCTTGAAGGAGAGGCTCTTCTGATATCCTGAGATGTCTCCTGACATCTTACTTTTAGCTGAAGTAATAAATTATGTATATCTCTGCATTGGTGAGGAAATGCATTAGGACTGACTGAAGAAGCAGTAAAATGAAAGAATCATAGGATTATAAAATGAAAGAATATCTGGATTGTGAGGGACCTGAAGATGACTTATTCTAGTCTTTCTCATTTTACTGATGAGAAAACTGAGTCCAAGGGAGGCTTAGTAGCCTAGGAATGTAGAGGCTACATGGCTAGACTTTCAAGTGCCAAATGGCTCATAGTTTTCAATAACTCATTGTCCCTTCCATTTTTCTGATAATCGGCCTTGAGTAGGAAGAATTTTTCCTTGAATCATTGAGAGGTACAGAATAGGAACAACGCAAGCCTGAGGGTGATAATGCTAGGAAGATCTCTTCTGGAATCGGATGCTTAAGGGAGTGTCTGGTTTCCACACCAGGTGAAAGTGAGTTGACATTAATTAAAAACTAGGAAGTTGTAATGCCAAAAAGATTCAGAATAATAATATCCAAATAATTGTCTGAAGCTATCAGGAGCAATGTCTAAAATGAAAGGGTCTTTGATAGCCATCTATCAGAATGCATTATAGAACATTAATTCAAAAAATCAAACAGCAAAAAAAATTCTTTACAGAATCTTATCTCAGATATGCATGATTCAGAGTAACTGACTATAAAGTTAGTTTTTGGCTTTATTTTGCTGCTTATATCCTTCCTGACTCAATTCTTGGGCTATTTGAATTTGCAAAGTTGAAAGGTTATATTGTTCATTATTTTGAGCAATAATGTTCCATAAAAGTGGTCATACAAACGCAATAGGGGTATTTATGAGCACATGACTCTATTCTATTAATCCTTACATGAAATGATCCATTTCTGCATGAATTCATATTTAACCTCACAGAGAAATCTGTCCTTGTAAGTAGGAAATGTGACTTGAATTACTATCCTCTCCCTGATAGACTCGACTCTGGGAGGCGCTTTGGTAGACTCAGCCTTAAACTTCACCTCTGCAAAGCTCAGTCAGTCTGACTGCAAGAGGCCAATTGTGTATAGATTAGCTGTCTCCAACTACCTCTGGGAAATGACTTTCAAGAATAAAGCAAGAGCCAGAAGCAGCTAGGTTTTTCTGAAAGGTTGGATAATAAAAGTGAAGCATTGGATATTGTCAAATAAGTGTAGAGAGAGCACCTCACTGCTGCGGTTTTCTTTCCCAATTGAGTGGAAATCAAAAATCTATCAAGAGCAGAGCGTCATCTGTCAGTTGAAGCCTAATGTCTATAGAAATGCTGATTTTCAACTTTAGGCCATTCATTGTAATACAGGAATCAGAAGAACTTATACAAGACAACACTGCCATCACATAGCTATCCTCTCAAGATTTTTAGCCTAGGGTTGACATAGTTGAAATATTTGAGATGAACAGTGAGGAAAAATTAATCTATTCAAATCTCCTATGCTTGCTTTTCTACTATTGTAAGATGTTAAAAAAATAGGCAATAACTTGCCTTTTTTCTTAGTTGATTTCCACGCTAGAATGGATGATAAATACAGTAATAATTGCAGAAGGTTATTTCACTGACTCTGCTGCAGCGGAACAGCCTAAGGTAGCACCATATACACCCACCTGCTGGTGGAGATAAATAACTTCTACATTGAGTAGAGAAAAAAAGCAAACACTTCAATTTCCATTGCTTATAAGGCATTGGGAAGACTTGGTATTTTAAGCAATCTTTCTGTGTTTAACTCTATTCATTCCTAAGGAAGACTCAAAAAGAAATTTTAACCGCCTCAGAGGATGCTTTTATGTGGAGTAAGTGATGTTCTCTAAGAGGCAAGTGTTTTCCATCCACAAAGCATTATATGGCCCCTGAATTTTGTTTCTTACACCTCCAGCATTTACCACAGTATCACTCCACTTGACAACTGTTTTTAGTTCAATAAAATAATGGGCATTATTTTGGGATGTCCCCAGAAGAAAAATTATTCTTGACTCAGAGCAGATTTCAATCATTAAAAATTCTACTTAAAGATTTCCTTTATTTCTATTAGCAGTCTTCTTATCAATTATACTATTTCAATTTTTATGCTGAAATAGTGGCATTAGGATTTGTAGGGAGAATTAGTCCACTAAGTAGACACACTGATATCCTAGGAAACTACCACTGTTACTCTGAAAATCATAATAATAAGCCCCTGTTATGCCCAACAGCAGGCCAAAAAGTTTAGTTATATTATTTCTATTTCTTAAAATGAGTTTTTGAGAAAATCCTTTAAAAGTCCTTCATAAAGGCAAGCAGAAAAAGATAGATTTAGTAGCCCTGCCTGTCAAGTGACTGGTTCACAACTGAAATTCAAGAATGTCTGATTTCAAAGCTGTTCCTGTTATGCTACCTTGTCCTTATGCCAACAGGAAGTTTGTGTTGCAGGACTTTTTCTTAGTTCAGCTAAAGATGGAGTTCTTTGTCTCACGGCCATGAAAATTCAGACTCACAGATAATTTGATTGGCAAGACAAAGTTTTATTGGGTGAAAAGGAAGAAAAGTGGGAAACAGGGACTCTTGCTGGTCCCGAGTCCGTGCTACAGTGCTTTCCTACTGGCCAGTTGAATCTCAGTTTCCACACAGGAAGAGGAGGGGCCATGCTCCTCCCCACTGCATGCAAACAGCCTGAACTTCCCGAGGCTCCATGCCAGCGCTCAGGCCAAATGGAGTTTTTCCAGGGAAAAACTGTCTGTCCCACCTGTCTGTCTCAATTACAGACATGTTAAAAGTTTAGGAACCTTGTGAAAAATTTGATCTCTTACTCCTTCCTCCTTCCCATACCTGACTTAAATAAATTAAAATAAATTAATTGCTGTTTATGGAGACTGTGGAACAGTGGTTGACATAGAGTACAGTAAATGTTCAGTAGATACTTATTATTTTATTGCTTTGAATATCTTATAGAGAAATAAATACAACTTTACACACCAAATCACGAAGGATATTAAGGCCCATTAGTATATACAATTTCGGAGATACCTCTGGATAGGAAAAATAAAAGGTTCAGAATAGTCATCTAACTTTCAGTACTATATTTCATAGACACAGCTGACTAGCTGTGAAATACTGCCATTTCCACTTAATTTTGTTCACTCGTTAATTCAGTCCTCCACTTCATTTGATCAGATCTGGAACCAAATCATTTGTATTCATTTTGCTTTGTGTTTTTGCAGTGTCTCTTGATCACTTTCACATGCTAATACTGGCTAATTCAATTGGGATTTATTGAGGCAGCCCTTGAAAATTAACCAACTAATTTCTCATGCATAACATAAAAATAGAACTACTTCTCTTCACTTATCTTTTTGAAGAATATATATTAACATAAAATAAAAGTTTGTCTTTTTGGTGCAAAGCACAATGCTCTTGGTATTAGTAGACAGGTTTTAGAGAATAAATTTTTGTATGAGTTGGTAGACCAATATGGAAATGCACACTTCACTTATTGAAATACATATATTTTTTGTAGGAGAAATTTTGGCTAAAATAAAATAAAATTGTTCAGAAAAGTCAAGAAAGTTGATAATTTCACTGATGCTTGATACCCTAATATTATAAATGTTGCATTTGTTTAGTTGTATTGGTAACAGGGTGAGAATTGAAGTTACTAGTCACTTTACAAAGATTAATGTATGTGGCTATTAGCCCATAATGAGCACCGTCTCTGGTTGAAAAAAACATCAATCAGTAAATCAATGATTACAATTTATTGGTCATCTGGCTTTACTTAATCGTACTGGAATCTAGTTGTCCTCAAAGGAACAAAAATATGAGCTCTTTCTCTTCCAATCTTATAGTACATAGAATTTTAGTTATGAAAACCTATATCTCTCTTTCCATGAGACACATGCAGAACTTTCCTATTAGAGCCAGTGAATTACTTTTCACCTAACCTACATAGGGTTAGGTGAATCAGAAACTACCTGATTAGGGCATGATTACATGCTTCCCGTCTCCCAGCAAAAGTAAAAAAATCTCTAAAAAGCAATTTTACCTCATCAGATACTGGGAAGCAAAATGGTATCATGGTCAAAAGTGAAGACTCTGAAGTCTGATTATTGAGTATGTATTCTGAATTTGTCACGTCTTAGCTGTATGCCTTTTTGTAAATTATCTAATCTCTTGGCGCCTATCTTTTCTTATCTGTAAAATGGTGCTAATAATGGCAACTGACCAGGCAGGGTAGCTCACACCTGTAATCCCAGCACTTTGGGAGGCCAGGATGGGCAGATTGCTTGAGCACAGTAGTTTGAGACCAGCCTGGGCAACATAGTGAAGCCTTGTGTCTACTAAAAATAAAGAAAATTTGTGGGGCATGGTGGCACATGCCTGTCGCCTCAGCTACTCCTAAGCCTGGGGTGAGAGGATCTCTTGAGCCTGAAAGTTGGAAGTTGCAGTGAGCCAAGATTGTACCATGGCATTCCAGCTTGGGTGACAGAGTGAGACCCCTGGGGAAAAAAAAAAGACAATTGTTTTATAGATTTGCTGTTAGAATGAAATAATCAGATAGATGGAAAGTACTTAGGATAGTTCTTGGCATATCATAAATGTTTAATGAATATTAGCTATAATAATAAGTTCACCTTGTTATTAATTTTGTTTAGGTGGCCAGAGTAAAGTCCCCTTTGTCTATATTGTCATTAACAGTTGATTCCTCATCTGGGATATTCAGTTGGAAAATAAAAACAGCATTTCCTCTTTTCCCTTTTGGAAATCAAATGGAGGGGGAAAAAACAGCTAAAATTAGAAATATATCGTCCAGCTTCAGTTAAACTAGAAAAAAATCTCTCAAAACCAAAATTACAAAATAGATAGATGAGTTATCAAAAGCAAGGAAGATGGAAATTGAAGAGGAAGTTAAGAGGGGAGTGAGGTTTCTATGAAATCAATAGTATGGACTTCTTTAAAGTTAGCTGTAGTCACACTCTAAAGAAGTAACCCAGCTGGCAACTGTGAGTCTGGTTGCATGGATTAGTAGACTGAGTTTGTGTTCCAAAAGCAGAGGCCATGGGGCTCAATTTCAAAGAAAAGATAATGGAAGTTATCTGTCAATAAAGCAGGTGTTGGAAAGACATTTCTCACTATGAGAAACCCTGAAGCTGCCATTCTTAATTGTATATGGGAAATAAAGAGCATAAAGGAGCTCATAGGCACTGGGCCATAAAGAAAATTTCTGCTATCTTGAAACATAATCTTGGCATCTCTACAACATGAACATAGAGCAAATATGATCTAAGAAAAATTCATTCCTTTCAGTGGTGACGAATGTGAAAAAAGTTGCCAATACAAAATACATAAAAGATATGGAAGTAGAAAAAAATGAAAAGAAACACAAATGGCAGAATAATAACACAGGAAAAATCATTCTATAGAGCACATAAAACTTATGACTAAATATTTTGTCATGAGTAAAAAAAAATATGAAGCAATCACCATTTTATAGAAAGAACTAAAAAATATATACAAAAACTTTGGGTTAAGATAGCAAGATAAGAAAAAGAGATGAACTATGATTTGGTAGTGCTTAGGAGAGTAGTAGAAAATCAGAAATGAAGGCAAAATTGGAAAGTGTACAAGAGTAAATGGAAACTACTTACAGTAGAGTAAGAAATGAAGAAGACAGAAACCAAAAAATAAGTTAAAAGTATAAAAAATAGATACAGATAAAATTAGGCAAAGGATATCCAGGTATTGAAAGTTAGGGATTTAAAAGTAGAAAAATGATATAATAGAAGAAAAAAATATTTATAGATATAAGGCAAGAAAAAATTCTGGAAATAAAGACTCAATTATATAGATTTAAAGGGCACACCACATCCGAAGACGAATTGATAAGCATAGTTAAAAGAGAAGTAAAATCTATGAAGCCCTCACAGAAGGAAGTATAATCTAGGACTTTAACGCCCCAGCAAAACTGTTTGTTGTTCAAGGATGAAGGCACTTTCATTATTTAAGGTATAAAAGTCAGAATATGGTGGGTCTCTTGAAGAGGTTATAGAGAACAAACCATATTCATCCAATACTTTAATGTAAAAATTATAGACAAGAAAAAAATTTAAAAAGAGAAAATAATGGTTCCAATAAATCTAAAATGTAAATATCTATCATAGAGTATAAGTCCCGGCATGTGAAATGCTATAAGTAATACAAGATTGGAGAGGAAAGGAAAGAGAATAACAAGTAGTTAAAGCCGGGCGCGGTGGCTCAAGCCTGTAATCCCAGCACTTTGGGAGGCCGAGGCGGGTGGATCGTGAGGTCAAGAGATCAAGACCATCCTGGTCAACATGGTGAAACCCCGTCTCTACTAAAAATTCAAAAAATTAGCTGGGCATCGTGGTGCATGCCTGTAATCCCAGCTACTCAGGAGGCTGAGGCAGGAGAATTGCCTGAACCCAGGAGGCAGAGGTTGCAGTGAGCCGAGATCGTGCCATTGCACTCCAGCCTGGGTAACAAGAGCAAAACTCCGTCTCAAAAAAAAACCAACCAAACAAACAAAAAAAACCAAAAAAAACCAATTAGTTAAAATACACTAATTTTCCATATTCCCTCTGCCCCAGATTAAAAAAGATGGTAAGTTAAATAATGGTGCTATTAGACTATTTAAGGTACAGTTAATGAAAATAGTATCAGACAATGTTGGAAGGGGAAAGAATAAAAGAAGAGAGGGTAAGTAAGGATATAGATGTTCACATCTTTTATAGCCAGGGATCAGAAGAAATAATTAAAACCCCCATCAAATAATAGGGATATGAAGATATTTAGTAATAAAATCAAAATAAATATCAAAATAGTACAATGGGCTGGGTGTGGTGGCTCATACCTGTAATCCCAGCACTTTGGGAGGCCGAGGCAGGAGGATCATTTGAGGTAAGGAGTTCAAGACCAGCCTGGCCAACATGGTGAAACCCCATCTCTACTGAAAATACAAAACGTTGGCTGGTCATGGTGGTGTGCCTGTAATCCCAGCTACTCAGGAGGAGGACACACAAGAATCACTTGAATTAGGGAGGCAGAGGTTGCAGTGAGCTTAGATCACATCACTGTACTCCACCCTGGATGATAGGGTTAGACTCTGTCTCAAAACAAAACAAAACAAAACAGTGCAACACAAAAAAGTGTTTGATGGAAGATAATGAGAGAGGATGAGGAGCTGAAGGCAGATACTGATTTTGTTACTGCTCATAACAGAGAGTTAATAGGCATAAAATAGAAAATTTAGAGCATTATGTAAATATATACGTGTAAAGCTAAATACTATAATGAAAAAATGCAAGTTTTACAGTTAACAGAAGAAATGCAAACCAAAGTAAACAAATACTAAACATAATTAAGCTAGAAAATATGATAGCATTAGGCCAATGTCTGTCTTACCAAACAATTTAAATAGCTATTCTCATCTATTAAAAGAAAATTTCAGATTGTACCAAAAAAATCCCAAGTAGATTCTGTATATAAGAGATATCCATTAAATAAATTGTCTCAAAATTTTTTTTTTTTGACTCAGAAAAGTTAAAAAGAGTGATCAAAACAAGACAAATACAAGTAGCTTAAATACAGATACAAATTTTCGTATCAGACAAGATCGGTTTCAGTACAAAAACATAAAAGAGATGAAGAAGGAACTGTAATCATAATAAAGGGTGTAATTAACAAAGATTTGGAAGTTATTACAAATGTTATACAAACCTACATAGTACAGGCTACTATACACCTAGGCTATATGAGATAGCTCATTTCTCCTAGTCTACAAACCTATACATCATGCTACTATATAGAGTACTTTAGGCAATTTTAACACAATGGTATTTATGTATCTAAACATATCTAAAAATATAAAAAGTGAAATAAAAATGCAGTATTATAATCTTAGGAGACCAGCATTGTATATGTGGTCTGTCATTTATAAAGTTGACTGCAATGTTATGTGTTACATAGTTATATATTTGTGCAAAGGAAGTTTTACCCTAGTAACAAAAATATCTCTTCCATCTTTTTTCATGTACACAAATAACTTTCATAAAAATGTTATTAGGCTATATTAAATACATCTTAATAAATCTCAAAATTGAGGAATAGTAAAAAGTTTTAAGATTATAATGTAGTAACCTCAAAGTTAGATATAATCAAACAAGAACAATTCTTCCTACCACCTAGAAAAGAATAAATGATATTAAAAATCTCTTTTAAAGTCATAAATCAAAAAGGAAGTCATTATTTTCCACTTCCTAACCTTTACCCTCTCCTTTCCACTCCTGCCAGACTCCTTCCATTTATATCTTTAATTATCTACTTTAGGCTACATTTTCACCCAAATCTTAAGAACATTTCTTAGGGAAAAGTGCAGCCCATTTCTCTGCTTGTTCTCTAGAGTTTATTGTCTATATAAAGGTTCTTGTATAAAAAAACACAGTGAAGAGTTGGGAGTGTTGTACCACAACATACAAGTGGGCGAGGCCATTGCAGAACAGTGTACAACTTCTGGAGTATCTGCAAGTCCGTGTGACTCTTACTCCACCCAGTTCTAATCACAGCTGTTGACTCTTGAATTCTTCAGTGGGTCTGACTTGCCTAAATTTTTGGTCTTTAAAAAAAAAAAAAATCCTGACTCTGTTCTTTTCTTCACTAGACTCATGTATTCTAACTCTTGAGTTCCCAGCCACCAAAATTGAGGCCTCTCAAACACTCACTTCAAGTGGGCACCAGGTTTAGGGGATGGGGAGTAGGTTTTTGACTCTCCTGGTTTTTTTTTTTTTTACTTTTTTACCGAGCTCTAGTATCTTACCCTCTCCTATTATATTTAAATTTTACTCATATATTATACTTTCAAAATAAACCTTTAACATTTAAATCCACCCTTATGTATTTAAGGCTGACCAAAGTCAAAAATAAGAGTGAAAGTAAGTTTCCCTTTGCTTCATATCACTCT
The DNA here is from genome assembly GCF_048565385.1 of Saimiri boliviensis. Lineage (NCBI taxonomy): Eukaryota > Metazoa > Chordata > Mammalia > Primates > Cebidae > Saimiri > Saimiri boliviensis. Next base: position 43,901,352 of record NC_133460.1, read on the forward strand.
TTCCAGACATCTTTTACTCATCACTTCTCACACTGAAGTAGGCATTAATCTTCTAATGTTTAAGTTGAGTACACAGAAGGAACAAGGCAAATACTTGACCAGGGAATAGGTGAACTTTCTCTTTCAGTCTTAGACTGACTTATTTTAAGCCAATCAAAATGTGTTATGAGCTCCTGTCAAGTTTGAGGTTGACAAATGTATACACATGCACAATGACTGCTAGAGTTTCTCTTCACTCCTCTTAGGACTCTATCGTTTTCTTTATTTTCATTTTGTTTTTGTTTGTAACCTTCCCTACATTATACAGAATCAAATTTTTTAGTTTTTTATTTTTTTGAGACAGAGTCTTACTCTGTCCCCCAAGCTAAAGTGCTGTGGCATGATCTCAGCTCACTACAACCTCTGCCTCCTGGGTTAAAGTGATTCTCATGCCTCAGCCTCCCAAGTAGCTAGGATTACAGGTGTGTGCCACCATGCTTGGCTAATTTTTGTATTTTTGGTAGAGTTGGGGTTTTGCCATGTTGGCCAGGCTGGTCTTAAGCCCTCAGCCTCAAGTGATCCGCCTGCCTCAGCCTCCCAAAGTGCTGCAATTATAGGTGTGAGCCATCACGCCTGGCCCCAGAATGGAATTTCTGACATTATAGTTGGATAAATGAGGGGGAAATTAGTTTTTTTTTTTTTTTTTTTTTTTTTTTTTTTTTTTTTTCGAGACAGAGTCTCACCCTCTCACCCAGGCTGGAGTGCGGTGGCACAATCTCAGTTCACTGCAGCCTCCGCCTCCCATGTTCAAGTGATTCTCATGTCTCAGCCTCCCAAGTAGCTGGGATTACAGGCACACACCACCATGCACAGATAATTTGTTTGTATTTTTAATAGAGATGGGCTTTTGCCATGTTGGCCAGGCTGATCTTGAACTCTTGACCCCAGGTAATCTGGCTCCCTTGGCCTCCCAGTGTGCTGGGATTACAGGTGTGAGCCACCGCACCCAGCCTGGAAATTAGGTATTAAATGGTATGATACTTATCACCTCTGTAACACTTCTGTTCTTCACCTCATGGATCTTCCTCTCAAAGATTGTTGCTGATTCATAAGGCTTTGTCCTCTGCTTTGTTCTTTCTAGGTTTCCAAGTCAAAGCTCCTAATTTCTATAACCTAAGTAGTAAATTTATTTCTGAAAGTCTGTCTCTTAGATTTGCTGATAGTATGCTAAATTAGAAATCACTGCAGTTTCCCTTTAATTTGATTATTTGTTGTTTTTAGACAATGGGTGTTCAACTGGGTGGAAATAGGTTGATTCCTTAGAAACAGATTGATGTCTTGATCCCTGTGATCTAAGTCTAAATGGAAAAATGCCTGGCAAAACAATTGATTTCAAGTAATAGCAGTAAAAAAACAGACAAGGGTCTCTCTCTTTTGACTGAATAGTGTTCACTCAGGTCACACTGTGGGCAAGCAGGTGAGCACTTCAATGCTCTTACCCCTCCTGCTTTCTTTCAAGTGACAGTTTCTCAGCCAACGTTCATGCTTTCAAAACCAGCAGTAAAGAGAAGTTTCACCTAAGTATTTTCTAAACTTAAAATTTATTTCCTTATTTAATGGTTGCTATTGTACTTATTAGAGATCCAAAATTGTCAGTTTGCTCTGTCATAGCAATTGCTAACTTAGGCAATAAGAAAACGTAAATTCCTTCCTGTGTTAATGTATTCATTGGTAGGAAAGGTGGTTGAAAGACATATGGAAAAAAAGTACTAGACATTTAAATGTTAAAGCAGTATTTTCTACATTGATTTGGAAGAACACTGTTTTAGTCCATTTTCTCTCGCTATAACTAAATACCATAGACTGGGTAATTTACATATAAAAGAAATTTATTTCTTACAATTTTGGAGACTGGGAAGTTTGAAAGCACCACACCAGCATTTTGTGAGCACTTTTATGCTGTGTTGTCCGGTGGTGGAAGAGCAGAAGAGCAAGTGAGCACTTGTGAAAGAGTGAAGCACCAAGGGTGGGGCTCACTTTTATAGCAGATTGCTCTGGGAATAACTAAGCTGCTCCTACAAAAACTGCATTAATCCACTCAACATAACTCAATCATCTCTAATTAGGCTTCACCTCCCAACACTGGGGATTAAGGGGATTAAGTTTCCAACGTGAACTTTTGGGAGGATATATTCAAACCATAGCAAACACCAGTTATCAGTTACTTTCCTGTTGAAAAATAGTTTTAGTGGTCAAATGTTTTAGAGAAACAAAGTTAAATTGGTTTCTTTTCTTTAGGGCTTCTCTGAGCTCATAATAGATAATGTGCCCTATGAATTACCAAAAAGCAAACTATTATTAAATAGTTTTTTCTAATATTTAACTGCAGTACTTTTGTGTTTCAAGGAGCATCCTTTAACTCCTCTGGGAACTAGTGTTTTTGTAGATGTATGGACTAAAAAATGCTGCATTAAGGCCATGCTTTGACTTCAAAAATATAAATGCCACTGAACCCCTACAACACTGGGTATGAGGGATCAGAAGTAGTAGGTCCAGGCTTTATTAACAATACTTCCTTAGGCTAGTGTTACGGGTTCTCTATGCCTGTGCAGGAAGTCAGAGAGATGCAATACTTTGTAACATAGGAAGGATTTGAGTAGTATACATGTCCAAAAAAGTAAGACTGTAGTACATCTTTTACAAAAACTAAGTATTCTTCCCAGTAGTCCTGAGTGCCCGTTACATTGCTATTCTTTGTTTTCCAGTTCATGTTTGTAATAGTTGTCCATGTTGCCTGAAAAACATTTTGCAAGTTTAAGCAATTCATATGACTTAAATTTGTTAATAGGTAGGTCAAGACATGACAATCAAGAAGTGTGGTACTGATTCTTTACTTAGCAATTAGATGAAATTTTAGTGCCAGGTTTGTGTATACTTTAGTTTGTATAATAAAACTTAAAAAGATTTAATTAAATTTTCAAAAAATTAAATGTGAAACTTGGAATTTTAAAATAATTCTTATTTAGAACTTTAATATTCATAGATTGTAATTTATACTTTGCCTTTTAATATTAATGGATAGTTTTGAATATTTCACAAAATGAAACATAAAAATATAAATCACAAAAATAATTTTAATTTGAATTTATAGTTTTATAAATATATATTTACATTTTGTAGACTTAGGACACATTTATATTTTTTAATTCTTTAGCTTATTGTCAATAATAAATTATGTGAGAATCTCAGTTATAATGGCATAATTAGTGGTTTTGTTGATGTGAAGGAAAGTATCAATTTTATGGAATAAATATGTAACCATATTGTTGGCCCATCAATAGAACACTAAGACACATATTACCATTAATTAATAATATTCTATCATTTTTATTCATATAGCAAGCATAGATGTATGCATGTATATGTGCATTTATGTGTGTGTATATATATATATATTATATGTGTGTGTGTGTCTATATTCTAATTCTGTCGTTATGAATATATGTTCAAGTAGAAGGATCAGAAAGATTTTATTCAACAGTTTTTAAAACTTGATTTATGACTTTTAAATATATAGACATGTGGTCCATGGGCCTCTGTTTATTCTCCCGTCCTATACTGTGAATGTCAGTGGTGAGGTTGACTACCATGACTCCTGATACAGGCTGACCATTCCTAATTCAAAAATCCAAAATCCAAAGTACTAAAAAATCTGAAACATTTTGAGCCACTGACATTACGCCACAAGTGGAAATTTCCACACTTGTCCTCATGTGACAGGTCACACAGTCAAAACAAAGGCATACAGTTAAGTGTCTAGGAGAAAAATTGTCCTACTCAGTCCCCTTTAACTGTAATAATATATCTTTACTGGACATCTCCAGATTCCCCTGTGCAAGTATACCCACTAAGGGTAATAAAATGCCATATGTGCAGGTCTGACACACCAACGGCTGTAATGAATAAAGTACAGTGTACAGTAAGCTTTCAAGCAAAACACAGCATCGTAGGTGGAGACTGAAATCCTGCCATTACTTGCTGTTACTGTTGTTTACCAGCAGATACAGGTATTCTGGTAGTGCGATTAGGTTGCTTAGCTACCCTGAACACATTATTTTTCACTGCATTAATGGTATGTCTTTTTTTTTTTTTTTTTTTTTTTTACTGTTAAGAACTTATGTGTGGATAAGTGTAAGAAAATTATTGCCTATTGGGAGCATATAAATTCAGAGTCAAGAATGATAACGATGCCAAATAACCACAAATTGTCCACATGGTGGCTGAGATGGTGACATCTTTGCTTTCTGATGGTTCATGTACATAAACACACTTTCACTTACAAAATTATTTTAAAATGTTATGTAAAATTGCCTTTATGCGTACAAGGAATACAGGAAAAATTCCCCCCAAATCTGAAATCCAAAATACTCTGGTCCCAAGCATTTTGGATAAGGGATATTTAATCTGCATTTGCCAGCATTGTAAGAGTTATCTTCTAAAGATATGGCACCTTTGTCTTCCAAACAGTAAGAACATTTTTCTCTCCAAGGACTCTGTACTTCTGTCCAGCTGCCCTTCTTCCCTATATAGAGTGGAGAGACACTCAGTCATATAACCATTGGCATAGAACTTCATTGATTCTACTGACTTCATTTCTGAGAGCTCATGTAGTCATTTCAAGGGATAATAAGAAAAGATGAGTAACTGTTGGTTTTCAACAATCTGCATCTTAGAGCATAAAACAGAAGTTCAGTATGGAACTGACAAGCAGTTCTGAACAGACAAGCAATATGGACACATGGTAGAGGATTCTGATCAGATGAGAACGTGTCCATCAGCTTCCTTTGCAAGGTGAAGTGGTGGACTTGGGTCAGAATTTACTGTTTAACCTTTATAGTTCTCTGAAGGTAATGAAAGCATTGTGAATCTTATACAATATAGATTCAGTGTTCATTATCTGATTATAATAACTGTATTTTATTATTATAATTATTATTACTATTTCTGATTCTCAGGATGAGGAAACTGAGGCAAGAAATTCCTGTAATAGAATGCTGCCTTAATCTTTTATTTATTTATTATGTGATGTGATAAACTTTGATTCAGTGGCCTTTTCTCAAGTCTGCTTTAAGTGAAGGGATACAAAATCTTTTTTTTTGAAACAAAATTTATATGCATGAAACACAGATTTTAGACAAGTGATGCTGGGAGCGGTGGCTCATGCCTGTAATCCCAGCACTTTGGAAGTCTGAGGTGGGCGGATCACTTGAGGTCAGGAGTTTTAGACCAGCCTGTCAAACATGGTCAAACTTTGTCTCTACTAAAAATACAAAAATTAGCTGATCGTGGTGGCAGGAACCTGTAGTCCCAGCTACTTGGGAGGCTGAGGCAGGAGAATCACTTGAACCCAAGAGGCAGAGGTTGCAGTGAGTTGAGACAGCGCCGTTGCTCTCCAGCCTGGGTGACAGCGCAAGACTCTGTCTCAAAAAAATAAAGAAAGAAAAAAGAAGATGAGTGTTGATGAATGTAAGCAATCATTTATCTACCACCAAATGATACAAATTTTTCATAACCTTCTGAATGTATTTGTGTACCGCTCCAGAAGAACCCCGCCTTGTATAGGTAACCACTATTTTGCTATCTATGATTATTTGCCAGTTTTGTAATTTACCTTTGCAAGAAACTGTGAGTTTTTCAAAGTGATTTTATAATTTTATGCTCACAACAGCAATGTATGAGAGTTCCAATTTCTTCACCTGCTTGATGATGCTTATCATTCTTTTTAATTTTAGTGATAACAGATTCAATTTGTTAAACTTTTCAATGATTTTGATACATATAATTTAATATTTTTATGAGGCATATATAAGGTCTTTGGAAGTGATATGTATTATATGATAGTAAGGTTTTGTCTGAAATTAAAATCGTACTATCTTTCTTTCCTACTTAAAATCTTTTAATGTTTTAAATTTGTTTTCAATTTAATATCAACTTCCCATGATGCATACATTCTTCTTCTTTTAGTCTCTGAGTCCTTCTACCCCTGTACCTGCTGCCCAGCTTCAACCCCATGAGGCCTTATGGACATGGCAGTGTCTGTCTTGTTAATTATTAAGCCTTAGTGCTAAGCACTTTCATTAAGTATTTATTGACTGGCTGACTGACTTAGTAAGATGAGATAGGTTCACACAAGTTCACACAGTTAAGGAAGTATAGGAACTTAGATATTTAATTCAAGTCTCTCTAATGCCAAAATCTAGCTAGTTAACTTTTAACAGAGTGAATGGTCATTTAAAGTTGATTTAACAGACCTTTGAACTTCAGTCATCATCAAGCTTTCTAGGAAGTTCTCAGACACGTCAGAAAAATATCAAGACTCTGAACCAATACTTATTTTGTTCAGGTGGGAAAGAAGATATTTCTGCAGTTTGTTTACAACTTTATTATTCAGTATGGTTAAAATGTATTTTGTTTCATTATCTTCTGAAGAATGTCAAAAGTAGTATTTTATTCACTTCTAAAACTTACATAATGAGGCTGTAATTTTGTAATCTTTATAGTCTGTAAAAGAAAAAAAAAGTTATATTAAAATACTTCCTTCTTGTTTTTAAAGATTGCAACCCTGTCTGAGCTTTCTCTTGTGCTCCTCTTGGGCATATTTTAAACTACATGATGTACATTATATTTATAATATTATTTAGCCTTTATAGAAAATAAAGAAATAAAGCTATTTTCAGAGGGAATTCAACAAACACAGCAAATTCTACTGAGACCAATTATTCCAGCTCCATAGAGTAATAATATAATCTAATAAGACATAGTTGCTCATGTTTGAAATAACTCCAGAAATTGCTATTGAATAGCTGTTTGCTTTTTTATTTGCTATTCCCTATCTCTGATCACATGTAAAATTAGGGAATAATCAAATGTTTGGAAGAAAAAGGAGAAATGAGAATATTGACTGAAGATACATTATTTTTCTGCATTTATAATTAATTTCTCTTGCTAAGGTCTAGTTTACATGTTCATCGTGGGAAAACTGAGTGTTTATTTTGAATCTGTATTATTTAAAATGTTGTACAGTTAGCACTGGCTTTCTATATCCAATTAAAACCACAACCAAAGTAAAACAACAGCCCATTGTTAGAGGAACCTTCAAGGCCGCCTTCAAATCTACAGAAGTCTGTAGAGAGGATGTTCATCAGAAATACCTGAGCAGCTTCCTGATCTACAGAATGAGAATCACCAGGTCTCTGCTATTAATACATGATTTCAAAGAAAAGCACTCCAGATATTCTGATTTGAATTCTTCGTTACAAACCACTGATAAAGTCCAGTTTCCCATATGATGTTTAAATCATCCAAGTGGTTTTCTGAGAACAGGGAACTCTTTATCTTTAGAGGCTGCCCTTTTCCTTTTTGAGTAGCTATGATTGCTAGTACTTCCTTAGATACAGCTGAAATTTGCCTTTCTTTAGACTGTACCAGTCATCTGTGATCTGACAGGGATGCCACAGGAAAAAAAAAATACAACTTCTTTTTAAATTTCATTTGGTCTCCAAATTTACATTCATGATACCAGGTGTGAACTGACCATTTAACAAAGCCATTATTTCCCTCATTTAAAAAATGTTATTTTATCAATGCAGATTAACATAAACAAAGGCAAATAGTAGTCTCACCAGAAGTAGATCCAGTGGTGAGAAGGGCCGTATCACCTAGAATAACCCATGGTATTAAAAATTTCGTTGGTGAGGGAAGGTGTTGTGTGAGGTTTATGGCAAGCCCCTATCAACAGGAGAATCACAACATAGACTTCTTTGGTTCCAGAGCAAAGTCTTGACATCTGTAGTGGAAAATTACATTTTTAATAATAATTCCTGGCATGCTACTAGACACTGGTAGGGTTGGAGTGCTTGACCATGAGACACCAAGTGATAGAAATACCCATTATAAAATGGATTTTGTCAGAGTCACTATTTCAAAAGGTTTAGTAGACGTAGAATCAGTCCATAGTAAAGATGGAACTGATTCAGCCAGTATTGAGCAAAAGAAGGGCTCTGGGCACAAACAAGCTGGACAAGCAGATGGCCAGACCCTTCATGATCTGATGCCTTTCTTCCAGCCCACATCTATGGCTGAATTAGTGATTACTATGATGATTACATAGTGGTGATTTATATATTAATCATTTTTTAAACGCTTGTAAGTTACCATTCTGTTGTTCTTCTGTAATGCAGAACTTTCTCTTCTCTGTCATTTATCCATATACTTATTTATATCGGCATAAACGTACAGATTTCTATTTTATTCAATGATTTGTAATTACTTACTGTCATCCCTTTCATGCTCAAATTGGCTCAGATTAGGCCAGTAGGAGCAACTTCAAGATAGCTCCTATGTCTTTTGATACATTCTCATCGTTATTTGTGTAGGAGAATAATGGTTTGGCACCACAAGATGTCTGAGGTTTGTCTTCTACTGTCCTTAAACTGAACTTGGAAAAAGTCATTTCTTTAAGAAGATCTACTTTCTTTTAGTGAAAGATGACAATTAGAAGCCAAGATCTGACTACCTGGTGTATTCACTACCTTTTCTAAATACGTATGTGTATAAGAACATGTATATTCAAAAACCATGATTTCAGATTAAAGCCTCCAATTTCAATCCAAAGTCTTCCTACCCTTTCTCTTTCTGTGTTTGTAAATACATTCTTCAACAGTGAAAAACCTAGTTCTCATTATACACAACATTTGCTTTATCAATTTATCCTTTGCCCAATGCTATCAGTCGCTTAACTTTGGCAACTGACTCTTCTGTCTGTCATTTCATTCCTCCCACTACCCAATATTGCCCAGGCACCTCACATCCTTCATTGCTAGTGGAAACACTGCAAACATGCCTTCAGAAGGTTCCATGCCCTGCTTCTTTAGTGTTTTGTGTTCTTGAGCACCGTAAGGAACACTGCTGGTGACCCTTCTCTACCTTCCAACTCCTTTATACCAGGAAGGGAATGGAATTGTCCATTCTAACTTTTTGTTCTAATTCCTGGGAATTTTATCAAATTTGTCTTCGAAACTATTAAAATATTCAAATATTTATATTTATCCACAAATTCAAATACAAATGTATACATATACATAAAAATACCTTCAAATACACATTCATATTATCTATATTTGAAGGAAAAAGCTTGAAAAATATATTTTTTATTTTATTCCTTTGAAAGTTTTTAAATTTGAAAATGAAATTTTAAATAATTTTAGAAGGGGTCCAAAAAGAGCACACCAAGTTCCTGTATGCCCTTCATCCAGCTTATTCTAATGTTAATATTTTACAAAATGAGATACAACTATTAAAACTAAGGCATTAAAATTTTTCACTTTTTAAAGAAGTAGCATTCTATTCTTGTTCAATGTGTACAGTCTCACCTTATCTCAGAGGATGTTAGTTCTAGTTATTTTAAAATACTTTTCTGCTCCCTGCTTGTCCTCTATCTTGTTCCTTCCTCCCTCTCTCTCTCCCTTCCTCCCTTCCTTTCTTCTTTCTTTCCCTTTCTTTTTTACCTTCCTCCTTTTCTCCAAATTATAAGGTAGCTGTGCGTTCCAGGTGAGGATGCACACTTCTAGCTTTTGTACACCCATGTTTTACCCATGCTTCTTCTGTCTACTGTATGCCTCTCCATCTTTTTAATGTAATTGATAACCAGTTAGGTCCAATTTGTCCACAATGCTCTTTGTATTGTTCCCGCTTAGGAGTGTGATTACCTTCTCTATTCCTCTGAACTCCATACATCAACTTCAAGTCTTGGTTATTTTATGCATCTCTTCCTTGATAGGGCAGAGGTTCCTTGATTGTAAGATTCAATTAATCTGTATGTCATCACATAGCACCTAGGGTAAAAGCAGGCATATGGTATTTTTACCTACCTGACTATATTTTTATCTGTCCCCACACATATATTTGAGTTGGGACTTCTTAAGCTGAAAGTAAATTATTATACCTATTCCAAGGGAATGTACTTTAGTCATATTTGTTTATTTTTAGAATTTTATTGCCTTTCTAGCACTCTTGAGTCTTTGAGACCCACTAACACACTGAAAATGTTCTATGTTTAGCATCTTACTATTGCCTAAGCATTAATGCATTTTCTATGACCAGAAAATTTCCTTAGTCATAGTAAATGTAATTCAGTCTTTCTTTTGGGTAACCTTAATAATATATAATCTGAAAAGGACTCCTAGTGGAACGTTTTTATGAGCTGTAAACTTCCAGAGATGAAGACTAATAAACCAGTGAGGTTTCTGTCAGAGGCAATACTAGTTTATCTGTATTCTTCTTTTTTATATGTTCTTTTCATTTCTTTCTGTCAAGAGTTCCTTTTCTAGAACACTGGAATTATTATTATGATATATTTTAATCCTATACTTTTGCCTACCATTTCCAGTAAGTCTTTTAAAATCTAGGTCTGTGGGGTGGGGGGGAAGCATTTACTTGCTACATCTCAAGATTCTCCTGGGGAAATAACTTTGTCTGAAGTTTGGCAAGTCCATGAATTATTAGCCTTAAAAACCTACCTTATTTTATGGGGCTCTTGTTCTTTCTCTTTAGCTGACTAGCAACAGCCTTCAGTGGAACTCTTCGAGGGAATTAATAATTACCTTATTTCAGAGTGGAGTGCTCTGTTTGCTGATTTGTTGTTAATATCTACTGACGAGAGAGCTTGAGCAATAAGTGTTAGGAAATAGCCACAAACATGTCTACATGCCACAAAACACTTAGTCATATCAACTGTAAGTAAAACCAAATAAAAGCATATTTTAATCATTTTTCCTTCCTTGCATACTTCTTTTAACCTCCTTATGTCACATGTCTGTCCAATACTTCATGGAAATTTAGCTACAAAGAAGTTTAGCATGTAACACTGCAACCTGATACCTGAATGTCTAGGAACTTCATTTTAAATGTTGTCTCTAGAAGCTCTGACCTTCTACACACATTCCTTTCCTCTGATTTCTAATGGAAAAGAACAAAAGGTCTAAATTGTTTTAAAATTAATTTTATTGGATAATTTAAACAGCCCCTTTGGTAATACTGAAGTTGTCAAAAAAAAAAGAAACCTCAATCTCCCAGATTTCTCAGGATTCTACCTCCCCTCCTGGACATTCTTTAATGAAGTATGTATATTTGTGTATGTGTAGGGGAGGGGGCAGCATGATGAGGTAAGGATTTATGTAAACTTACGATAAACAGGGAGAGTTGAGGTCTTCAGCCACAGTATTGCTGACTCCTCTAAGGTCTTTTATCTGTTTTGTAGCAACTTGCCTTGGTAGCTACATGCCTATCTGAATTTATTAGTGATCTGGATTTTGTCCACTTGGCCAGGACTTGATGTTTCTCCCTTGATGAACATCTCTTCTTATTCCCCTCCACACTGTAGATCCCTGTGAGGTCTGATGTGACTTGTATTCATTCCTATATGGGTGATCTGCTCTACTCCCTTCACTAGGGAGGCATCTCTATGGAAACTTCCCAGCAATCTCTTTATTCCTTTAGAGCTCAGTCTGTGCTGCCCAGGAACCAACACTGACTCAGTGCACTAACTCCCAGGGCTGACCAAGCTGTATATTAATGTCACTGTGGGGTAACAGTAGCCAGTCACAAGCAGAAGGAGCTTCCTCTGCCCTTTCTCTTTGGTACCTCACATACACCCTTTCTCTCTAAGATTCCAACAGGGAAAGTAGGAGAAATAATTACTCACTGTTCTTTCTTCCAATTTTCTCTTTTGCTCACTTCTGTACTCTAGTGCTAGGAAAACTTGGGCTTTTCTTTTGTTTATGCTACATCCTATCCTTATTCAAACATGGATCACTAGAAGGGGATTATTCTATACACTGTAAGTGCACTTTATGATCTGAATCATTCATGCTTATTTGCTGTTATGATAAATGGGGATGGTTGGTGGAAGGATAAAGAAATACAGAAAATTTTTTTCATAGACAGTAAGTTCACAAGCTCTTTCACACTGCATTTCATATGCAATAGAATCCAGTCTTTCCACAAGCAAATGATTGTCTCCAATGGTCTAGAAAAGGCAAAAGGCAAAAATCACTTTTAAACTTTCTAAATGTTACTTCTCTCATGGAAGAAATAGGTTTGGGCATTATATTCAGGTAGCTTAATGCCTCCTTATTTAGACAAAATAGTTGCTTAATTTACTGACTATTTCACTTTTAAATCAGCTTTTTTTGTTAGCTCACCAGAATCTCCACATGATTCCTCCAGTGTATACCATCTCCATTCTAAGCTTTTCCATATCACACCAGAGACTAGTGGCATGAGAATACTGTAATATTAGGAACAGCTTCTGAATGTCATTTCAGAACTAATTTAACAGGACATGGATCATCTATATGCTATGGTATATCCCCATGTCTAAAGCGAATCTGTATTGAGAAATGAGTAACACAAATATCACTTGATTCTTATAATTTATGTAGTATAATGTTGTCTTTTTTTACATCTAGAATAGTGGATGCACATAATAAAGATTCAGTAATACTTGTCATTTTTACTTGATTTCTTACTTGATAATTACTTATCCTTTCAAATTAAGACCTAATTAAATGCTGATTAGTTACTCTAAGTATCTATTGAACTTCTCATTCTGTATTCTATATTACTTCCCTGAACTTGTTGGAAAGACCTCAGTAATAATGCTTTTTAAAAAGTGTTTTGATAGACCCAGTGATAGGAATACACTTACTAATTTCAACCTTACTGAGAGAGAATTCTTCAAAACTTTAGATTTTTATTTTTTGATCTTTGAAATATAGTAAAGAGAAGGCAAAATTATTTCATCTTTCACTGTCTACTCAAAACCTCTTATTATTTGACTTCACAATTATTAGTCATCACTTTACAAAAATACCTTTCTTAAAAGTTACCAGTGACAACTTTATCAAAAAATTCAATTTTCTCTGTGAAGGATAGAGAAAGTTTCTCTTTTCAAAGTCTCTGTCCTTCGTGCTTCTAATCAGCCCTTATAATGTGGACTGCTCTTTTTCCTGACTCTACTCCCTAAATTATCTAATACTGTATAGTTTTTTATGACTTTCTTCTGTGTTTTTATTTTTTTCTTGAGTAAGTTTTATTTGTTTCTTCCCCCACTCCCACCCTCCCCTAATGATGAAGGCATTATTTAATATTTCTTCTGCAATATATTTAATTTTTTTTTCATTTTTGTGATTTGTTAATAACCAGTAGAATATGGCAGAGGAGGCACTGGGAGAATTCTGAGGCTAAGTCAGACCTTGTAGCTTCCACTTTGGAGTCTTGCTTGTGCTACCATCTAAGATGCCCACTCCCATGAAATGTCTTTGACTGAGAGGCCACTTGAAGGTACTGTGGATGACAGTTCCAGCTGAGCACAGTCATCCAATATAGATGAAGCCCTCTTGGGTGTTACAGAGAAGTCCATCTGTCAGTTGAAAACTGTTCTATGAATGCCATGTGGAGCAGAAGTATGGCCCAGCAAAGTCTTGGCTGAATTCTGACACATGAAGTCATGAGATATAATAATATAAAATGGTTTGTGTTAAAAGCTAATAACTTTTAGGGTATTTTGTTTTATAGCAATTGTAACCACTTCCATTACTTCATTGATCATCTCTATAAGGTGAAAACTCAGAACTGGCTATGTCTTTTTCCTGATTGCTATTGTAGTTGGACTTTAAATTCTATTCCATTGATCTATTTCTCCATTTCTGTACCAGTGCCACACTGATTTTAATTATAAAAGTTTTATGATATGTTTTATAGCCATACTTGGCAAGGTAAACCATCTTGTTCCCCCATCCCTCCACAGTTTTCTGGTTTCTGTTGAACATTCATACAAAAAGTTAACAGATGATAAGAACATCATCTCAAATAACTGGAGAAATTATTCAAAAAAACTGGACAGTTATTTGGGAGAATATATCTTTCACCATACTAAATGAATTACTGATGATTCAGAAATATAAAAACTGAAACTATCCAAGAAATAAATGAATTTCTGGGTATAAAGAAGTTTTCTTGTCCATGATTTAAAATTAAAGACAATTTTAAGAAAATAGCAAGTTGACAAAATAATGGAAAACAAAACAAAGTTTGATAAATAAAATGAAAAAGCAAATGACAAATTGGGAGAAAAATATTTACAACATATCTCATGGATAAAGGGTAATCTCTCTAATTAGATATGATGGCCATGTGTTTAATGGCCATTTGTATACTAAAAAGATGCTCAATTTTACTCATAAGTTAAAATTTAAGAATATACTGTATACCATTTCTCATGCATATGGTGATAAAAAATTGAAAGCTTGCACTATTTGGTAGAGCTTTTAAGAAGAAAGGCATTTTCACACATTGCTGGAGAAGTGCAACATTTTTCAATGCGTTCTACATACAAGAGGCTTGTATATAATTAGAGGGTACGCTTTATCTGCTATATATGTTGCAAACCTATTTTCTCTCATCTCCAAACCTGCCTTTGCTGCTCTGCTTATCAAACTGGAGCTAGATCTAGTGAACATTTCTACTTTGTGAACTGGCATGATATTAAGATTCACAAGTAGAGGGCACTAGAATACACGGTAGGAGGGATATTTCCTACTAGTTTCCACTGTGCTGTCCTTTGTCTAGCTTCTCTGATGCTTGGCTGGCATGTGGGACACCCAGTGGAGCTCACCTCCAGAGTTTCAGTAGCATCCACACAGGTAGCTTCCAGGTGAGTGTCACAGGGACCCCTGCTGGTTTCTCAGAAACTTCAACACGTCCCATTGAGAGATAATTCCTGCTGGCCTCCTGGCAAGCAATTATTTCAGCTTCCCAGCTTGTTCAACAGTAAGTATTTCCATTCTTCCACAAGAGCCCCCAACCAAGTTTCTTTTGTCATAGTCAGTTGGTTTCCTGCTGGCCAACTTTGGCCAGATCACCTCAGCAAAATTCTCTGTCATCAACTGGACATAGCCACTGCCTCCCCAGTGGTTTAAATCTCAGCCTTTTCATGGGAGGGTGTCTCTCTCAAATTTCTTCTTCCTGTGTTGCTCTGTTTCAGTCGCAGGGATAGTTATTCCCTCTGGCTGATATTCCTCTATTCTTTAGAATTTTGTTTATCCCTTAGTAGCCAACCACCTACTTACCTATTATCAATTAATAACTTTATATTAAATGTTCTGTGTTCAAATTGCTGTGTGATTTTGGTCTGCTGCCTAGATTGTGACTGATAAAACTACTGTTAGATTTCACAATTCTGCTTCTCTTTTTATTTATTTATTTTTTTGAGACAGAGTGTTGCTCTGTCAACCAGGCTGGAGTGAAGTGGCCTGATCTCGGCTTCCTGCAACCTCTGCCTCCCAGGTGCGAGCTATTCTCCTGCCTCCGCCTCCCGAGTAGCTGGGATTACAGGCATGCGTCACCATGCCCAGCTTATTTTTGTATTTTTAGTAGAGATGGGGTTTCCCAATGTTGGCCAGTTTCTTCTTGAACTCCTGACCTCAGATGATCCGCTTGCCTTGGCCTCAGTGCTACGATTACAGGCTTGAGCCACCATACCTAGCCAATTCTTCTGCTTTGAATTTATAAACAGCGTGTGTATATGTGTGTGTGTGTATATATATATATATATATGAAGTTTTTACAGTGTCATTTTAATAGGTGAACTTTAGAAACATTGTCCATGTTCATCTATGAAACACTGATAAGACAATACTGGAAGTTTTGAAATGGGCTTCCTGTGGCTGAATGTGGGACATTATGAGCATCCAAAAATTAATTTCATTAATGGGTTATAAACCATTGACACAGATAGTAATCCATGAGTCCATAGTTTAAAATAATAAAACATAAGTAGTAGAAACATTCTTTACAAAATAGTGTCAGTTAAGAATTATAGAAATTGTTATAGGATTTAAAAATTCACCATTTTATTTTATTTTATTAATTTTTTAATGAGACAGGGTCTCACCATGTTTCCTGGGCTGGTTTTGAACTCCTGGCCTCAAGCAATCTGCCCACCTTGGCCTCCCAAAATGTGGAGATTACTGGCGTGAGCCATTACACCTGGCCAAAAGTCACCATTTAAAAACGATTAATAACTTAAAAATTTATTCAGAAATGGATCATTAATGGTCACTTTAGCAACCCTTTATGAAAGGTTGTTGGGAATGGGATATTCATGTAACCTCAAGTTATCAACCCAAAGACTATTAAATATAATTAAAGAAAGAGAATTACCTCTAAAATGAAGAAAAAAGGCAAACTTTTTCTAAAACAACTTACCAAATTCAGCATTATTAGAAACCAAAGAGACTGGCCAGGCACGGTGACTCACACCTCTAATCCCAGCACTTTGGAAGGCTGAGGCAGGTACATCACCTGAGATCAGGAGTTTAAGACCAGCCTAGCCAACATGGAGAAACCCCGTCTCTACTAAAAATACAAAATTTGCCAGACGTGTAGCTAATCACAACTACTCCGGAGGTGGAGGTTGCAGTGAGCTGAGATTGCACCATTGCACTCTAGCCTGGGCAACAAGTGCGAAACTCAATCTCACAAAACAAAAAAAAAAAGAAGCCAGAGAAACTATCACGTGACTTACTGTAATGCGATGTGAAGTACACAACCTCACTAATGCAGTATTCTTGCCAACAGCATTTAACCTGAATCTTCTTATGAGGAAACAATCAGATACATCTCTATTTTGTGGACTTTCCTTCCTGACAACTGACATGTATTCTTTAAAAATGTCAGTAGCTTGAAAGAAAAAAATATAAAAAGGTGTGTGTGGTGAGGGAGAGAATGAGAAGGAGAACTCTTCTAGATTAAAGGAGACCAAAGAGACATGATAACTAAAGGTATGTGGTTCTTCCGTTGAATTATTATTTAGCTTTTGTGGCCTAACAACCTGGTATGGAGTCTCAGTGACATACAATGATAAGCATTTATTTTGCTAATGGATGTGGGGATTGGCAGGGGTGTCTCTGCTCCAATATGGTTATTTCAGTGCACAGTTCCTATGCTAGGAAAGCTCTTTTTAAATTTTTTTTTGAGACGGGGTATTGCTCTTTTACCCAGGCTATAGTGCAGTGGCATGATCATGGGCACACTGAAGCCTTAACCTCCTGGGCACAAGGGATCCTCCCACCTCAGCCTCTCAAGTAGCTGGAACTACAGACAAGCATGACCATGCCCAGATATATATATTTTTTTATTTTTGTAGAGGTGAGGTCTCCTTATATGAACCAGGCTGGTTTTGAACTCCTGGACTCAAGGGATCTACCTGCCTAGGCTCCCCAGGTGCCGAGATTGCAGTTGTGAGCCACTGCATCCTGCAGAAAGTTCTTTTCATGGAACTATGGAAACAAACACACCATCAAGCACATTTGAATGCCTTCTAACAGTTCACTGTTTGGAGAGAGTCACATTTCTGGGGTCAAATCCAAGAGAGGGAGGAGAGGTTAGTTTTGAATATTTACCTAAGGTACTGAAATTGGATCCTGGATTAAAATTAAAAAAAAAAATAGCTGCATAAGTTTTATGTTTAAAGACTGCATATAAGATAGTATTTTCTATAAGTTTTGTATTTTACAGGTATGATACAGTTATTGTGGTTATTTGGGAGAATATCCTAATTCTTAGGAGATATTCATTGAAGTTGTGAGGAGTGAAATGAATATCATTATTGCTAAAAGTTACTTTCAAATAGGTTAGCAGTAACATTAAAATATACTTGTATTTATGTATCATGTATGCGCTACAGACCGAAAGGGTTCCCCCACATTCATATGTTGAAATCCTAGCCCCCAATGTGATATTTGTAAGTGGGGCCTTTGATAGATAATTTGGTCACGAGAGTAGAGCCCTCATGAATAAGATTAGTGCCCTGAAGAGCTCCCTCACCCCTCCCACCATGAAAAGACACAGCAAGACAATGGCCATCTATGAATCAGGAAGTGGGCCCTCACCAGATAATGATTCTGCTGAGAATTTGATCTTGGGCTTCCCATTCTCCAGACCTATGAGAAATACATTTCTGTTGGTTGTAAGTCATCCAGTCTCTACTACACTATTATGAAATATCATATGGACTAAGACTGTATCTGCCTATGTATGTATGTATGTATGTATCTGTCTATCATGTAAAATGTGGCACATATTAACAGTTGATAGATCCAAGTGAAGGGTACATGCATGCACCTCTTTCAATTTTTTTGTAAGGTTGAAATTTTTGAAAAAAAGAAAGTATGTCTGTATCTCACATATGCCTGAGAGAATCTGAAAGCCAAGAGTCCTCATAACATCTTTAATTTACGGCTCTCATTTTGACACACTATTTGCTGCTAGTTCACTAAATAATTTGAGCACTTGCCATTTCACCATTTTCCCAGTCACTTCAGCAGCTTGATTTATAAAGTAAGAAAAAAAAATGTATTACAATTTGAAAACACTCAGTAATTTGAGATGGGGGTACAAAGTGGAAGATCAGAAATGTTGGCTCACATTGATGGAAAACTAGTCAAATGTATATAAAAGAACGTGAAAAAGTATTAAAAAGTGGAATTTTTTAAATGATAGCGAATGAGCTGATTTTGAAATTTCCATGAAAGAACAAAAGGCTGGGAATAGTCAAGATAATTTTTTAAAATAATAAGATTTGACTCATTAAGTATCAAATGTGTGGTAATTAAGATACTGGAGAATAGTCTTCACTGGCAAATGACTAATGGACCTGAATAAAGAGCACTGAAATAGACTGAAATATATATAAAATTAGATATATAAAGGAGGTTGAACTGTAGGTTAGAGAGAAAAATAGATGCATTAGTCTGTTATTGCACTGCCATAAAGAAGTATCCGAGATTGAGTAATTTAAATAAAAGAGGTTTAATGAACTCATAGTTCTGCAGGCTGTACAGGATTCATAGCAGCATCTGCTTCTGGGGAGTCCTCAGGGAGTGTCCAATCATGGCAGAAGGCAAAGTGGGAGCAGACACATCATGTGGCAAGAGCAGGACCGAGAGAGAGTAGGGAGGTATGGTATACTTTCAAATGACCAGATCTCATGAGAACTCACTGACTACTGCAAGGATAGTACCAAGTGGATGGTGTAAAAATACTAATGAGAAATCTGCCCCATGATCCAGTCACCTCCTACCAATCCCAACCTCCAACATCAGGGATTACATTTCAACATGAGATTTGAGTGGGGACGCACATCCACACTATGTCATTCTGACCTTGGTGCTGCCAAAATCTTGTGTCCTTCTCACATTTCAAAATATAATCATGTCTTTCAAATAATCCCTCAGTCTTAACTCATTCCAGTGTTAACTCAAAAGTCCAAAGTCCAAGGTCTAAAATCTCATCTGAGACAAGGCAAGTTGTTTCCACCTATGAGCCTGTAAAATCAAAAGCTAGTTAATTACTTCTAAGATACAATAGGGGTACACGCATCAGGTAAATATTCCCATTTCAAAAGTGAAAAATCAGCCAAAAGAAAGGGGCTACAGGCCCCATGCAAGTCCAACACCCAGCAGGGCAGTCCTTAAATCTTAAAGCTCCAAAATAATCTCCTTTGACTCTGTCTCCCACATCCAGGGCATATTGATATAAGTGGGTGGGATCCTAAGGCACTAGGCAGCTCCACCCCTGTGGCTTTGCATGGTTCTGTCCCTCTGCCTGCTTTCAAAAGCTGGAGTTGAGTGCTTGTGGCCTTTTCATGCATAAGGTACAAGCTGCTGGTGGTCTACTATTCTGGGGTCTGGAGGATGATGGCCCTCTTCTCATAGCTCCACTAGGCAATGCTCGAGTGGGGGCTCTGTGTGGTAGATCCAACGCCACATTTTCCCTCTGCACTGCCCTAGTAGAGGTTCTCTGTGAGGGCTTTGCCTCTGCCTCAGGCATCTGCCTGGGGACACCCACGCTTTTCTATACCTCCTCTGAAATCTAGGTGGAGGCTTCCAAGCCTCTTGCACTCTGTGTACCCACAGGTTTAGTACCACATAGATGCCACTGAAGCTTACAGATTATATCCTCTGAAGCAGTGGCCTGAGCTGTCCCTGGGCTCTTTTGAACCACAGCTACAGCTGGAGTGTCCAAAAAGCAGGGAGCAGTGTCCTAAGGCTGCATAACACAGCAGGGCCCTGGGCCTGGCCCACAGAACCATTCTGTCTTTCTAGGCCTCAGAGCCTGTGATGGAAGGGGCTGCATCTTAGATTGCTGAAATGACTTTGAGGCCTTTTCCCCATTTTCTTGGCTGTCCATACTTGTCTACCTTTTAGTTATGGAAATTTCTCTAGCAGGTGGTTGCTCAGCAGCTCACTTAAACTTCTCTCCTAAAAATGGGCTTTTCTTTTCTACCACATGGCCGAGTGGCACATTTTCCAAACTTTTATGCTCTGCTTCCCGTTTAAATGTAAGTTCTTGTGTATTTATTTCCTTCTGCATCTAAGCATAGGCTGTTAGAAGCAGCCACACCACTTCTTGAACACTCTGCTGCTTAGATTTTCTTCTGCCCGATATCCTAGGTCATCACTCTCAATCTCAAACTTCCACAGTTCGTAGGGCATGGGCACAATACAGCCAAGTTCTTTGCTAAGGCATAATGCTTGTGACCTTTGCTCCAGGTCCCAATAAGTTGCTCATTTCCATTTGATACTTCAACAGCCTAAATTTCACTGTCCATATCACTATCAGCATTTTGGTCACAACCATTTAACCAATCTCTAAGAAGTTTCAAATTTGCTCTCATATTCCTGTCTTCTTTTGAGCACTTCATACTCTTTTAATCTCTGTCTGTTAAACAGTTAAGAAGTTGCCTCCACATTTCAGTTATCTTTATAGCAATGCCCCAATCCTCAGTACCAATTATCTGTAGTAGTCTGTTCTTACACTGCTATAAAGAAATACTGGATGCTGAGTGATTTATAAGAAAAGAAATTTAATTGGCTCATGATTCTGCAGGAGGTACAGGGAGCATAGCAGCATCTACTTCTGGGGAAGCCTCAGGGAGCTTCCGAACATGGCATAAGGGAAAAAGGAAGCAGGCACATCATATATTGAAAATAGGACACAAAAGAGAGGAGGGAGGTGCCACACACTTTTAAATGACCAGATCTTATGAGAACTCACTGGCTATTGCAAGGACAGCACCAAGGGGATGGTGCTAAACTATTCATAAGAAATATGTCCCATGATCTAATTATCTCCTACAAGATTGGACCTCCAACATTGAAGATTGCATTTCAATATGAGATTTGGGTGGTGACACATATCCAAACTATATCGAGACTATATAATAATCATGCAGAGACACTTTGTTATCTACATGTGTAAAATAAAACTTAAAGGGGTTTCCTACTGCATGCCATATAGAAAAATAAAACTTTTTAAAAATGTAAATATAAAAAGCAAAATTAAAAACTCTTAAAATGTAGGAGCAAATTCTTTATGATCTTGAATTAGGAGAAAAATTCTTAAACAACATTCAAAACCTGTAAATAAAACATCGTAAGATTAAGAAATTCAATTATAATCAAAATTTCTTCCTTTTTTTTCTTGAGACAGGGTCTCACCCTGTCAACCAGACTAGAATGCAGTGGTGCAATAATGGCTCACTGCAGTTTCTACATTTTGGGCTCATGTGATCCTGCCTCCTCAGTCTCTCAAGTAGCTGGTACTACAGATGTGGACCACCATGCCTGGCTAAGTTTTTAAAAATTATTTACTCTTCATAGGGATGGGGTGCCACTGTGTTGCCCAGGCTGGTCTCAAACTCCTGGCTACAGTAATCTTCCCACCTTGGCCTCCCAAAGTGCCTGAATTATGGATGTGAGCCACTGGGCCCAGCCTGACAGTCAAATCTTCTTTCCCTCAAGTGAGACCATTAAAAACTGAAAAGACATGCCACGCTCTAGGATGAGATAATTACAAGGTTTAATATACGATTAAATGGTACCCACAGCATTCAAAGAATCTTGCATTTCAATATAAGAAATATGAAGAGGTAATTTTTGGCTAATAAGGTAAATGTATAAACAAAAGACAAAATAACATCACAGTGAGATGTTGTTGGTTTCATTACTAAGTGTTGTCTAAGATGTAGCTCACTTAAAACTCTTAACATGGATGGTGTTAACAACCTGGTGTATAGGAGCCAGAGAGCCAATCTTCAAGGGCATTCATCAAGCTATCTCCATCCCGTATATCAAGGCCCCAAGTTTCTCTGACCAGGACTTGACATAATAGACCTGCATTAGCACTCAATCGTATTTAAAGGTTTGTACATTAGCACTCAATCGTATTTAAAGGTTTGTAACTCTAAATATTAAATTTCCAGGTTTTTTTGTCTTTAGCTGTTCCTACTCTTCCAAGGAAGGGAATAAGTCCTCTTTGTAAGTTACATTAATAGACCCTTTAGCCTTCATACTTTCAATTAGTTGCTAATAGCACAAAGCTTTCATTATCTGTCAGTAGGACATCTATATAGTTTAGTAATAATTAGCCAATTCCACAGTCCTTATATGCATTGATTCCCTTACTTCTTAAATGCCAGTGCACCAGCCAGGATGGTCTCCTACACTGCAATACTTCCCCAACTCACCACTGATGACAGTTTAAAAAATTGGTTCACTATCTGTGCCATGTGCACCACATACCATACAGTTATTATTGCCAGTCCAGCACAGAGCAATCCAGTCTCAAACCCCCACTGTACTGCCTTATGAGTACATTTTATGAGGCTTCCTCATAAAATGCCTGCTGCCAACTGTGCTAGTTGGATGTTTTTAGGCATCAAATTGAGTTAGGATTGTGAGTTTATTGGAGGGTAGTATTTCTAAATGATAAAAGGGAGAGGATCAGGATGGAGCAGAGAAAGATTTCATACTGTGAAGCTTATCTGACATTATGGGACAACCCAGAGGAAAGACTACCCATGAGTGGAACAGGCTTTGGCAAAAATGGCCTGGCCTTGGTAACCTTACTCTGTTCAGTCATTCCTTGTAGACTGACAAGAAAGAGTGTGATCTCAGATCAAAAGATGAGGTAGGTCCTGAAGGTGCCATCAGCTACAGGCTGTTAGTTAACTGTAGTCCTTACAGTTGAATGACAAGTT
The DNA here is from genome assembly GCF_048565385.1 of Saimiri boliviensis. Taxonomy (NCBI): domain Eukaryota; kingdom Metazoa; phylum Chordata; class Mammalia; order Primates; family Cebidae; genus Saimiri; species Saimiri boliviensis. The sequence goes on from NC_133460.1 coordinate 43,924,492, forward strand.
ATTTCTTAAAAGGAGATCTCAGTGGTAAACCTCTCTTGCTGCCAAGTCCTGAAGGGCAGTGAATGTGTTTATGTTCACCACAAGACAGATGTTAGGTTAACCATCTTAAACTGCAGATATTCAACTAGTTATGGCCCCCAAACTCCAGTATTTATGGTTCAACAATCGAATACTAGAATATTCATATTTAGACATAATAGCTCCAAACGAAAACGAATCCAGATATCCGTCAACCGTGAATGGTTATGCAATGTATATTATATTCACACAATTTATGCTATACTGCACTGACGATATATTCAGATGGTACTACATACAATATACATGAATCCTATATGGTAACATAATGTTAAAGAAAAAAGCCAAATACAGAAGAGTACATGTTGTATGGCTTCATTTATATGAAGTTTAAAAGCACATAAAATTAATAAAACATGGAGGCCTCTGAAGAGCTGGACATTTTCTATGTCTTGTTCTACATACTGGCTATATGTGCATATAAACAAGTAAAATTTTATTGGACTGAAGAATTAAGATCTGTATATGTTTCATTGGGCATGTATAGCTATATACATATATAGATATGGAAATATAAAAAGTATTATTGCAGTATGTTTGTAGTAAAAAAAATATAGAAACAATATGGTATATTCAAATTATACAATATTATATGACAGTGAAATATAGAAACTAAAACCAACTTATGAACCTTAAGTGATGATTTTAAAAACTAAGTTTTGAAGTAATGTGTGGCATTTTCCATTTATGAAAAATTTCAAAATGATTCAAAGTCAAGTATGCTGTTAATAAATAGTAAAACATAAAATATATGGCATGGAAAACAGACATCAAAATCATGACAGTTGTTTCTAGGAAGGAGCAAAAAGATGGAAACTAGAAAAGGGAATAAGACCGTCCTTTTCTCATTGTGTGTTCTTGGCATCTTTGTCAAAAACAATCGACCATAAATACATGTGTTCACTTCTGGGCTCTTTATTCTGTCCCAAATGGCTAATAGATATGTGAAAAAAATGCTCCCTATCACTTATTATTAGCGCGATACAAATTAAAACCACAATGAGATAGCACCCCACATCTGTTAGTGACTATTGTTCAAAAGATAAAATTTAACAGTTGTTGGTCAGGATGTGGAGAAAAAATAACTATTGTACACTGTTGGTGGGAATGTAAATTAGCACAGCCATTATGGAAAATTATATGGAGGCTCCTCAAAAAAATAAAAATAGAACTACCATATAATTTAGTATTTCCACTTCTGGGTATATAGCTAAATGAAATGAAATCAGTATGTCAAAGAGATATCTGCACTCTCATGTTCATTGCAGCATTATTCACAATAGCCAAGTTATGGAAAGAACATAAATGTCTGTCAGTGAATGAATGGCTAAAGAAAATGCAGTATATACACAATCGAATATTATTCACACTTAAAAAAAGAAGCAAATTATATCATTTGCAACAATGTGGATTAACCTGGAGAATATTATGCTAAGTGAAATAAGCCAGACACAGAAAGGCAAATACCACATGTTTTCACATATATGTTCAATTGAAAACTATTAAACTCATAGAAGCAGAGAGCAGAAAAATGGTTACCAATGTCTGGAGGCTGGGAGGAATGAGGAGATATTGATCAAAAGGTATAAAGTTTCAGTTAGACAGGAGAATAAGTTTTTTGAGATCTGTTGCACAACAAAGTAATTATAGTTAAGAGTAATGTATTGCATACGTACTCATGACATCACTTTGTACCCCATGAATATAGACAAATATAATTTTTGAGACAGAGTCTCATTCTGTCACACAGGCTGGAGTGCAATGGCACAATCTCAGCTCACTGCAACCTTCACCTCCCAGGTTTAAACGATTCCCCTGCCTCAGCCTCCCAAGAAGCTGAGATTACAGGCATGTACCACCATGCCCTGCTAATTTTTGTATTTTTAGCAGAGATGGGGTTTCCCCACGTTTACCAGGCTGGTCTCCAACTCCTCGCCTTTGGTGATCCACCTATCTCAGCCTCCCAAAGTGCTGGTATTAAAGGCATGAGCCACTGTAATTTTTAATTTACAAAAAAAAATGCAACTGAATTATTGCTGCTTTACTTCCACTTTCCAAAACTTGTGAGTATTTTCTTATGTCCAGCCCTCATCTGGAATCTGATGGGAAAGAGAATGCTAGGCAGTGCATGTCCAGCTTAGCTAAGGTGACAGAGGAAAAAAACCACTACACACACATCAGCATTTGTCATATTATCCTTTGTGCTTTTGTGGATTTTAATTGTTTCCAACTAGAAAAAGGTCTTTAGGAGCAGTCAACAACTTAATAGGATAGAATAGGGTTTTTAATTTTTCTTTTTATTTATATTCATTTTCTGATGAAAAACACACGTCTTTTGTAGATTAAAACTTCATTAGGAAAAGCGTCAAGACTTTAAAACAATCTCACTATTGTATCTCTATTATCTTACACAACTCTCAAAACTTGTTAGTTAAATAATAATAAAAGAAAAAATTATCAAGTATCTTTATTTTTCTAGTTCCTGCTTCCAAGAATCAGGTTCCGACCATTTTCAAACATTCTTGTAGTAGATACAAAATGAATATTGATGCTAATTATTTTGAAAGAATCCAATTAATACTGTAAATTTCAGAGCATTTCTGTCTGTCTTAGGCTAAGACACATATAACCTGAGATCTACAGATCTCTGACTTTCTCACATATGTCTGACTCCTCTTTTAAAAAATTATCATGTTGGCATGCCTAATGGCACTATCAAATTGTTTTTCTTAGCTCTCATGAGCAGTGTCATGCCAAGAAGTTTTTTAATGATGTTAGTGGATTCTCTGAGCCTTGGCTTGCAATTGTAGACCAAGCAAAGACAGATAGAGGTACAGAAGATGGGTAGGTTGGTAAGTGCTATGCCTCCTCTCAAAAAATTTGGTTACTTTCCATATAGGAGAATGTACTCCATACTTTGTGAATAGCTGGAGTCAAGTTCTGTTATGGAGTATTGAAGAACTGCTTGAGTAAATAGACTCCTCACCGCCATATTCCTTAACGTATTTCACCTCTGTTGATACAAAGTTTGCAATAAATTTTGTCAGGTGGTAAGTTAGAGGAGCTCTGAATATATTGGGTTTTTCTACACAGAGATGAACATGTATTGATTTTTATTAGCTTGCAGGTTTTTTTTACCATATTATTTAGTCTAGAGGCCAGGAGATCTTATTGATTTGATTCTTTAGTCCTCACAATGGTTTTGCAGTTGATTTGTTTAGGTTCGCAAATGACTCTTTAGTGTCTTTGCTTCTACCAGGGTGAACTGTTTTTGTTGTTGTTGTTGTTGTTGTTTTAAAACAAAACAAAACAAAAACTCCAAACATGGGAACCCCACTAAATTTGGTGTTTCTTTGTAGAAAGTTTAAAAAAAAAAAAGTCTGAGGTTTTTGCCATAAATAAAAGACCGCTGTGCAAGTGCTATAAGGATGAAATAAACACAAATAATCATTTAATCTACAAATTGAAACTGATATTAGTTGAAAGGAATTTTAGACAGATGCTTATTTATTTATTTAGATATGGAATCTTGCTCTGTTGCCCAGGCTGGAGTGCAGTGGCATGATCATAACTCACTGCAGCCTCAAACTCTTGGGCTGAAGCCATCCTCCTGCCTCAGCCTTCTGAGTAGCTGAGATTATAGGTCCACCAAGCCCAGCTAATTTATTAATTTTAATTAATTATTTTTTAGAGAGCTGATCTCATTGCATCCCTTATACTGTAGCACAGTGACGCAATCACAGCTCACTGCAACCTTGAACTCCTTGGCCTCCTGCTTTGGAGTTCCTCCTGAATACTCTTGAGAATTCCTGCCTTGGCCTCCTGAGTAGCTGAGACTACAGGTGTGTGCAATTATGCCCAGTTTATGGAGTCTCACTGTGTTGCCTAGGCTTCTCTGAAACTCCTAGAGTCAAGTGATCCTTCCATCTCAGCCTCCAGAGTAGCTTGGATTGCAGGAGTGACCCACCACACCAGGCTCAGAGAGAAGCTGAGACTCTCCCCCAATCATATATGAAGTGTGTGACATGTTAGGCTGTGATAGATTATTCCCCACCCTGTGCATGATTCATTTGTAATTACTTTAAGAACCTTATTCACTGTGTAGATATGGTCAAAATAGAAGACAAATATGTTAAAGTCCTTATCTTTGATATTTAAAAAGCACACTTGCAATGTAAGTCAGGAAAATATTTCAAAGAAGCTACCATTAGGCAGGTATTTTTTTGTGTGTTTGTGTGTTTGTTTTAACCTATTTCTTTCTACATGCGACATAAAAGACCTTTGATGCTGAGGAGAAGAGAAGAGTCTAGAAAGAAGCGTTAGATGGTATGGGATCTCTGTGCCCTGCCCCTCACTCCAGCCTGAGCCAGATCTTGATAGTAGATATGTGAGAATTTGGGAATATATGAGATGTGTAAAGCCTAGGAAAATGTGAACCTCATAGCACCTGATCGTGTTGTAACAGAGAACAGAAATAGTGATGCAGTATGTCTTGGCAGGAGAAGGTTGAAGACTTCCCAGTCTGTCATGGGAAGCATCAAAAAGTACCTGTGGATCCTTAATCTCATACGGACATGAGCTGAGAGAAAGGAGCCCCTGAGCAGGCAAGGGGCTGGTGGCCAGGCTATGATAACTAGGGCAGCTGAATTGATGCATCCCACCAGGGATGGGATGATGGCAGAGCTACATCCTAGTAGATTACCAGCATAGTATGGAACATGCTCTGTGTCAGATGGAATACAAAAACAAGACAAAAAGCATCATTTGAATCAAGAGACAAGCAAAAACCAAGAGAAAGACGACTCCTTCCTGCTGGGGAAATGCAATTAAAAGGGAAATATTCTGACCCAGAAAACCTCTGCACGAAGGTAGTTTAGAAAAAAAAACAGTTTTTGTTTTTGAATAGCCATTAAACGAGAATGTGATGCACATCACAGACAATCTGCTAAGATATTGCAAAGATGGAAAGAAATCTCTTTTATGTAGTCAAGCAGATAGAACCCATTACATACATATTTTCAAGATAAACAGTAACTAGTCTTCAAGTAAGAGGACTTGACAGCACCATTTGCTACACACAGTTTATCCTAAATTTGTCTGGTAATTGGAGTGAACATGTGTGTTAGATAACTGGCTTTATACAGAGGGCAATGCACTTTCTATAACTTAATGACGAAAAGTAGTTTTGCAACTTGGAGCCAGGTGCCGGAGAAGTTAGGTGTCTACCTTCTCATAGAAACTGGAAGATGGGGAGCTATGTCACTTAGGGGTTGGCTACCAGGTTCTTGAAAAAGACATTTCTGGGTGGCAAAACTGGCAAGAGCGATTTAGAAAAAGATTTACATACATTTACAATTACAAGGTTACCAAGGAAAATGCTCAAAGAAAAGGAAGGGGGATGTCTCTTACCTTCTTCTACTTTTGGGATACAGTCTTGTACTCTTGCCTGGGCTGGAGTGCAGTGGCACATTCTCGGCTCACTGCAACTTCTGCCTCCTGGGTTCAAGAGATTTTTCTGCCTCAGCCTCCCGAGTAGCTGGGATGACAGGCACCCACCCCTACGCCTTGCTAAATTTTTGTATTTTTAGTAGAGATGGGGGTTTCACTATGTTAGACAGGCTGGTCTCGAACTCCTGACTTCATGATCCACTCACCTCGGCCTCTCAAAATGCTGGGATTACAGGTATGAGCCATCGCACCTGGCCATCTCTTACCTTTTAAGAGGAAAAAATTAAGCGTCTTATTTTAAATGTTTATTTACTCGTATATACTACTGATGACTCAGCAGCATTTAACCTCCTGAAGTTTAAGTCTCTTCAGCATCAACTTTAGAATGAAGAAGGGACAGGGAGAAAAATCATGAATTTCATTCTTGAGGTATTGCTGAATTTGACTAAAGTTACGTAGAAACTAGGCAAATGGGACCTGGAGATAGACATTAGATTCAACCTCAGGTTGTGTCTGGTGACTTGACTTTGCATCCATCTTATACAGAGTTAATGTAGGTATGCTTCATTCCTTAAACCTAGGATCAGGTGAGCAGGGCTGGGGTGGGTGGCCAGCAGCAGCAGGTTTATCTGCTTCTGGGCAATACCTGCACTTTCTCTGTATACTACAATATGCATAAGGTTGGAAAATACTGGCTTCTTTGTCTCTAGGATTCCGTACAATGTCACTTGGCAAGTTTAGAAAGTATGGTATTCAGAGGTTACTACAGTGTTGGAATACTAGGTTGTGAGCTGAGAAACCAAAATAGATGCCTATTTATCAACTAAGACAAAACCGAATGTTGAAGAAACAAAGTTATGTGTTGAAGTTTCAGGGCCTGGCTGGTATAGTAAATTCCTAAATTCTTATGGCTAACCTCGCTAACAACAGGAGCTATAAGCTCCAACTCTGACTGGACAGAGGACCGGCCTTATATTCTTTTCTGAAAAGCATATTGCATATCTTAGGCCAGTTTCAGCCAGCTTATAGAGGATGCACACAAATTGTCTTTGTGTCCTGCAGTTCACCTTTTGACACTAAGAGCCAAATTCCCCCCTCGTTTCAATGCTAAAACCCTTCCCTAAAGTGAACATGGGATGTATGTTACATACTTGTATACCCAATCCTCATGCACTCAACTCCTCTTGTAAATCTGTAGAGCTTTTCCCTAAACCTGCCGAATATGCGAGATGTGAACCCTGTGAGGCATAAAACCCAATCCATCCTTTCATTCTTTGGGAAACACTTTCAATTTATGCTGTAGACTTTCTCTTTCTGGCTTGTAAAATGACATCACAAAGAAAGCTTTCCTTTCTACTATTTAGCCATCCTGTCGTCTTTAGGATGACAAAATGCTCAGTTATTATTGCTATATGAATGAATACAAGGATGAACAACCATTGTACATGTATGGAAGATTTGATAGGGAGAGTACATCTTTGCGGGGAACAGGTAGGTGTGTACACAGTGTGTTGCAGGCTGGAATTGCCCAAACGTTTGAAGGCATTAGTTTATATTCTACTCAGGGTGATCATTTAGATAATCAGTTTGCAGAGAGACAAACTAATCAATATTTTCAAATGTCACAAGGTCCCTTGTTTATCCCTCACAATAGAAACGTAAAGTGGTGGCTGGAGATTTGAGAGTCTTATGACCACCTTGTGTATCTGGATCTGATATTTTATTTACTGTTAGCATCTTGATCCCCAAAGCTCTCCTTTTTGATTCATCGTGGTAAATTGGCTGTGACAGAGTATAGAAATTTTATGGAGCTATCACCAGTGCAAGAGACATAGCCTGAAATGATCAAGGCTAGATTTTTATTTTAGAATGTATGATTAAAAATGTCTTTCAAAATTAGAAATAATGAAAGCTGTTATTATTGGCATTGTGTTTCCTAGTGCCCATTTATTCCCACATTCAACTGTTTTACTGAATACCTCTCATATGGCAAAGACTATTACAGACACTAGGAATAAGATGATGAGCCAAACATGTTCTTTGCCTTCAATGAGCTCATAGCTTTGTAGGGGAAAAAGACCTGTAAATAGATACATTATTGTGCAACAACCAGATAAATATAGGAATATCAAGTAGGAAGGCAGTAGTTAACTTTGCTAAATGTTTGAGAAAAATGAAGAAGATCTGGAGTGCTTCCCATTCCCTGAATGCTTAGGCTATTTCATTCTACTTTACTTAGTGAGTCATAGGTCCCAGTAGAAAAGAAAGCAGAAAAGCTTTGAAATTTGAAGGATTCAGGCTGTTCCTGTCTCACTTCCCTCATTAGCCATATAGTTTTAACAATTCATTCAATTAGTACTTTTGAGCAAAGGCATGTCAGTTATTGCATAAACAGACAGTCCCTCTAGCACTATATAAAATACCACTCTCAGATTTTTATCATCTCTGTATTGTCTTGAGCAGTATTGTAATTAAATCTAATTAAATAGATTTATGGTTTGGAACACTAATGGTCATGAATAAATACATGTCCCCTGAAGCTGTTTGCTCAATTTGTGCTTTATGTCTTTTAACTTGCTTCAATTATACATATTCAACTTAAGACTCTATTTATTTATTTGTTTGTTTGTCTAAGGGAGGGAAGTGGAACTTGGAACTATATGCTCCTTGTGTAGATTTAATTTTCTTAGAGTTGCCCCTTGGTGCCCTTATCCTGCTACTTGTTTTTGGTGGGGACTTGTTGTTAGGTAGCTTATTACAAAAGAAAATAGCAATATATTTTCTAGGCAAACAGAAACATTTTGCAAAATAAGAAAAAACAAATAGTTAATTTAGAGTTAGATTATACTTAAAAAGGCAGTGAAACAAAGACAAAAAATACAAAAGGCCAATAAACATTTCAAAAACCCTTATTTAACTTCATTAGTAATCAAAGAAATGCAAATTCAAACTGTTACCAGCAGCGAATGCATAGGGGTCTGCAATAACCTCAATTCTTGCCTTCTTAGAAGAAATAATTTGACTCACGGCATAAGGCGGAAGGAGAGACCCAGGCAGGTTTCAGAGCAGAAGTGAAAGTTTACTAAAAAGCTTTAGAACAGGAGTGAAAGGAAATGTAGACAGAAGAGGGCCAAGAGACGTCTTGCTTCAGGGGTCTTGCATCCCTTCTCCCTGATTCTTCTCCTGGCTGTGGCTGTCTACAGGTTCAGGGGCCTGCTGGCACTTGGGAGGGGAGCATGTGCAGTGTGTGTACTGGAGTTGTACGTATGCTCACTTCAGGCGTTCTTTCCTTTACCAGTGAAAAGTCTCTAGGAGGTCATATGCCAGTTAAACACATTTTGCCTCTTAATACGCATGCTTGAGCCCACTCACTTGAGTGGGCTCTCAGGAGTTGCAAACTCCTGAGAGTTTATAATATAATATAATGGTAATAATTAGAAACTCCAGAGAGTTTATAATAATGGTAATAATTAGTACCATTATTGTCACCTTTATTATATAATAATATAATTAACAGTAATAATTGATGTAATTATGTAATAACAATTATATAATAATTAAGAATATTATAATAACTTATAATAAACAGTTATTGCCTGGAAAATTGGTGATTAAATATTATACATTATTAATTATTGTTAATACTAATGGTTTATTATCTGGAAAACAAAGATTGGTGATAATTATAAAGAGACATGGGAATTCATATTCTTTTTTTGAGACAAGGGCCTCACCCTGTCTGTCACCCAGGCTGGAGTGCAATGGAGTGATCTCCATTCACTGCAACCTCCACCTCCCAGGTTCAAGCTATTCTCTTGCCTCAGTCTCCCAAGTAGCTGGGATTACAGGCATGCACCACCATGCCCAGTTAATTTTTGTATCTTTAGTAGAGACAGGGTTTCACCATGTTGGCCAGGCTGCTCTTAAACTCCTGACTTCATGATCCACCCGCCTCGGCCTAATAATTCTCTTTTAGGCACATAGTTTAAGTTGTATGTCAAGTTAAGGAAAAAATATAATATATAAAAATGGCCATCATAGTATTTATTTATGTTTTTAATAAAGACTTTACTTTTTAGAGCAGTTTTAGCTTGACAGCACAGTTGAGAGGAAGGTACAGAGTGTTCCCATACACCCCTATCCCCACATATGCATCGCCTGCCCCATTATTAACATCCTCACCAGAAAGGTGCGTTTGTTACAATTGAGGAGCCTACATTGATGCATCATAATCACCTAAAGTCAATAGTTTACATTAGGGTTTACTGCTGGTGTTGTACATTCTATGGGTTTGGAAACATATATATGAACATGGTAGTATTACATAGAGTATTTTACTGCCCTAAAAGTCCTCTATGCTCTGCCTATTCAATCCTCCAATGCCTGACTCTCCTACTGCAACCCCTTGAAACACTGATCTTTTTATTGTCTTGATTGTTTTGGCTTTTCCAGAATGTTATATAGTTGGACTCATATAGCATATAGCCTTTTCAGATTGGCTTCTTTCATTTAGTGACATGCATTTAAGTTTCTTCCTATCTTTTCATTACTTGATAACTGAATTTTATTCAGTGAATATTATTCAGTGCTGAAAAATCTCCCATTTTCAGCACTGAATAATATTCCGTTGACTATATGTAACACAGTTAACTTACCTACTGAAGGACATTATAGCTGCTTCCAAGTTTTGAAAATTATGAATCAAACTGCTGTAGACATTCATGTGTATGTTTTTGTGTGGATGTAAGTTTTCAACTCCTTTTGAGCAGAGTGAAACTGTTAGAAATTATGGGAGGAGTATGCCAAACTGTCCTCCAAAGTGGCTGTACAATTTGTATTTCCTCCAACAGTGAGTGGTAGTGTCTGTTGCTCCACATCCTCTTCAGCATTTAGTATTGTCAGCGTTCTGGATTTTGGCCATTCTAATAGGTGTGTAGTGCTATCTCATTGCTGTTTTAGTTTACACTTCCTGAAGGACATACGATGTGGAGCTTCTTTTCAGATGCTTATTTACCATCTCTATACTGTCTGTGGAGAGACAGCTTTTAAGTCTTTGGCCCATTTTTAAAATCTGGTTGTTTTTCACAGTGTTATTTTTAATACCATTTAACTGTCGAGCAATAGGATACAATTTTACGTATTTTTTTTTTCCTAGAGGAAATATGTTATTTTGTTTTTTAAATTTTTATTTCTGTCGGTTTTTGGGAAACAGGTGGTGTTTGGTTACAGGGATAAGTTCTTTAGTGCTGATTTCTGAGATTTTGGTGCACCCACCACCCAAACAGTGTACACTGTACCAAAAGTGTAGTCTTTTGTTCCTCACCCCCTCCCGCCCTTTCCCTCAAATCTCCAAGTCCATTGTATAATTCTTAAGTCTTTGTGTTTTCATAGCTTAGCTTCCACTTATGAATGAGAACATATGATATTTGGTTTACCATTCCTGAGTACTTTACTTATAATAATGGTCTCCAATTCCATCTAGGTTGCCGTGAATGCCATTATGTTGTTCCTTTCTATGACTGAGCAGTATTCCATGGTGCATTTATATATATTTCCTTTATGTACTTGTTGATTGATGGACATTTGGGATGGTTCCATATTTTTGCAGTTATGAATTGTGCTGTTATAAATGTGCATGTGCAAGTATCTTTGTCATATGACTTCTTTTCCTCCTGGTAGATACCTACTAGTGGGATTACTGGATCAAGTGGTAGATATACTTTTACTACTTTAAGGAATCGCCACACTGTTTTCCATAGTGGTTGTACTAGTTTGCATTCCCACCACCAGTATAAAAGTGTTCTCATTTTACCATATCCATGCCAACATCTATTATTTTCTGATTATGCCTTTCTTGCAGGAGTAGGTGGTATTGCATTGTGGTTTTGATCTTAATTTCCCTGATAATTAGTGATGTTGAACATTTTATTATATGCTTGTTGGCAATTTGTGTATCTTCTTTTGAGAATTGTCTATTCATGTCTTTAGCCCACTTTTTGATGGGATTTTTTTTTCTTGTTGATTTGTTTGAGTTTCTTATAGGTGCCGGATATTAGTTTTCTGTTGAATGCATAGTTTGTGAAGATTTTCTCCCACCCTGTGGGTTGTCTGCTTACTCTTCTGACCTTTTCTTTTGCTGTGCAGAAGATTTTTAGTTTAATTAAATCCCATCTATTTATTTTTGTTTTTGTTGTGTTTGCTTTTGAGTTCTTGATTGTGAAGTCTCTGCCTAAGCCAGTGTCTAGATGGGTTTTTCTAATGTTGTCGTCTAGAGTTTTCATGGTTTTAGGTGTTAGGTTTAGGTCCTTGATCCATCTTGAATTGATTTTTGTATAGGGTTAGAGATGAGGATCCAGTTTCATTGTTCTACATGTGGCTTGTCAATTATTCCAGCACCATTTGTTGAATAGGATAACCTTTTTCCACTTTATATTTTTGTTTGCTTTGTTGAAGATCAGTTGGGTATAAGTATTTGGCTTTATTTCTGGGTTCTCCATTCTGTTCCATTGGTCTATGTGCCTATTTTTATACCAGTACCATGCTGTTTTGGTGACTGCAGCCTTATAGTATAGTTTGAAGTTAGGTAATGTGATACCTCCAGATTTGTTCTTTTTGTTTAGTCTTGCTTTGGCTATGTGGGCTCATTTTTGTTCCATATGATTTTTAGGACAAGCTTTTAAATTAGCAATGGCACATAAGTAATTTTAAAATGGTACTCTAAAGTCATCTATTAGTTTTATCAGTATCTTTTAAATGCTTATGTGCCAGACAGTGTGTAAGGTCTTGGAAGCAAAGTTTTCAAAGACCATGAAAGAGACACAGGGACTTGGAGCATAGATTATGGAACTTGCCTGGGTCCTGGTCTGGTTCTGCCATTTCCTGGCATGTAATTTACTTTTTGTGCCATGGTCTCTTTATCTAGTATAATTACCATTACAAAGGAATCTACTTCATGTTTGTGAAGCTTAAATGAATTTGTATATTTAAAGCACTTACAGCCATTCCTGACATTTAGATACTGCTATATAATTGTTATTGTTATTATTGCTGTTATTGTGGCAAGTGAAAAAGTACTTGACAATATGAGTTGGATTTTTGTGAATCACCTGCACTTAAAGCCAAAGCATCTATAATATTTGAATGGAAAGACATCTAAAAGAAAATCTAAAGGTATACTGATAATACAAATTGTGTCAATATAAATTTTTAATCCACAAAATTTAGGAATACAGAAAACATAATTTTTCTTTATTTTAAAAATAATTGAACTTAATTATACCTGAAGTTCTGATTCCACCGAGGGCAAACATAACTTTTGTCAATTGAGTGATTGCTTGTTTATTTTATAGTTTATCATAGAAACATTGTCATAGATAATTCAGATGTTCTTAAAGTCATCCAGAGTTTTCCTCCTTTTTTTTTTTTAATCTCTATGGCTGCCCCATGTTTTATGGGGAGGTTATGAAGTATCAGTTCATCTCGGGAGGCCATATCATTCCGGCTTTTCATTCTTGTTGGTATTGGCTGCTGAATCCTTTTTCTTACCAGCTTTAGTTGATCAGTATATTTTTTCCCCAGAAGATGTTCTAGGATAACACATTTTCTTCTCTCTGGTGGTCATTTTACTTTCTCTGTTTCCGTCCTTGTTCCAGCATTCTTTCAGGTCATCTCTCTCTTTCTCTAACTCTCTTAATCTTTCTCTCATTCTTTCTTTCTCTTTGGCATTTCTGGTAACATCTTACAATTAATAAAAAAATTTGAATACTTCACTGTATTACTTGGGTCATCAGGGGTTCTTGGGAGCTGTCTCAGGCCCTCTTAGCATGGATATGCCATGCATGTCCTATACGAATGTGGCCATACCATGTTACAATGTAGTGAGGAATTTCTATAAGGCCTTTAGCCTGGGGTTTCACCCAGGAATTTTTGTAAGGTCTCCTCTGCTAAAACTATTCCGAATACATCCAGGTTTCTGTGTCCGTGCTCCTTGGGACCCAGGACATGTTTGCAGGAAAAGAAACAAATAAGTGCTTTTTAAAAGTACTAATGATTATCAGAAATGATTCCCATTTCTGATAATGATCCCCATATCTGAAAACCAGTGCCCTGCTTGCTGAAGTTATGTTTAATGAAATGCACTAATTTTTCTATCTGTCTTACTGATGTAGTTTCTTTTCCTAGGAAGTTATTTGCTATCTACTGAGCTAAATGGTCAGTTTAGTGACTTCTTTGGAGGTAATTTAGATAATATTTTTCATGGCACCTTGAGGAAAAGAGCTGTTTCTTATAATTCAGTTCTGAAAGCCCTAAATTTTGACATTTTAAAGGTTTTAAAGAGCAGTATTAAAAAAAAATCACATTGCATATGAGGTTTATATTGACTATAATTTTTCTATATATAGACTGTTACTATGGTAACTGTGGTAACCTATGGTAGCTAAACAGTGGAATGGGTGAAAACATGGGAAAGATGTCATAATCAGTGACAGTAAAGCTGTCAGAAAAAAAATTGTTTCTCTACTTGAGTTAACTAAGATTTATGACTTCTAAAGTTTTAGTTTTCTGTTAAAGATTATCTTAATTTTGCTTGTAGTTGTATTTCATTGGTATCTTCGTAGTGTTTAAAGCCCATATTGTTGAATCGAATATTTGTTGGGATTCTAGTTTTATAGGACCAGACAAGGAAAACATGCAAAAACATGTTCTTCAAAACACATTCTTTGGAAGAAAGGAATATGTTACGTGAGGGAAATTCATGTTATTAATTTATAGTAAAATTCAAAGTTAGCATTTTTTTTCCCCCTAGAGATGGGATAACACTATGTTGCCCAGGCTAGTCTCAAACTTCTGGGCTCAAGCCATCCTCCCTCCTTGGCCTCCCAGAGCGCTGGGATTATAGACATGAGCCATTGTGCCCAGCTGTAAAGTTAGCAATTTTTTCCTAGGAAAATTTTGTTTTGTTTTGCTTTAATCTTGATCAATTAAAAAAAAAAAAACCTATATCTTGAATTGCTTTCAGAAATGAGGATGTTTAAGTAAAAGTGTTGTCTTTTTGATAAGTCATAATTTACATAGATTAGTCACAAAAGAAGAAATGTAAAAGCAATCTATATAGAACATATGCCACTGTTGGCTTCTAGTATTTATAAATATACTTGAAGTTAAATTATGGCTATTTATTGAAGGTACTTCATGACTATGTCACTTTTGAATTACTTTTAATATTACAGTGTTGTCCATAAAGCTTGAAAACATAGGTAGACATACATACATAATGCCATCAATGCCATCTTCAAGCTATAAACATAGAGTGAATATTATCTTTCTCCATAGATTTTATGGACATCCTGGATACTTGCTGAGGAGCTTACTAAGGTTCTGCTTTCTCTGTGTAGTATCTTAAATAGACTTATGATCATAGGAAATTCCTCACTGATGTTAACATATATTTTTATGTAGTTAGGCTTATCTTTTTTTTTGATCCCAAACTGTAGACCACTGTTGACATACATTTAGGGATGTCTCCGCTTAAGCAGACATTGTAAATTAATGGACACACAATGTGCTAAAATGGGAAGATATGCTAAAGAAACCCACATTTTTGACTTCTCTGAAAGACTCCTATAATCACATAACCCAGGCTCATATTCCTTCACTGGAGCATTGATCTAGAGCCATGAAAGAACTGCTACTTTTAGGAGAATTTCTACAGGCTTTGCCATTTCCTGTCACTTACCTCAGCCTTACTCTCACGGAGGACTTCCGAAGGCCTGTAGGTTGGAATCTTGGATTTTAATGAAAGCATCAACGCACATTTCACACTGTCAGTTCTTTCACAGCTTAAAAAATTCTCAAAATGGAAATACTTTCTGACAACAGATCTAGTAGGATAGGAACTGAATAAACTTGGCCTCTCAAAAGTCCATTCAGGATGGCACTAAGCATGCAGTGAAAAGCTGAAGCATTCCTCGAAGTGTTCAGAGGGTTCCAAATAGTCACATAATAAAAATGCACTCATACTAAGCAACCATAAATGCTACATAAACTCAAGTTTTCACAACAGGCAGGAGGTAATTATTATGTCCATTTTATAAATAAGGCTCAGAGAAGTTAAGGTCAAAGTTATGAATCAAGTAAGTAGCAGAGCTCATTCTCAAGCCTAGATTAGTTTGGTTGCAAAGATTGAGTGCCTGTGTTATATTTATGTAGGCAACTATTGACAATATTGAAATACCTATTTCTGTTTTTAACTAGGAGGTCAAATATTCTCTATAAAAGAGTTTGAATGCAAGTTGTGTGTGTGCGTATGTGTGTGTCTAAATCAGTATGTACATTTTTCTGAAAAGAGCTATAGTTTTCATTAGATTCTCAAAAGGGAGCAGTGACCCAGAAAAAACTAAGATGTGAATAATTAAATAATGTAGACACCTCTTAGAATTAGAAAAATTTACTAAATTGTCACTAGAAACAAAATATTTGCTTCTGATGTAATCTACTTGCCCAGCATAGATGAGTCCTTCAGAGTCCCTTTTTCCCCAACCAGTGAATATAAGATTTGAACATTCTCAGTCTTCAACTACCTCATTTTTTAAAAAATGAAAAAAAAACCCGCAACTCTGTTTTTGATTAATGACATTAAGAACATTTCTACTGTGTAAGGAGAGGTCCATTTATAAGTGATAAAACATCAGGGTAAGAATTCCATAAATTCACTTTCTTTAAAATGCCATTATTCCTCTTCCTCTTCCTTTTGCTCTTCTATTTCTTTTCCGTCTTGAGAAATTCAGTGCAAAAGCAATTAGGAGAGGCACAGCAGGGTGGGTCTCCACACCTGGGAGGGGTATAGGGCCCCTGAGCAGGGTAAGGAAGGTGTTCATGTTGGCAGGTGGTGGCCCAGTGTAGAATGCTGAAAAATGTGCAGAGGGAAGAGAGACATCTGTGTAGGAAGGCAGCCCAGTGAGGGTGCCAGAACTCACAATAGGTGTCAGGTGTTACAGGTTGAGTGAAGTGAGCAGGGTGTCCTAGTGAAGGGCTGCCTGACCCAGGATGTACTATCCAGGCTGGGGGAAGAGGACTTCCCTGTAGATCGTTTCCTAGCTCAAGGTGTCAGTACCTTAGTTCGGTGAGAAAGGAAGCCCTGTTTAGGGGTCAAAGTCTAAGTAGGACAGTGAGGTCACCCACAGGAAGGAAGGTTGCTATGCAGCACTGAAACAAGAGAAAGGTACAAAGAATGTTCCTAGAGTGGGGAAGCCTGGAGTAGGGTATCAGAGTCTCAGCAGATAGAGGAGGGCATTTGTGGAAATGGGCACCCCAGTGTGAGGTATTGGAACCCTGAACCAAGTAATACCCTGAGTAGGATGATGAGGGTATTCACGCAAGAAAGAGTTGGTGGCAACTATGGGAGCTGAGTTACATAAAGGGTTGGTAAAACCAGTAAATATATAAGGATAATAAAAGCAAATTTCTTAACATTGGAAAACAGAGTTACAAATATGGAAAGGTAGAAAACTAGAATACATTCTGGTGTTGGATTAGAATTACAGTATCATTGTGAACTTGTCTTTCAATGTATGTACACAGAAATAGACATTTAGATGTAAATGTTTTTATGTGTGTGTGTGTGTGTGTGTGTGTGTGTGTGTGTGTGTGTGTGTGTATTCTACCAATATTTCCTTCCCATTTCTGTCCAATGAGAGATTCTAGTAGCAACACCACAAGAGCAATGAACAAGTCTGGCTCCTCAGATTTTGTCCTCTAAAGACCATTCTCTGCCAGAAAGAATCAAGGCTCTTTGAAGAATAATTAATTCCAGATTGGGGCAAGGAAAGTACAAGCCTAGCTTAGAACATCTTATTGTCAAATAAAATAAAGAAATGCTTGAAATGTGCTGGGACATCATAGCCATGTTTAAGGGGTTCCCTTTGGTTAATCCAGAACAATTTGAGAATTAAGTAAATAAAGATAGTAATGAATCATATATCCTGAATAAAAGTGGGATCTATGAGTTCATATGGTCACAAATAAATGAAGTAAAATAATTCATTTTGATGAGGTACATAATATTAACACAATCTCAAAATCCTTCTCCACCAAACACTTGTTAATTACAAAGGAATAACTTTATAGTGGGGAAACCTGAGATGCTGCTTTCATCCAGTTCACATCCTCACTAAGGTGACATCAAAACCACATAGGACCTGATATAATACACAGGGAGAACACATAAGAGATACAGTGTTGGCCATAGTGCCAGTCCACAGCTCACAGTCAGGTGGAGAGACCCACCATCATAATACAATAACTTGTCCAATGAGAGAGTCTAGTAATGTCCATAAATGTGAATAACTGCAAACCTGGGTGAGTCAGAAAAATCTCAAAATGTAAGGGACGTCTGTGATACTCCTGGCAAAGATGCATAACCTGAGTCTAACAATGAAGAAAAGGCTGACAAACCCTAATTGAGGACATTTTGCCAAATAGCTGGCCTGTAGTTTCACAATTTCAAGATCATGAGTATCAATGAATATCAAAGAAATACGAGAGTAAGAAAGTCCCCTTTTCTTATGCCCCAGTAGCAGCTCAGGAAACAATGACAAAACAAAACTCTTTGGTGCAGCATTTCATTGCTGAAGTTTTCAAAGCATATATCTCCTTTAAAAGTCCATAACTTTTCGTAGTACATTTTCAAGGGACATAGTTAACCCTCAGAAGAAAAACTATAACTAATAAATAAAAGACAAACAAACTTATTCACCTTTACTAGTAAAGCAATGGAACTTAAAACAGTGAATATCATTGTTGTCTGTCATATTGGCAAAATACAGAGAAAACAATATTTGTTGTTGGCAAAAATGAGGAGAAATGAACACTATTATAACTCACTGAAGGGTGTTTACACTGACAGGACTTTTCTGATGAAGAATTAGGCGTTATGGCTCAAGAACTTCTTACAGAAGCTTATGTACCTTGACTGAGCAATTCTATGGGGAATTTATGTTAAGTCATTAAAATAATATGCAAAGATGTTGCCATACTAATGTTTATTGAAGTGGGACTCCTATTTGTAAAATCCCAAATTAATGACAGTAGTGTATTGTTTACATAATTAACACAAGTATTTAAAATGATGGTGTGGAAATATGTATATTTATAAAAAGATGTTCATGGCTCATTACTAAATGGAACAAGTAGGTCACAAAAGAGGTTTCACAATAGGAACCCATTTTTTTTTATCAAAATACATATTTATGCAAATAAGTAAATGTATAGAAAAGAATTTGAAAAAAATCTCCAAAACATAATTGTAGTTATCTTGGCATTAAGACTATAGTGATTTTTAAGTTTTTCTCATTCTTTTTGTTTACCTGTATTTTTAAAATTATATGTGAAAAATGTAGTACTTAGGCAAATAAAGTGTATTAAAGCTTCATTCACTCCTGTGTATCAGATATTCAATATAATGACTTGGTAGGTTTTAAAGAATTATTGTCATTTTCTTGGTGTACGTTTTCCCTTAGAGTCAACAGAACCCAATCTTATATTAGTGCTCCTTTCACATTCTCTTGCTCCACTTAGAAAGCCTGTAACTTTAAAAAAAAAAAAAAAGAAAGAAAGAAAGGCTGTAATTTTCTTAAAGAAAAACATTCAGCTTGTCTCAAGGCATTTCCATAAGTTGATTTAATCACGCCAAACCTGTCAGAAACACTTAAGGAATTGCATTTGTTTATTGCAGCCACATGTTGTTCAAGAAAAGTGAAGTCAAAATAGAATGAAAGAAAGCAAATGCCCAAGATAGACAAGCATGCCAACAGAAAACAGTTCCTGTGGTGACTTGGGAATGCAAGGATATTAAACAAATCCCTAGAGAGTGAAAAGTAAAGCAGAGATTCATGTTAAGAGTGGCGCTATAGAAAATTTTTAAAAAATCATAATTATTATCAACAATGAAACTTCTATAAATTTTAGATTTTTAAAAACTGTTTCTTATACTTTAAAGTTTAGCTTTAATGCCCCTTATTTTTTGAGATTTTTCTGACTCACCCCAGGTTTGCAGTTATTTATATTTATAGACATTACCAAGTTATTATATTATGATCGTGGGTCTCTCCCACCTGACTGTGAGCTGTGGACTGGGACTGTGGCCAACACTGTGTCTCTCATTCTGTTTATAGCTGCAGTGCTTGGCATGGTCCCTCTGGTTCAGAGTAAGCATTTGGAAACTGTTTTTGAATGAAAATGCTAAATGTATTTTAAAAAGTTAAAATATTTTGACTGAAGAATCAGAAAATCACCTATTATCGATTTAACTACACATACACACATGTGTATGTGTGTGTGTGCTTTGTTTGGTAACCCCCCCACCACCACCTTTTTTTAATTAACAGAAATGGGTATTGTTATGTTGCCCAGGCTGGTCTTGAACTCCTGGCCTCAAACGATCCTCTCAGTCTCCCAAAGTGCTGGGATTACAGGCATGAGCCACTGTGCCCAGCTGGCAAAATATTTTATGTGATATTGGAATATTGTGAACCAAATTTGTACTTCCTTTCTGACTCAGAAATATTGATGGAAGTTTGCCAGTTGAGATTCAAAGAAAGAAAAAAAGGAAGGAAAGAGGGAAGGAGGGAGGGAATAAAAAGAGAAAGAAAGAGAAAAGAAGAGAAAGGAAGGAAAGAAGGTAAGAAAGGTAACACAGATTCTTATTTTCCTCAGATGCAATCAGCAATATCACACATATTACTCCTGAAACTTTATGCTATCCTTTGTGTTTCTTTTCATTGTTTCTGCCCTGGAAGATGGACATTTTGCACAGTTTACTAAAGCCTCAAAACTCTAGAATAGAAGCCCAGAGACCATATGACATCTGGAAACATTATGGGCATCACAAGGGAAGATAATGTAAATTTCAAGCAAGCATATTATTCAAAAGGGCAAATTGTTTTCTATTGCTGCTCAGACTTGACATTCCTGAGTCTTCTAATCACATGGCTTTTGATATTCAGACTCACTATATAAGCCATCACCCTAGTTTGTTTTGCTAAGAACTTTCTCAAATTCTAATAAGTATAGGATGATTTAGTATTATTTGAATTCTGTTCAATTTGTACCTTTATTATAGCTTTCACTCACTTTTGATTAAGTACATTTTATTATTTTATTCCATTTTTTTCAGAATGTACCTGCCTGTTTCCATTTAAGAGATCATAGGCTCTTAGAAGGCAGAAGTCCTTCCTCTCACAGAGTAGGCACGCAGCAAAGTAGAGGCTTGGCTGAACGAGTGAGTGAGTGAGAGGGCTATCTTATTCAGTTAAGTCTTACGGTTTGTAAATTGTTGCCACAAAAATGTTTCCCCTTCTCCTAACAAAAATGGAAGAAAGGCAATGTTTCCTGAAGTCTCTTGCATGGAATATTGATCTCATTGGATATTAGTATTTAAGTTCAAATAAATTATGAATATTGCAAACAAATCTAAACAAAATCAAACACATTTTTTAACCCCAAGACACATCATGATGCACCAATCATGAATTACTTTTTCTTTTCACTTTTCTAAGTTTTTTTTTAAGTTTTTTTATTTTAGGTTCAGGGGTATATGTGAAAGTTTGTTACATAGGTAAACTAATGTCATGGGGGTTTGTTGTACAGATTCTTGCATCACCCAGGAATTAAGCCCAGTTCCTAATAGTTATTATCTTCTCTGGTACTCTCCCTCCTCTCACCCTCCACCCTCAAGTAGACCCCAGTATCTGTTTTTTCCTTCTTTGTGTTCTTAAGTTCTCATTCTTTAGCTTCAAGATATAAGTGAGAACATGCAGTATTTGCTTTTCTGTTCCTGTGTTAGTTTGCTGAGGATAATATCCTCTAGTTCCATCTATGTTGCTACAAAAGATATGATGTCATTCTTCTTTATGGCTGCATAATATTCCATGGTTGTGTGTGTGTGTGTATGTGTGTGTGTGTGTGTGTGTGTGTGTGTGTGTGTGTGTGTGTGTTTTCTTCATCCAATCTGTCACTGATGGGCATTTAGGCCGATTCATGTCTTTGAAATTGTGAATAGTGCTGCAATAAACATTCACATGCATGTTCTTTATGGTAGAATGCTTTATATTCCCCTGGGTATATACTCAGTACTGGGATTGCTGGGTCAAATGGTAGTCCTGCTTTAGCTCTTTGAGGAATCACCATACTGCTTTCCACAATAGTTCAACTAATTTAGTTTCCCACCAACAGTGTATAAGTGTTCCCTTTTCTCTGCAACCTCATCAGCATCTGTTATTTGCTGACTTTTTAATGATGCCATTCTGACTGGTATGAGATAGTATCTCATCATGGTTTGATTTTCATTTCCCTAACACCAATCATGAAATTCTAAGAGGTTTTGTAGCATACAGTGTTTCCACACTGAATCTGATTGTGAAACATTTCTTGGAACATTTGACAGGATTGTGTTCTGGGAACTCATTTTGGGGAAGCTGTTGTAAATCATTTCTGTAACAATAAGCCACATTTATTCAGCATTTGGAATGTGCCAAACACTGTGGTAAGTGTTAAGGTTATAGAGATGAATAAAAGAATGTC
Source organism: Saimiri boliviensis (assembly GCF_048565385.1). Taxonomy (NCBI): domain Eukaryota; kingdom Metazoa; phylum Chordata; class Mammalia; order Primates; family Cebidae; genus Saimiri; species Saimiri boliviensis. Next base: position 43,946,596 of record NC_133460.1, read on the forward strand.
TGCTCTTGAGGTGCTCTTGAGCACAGGTATACTCAGAACAGAAAAAACTGTTGAGTCGGGTTGCAAGTGATATAATAGACTTGTGAACTGAGTGCCCAGGGAACAAATTGTGGCTGACTCCAGGAAGAAGTTAGAGCTCACTGGAGAAAGTAGGTTAATTCATTAGGTGCTTTTCTTATAACAGGTGGTATCTAGCATCCTGAGGATATCTGGGATGAATATTTTTTTCTTAAGAGAAATGAATAGAAAAAGAAGAGAGGAGACATTTGATTGTTTCTTGCATTTGCCTCCTGCCATTTCTGCCTTTTATCAGAGAGTGCCACTGCAGTTCTACTTTAAGAATAGAGAGTGGCTTTGTAGAGAAGTTCTGGATGGGAGTCAGATGACAAAGGACAGCGAACATTTTGTGCTACTGTTCTTTGAACATCCATTGCCACTTCTTCTGGAGTGGAGTGGAGCTTCAGTTTTTATTAGGAGAACCACTCTTCCTCCGCAGTCCATCCATCAGGTAGGCTCATGCTACCTTCGGCTCAAGGCATAGGCATATGAGCTAAGCCTAGTTAATCCACATAGTCCATCTCCCTAGACACAGTGATTGGTTTAGTGTTGTAATTCAAGCCAGTGAGGCTCAATATTGGCTCAAATGTGATGAAATGCCTGTGAAACAGACAATTTCTTTCCACCAGACTTGAGGCAGATGGGTATAGATCTCAAGTCACCACTTGAGGGCAACTCTGTGGACAGAACCTGTCTGGGAATAAAGCCAACCTGGTGGAGAGTGGTACCAAAAGCCAGAGAGGAAGGACACCTGGATGTCATTTTTGGACATCTGGATCCAGCTTTGTTTGAAACTTAAAGTTTTCATTTACATGTCAACTAAATTTCCTTCTTTTTTTTTATTGCATTTTAGGTTTTGGGGTACATGTGAAGAACATGCAAGATTGTTGCATAGGTACACACATGGAAGTGTGGTTTGCTGCCTTCCTTTAAGCCCGTTTGACTTGAGTTTGTGTCTTTTGCAATAGGAAGGATATAACAGAGTTATACTAACTAGGTGCTAATTAGCTGTGTGCCTCTTGGAAGTCACAGTCGCTAAACAGATTGGGGTCTCAGTTTCCCAATATATAATATAAAATGGTTGAACTAGATGAATGGATTTCATACTTTGGTTCAGGGTATACCTTCTTCTCAAAGGAAATCTTATATTGTATGTCACACTAATAGGTAAAACAGATAAAATAAAAGATAAAATAAAATGCCTTTATTGAATCAACATGGATCTACAGAAGCCTGCCCACGTGTCAGTAGTTTACAACTTAAAAATCACTGGATGATGTACTAGTCAGTGTTTTCTAGAGGGACAGAACTAATAGGACATATGTATATATGAAAGGGAGTTTACTAGGGAGAATTGACTCACATGATCACAAGGTGAAGTCCCATGATAGGCTGTCTGCAAGCTGAGGTACAAGAGACCACTAGTGGCTCAGTCTGAGTCCCAGAACCTCAAAAGTAGGGAAGTTGACAGTGCAGCCTTTGGTCTGTGGCCAAAGGCCCAAGAGCCTCTGGCAAACCACTGGTGTAAGTCCAAGAGTCAAAATGCCAAAGAACCTGGAATCTGATGTTCAAGGGCGAGAAGTACCCAGCGTGAGAGAAAGATAAAAGCCAGAAGACTCAGAAAACTGACTTATTCCAAGTTCTTCCACATGCTTTTTCTAGCTGCCCTGGCAGTCAATTGAATGGTGCCCACTCACATGAGAGTGAGTCTTCCTTTCCTAATCTACTGACTTAAATGTTAAATGCTACTCTTCTCTAGCAACGCCCTCACAGACACACCCAGAAACAATATTTTGCATCCTTTAATCCAGTCAAGTTGACACTTAATATTAACCATCACAAAGGATGTGTCCTTTAATATCTTTTCCAACACTAATTTTCTATAAATCTGATTTTATGAGGTGTTCTTAATATCCAGGTGAATGTTTCAGAACTATGTTTGTAAAGTTTAAGTGGATGATTTAGTTAATGAGAGGATGGTGAGATGGCCACCAGTACAAGGACATCCTGGAGTTGGGAATATCTTCTTAAGTAAAACTCCACAAATGCACCAGCAGCAGGACCAGAATATACACTCTTGATTGTGGTTATTAACTGTGTTTCATTTGTAAAACATGATTGGCTGAGCAGGGAAATATCTGACATGTTCATTACTTTGTGTGTGGTTGATTGGTTATACCAAGAGTTCTGATTGAAATGGTTGGAGACTAGTTCTTTCACCTTGCATGAGAGCAAGACCTTCATTTCTAAAATGGATTAAACCAATATGCTGAGTGATCCATTTGTTCTTTTCACATTGCATTTGGATTTCATTACTGGAGAAGTCGAAAGGCCGTTTTCATTTTGGACTCTGGAAAGGTCATTTGTTACTCATGTTTTTATTTCCCTGTTCTTAGTTTTGATGATGAGGAAGAAAAAAGAGAATGCTAGTAGTATTTGATTAGTCTCACCATGAATTTATTATTTTCTGGCCGTGCCTTCTGGGCTTTAGACTATAATTGTATCTGTCAACATGGTAAAAATCATTTTGGGTTAAGACCACAGTAGACTGTTTAAGATTGCCATTCTTAGAAGGAAACTTTAAGTCTTTGGAAACCTTTCTAAGCTGAAGGCATTAAAAGTCCCATGAAGGACTATACACAAAGTTTAGTAAAGAAAAATACTTCTCACATAAAAAAGTAAAAAAGAAGAAACAATTTCCATGACTTACTGTTTTTATGGATTAACCTTGGTCACAACTCTAAAAATGATAATAAAAATAGTGATAATGATTTTAATAACTAGAAGTTTCATCTACCTTGGGCTATCATTTTGACTATTTTGATTTCAAATAATGGTACCAGCATTTTGTTACAAGAAAATAAACTAAGTTAATCTTTATGCTACTTGTAAACAGCCTTTATTTGTTTAAATCCTACTCTTATAATATCATACCTAGTACCACTATAGAAAAGTACTTGATAGAAGCTTCTGGTTATTAATATTCAGAGCAATTTCTGCTCAAAATCTTAACACTAAAGTACTTAAAATTTTTTTTTTAAGTTTAGAAAAAAATAAACACAGTGGGAGTCAGCTGAGTGAAGTCAATGAATTCTAAAAATGCTTGCTAGAAAATAAAATGTATGAGAACAGTACAGCTACTCTTCTCTAGGTTTATTCTTGGAACCAGAACAAAACTACCTAAAAAAGAACAATACAGTAAACTTCTTCTTTTTACATATTGTTTAATTTCGTAACCAGAAAGATCCAAAAGAATATTTATAGGAACTAACAATCTGCTCTTAACTTGTCTATTTTCACCTTTTAATGAAGTTGAATAAAATGTAGTCATTGCTTCTGAAAAGATACTTTTCTTCCCCCACCTCTCGGTACAAAAGCAAAACTGTTATGCTATTTTCTTGCCTTGAAAAGTGCTCTTTCATTTTTGCAACTTATAGTATATTCTAAGGTCAATATATAAAAGGGATAGAATTTTATAGTTTTCCATCTGTGATAAATGTACATCATTTTGCATATTTACTGTTATACAATAAAACATCTTTAAATGTCATGAAGAATATTTTGTTAGTAGCCAGTTTGCTCATCTCTGTACATTTTATACTTAAAAAAAAAATTTGCCATGGGATGTTACATGTTAACCTATCATGAAATAACATGTTGCTTCATGAAAACACTTCAAAAGCACTTGTTTGGTGTTGCCTTATAGTGAAATTTAAAACAGATGTATTGAGAGGATATATGCATGATATATTTTATTATTTTATGTATGATATATTCCTAATAAACAAATATTTAATGTATACCTAGTATGTACCAGACATTGATCTACAGTCTGGAAATAAAGCAATGAACTAAACAGACAAATGTTATTTTCCCAACAGAACTTACATCCTGGCAGAGGATACAGATAGTAAACAAGTAAAACACATAGTATGTCAGAGAGAGGAAGGTAAGGGCTGTCTATGGAGAAGAAAAGCAAACAGAGCAGTAAAAATTATAAGAGCAAAGTGTGGGAATTGCCATATGAAATGGAATGGTCAAGGAAGGCCTTATTGCTATGCAGGCTAAGAGAGAAAAACAGTTTTATGTGCATGATTATTGTCTTGTCTCCTCTATGACACCAAAAGCTCAAAAAAAGCAGTGTTCTGTTTTTACGTACTGCAAAATTTTCAAGGCCTGCCACAATAACAGAAATAGAAGTGCTTAGAATTTGTGTAATGGATGAAAGTACCTCATGTAATCAAGTCTAGAATACCCCACCTGTTGAATAAAATGGCATTAAGAAGCATGAAGAACAAAAATAGTCTATAGGAAGAGTTAATGCAATAAATAAATAGTTAGGAAATATTACAGATCAAAGTCATTGTAAGAATTTTCACCAAATTGAAGAGAAGCCAGCCCTCATTGGTCAAGCATATTTTTTAACAGAAAAAAAAAAAAAAATGAGTCATTTCCAGAATAGAATTTCCTAAACTGTGTTATATAGAACACTGTCTTAGTCCATTTTGTGTTGCCGTTAGAAATAGTTGAGACTGAGTAATTTATAAAGAAAATAACTTTATTTTGCTCACAATTCTGGAGGCTGGCAAATTCAAGATCAGGCAGCCTATTTAGTGAGGTCTCATGCTTCTTTAACTTGTTACAGAAAACTGAAAGGAAAGCAGGCATGCACAAAGACCAAATATGTGAAGGAAAAATCCTATTGTGGTCAATAACACAGTTCCATGGGCGTGAAAACTCTCTTCCACCAGAAAGCATTAATCTATTCATGAGGGATCTGCTCCCACGACCCAAACACCTCCCACTAGGCCACACCTCCCAGTCATGTCACATTGGAATCACATTTCAACATGAGTTTTGGTGAGGATAAAACTCATCCACACCATGGAAAACACTTAGACGCTGTGATATTCCATTGAAACATGTTTTCTTTAACTATAAACTCAGTGTTAGCCAGTTCTGAGTCTATCATTGACATTCTCTTTCCCTCAGAACTCTACAGAATTGCTTCATTCCTAAATATTCCTCTGGAAGCATTTAAATTATTTTAATTTTCTTTGTTCTGTCTAATTCACATTTCTATCTGGGTGCTGGTAGCATTCTTTTAAATTTCTTTTCTCAACAGCACCTTGATAAGTCTTCGCATAGATCATTTTGTTTCAAAATTTTTTTTTTAGGACTTAATATGCTAGTTCAGTCTAAAGTTCCAAGTCTTAAAATTAAAATAAGTTCCTTGTCTCTTCAAAGTCTCTATACTTCTGTATCTTCCTGTATCTCCTGTCACATTTCCTTTCTTTCTTCAGGAATACTGGGCATGCATATGTTTGATCTTCTTAGCTGGTATTTCATATCTATCTCATTCTTTTTAATTCTTTTTATTTTTTTGTTATTTACTTTCAGACTTCACTTTTTTTTTCAAGGCTGTCTTTCATCACCTGACAATATTTTTCCAATATATATTGTTTATAATGTAATTTTTTGACTTTAAATTGTCATTTTTTATCTCCTACTTTTGTCTAATCTCTTCTTTTTTTCAAGAAATATATTGTTTGACTTTTGTTTATAATCAATGATTTTAACTTTTATAAACTACAGAAAATGTATTCAAATTGTCTCATATTTCCTCCTCCTTTTAAGATAGATATTGTTCATGTGTACTTTTTTTAGTTCTTTCAAATTATTAAATGAAGGAAGGCTTTTCTTCCTGAATAATTCTATGGGGCAGGATATAGGAAGTGCTATCTAAATCATAGAATGTTAGAATCATGTGTGTGGTATAGTGTACCCTCTTACATGTCTGTTATGACTTCAGTCCTGTGAGTTAAAATCAGTTTTTAACTGACAACACTTAAATCAGGACCACAGTGAAGAATGAAGCCACAGGCTTTGTATTGTTATCTGGGTATCACAATATTTTTTTCTTTTTGCTCCCTTTGCTGACAGCAATTGCCTGCAGATGTTTGATATTTGATGATAATCTGGGAACATCAGGAAGTAATATTTTTACATAATTGCCATTTATAACTTGAAACATAGAAATGGAGAAATTCGATCAAATACTTATAGTTTCAGGATATTTCAGAATTTGGAAACATGAAGACAGATACCTAGGTGCCTGCTTAAGGTTTTTATTGGAGTGTTGTATCAACTAGAGTGTGTGGTTCAATATTCTATTATTTTTCTTAAGAATATGTTAAAACTACATTCTTACAAATATGTTCTTTATGATAGGAACAAAAAGTCAGTGTCCTTAAATGTGGGCTATTTAATGAGAATTATTTTTAGTGTAGTTGAAGAAAATGTATTTATAGCAATTATTATAAAACTTAAAAACTGTATTTTATTTAGTTTAATCACCTAGACCCAGGCTTATAAATTTTGTAAAGAGAGAGGTCATTTTCTCTGCAAGAAATTGAGTCATTCCTCAGAGCAGGACAGGCAGTTCCCATAATATCTGTTAGGTTTCTTCAGCTACTAGTTGTTTAAAAAATAAAACATCAAGAAATATATCTAACAAACTATAATATTGTGATTGAAACCACTGAGTTTCTATTCAATTTGTCTTCCCTGAATACTAGCCTCACTTTTCACAGGTGTAGGCTCCAGGCAGTCATGTTTCATCTGACTTTAGTTTAGTTATCAAGACTGAAAACCCGATCAAACTTGGCCCAAACAAATGTGCATTCTCGGGATTCTGCAATCAATTTAATATAGATGTGAAAGCTGAGGAGCAGCGATACAACTATATACTTTCATATACAAGGCAGAGCTACAGAGAGACCAGAGATGAGAGGTGGCAAGAAAAACACCTCCTGGATTCTTACACTGTTCTTGGCTCCTTTTCCTTTCTGAAGCCCAGACACAGTCTAGACAGGTTATTTGAGTCCAATATTTCTTTATAATAGGAATATATTCCCTTATAATTGCCTTGTAGAAAATAAACCTCATACTTTTCTCTCTACTTATTTTATTTTTGCTGCCTCCTCCTCATTCCCCTGTTTCTTCTTTGAACCATCAGGAGTTGGTTCACTAATTTTAAACCTGAATCCTAATTAATATATTATGTCCACACATTTTGAAAAATATATAAAATGAACATGTTACTTTTGCTAAGCAAATAACAATAAAAAGCATTATAAAACTGTTTTGAGATTTGCATTTGAGAGTTTCTCTTTGATAAGAACAGATTTGGGCAGGGAAGAGTAGAGTAGAAAAATATAACCTAATTACTTTTTTCAAGCACAGAGATTTGTTTTGCTTGTATAAGTCAGAAGCAGCTATTTCAATGGCCTGATTAAAATAAATTTATTATTTAAAGTAATACTGAGTAATGTATCACGAGTCCACTTGTCATGCTTTTGCATTTTTGTAATATCAATTCTCTCCTCTACTGTTTAACACCAAGATTACTGAAGTCCCGTAAAACCATACATGGGGGACCCTCAGCTACTCTTTTATGTTGGAGCGGAGGGAAGACCTTTCCATTTTTATGGAGGTTAACAACCATTTAGGTTTTATTTGATTTTCCTCAGATGTTCAGAAATCTATATTACTTCCTTGAGGGTATTCACATTTACTAGTAAGAACAGGATATCCTCAGGGGAAATCTTAATAAGACTCATTTGATATCAGACTTGAAATCCTCTCGTTAAGAATTTCTTCTCTGAGAGACTGGGCAAAAGCTTTTTGTATTTCTCCATGAACTGAGCTATCATAATATTTTTTTCCTATAGTGGGGAGTATTAATTTATATTATTTTTCTCTAAGCAGTTGAATAATAGTTTTAGTATCTTTTCCCCTTGACTATCAATGCTTCCCTTTGTATAAAGTAAATTCTTAGATGCACTGGGTCAAATTTATTGTTTTATTTTTCTATCTGTACATTGCAGTGCCAATAGCCATCAATTCTTTGATGAGTCCCAGTATTGATCCAGCAGTTATCACCTTTTTGAACAGCTGGCAAGAATGTCTTCCATGTGCTCTCTTTTTACAGTTATTCTTTTCAGTTACTTTCTAGAAAGAGTTTGAAGTTCAGGGATGAGCCTTTGTAACATACGCTAGTCACCTTCTACTTGTTCATTGTGTGTGGAGTAACTTGAATCTTGTTTACATAAATATTTGGTGATATCTCATTAGTCAAAAAACTGTATTTGGAGTACAATATCAATGATAATCAGACTTCTCTTTTAACTTTGAATGAACAATATCCAGCACATATATTATGATATTTTCATTACCAAAAACTTCATACATTCTTTTGGTTCTGCAGTCCCTTAATCAGACTGCTAATTACCTCTACCTGACTTGTTTCCCTTCAGTAAGCTAGAATGTATGTCTGAATGATATGCGAATTCTGTCACTTCAGATTTATTCCTTTTTTCACCTGAATAGTATGTATTTTGATAATGCTGAGTTTTCATCTCTTCTTATTTTCTTAAGAAGGAATTTCTATCTTTGGATTTTTAGTTAAGGTTTTCCCTCCTAAGGCTACCCTATTTCTTTTACTTCTTGTCTCAAGCAATATGGCTACTGATTCTTTTCCCATTTAGCCCAGCTTATCATTTTAAAAAAAATCTCAATAATCTATGTTGTGGAGATATGTTTTTTTGACTATATTAGTGTTAGGTAATTTCTATATATTTAATAGCAATAATAATAACAACAAAGAACAAGAAAAACCTGAAAAAAAGCCCTAAACTTTTTAGGACACATTAATCTCCAATTGCCTTTGGTAAATATTTAATTGGTTAAATTATCATAGAAGAGTGTCATTATTTTAATATTAGAATAGTAGAACATTTAGTATTCTCAATCTTCAGTCTAGAGAGGCAGAATGCTGCCTTTAAACAAGCTTTATTTCAGATTGTCCATGTTACAGATGATACTAGTAAACATGTAAAGGCTTAACTGATTTTTGTTAAATAAATGCATGAAAGAACATATTTTGAAATCAGTCGTGATGAAAGAGTTGAGACTCTGTCTCAAAAAAAAAAAAATACGTTGATTAAAAATACCTATAACTGTTTTATAGCATCAATTTGTAGAGAATTATATTGTATGTTTAACTCTTCAAAACTGGTATTTTTGTTTTTGAACATTTGGTTTATTTAAACATGTCTGAAAATAAATTTCTTGTTTAGTTTTCCTCTAGTTTTTGAATGAGCTGACTTTGAGATGTCATAGCAATTTTCTTTGCATACCTTAGTTCTGCTAGATGATGTTAGATTCAGGCACACTATATATGAGGTTGAATGGGTTATGCACTACACAGCTCCATGGGCACCATGCATCTATACTCTATGTGAATACCTCCTCCCATGTGGAAGCGTTTGGTACACCACCCGAATGGTGTTAGAAATTACCCTGGCCAGAGGCCTAATCAATGGATGATTTTAAGCCCCATGAAAATAGAGAGGTAGTCATTGATATCACTTAATGACCATAAGCTATTTTAAATTTATACATGTATGCTTTGTTTAGATTTTCTGTTTTTAATTTCAACTAACTTTGCTGTGTGCTCCTGAGAGCAAGTGGTTTGATAGAAACAGACTGCCACATAGAAAATTCATATACTTTTGTTCCCTAGGAAACCAGACCAAGAATAGTTTTCTTTGCACATCCTGGTTTCCTCTAATGAGGGCCAGTTTAAGAATGTGAGTGTCACGATGTAACCCATAAATCCCAAGGAATCATTATATTATGAAACTTTTAATGAACTCTGCAGATACTCAGATTAGAAAGCATTTCAGATATTGGCCTGAATTGAATAATGTCTGAGGTCTATCCTCTGTGTGTGTGCGTTTGTGTATGTGTGTTCTGTATGATTAGTTATGTGTATTTGAATTAAAAAAGAGCATGTATAACAAATGGTATATAGACTTTGGGCAGTTATCAGTGATTTAAGAAAAAATGTTATCTTGAGTTAGGTGTATGATGTGTGCCTATAATCCCAGCTGCTCAGGAGGCTGAGGCAGGAGGATTGCTTGAGTCCAGGAGTTCAGCACTGGCATGGGCAATATAACAAGACCTGGTCTCAAGAAAGAAAGTTTCCTTATATATGGAGACTCAATAGTTAAAGCAAATGTTTTAAATGCTTAAAAAAACAAATTTATTGTTTCTATACTGCCTGTAATCGGCATTACAGTGCTTGCAACATTCAGTTCCCTTGTTTGCAAGCCTTTCACCGAATTTATTTATTATTTATTCATTTATTTACTTTTTTTCTCAGATAACTTGACAAGCACTGCTTGGATAGTGAGCATTTGTTTATCATTCAGTGAGGAAAGTTTTTGAAGAAAAAATTTCAAATGTAATACATAGTAAGTTGCAGTTTTCTTCATAAACTTTGTAGAATGCATTGTGTTTACTAAGATTTTTCTATACATTGTCAATCTTATTTTAATATTTATTTTATACATTGTTTGACTTTACAAGGATATATAAGCATGTATAAGCCACAGATGTTTGTTGAGGGGTCCATAGTCATAGGCAGGGGCAAGGGGAGATTTGATACCTAGAGATCCCCCTTTCAGGATTTGACTATTCTGTAGAGTAAACTAACTTTAAATTATGGACATAATTTATGTTTGGGATTAAAAATGCAGGGCTCTGTTATAATATAAAACCATTATGGGAAAGCTAGGGCATATTATAATTTGCTGCCTACAATGCAAACCATTTTCGGCATATTAATAGTAGCATTTATGTCTGGCTAGCACTGGACATTGAGCAATTCATTGTTAACTGTGTAACTGCAAATTGACCATATTGCTTTCAAATTATTTTTGCCCCAGAGCTGGTAATTATGTGGATTTAAATGTTATAGAAAGGCAAATTAGGTAAGCCAAATAATGGTCAGCTGTGGGAAAGTAAGAACAAATCATAAGCTCTTTCTAGGCCATTGTGGCCATATGTCACGATGTAAAAGAATTTTGCGAAAATTCTAATGCTACTGGAGGAAAGTGGCAAAGATGCATAGATAACATAAAATATTAAAGGTGAAAACTTCTGATATTTAAAGACAGTAATAGCTACCAAGGTTCGTTTCCCAATGTTTCCTCCAAAATCAATAGAAAACAACAAGAAAGGAGAAATAAAATTACAAAAAATGCCCTTGGCATAACTTCAATACAGCAAATTCCCAAGCTTTAATCAGATAGTAAGTAAAACAGAAAAAAATTACCAAATCCCAGTGAGCGATCATACTCTCCTTACCACCTTTTCCCTTTCCCAAGACTTTGTGGCAAACAAAGGTAGATTCAGAAAAACTATGAGGAATAGAGAAAGAATCAAACAACAGGTATAAAGTTGGTCTGAAACCACTGTCAGAAAGATTAAGTTCAATTTAATTCTGAAAATTAAAAAAAAAATACAAAAACGTGTCTTCCCTATTGCACAGGGAATGTTTGAAATCCATAGCTTCTGAAGAGGGAAATGCAAAATTACAAGTTTTTTAAATCAGTTAGACGATAAATGGTAAAAGAAAAAAAAAAAAAAGAAAATCTCAGGGTCCTACAATACAAGAGGGCCAAAAACCCCCAAAGAACATACAACTCATCCCCATCATCAAACCAAAGGAAGAGAAACCAGCTAAAGTGTCTGCATTTTGTTATGATGACAGAAGAGGGTGCCATAAAACTAGTCATTTTAGAAAATACCCCACTAGCACAAAAATGAAGGGAAAAAATATGAACAGAGTCATATAGTTTTTATTTTAAAACCAGAAAATGAGACAACACAACAGAGGAAAATCCCCTCTCCAGATAAGCAACCACAAATGAAAAAAGTGGCAAAAACAAAACAAAACGAAAAGCAAACCACAAACTGAATTGGATATCTCACAAGCATTTGAGGGTATGAAAAACTACCATGAATCAGAAATTAAAATCCTAGCACAAAAATGAATACAATAAGAAATAAATGAAGAGCTGCTTGAACTTAAGAAAACAAGGAAAGAAAATGGCAAAATTAGGAATGAATTATACCATCCAATGTTTTTAAGAGGGAATATAATAAAAGGCATGGAAGAAAGCATAAAATAACCAAGAAAATGAATATGAGAGAACAAAAATATAAGAAGGGTCAGAGATAAAGTAGAGGAAGTGAAAGAGAGCCTAAATAGGAAAATTATTCCTTCCCTGAAAGGGAAAAACAAAATGATGGAACAGAACTAATATTTAAAACTCTAAACTGGGAAAACTTTCTACTAACATTACTACCAGTCCCAAAGGCAAATATTAAAAAGGCTGCTTGGGGGCCGGGTGCAGTGGTTCACCCCTGTAATCCCAGCACTTTAGGAAACTAAGGCAGGCAGATCACTGACGTCAAGAGTTCGAGACCAGTCTAGCCAACATGGTGAAACCCTATCTCTATCAAAAAAATACAAAAAGTTAGTTGGGTGTGGTTGTGCATGCCCATAATGCCAGCTACTTGGGAGGCTGAGCCAGGAGAACCGCTTAAACCTGGGAGGCACAGGTTACATTGAGCTGAGATCATGCCACCACACTCCAGAGACAGTAAGACTCCTCAAAAAACTACAGTGACAACAACAAAAAAGTAACTAAATAAAAAGCCTGTTTAGGTATTTGGAAAAATTTACCCAAAATGATAAGCTCAAAGACATACCCTTGTAAAAATTTTGATTTAAAAAAAAAATCTTCAAAGCCCCAGGCCAAAAAATAAATATTAGATAAATATTACCTCTATAATATCATATAGAGGTAAAAGATTTAGAGTGGCATCTGGCTTTACAAATATTATATATAACATATATATAAAATATATAATAAAGATGAAAATAAGTGGGTGAGTACCATAGACTGTTTGTATCCTTTTAAAATTCCATATGTTGAAATATTAACCTTCAGTGTGATAGTATTAGGAGATGGTGCCTTTAGGAGTTAGGTCATGAGGGTATAGCTCTCATGAATGGGATTAGTGCCCTTATAAAAGAGAACCCGGAGAGCTCCTTCATGCTTTCTACCATGTGAGGACAGAGAACAGCTATCTGCCAACCAGGAAGCAGTGCCTAAACAGATATTGAATCTGCTAGCATCTTAATCTTAAACTTCTTAGAATCTAGGATGATGAGCAAAAAATATTTGTTGTTTAATCCATCCTGACCATGGTAATTTGTTATAGCAGCCCAAATGGTCTAAGAGAAAGATGAATGTACAAATGTTTTATTTTTTAAAACATTTGTGACAACATTTACTCATATATAATGTCACATAAATAGTTCCATAAATAATATTATAAACAATAATCTCATGTTGCAATGAAATAAAAATTCTAAATTATTAACAAAACAAAATACAAAAGGCTCTTGCATCTGGAAATTTCAATTCAGAAATTTTTGGTTGAAGTAAAAATACAAGCTGAAATTACAAAATTTCTTTAAAAAATGATAAAAATATGACATATCCGAGATATGATTGAAATAGTGGTATGAGGAAAATAAATTTTATTAAATAATATCAGTGAAAGTAAAATTATGAAAATGAATGATTTAATTTTTCAGTTAAAAAAATTGAGGAAAGAAAAAACAAAGTTAACTAAAAGCTTAAGAAAAGCAGAATTTAGTGAGATAGAGAAAAGAAAAAAAAGATAGACCTAATAACAAGTCAAAAATCTGTTTTGTAATTAGCAAAATAGATAAATTGCTAAATGACTTGACCAAGAAAAATGGAGACTGAACAATTATAAAAAGGAGAGATGACAAGGGAGAAACAGACATTGAAACAAAAGAAATATTTGTTTTCAAATCATAGATGCTTTTTTGAAGACTTGAATGCAAATATATTTGAAAATCTTAATGAGATGGATTATTTTCTGAAACAGTGTGGATTATAAAAGTTGACCTTATTGATCTGGAACTCCTGGCCTTGAGCAATCCTCCCACCTCGGTCTCTTAAAAAGCTCTAGGACTACACACATCAACCAATTGAAATAAAAGCTCAAATAGTCCAATTTCCATAGAAGTAGAGATAATTATTAAAACCCTGCCAGCCTCCCCTCAGTAAAAAGCACTAGACCATGTAGGATTTAAAGAAGAATTCTACAAATCTATCAAAGTCACAATGGCCCCAAAACACTATACATTGTTCCAGATCATTGAAAATAGACGAAAACTTTTTTTTTTTTTTTGAGACGGAGTTTCGCTCTTGTTACCCAGGCTGGAGTGCAATGGCGCGATCTCGGCTCACCGCAACCTCCGCCTCCTGGGTTCAGTCAATTCTCCTGCCTCAGCCTCCTGAGTAGCTGGGATCACAGGCACGTGCCACCATGCCCAGCTAATTTTTTTGTATTTTTAGTAGAGACGGGGTTCCACCATGTTGACCAGGATGGTCTCGATCTCTTGACCTCGTGATCCACCCGCCTCGGCCTCCCAAAGTGCTGGGATTACAGGCATGAGCCACTGCACCCGGCCCCTGAAAACTTTTTTTTAATGGACAAATGTAACATTGATATTTAAGCTGATAAGGACAGCACAAAGTAAATCAATATCAATTCTGCTAAACATATGAAACATATGAAATATCTGATTATGAAACATATGAAATAACCTTAAGAAACAGAGTCCAGTACCACATTAAGAAAATAATACATCATGGACATATGTTTTTCATTTTAGAAATACAAACATGATTAAACATTAGGCAACCTGTTCATATCATATACTGTAGTAATACATATAAAAATCATATGATTATTGTTATGGTCTGAATATTTGTGTGACCTCCAGATTCATATGCTGAAATCTGTAACACAAGGCAATGATATTAGGAGGTAGGGCTTTGGGGAGGTGATTAGATCATGAGAACAGAGTCTTTATGAATGGGATTGGTCCCTTATGAAATAGGCCTAAGGTAGCTGGTTTGCCTCTTCCACCATATGATGGTACAGCTAGAAGGAGGCATCTATGAACAAGAAATCAAAATATTACTAGACACCAAATCTGCCAGCATCTTGGTCTTGGACTTCCAAGATTCCAGCTCCATTAGAAATAAATTTCTGTTGTTTATAAGCCACTTGGTTTGTTGTATTTAGCTATAGCAGCCTGAACAGACTAAGACATGTATCTTCATAGATGCTTACTAAAAGCCTTCAACAAAATTCAAAGCCACTTCCTGCTAAAACATTTAAGTAAAATGTGATTATGGGGCACTTTTTAAAGATTATAAATATGTGTGTATATATGTGTATATGTGTATGTATATATAAAATATACAAGTATATATTTATGTAAACATATATGTATATAATCATCTTTGTCATAAAATTAGCATTTTATGTAATGAAAATATATACTCAGCATTTTCACTAAGTTCAAGAAAGATGCATATATATCCACTATCTCTGATAGTATTCAACATCATACTACATTTATATAAGAAATTCATGGAAGCATAAGCATAAGAGAAATAGAAGTATCTCTACTTTCACAATAGGATAGATTCCTGAAAAATCATAGAGAATCAATGCCAAAAATAATGTAAACAATAAAATAATTCAGTTGGCATAATATCAAACTAACATATGGAAATCATAACCCTATGCTATAGTTTGAATGTGTTCCCTGAAAAATTCAGGTATTGCCAATGTGATAGAACTAAGAGGTGGGGTCTTTAAGAAGTGATTAGGCCATGAGAGCTTTTCCCTTGTAAATGGGATAGTTGCCTTTATAAAAGTGCTTGATGAGGGAAGCTTGTTCCTTTGGACTTAGGCCTTTAGAGGTGAGCATTCCTTACCTCTAAAGGATGTAGCATTAAGGCACCATCCTGGAAGCAGAGAGCAGCCCTCACCAGACGCTGAACCTGCCAGCACCTTCGCCTTGGACTTCCCAGTCTCTGAAACTGTGAAAATGAAATTTCTGTTGTTTATAAATTACTCATTTTATGGTATTATGTTATAGCAGCACAGATGGCTAAGATGCCCTATTTGAAAAGTATCACATTTACTATATAAATAAACAAAAAACAAAAAATAAAGTGTTTAAAGCCCTCTTGAAAGTGAAAAAGTAGACTTGAATAAATGAAATGACATGTAGTTCTTGTCTAGATCAACGCGGTATTATAAAGATGTCATTTCTATCAAAGTTATGTTTGCAAATTTAACATACACCCGATAAAAGTACAAAGAAGCTTTTAATGAAGCTAGACAAAGTAATATCAAATAAGAATTTAAATGTGAAAAAGTAACATGCAAAAATAGATAAGAAAACACTATAAAAGAAAAACTACAAGAAGGTTTAGCCCTACCAGGCATTGAAGCACATTGTTAAGGCACAACAGCTAAATCAGGTGGTACTGGTGGATGAACAGACAAAAAGGCTGGTGAAATATATTTAATGCCTTGAAATAGACCCACATGCCTATGAAAATGTAGCAAATGATAACAATGGCATCTCTATTCACTAGGACAACGATGGGCTATTGAATTAATTGTTGTTGGAAAATGGATAGCCACTGGAAGATGACATAATTAGATCTATATCTCACACCATTGATAGAAGAAACTTCAAAAGTTTCAGAGATCGAAATGCAAAACATGTAATTGTACAACTACTGTAAGAAGACATGAGTAAATTGCTTTTTAATCCTCATCTAGGGAAAGACTGTCTCACAATTCAGAGGCAAGAAAAGGAAAGATTGATACATTTGACTGTATAACTATAGAATATTTTCATGACAGAAAAAGTATAAAATTGCCAAAAGATAACTGACAAACTCACTGAAAATATGTTCAACATAATCTAGAAAAAGAGCTAACTAATATACTGACATATAAAGAACTCTTGAAAATTGAGGAGGAAAAAAATTCAAAAACCTGCTGAAAGTGAAAAAAAGATATTCCCAGACATTTCATAAAACATATTTCTATAAAAATTTGCAAAGTAAAATACAAGGACTAACTGGAAACTAATGAGGTTGTTTAATTACAGGGGATAGAAACAGTGTGGAAAGATTGGGCGAATAAGAATGAGGCAGAAGAGGTGAGGGAGAAGTGACACTTCTGTGAATATATATTTTTATAACAGTTTTGATGCTTTAAACCATGATGATCCTTCTTTATACCAAAATATTAATAATTAAAATCAACCAGAATTTTATCAAGGGAGGAATTGAAGATGAAATATGAAGAATAACAAACTAAATCAATTACATATTAATAGCATAACCACACTAAAGACTATGGGGAGAAAACCTTACATCAGTTTAGAAAACAGCATTTTGACTATATATTTTTAAGGCTAAAGACCAAAAGAACTGCACACAAATATAACACTCTAGTTAGTAAATTTGTTTCTCATAGAACTGTAGATATAAATTATGACAGTACTTTATATGTGTATCAGGACTGAACAAATAAGCACCTACATTGTAAACGATTAAAGCCGAATTCTCACTCAAAGAGAGGACTTAGAAATAAGTGAAAAGGGAAAATGAACCCACCTATCTCTTCCTCTCATATAAATAATCCACCTATTTATCCACACTCTATAAACATATGGACACTAAATGAGTTTTACATGTATTATATGTTTTCAATATGTGTATATTTATGTACACAAATGTATAATTTTATAGGTTTCTTTATAGAGAGATATGTAACATTTGACCATATTATATATATGCATACATTTGTATATGTATAGATGTATAGATAATACATGTGCATATACATCTATATGTGCGTGCGTGTGTGTGTGTGTATAATGTGTGTGTGTATATATGTGTATACACACACACACATTAGCAACTGGTAGACTGGGAGACAATGACAACCCAGTACCAGGAAAATTGTTGAATGCAATTTTACCAATTGATAATAAAAGCACAAAAATAATCCTGGAATATTTTGTTCTGTTAGAAAACGAAGTGCTCAAAATATAATGGGAAGCTGTTGAAAGGA
Organism: Saimiri boliviensis; assembly: GCF_048565385.1. Lineage (NCBI taxonomy): Eukaryota > Metazoa > Chordata > Mammalia > Primates > Cebidae > Saimiri > Saimiri boliviensis. Next base: position 43,964,566 of record NC_133460.1, read on the forward strand.
CATAGAGATTTACATGAAAGACTTCAAAGCCCAAATCTGAGACATTTTGAGAAAAATAAATTAGAGTGATAAAACCTGTAGACTAAAATAATTATCTATACATTCATGAGTCCAAATAATAAATAAATAAATAAATAGGAAAGAAGGGATGAATTTTCCTTATGGTAGAATTCTAACTAGTTAAAAGTAGAAGGAATCTATTTCCATTAAAAATAGAAAATCACCTTTTGGTAAACACTGCAATAATAATTGTTGCAGGCAAAAATCACAGATGCATGCTAAAATTAATGAACAAAATTATGAACAGAAGAACAGAAGCAGAGTATTTACATGTTCCCAAAGTAACTTTTCCCAAGGTTCTTACTGATTGCAAAAAAAAAGTGGTATCTTTATAGTGAAGAAAGCTTATAGATATGGCCTTAATAAAGTAATTTTACAGTAATCAATAATAAATAATATTCATATCCTGTACCTCCTGATATGATATGTTGTAAAGGGACACAATATTCTTTCTTTAAATAATACTTCTGTTGTGTTCTTGCCAAAAAAATGAATGTAATAAAAACATTCAAACTATAAAACTTTGTTTTTTATAAAATAACAGTACCCCTCAAATGTCAAGTTAATGAAAGATAAAGACTGAGGAACTGTCTCTTATTGGAGCTAGGGAGACATGACAATCAATTGTGGGATTCTGGATTAGATCACAGATCAGTAAAATGCCATTAGTGGAACAATTGTTAAAATTTGAATAGTCTTTAGGCTAGTTGGCAGTATTGCTTCTATGTTAATGTCTTGGATTAAATTATACGATGTTTAGATCAACTGATCTTAGGGGAAGCTGGGTGATGGGTATACTAAAACTGAAGCATTTGTGTAAATCTAAAATTATTTCAAAATCAAAAAGAATTTATGTAACTAATTCTTGGGGGTGCTGGGAGGGCACAATTTTGTGAGCTAATGCTTCTTACCTAACCAGAGAGAATATAACAACTAGACTGAAGATTACAATTGACTCTCTTAACCCATGTTTAATGAACTCTCTTTAATATTACTAGAAAGATCTCTTTATATTCTTAGTTCCCTAAGGATAATAAATAACTAGAAAAGAAGATCTAAAATAACATTATGAAATAAATGAAATATAGTGAATTATGCTACTGTTTTTCATGTCCAAAATGGAGGCACCACACCAGACTGAAGACTTTATGAAAAAGATATTTAAATGCCATCCTTAAGTTATGTATAAGACAATAGCATTCCATGCCCATGAGGACTTTTATGTCGTGATAAAGACCTTCATAGTACTACCTGGAATGTAGACCTACTCACTGGAAATGAGGTGGGCATTTTTCCTACTTGGACCAAGGATTCACTGAGGTCTTAGTATTTTTTGACGTGAAGGGAAAAATCACTGTGAGTTTAGACCAAATAAATAACCCAAGTATAGGTGGTAGGACTTGTTTTGCATAATGATGGCTGAGACAAAAAGTCACTCCAGATTAAAACTGCCTTTGATAAAAAATGTCTAAATATGAGATTATGAACTAAAAGAGTTACCAACTTAGAGAACTGGAGTATGACATTAGCAGTGTAGGGAAGAAAAAATAATCTTTTCAGTTGTCTGAGGATCTTATCTCAAGAGTGAATGGAGTCTTACTTCATGCTGATCACCAGAAACCATAGAGAAGAAAAAGTAATTTCTTTTCTTTATACATTGCAAAATTTCTGACTAAGACTTCTGTAATAAAAGACAAACAAGAGAAAAGCATACACATTTATTTAATATATGTTTTATATGACCCAGTGAACAAAATTATGAACAGAAACAGAGTATATGTTTCTGTTCATAATTTATATGACCCATTTATATGTCTTTTATTAAGACAGATTTGAGGGTCTTCAGAAATGAAGACCCAAAGAAATGTGGAAGATCTGTGTATTTTTATGGACAGTCATGCAGAAGTATGATTGGAGGACAAAAGGGTATAATCTAATAGCAAATTAGGAGGGATGGATTTAGCAATGTGTACTTCCTCAGAGTTTTTTAAATGTTCCTGTATGACATTCCTTTCCTCAGGGTAGAGGGCACAAGGAACTTTTTAGAGGAGAAGTAAAGGAGAATGTCAGAGAGAGAATCCCTAGGTTTTATGGCCTGCTTCCAGGGAGAGTGGTAGGAGAAGGTCAGAGAGACCTTTCTGCTTTCTGCTGTTCTCTCAAATGCTAGTCATATTTGGGGTGTAGCATGTCCTGAACTGTGACAGCAGCAATTGAATCTACGAGGACATCACATTAGCCGTGTGCATGTGGCCCTCAGAATGCATAAATCAAATTTTCAGTAGTTTCACAAGTATCAGTCCTTATCTGTAGTTTGAGGGGACTGAAACTGCAGTTGGTTTTGAAAATTGAATAAATCCCATTCGACCTGATTCAGCACCTCGGGTTTTTACATAATAAGATGAAGGCATTTCAAAGGAGAGAAACTGGTATTTCTTCAATATTGACAGATTTGTATTTGAATAACTGGAAAAATAAGAATTATATTAGTATTTTCAGGCTCAGATCCTAAAGCAACTCACAACAGAATCACATAGGTTGAATTATGTAGTGCATATAGTAGTATGTGCAATTCTTTATTCTCTGAGTGATGAGCTTAGATAAGGGTGGCTAGGTTAATATCTCTAGGCTAGTTCTGATCCTGAAATTTGTTTTTTCCTCTCTCGAGTCTTTGGAACCAATGTGTACCTTTGTCATGCTGAGCCACAAAGGAAGTGATTGATTGGTTCCTAAAATCATTGAAGAAATCAACAACAAACTTTCTTTAAAAAATTCTACAAAGTTCATTCTATCTGGCTAGCCTGGGCTTTCAGAAATCATTTTCTATCAAGCTCATTAATATGTATCTCTTTCTAAATATTTTCCACATGTTCAAGCAATGTCAGAACAGTAGAGAAAAAAATTATGTCTATACAAAATACAATGTTGTCTCCCCAGGTACTTTCTGAGAGAGTAAGAGGTATTCTGTGAGAGACTGAATGTCTTGAGTGTTTCCAGAACTACTCTTACTCAGTGTATGATTTAAAAAAACATAGCCTTTAGAGTCAGAGAGAACTAGATTTGAATCTCATCTTTACTGCTTAGTAGCTTTGTGATTTTGGGAACATGAATTAGCCCATCTGAACCTTAGTTTTCTAAACTGTAAAATAAGGATAATTATATTTCTCTCATAGGATTACTGTGAATAATAAATAATAAAATGTATGTGTGGTGGGCAGAATAATTGCCCTCCCAAGATGTACATTTCCTAATCCCTGGAACCTGTGAGCATGTTATGTTACATAGCAAAAATAAATTAAAGTTGCAGATGGAATTAATATTGCTAACCAGCTGACCTTAAAATAGGTAGATTATCCTAAATTATCTAGGCGGGCTCAATGTAATCACAAAGGTCTTTAAATGTGGAAGAAACAGGCAATTTGAAAAAGATTTGACAAGCCACTGCTGCTTCTGAAGATGAAAGCTAACTGAAGAATGTGGGTAGCTTCTACAATTTAGCAAGCAAGCAAAAAACCAGATTTTTCTGTTGAATCTCTAGAAGGAATGCAGGTTTGCCAACACCACTATTTTACCTCAGTGAGACTCTTTTTGAACTTCTGATCTCCAGAACTGTAAGATACTAAATTTGTGGTGTTTCAGGCCATCTTGTTTGTGGTAACTCATTACAGCAGCAATAGGAAACCAAAACACAGTAAGTGCTTGGTAAATAGTTAGAAAACACTATGTTTTATTTTTAAACTACTTCTCTCAAAGCTTTGAGTGATCTATTTTACCCTTCAGCAAATACTTCTCTTGCAGTATCTGGCCTAGGATACGGCTTAGCCTGGCTACCTGAATTGAGGTATTTCTATTATCATTTGCACAAAGGGAAAGATACATAAATTCAACATCACTTTGACCAGGGCATCTCAACCTTTTTTGTGTGACATGCTAGATGGTATATTTTGGGATTTATGGTTCATAAGATGTTTGTCTGAAGTACTCAACTCTGCAGGTATAACCAGATAGTAGTCATAGGCAATATGAACTGAATGACTGTGCCTCTGTTCCAATAAAACTTTATTAACAAAAGCAGACAATGGGCCACATTGAATTTATAATATGGATTATAGATTTGCTGACCCATAATTTCTGCTGTTTCTTTTTTTTTTTTTTTTTTTTTTTTTTGAGATGGAGTTTTGCTCTTGTTACCCAGGCCGGAGTACAGTGGCATGATCTCAGGTCACTGTAACATCCACCTCCCTGGTTGAAGTGATTCTCCTGCCTCAGCCTCTTGAGTAGATGGGATTACAGGTGCCTGCCAACACACCTGGATAATTTTTGTATTTTCAGCAGAGTCAGGGTTTCACCATTTTGGTCAGGCTGGTCTTGAACTCCTGGCCTCAGGTGATCCACCACCTTGGCCTCCCAAAGTGCTGGGATTACAGGAGTGAGCCCCATGCCCAGCCTGTGCTGTTTCTTTTACCTCACCTTTACAAAATATAATACCTTGAAGGTTAAGGTGAGGAATAGAGCTGAATCAATTCTCTCATCTCCATAAAATCATTCAGAAGATTTTGCTTTGTTTGTTGTAGCAGTTACATCTATGAGTTGGAAACCATAATAAGACCAATGACTATAGTCACTAAACTAGAAGTAGTCATCATGTAGTCATCATACTGTAGAAGACAACAGAGAATGGCTTTCGGATGTTTTGGAACCCTGCCTAGACCACTAGACTCTATGGATTATTTACCTCTGCAGATGTAGATGTCTCTACTTTAAAATGAATTTACTTTAAAATGAATTACGACTTATTGTAAATTAGCTAATTTAAAATCCTGACAGTGCAATCTTCTGATTTTTTAAAACTGTAAGAGGCTCTGAATGCCCATCTGAAAGACAGAGTATGATTAGAAATTCATTTACAAGATCTTAATTTCTTTTCTTTGTATTGAGCATTCTCAATATTACTATACCCCTTTGATTTTTGTCTGTGAGCCATTTCCACATGCTGTGTCATTTGCTTTGAAATGTGACAAAGTGATCTGAGCTCAGGATCCTGCTGCAGGGGGAGTTATTATTGATTTCTTGGAGAGTAGCAAAGAGACTTGCAATGTCACTGTTAAACTTGGCTAGCAGATCACAGCAGCTTGTGACATCTAATTTACTATAATGAAATCATGGGGTTCTCTGGCCCTTGGGCCTAGAGGGGAGGTGAAAGGTCAGGAAACTGAGAATCCTGTGCAGCCAGGTGTGAAGGGCAGTTCCTTCACAAAGTTCTATCTCATTCTGAACCGAAATTAGCTGAATTCACCTGCTCCAAGTTAACCAGATGGTCTTCTTAGCAAATGAAAAAATATAAATGTTGGATCATCACTGTGCTGGTTAAAATTTAATTGCTTGATCAGAAAACCTTATTTTTGGTTTCATTTTGAAGCCCTACAGATTGTTGTAATTCCACAGCTAGGAATATATTAAAGAGAGAAAATTTCCTTTATGCTTGAGAATGCTTTTAGCCATCTTTTCAATTAGCTGTTAAGTCTCTTCTTTCAATAATCTTTGTTAAGCCATATAGCACTTTGAGAGGTTTAGAAGTCTATTAAACTCAGTTCCTGCTTAACTGATATGCTTCAGTAACTATTTTATTTTCATATTGTGCATGACTTGTACAAAGAAGAAACAAACGAAAAACAAACAAGTTTATAATGGGATTTTTTTTAGACTCAGTAACTCTTAGTGTTCCTTCCAGCATCGAATACACATTCACTTCAATAGCTAATGCTGCCCACATTCTTTTTGAATGGCCTGTGACATCTGTTTCCTCAGATAATGAGTGGGATAAATTTTGATAAGGAATAAGGAGCCTTTTAGCATTACATTATGGTTCCATATTATATTCCTATACTTGGGAAACTGGTGTCTAATTGAGTCTTTGAGGCACAAAATGATTGCTGAATCATTTAGGACAAGTTGCATAGAATTAAGCATACTTTTTCATACTACAGGCTGTTGTTCATAAATGCAAAAAAATTGTATGGTCATTCAGAAGAGTGCTAGTATTGATGTTCATAAAAACTGTGTTCTATTTTCAATACTCATTTTCTCTTCATTTAGTAACTATGTCCCTCTTAACTGTCTGTGTTTCAGTTTCTTTATCTTTGAAATGGGATCAGTAATACAACAACCATTCTTGAGTACCTACTTGTCCACAGAAGGCAATTTTACACTTGTAGCTACTTACTCCTGACAATCTGTGAGGTAGCCATATCCCCACAGTCTGAAAACAAGAACACTGAGGCAGAAAGTAGATGATTTTTACAAAGTTTAATGGCTGACAATATTCGCAGTTGGGATTTAAATCCAGATCTTCTAGCTCTAAGCAAAATTTTCTTATTACCGATTTTCAGCTGCTTCCCACAGGGTTTGTCCAAGAAGCAAATTGTAGAGCAAAAAGTATTTTCTGTAAACATGAAGTAAGATTATTAATTAATTATTTTGACAACCAATAATTCCTATGTGGGCACACTTTTTAAAACCCACATATTGTAATTCACACTATAATCACAGAAGCCTACCTCTTATTTAGATCAAAGTACTGAGAATTATGAAGTGTGTTAATACGACCACACTTAATCCTCCCCTATAAACCTACCAAGTAGGTGTGAGTAATCCTCATTTTACATTTGAAGAATCTGAACAAATTGGCTTTGAATTCCAAAACTGAATTTCCCTTTTTAAAAATTTTTCTCCTTTGAAATCTACATATTAGGCTTGCCTGAAAACTGAAAATAAACCAAAAAATACTGGTTATTTCTTAATTGATTTTTTATTGTTTTTCAAATATTCCACAGCGGCATACCTCAGATGAAAAGGAGGTTGGAACAGGCAGGGGGAAAAGCTCGTCTCTGACTTATTTTTTGTTGCTAAAGCAAGAGATTTGTTGCTACAAATTGGATGGGTTTGGGCTGCTTTCTAGGTACTCAGGCAAATTAGAAGAGAAGACACACTCTCTATGGAATTTTGAGGTAGACAGTTGCTGTGAAGCTGCTCTCTCCTGGGTGATCTGTTTGAAGATTTTGTCTAAATTTGGAATGATTATAATGGGCCCAATGCAAGGAGTGGTGGTCATGCCCTTCTGGTCAGTAACTTACATGTAACATTTTTGCTTCATGCTTTTACTTGCCATTATTTTAGTTGGTTTACATGTACATGTATATGAATGTAGGTGTGTAATTATATATATTTTTTTCTAGATGTAATCTAAGAAGAAATGTGGAATTTGAAATGTGTAATTTCAAATTTCAAATAGAAATGTAAAATTTTATATTTCTATTAGAATATGTAGGATTTTTTGTGGTCAATATAACTTCTTATTTTATATGATTTACACATAAAAATCTATAACCATGAACAATAATTCTCTCTTAGTTCTGAGTTGGAATTGAAGAAGTCATTAGAAAGTATGTACAGATGAATTTAAAAAGGAGCTCTTTCCACAGAAGACTCTCCCTTTTTCACAGGGAGGATCAGAGGGAATAAGTGATTTTTCCTAAACATCACAAAAAATAAAGGATTAGCAAACTTTCATTTCCTACCACGGAAAACTAAGCAATTTATACCAATTCTCCACTGATCACTGATCAATGATACAGCATCTGGGAATAATATGAAAACATCTGCTAAAATGCATTAATAATGAGGATGCTAATAACAGAGCAAAGAATGACTGGCCAGGATCTGTGAGGGAGAGAAGCCTAGGCAGGTTAACTCATGTTTTAGGAGTGCTTTTCTTCAGTGGGAGAAACGTGACTGTTGATTCCTGAGTAAGCCCTTATCAGAGAGACTGTGATGCTGAGGATATCCTTTCCATGCCAAGGAACATGGATTTGAGCCCCAGGCCCTACAATGCTGTGCCCAGTGCTAAGGGTAAACTGGCATTTAAAAAATAGAGACTTTTTTCTCTGCAAGAGACTGTACCCAGGCTGGGCGTTGTGGCTCATGCCTGTAATCCCAGCACTTTGGGTGGCTTAGGTGGATGAATCACTTGAGGCAAGGAGTTTGAGACTGGCCTGGCCAACGTGGCTAGACCTCATCCCTACTAATTTATAAAAGTTAGCTAGGTGCGGTGGAGCATGTCTGTAATCCCGTCTACTCAGGAGGCTAGGGTATGAGAATCCCTTGAATCTGAAGGTGGAATCATACCACTGCATTCCAGCCTGGGTGACAGAGTGAGACTCTGTCCCAAAAATAAAATATTATTATTGTTTCAATCCCTAAAATTGAGTTAAGGTAATCTTTAAGTGATAGTACCCCCAGGTACCTGGCAGAAGGAAAATGATATCTTCTTGGCTGAAGCTAATATTATTTTGGCTTCTCCTCTTTCTTTTTATTTTTTACAATTTTACACAGCATGTCCAATAAAATGTTCAGTAAAAAAATAAAAATAATGACACAAACAAAGAAGACAATGTGAGTAAAGAAGAGCTAAGAAATAAAAATGGCAATAAAGGGTTCCATATATTGATATTATCTGATATAAAATAATAAATATATTCAAAGAGATAAGACAAGATTGAGAAAATTTACAAAGCATTTTAAACTATGAAAAAATGCAAATAAAAATTAAATAATTAGAAAGTGCAATAACCCAGTGGTGGGTTTAAAGGCATATAGGATATAGCTGATGAGAAAATTAGTGAACTGGAACCTAGATCGGAAGAAAATATACAGACTTAACAGACAAATGAAATGTTGGAAAATGTTCAATGTAAATATAAGAATCATTGAGGATACACCGATGATGCTAATATGCAGCAGTGGGAATGTCACAGAAGTAACATTTGAAGAGATAATAACTATTTCTCAAAGATGCAAGAATTTTTCTGAATATTAAAAATGATAAAAATAATTATCCACTAAATCACATTGAACCTTTGTCAATAAATCTCAGAAAAATAAAAAGAAAACATTTTAAAACATCTAAAGAAAAATGATAAAGAAGTAACAATTAGATTGAAATCTGAATTGTCAATAGAAACAATGAAAAAATAAAATTATCAGTCATTTTTACTCATTAGCATAGATATAAAAATGCTGAATAAAAGATCCCCAAACTAGTCCAATAATATCACAAAAGTGAGCTATATCACAACCATGTTGGCTTTATTCTAGAATGGAAAATTATTTAAGATTTGCAAATCAATCAATATGATTTACTTTACATACAGAATAAAGAAGAAAAAAGTAGCCTCATTATTTTAATACAGGTAGAAAGGTATGAAAAACTTTCAAATATATTTAAGAATATGTAAAGATAAGTCCTTATTTATATGTGAAAATGTAGCCATCTAGAAAAAGAAAGGGCATTTCTAATCTACACCCACTCCCTAAAAAGGCTTTTAAAGAAACCAGCAGGAAACAACTCACATGTTGGTAAAAAAATAAAAATTTTTCCTTTTTTTTTTTTTAATTTGTGTAAGGGAAAGATGATGGCTATACCATTGCTATTTCTATTTAACATTGTTCTGAAGGATCTAGACAGGATGATACACAAGGAAAAAAAAAGAGAAATGTGTAAGAATCATAAAGCAGAAATCATCCATTATTTTTCTTAGATGACATATTTTGCACCTGGAAAGCCCAAAACAATTCACAAATCAGTTACCTGATTTAATTAATAACTTTACAGGTTTTGTGAATACAAGATGAATATATAAAAACCAAATATATTTCTACCTACCAATAATAATGATAATAAAACGATGTAATTTTAAAAAGGTATCACCTACAGTAGTATTAAAAAATCAAATCTTGAGGAATCAATAAAATAACTCTACTGACCCCTCATATAGAAAATATAAAATATTGAGAGAAATTTGAAAAAATCCTATATAAATAGACGAATGAACAATGTTCACACATTAGAAGAAGATTCAGTATTGTCAACCTGTCAATATTCCCCAATAGTTTCAATGCAATTCCTATCAAAGTATGAGTATTTGTTTAATTGTGTGTTTGTATGTAACTTGACATGTTAATTATAAAATTTATATGGAAAAGGAAGAAAAGTGAAAACTAAGATACTTGGTGAAGAACAAGTGAGAAAGGCTTGCTTTACCAGATAACAGGGATTATTTTAAATACATAGTAATTTTAAAAGTTACTATGTCTTTATATTTTTACAAGGATAGGCTACTGGATTGATGGAAAAGAAATGAGAGCTCATGAAGAGTCCTAAGCATATATTGAAACTTGTCTCTTAAAAAAGTTGGTACTAAAGAACTCGGGGGATAGTACAGGCTTTTTGCACAGGATTTTTGATAAGTGATATTTGAACAGTAGGGTAGCGTATAAGAAATAAAATGTAATTTGACTCCTATTTCACAACTTAAAAGAAAAAAGTCATTATAATCCTAGGATTGTAGATTTAAATGTGCAAAGTAAAACAAACAATAAATCCTCAAGAAGGTAATACTTGGGATGACTTGGGATAGAAAAGGCAAATAATTTAATATAAAAAGATGAATTAATAGGCCAGGCATGGTGGGTCATGCCTGTAATCCCAACACTTTGGGAAGCTGAGGCAGGTGGATCACTTGAGGTCAGGAGTTCAAGACCAGCCTGGCTAACACGGTGAAAACCTGTCTCTACTGAAAATACAAAAATTAGGTGTGTGTGGTGGTGCTCACTTGTAATCATAGATACTTGGGAGGCTAAGGTAGGAGAATTGCTTGAACCTGGGAAGCAGAGGTTGCAGTGAGTTGAGATTGTGTCACTGCACTCCAGCCTGGGCGATAGAGCAAGATTCCATCTCAAAAAAAAAAAAAATTGATAAAGAAGACTTTATAAAATTAACAGCTTTATAAAGCACAGAAGTAATACTTACAGAACATATAAACAGAAAAGAGTTCTTATTCATATAAATGATGTCTTAAAAGCCAGCATGGAAAAAAAATTAGAAAACTCAGCAAAAGATTAGAATAGGCATTTAATAGACAACAATATTCAAATGTCTAGTAGGAGAAAAAATGGTTCAACTGTAACAATTACCAGGGGTATGCTAATTAAAATGACAATTAGCTACCTTTATTGCACATGGGAATAATTAAAATGAAAAAGATTGCGATTTCCATGTGTGGCCAACTATATAGAGCCACTCAAATTTTGTACACTGCTGGTCACTGACCTTATGACCTGAAAAGCCAAGTTGAATTGGGATGGGGAAAGGGGGCTGGAGAAGAAGTCTTTCAGATAGAACCCACTGGGCACACACATGAAGACTGGCAAAGACATTCAGAGAATAATATATGCTATTTTGCTTCCATCCTTTCTCTTCTCTCTCAAATCTCACACAAGTTCCTCTTTTGGCTAAGTCTAACCCAGTGCCAGACAGAAAAATTTTCTGGGAAACAGTTCTCAGCTTAACAAACTTGACAATAAAATGGGCAAACAAAAGATGACAGACAGTTTCACAGAGTTAAAAACACAGGATTTAGAATCAAGCAATACTAGATTTTAATTTTAATTCGTGTGATTTTAGTCAAGTTAGCTAATCCCTCAGAGCCTTGGTTTCCATGCCCATAAGCTAAGGAAAATGATATATGTCTCACAGACTTGTCTAAAGGTTAAGTATTACAATGCATATAATGAAAAATATATATGTATATGTATTTCTCAAGACAATGCCTAGTTCATAGTGAGCTTTAATAAATGGTTGCCTTTAACAATACCACTGCTGATGACTTGTAAAGACACAGTTACTAGAATTCCAAGGAGCTTTTAAAATATACTGATACAGACTCTGCTCAGCAACATTCTAATTTATTTGGTAAATTTCCTGTCAATAATGGGATTCACTGAGTTAGGATATTCCACCTTATAAAATGCCTCAGTCATTGACTAAGTCAAACTCTATTTGCTTTCTCTAGACCAGCACTCTTCAGTTGACAAGTTTTGTTCCAGTCATGTTTCTAGAGGGTACACCATAGAGTTCATTGGATTTATAATTCATCCTGATGACTTTGAGTGACAATATGAGAAATCCTTGAAAAGGACATTAGGAAACATCTTCATTTTAATTAACAATATATTGGAAAGCTGATATTGCAGAATATTAAGCTCATTTATTTTCTTTAGATTTTTGCCAGTTGTAGCTTCAGTGGGTGACCTTTCGATGACCTTTATACCAAATGGGGGGATGGTATGAATAAGAGAAATGCTTACTGTAACTCTCTCCTCACTTACTACAGAAGGAAATAATGTTTTTCCAACCCGAAATGTAAATGTGAGATACTGTGAATTAACTCACAGGTATGCTGAATGCAGTATGACTGAAAAGAAGTAAAAATTTGCTTCTTAGAATTCAACGGGAAGGCAACTACTAATCTTCAAGTTGTAGATGAGTTCCTTTTCATTGGCAGGCACTTTTTAATGCTTTAAAAGTTTAATACTCTCTGAAGAAGAGTTAAATGCATTTTTAAGTGCCGTTTGTTGTGTGTTCTGGGAAAGTGAATAGAAATGGGAACATTAGGGTCATAGCGCGTTGCTACTGAAAACGAATCCCATTTTACCAGTACTTTGCAGTATTCATATATTTTTAATATAATGAGTTCATCCATATTTTAAGATTTAAGATCTTACCTTTTAGGTCTGCCCATCTCTCGTAAGTAGGCTGCTTCATTTTATTTTTCTTTTTATGGTTTTTTTTTTCCTTTTGTGAATTTGTGTACTAGCTGGCAGTTCAATTGACAGAGTTGTATTTTTTTAAGATTGCCCTGCTAAACTCATATTATGGTTTTTGTGAGCTAAATTGGTCGTATGAATAAATAAGAATAAGAGAAAGGTGAAGAAAGACACAGGTATTAAAATACTATGCTTGGGGACAAGTGGCACAGTCAAAACCGGAGTAAAGCTGAGAAATGAACAATTTGGGGAGGTAGCCTGAAGTTTGCTCTACGTAGTGGGAAAAAAAATCGGTTTCTGTATGTGTTTCTCCAGATTTAGATAAAATCTTTTTTGGGGTTCTTCATCCACAGTTGCAAGGTTCAACATGATTTTTCTTCCCATCACTTTGTCCTCAAATTTTGGAAATAATTAGTGAATACATCAAGTATTTATTGAGTGCCTAAGATGTGCTCTAGGCAACAGTGAAAATGCATAGTCCATGTTCCCCTGGGAATTACTATGAGCTCTTGTCTTCCATTACAGTTGTCTACTGTTAGCAAAGTCATCGTCCACCATAGGCTCTTTGCAGGCTGCTATCTTTCTTTCAGACACATGCCTTTTGCCTCTGAGCCCAAATGAAGGAAAAAAGGAGAAACCTCGTACCAATTCTTCATTCACTACACTCTCAAATATTCCCCAGCCATTGTCTGTAGACATAATAATGGAAAATTTAAAATATACCAGTTATTAGCAACAACTTACATTAGACACTCTCCAGGTTATTTGTATATGTCATCTCACTTGATCCTGACAATAATGCTGTATTGCTTTTGGGGCTCTCGAGTGGTCCTCATTAATCAGCTTCCCCAGGACAACTTCTCTCCTTTGGTCAAATATGCCTCAAAGATGAGTCTTAAACACCATCTAATGTTCAAGTGGTTTGTTCTGGCAGCATTCTTAGAAGACAAATAGCAAGGGCAGGCTGGTGGCAAGGGCCAGATTCAGTCAGCATCAGGTGACCACCTGACTGGGGATCTCCATCTAGAGACCTTTCAGGGTTTGGGGAATTCTTCTACCTTTTTTCTACTTGTACTCAGTGTACATCAGTTACTAGGTGTTTCTTTCATAAGGGCAGTTCAGGCTGTTCTTGTGAGGATAAGGTTTGAATTAAGGTTTATGAGAGTTAGGTCTATGCTGAAGTGGTCTGGTCTCTTGAAAATCCCTGGGCCAGTGTTGGAAACCCCCGGGTCAGGGTGCATTATATGGCATAGTGTCAGCCCTACAAGATGGTTTGTGGAACTTATGGCTATCATGAACACTATAGCAACTATATGTCTTCTATAATATACTATATAGTACAGAGACTGTTATTTTGCCCATTTTTCTTCATTGAAAAAAAAAACAGTTTTCATGAGAGTTAAAAAGAGAGTTTTAAAGCCTTTGTTTAAGGTCAATTGATAAGTCAGTCGCTCAACTAGGATTCTAATCTAGAACAGTCCAATTAAAAAAAAACCAGGCTCTTATTAACCCTTTTCACAAATAAGATAAATAATATTTCTCATACATTTTTATATGTTTGTTTGTAAAATGCATACATAGATACTATAATAATTAAATAATTAATTTAAAGAGATTTACTGATTTCATAGTAACTTTACTTTGATTATACTTCCTTTTGTAAGAAAGCAACTATTCTGATGTGTGAGATGATGATGAAAATTATTTGATATTTAGGCCATATGCAATAGCTCACACCTATAATCCCAGCACTTTGGGAGGCTGAAGTGGGAGGATCACTTGAGGCCAGACGTTCAACACCAGCCTGGGTAACATAGTAAGAATATGTCTCTACAAAAAGTACAAAATACCCTGGGCATGATGTTGTGTCCCTTTAGTCTCAGCTACTTGAGAGCATTAGGTGGGAGGATCCCTTGAGTCTAAGAGGTTGAAACTGCAGTTAGCTATGACTGCGCCACTGTACTCCAGCCTAGGTGACAGAGTGAGACCCTGTCTTAAAAAAAGAAGATATTTAAAATTGGCCCTTATACTAAAAAATAAATATATATTGTCAAATACTCTATTATAGTCTAAGCTTCTTGAGGGCAAAGGGAATGATTTCCTTCAGCTTTGTATTCCTAGTGCTTAGCTGTGTCTGTCACTTAAGAGGGCAATCAATTTGTATTAAATCTAAGTGTATAGATAAATTTTATTGCTAATAGAGTAGAAGAGTGGTCCAAATATCTAACATAAAATAAGAGCTCAATTGCCATGTATTTGTGCAATAAGTTTGTATCAGTACCATAAAGACAGAGGTAGAGAGGTGACCATACGATCATTGGTTGATGCAAAGAAAGAAACTTGTAGTCCAGCAAGAGCATGATGCTGATGGCAGTATGTGAGGAGGTAATTCACCATCTGGACTCATCTGCTGACTATGGGACAGTCAATCAGACTCAGCATCACTGAGTCTTTTTCTTTTGAAAATTCCACATTCATTGATGTAATGTAAATATATGAATATAGTCTAATGGGTCTGTGTTTGGAAGTGCGATGTACAGAAAATATTTGGATAGTAAACAAAAGAGAATGTGGGAGACAAATGTCGCAACCAAACAAGAAGACTGGGAGAGTTAAAAAGGGCAAATACTTTTTTGCATATTCTCCCTGCTTTGTTTACTTAAAACTGACATCCAAAACTTGTTTGAAAAAAATAAAATAATTTAATCCATCATTAAAATTTAACTGTTTGATGTTGGTGTGTGTTTTATTTTCCTGCATCCTGTAGCTATAGTTAATTAAATTTCATACTTGAAACTTGAAAAAATATATACATATATTCTGTGCCATATCTGGAGAGAGCACATTGAGTGCTGGGATCACAAAAGAATTAATTAATTGGTTTTCTATTTTGTAATTATACCAGTGAGGGTTACCAATGAAGGATACTGAATATTTTCAAGATATGGAATTTTTATGTTTCTTTATGTTTTATTTTTCTCTTTATAGTTTTTCATTGTTTTTAGGCAGTCTCTGTTTATGAGAGAGTATGGGAAATTTAATATGCCCAAATTAAAGAAAAAAAAGAGAGAAAAACATTTAGTAAAATTAGTTCCTTGAATTGTATTTTCTATTCTAGTTTGAGTTTTTCTTTTTTTTTTCCCCGTAAGACAGATTTGATATAGAAAAATTGCACCCCAGGAGAGTGCTCTAAGCTTCTAAGTGCTCTAAGCTCTTGTCTGAGGTGAATGGTGTTTCATTAATTTCATGAGAAATCTTCTTATGTGACAGTATAATTATAATATTATACAGCTTAGCTAGATGGCTTGAAATGATCTGCCAGTACAACCCCAGAAATGAAGGGTCATACATGGTACAAGGAGTCTTCAAGATTCCATTTTGAAAAGTAAGTACTCGTGAAAAGGGAAAAAAT
Source organism: Saimiri boliviensis (assembly GCF_048565385.1). Taxonomy (NCBI): domain Eukaryota; kingdom Metazoa; phylum Chordata; class Mammalia; order Primates; family Cebidae; genus Saimiri; species Saimiri boliviensis. The sequence goes on from NC_133460.1 coordinate 43,980,698, forward strand.
TGCTAGTGTTTTTCTATATTTGAGGTGATTTCCACTGCTTACAAGGTAGCTTACTGTTTGGTGTGATGTATCTAATTCTTTAAAATGCCCAATCACTTCAATGTATACCTCTCTTTGCTTTGGTAAGAACCTAGGAAGAATGTACTGATCACAAATAGGAAAGAAGAAACACTTTATGCTTTGCTATGAGATGGGAGTAATGTAGTTCTGGATATTAGAAATTCACTCAAAATAAATTGGAGAGTCTTGGGGTGGGAGGTGGGCAAAACTTTTGTTTATTGAAAAGCATCTTTAATTATTTAGTTCATCACAGAGGGCACATTGATATACAAAGCTTCCAAAAAGGCTTTATTTGGCTATTTCAATGTTACTCATTTGAATCTATCCACATCCATTAATTATGTAGGATATTAGACCTCTCATTGCTTTTAATGGAGGTTATAGGTAAATAAGAACCATAACATTACATGTACTCTCAGTGTAGTAGAAATCAAATTTCTTATTCTTGGTATATGTTATATAGGTCTCTAATCTGCAGCGCAGAGTTCGATTCCTGCACCTTCACCCGCTTCTCCCTGCCCCCCAACCACCCAGCATAGTAGCAGGGAAAGGAGAATTGGATAATTTAATCCATAAGCCCAGGAATGGGAAAGCAGAGCTCAGCCTGTTGTTTATAGCTTGGTACTATGGGTTGGTTGGTTTTTTTTTTTCTCCACAATGCTAAAAAAAACAGTAAGTCAAGTGAGGGAAAAACATTTAAAGCAATAGTTCAACATTATTGAGAGATAATATATTTGATAGTTTATTTTTTCAGTTGGTTACATTAGGAAAATAGTCACAGAATCCAGATAGTAAATTGTAGTGAAAATATGTTGGATAAATAAGTCATTTGTTGTGTCACTATGAATAATTGCTTTGAAGTCTTCAGACATAGGTTTATTAATTTATAACATAAAGATGACTAGGTAGTTACATAAAGTACCTGTAAGTCCTGGAATTTGTTGACTCCTGGGTTTCCATTTCTGCCATCTTAGAATTAGTGTGCTGTGAGGGGCTAAGAGATTAGTGACTATTTTTATTCTTATTCAGTTTATAAATTCTCAGGGTGAAAACTTTTAAAAATAAGTACTTCTTGCATAAACTTACAAAGAAGTGTGAAATTTAGGAGCTTTCAAAATGTTCATGTCTTAATCTTTTCCATCAACATATTTGAAAGTAATGAGGTACTTAACCATCACGTTACTCAGAATTAAGGATACTTAGTAGGAAAAATAACTCCCCTCACATAGTTTATAATTCTTGAGGATCTCAGTGTTTTAGGGATGCAGTTTTAAAACATTATGTGCATTGAACAGCAGTCAGGAGCATTTTGTTACATTCTGGGAGGTTATCAATCTCAAAATACTAAGTTCTTTCAGAAGCAGAATTTTCAAGTGATCCTCTGGGTTGTCATGAGGTACATTTTGGCCTAATGCCAACATTAGTGCTTTCAAAAGTGAATATATTTAGTTTTACACAAAATTAAAGCATAGAAGCAGGAATATTAAGTAATACAAATAATGTTCTTTGGATTTGGGGGGAAAATAGTGTTGCTTTTACTTCATTTTTCCTATTCTTCATAGTCAAATAAATGTGAGGTATAAAGAATTGGTTGGAGAGTTTTGGAAAGCATAGCTACTGAATGCATGAACCTAGATTTTTGAATATAATTACATTTAAATAAAGTGAAGAGATTTATTTGGATCACTCAAACGTGCTGTCCTTTAAATACTTTCTGAAGCAAATAATTCAATAAATAAACAAGTGAGAAGGCAGGCAGGCAGGCAAGAAGGCTAGATAATAATAGACAATAAATATTATCTCCCTCCATTCTTTTGTCATGGGGAATACATTTTCTATTCAGAAGCATAAAAGAAAGTGATTAGCATGCATGTTTATTGAAAAATGATTAATATTAGAGAAAAATAAAACAATCTTCAAGTCTAAGAGTAGTGCTGTGATGAAGTAAAATATGGCCTATTTGAAAAGTGATTCAGTTATTAAAATAATGACCCTGTACGTGTTGGTGTGCACCTATTAATTCAGGTTGTTTATAAGTGACCCAAATTCTGATTGGCCACTGGTCTATTTTAGTTGGTTTGGCCCCTGTCAAACTGGTTGTTAAATATTTTGAATATCAAATTTAAGACTTGTAATAATATAGAAAAATACTTAGAATACAAGGTTACTTGATCAGAGTTTAATGCAAAATTTAACATTAAGATTGATTTATCCATAGTTTTAAAACACATGAATATTTAAAAGGGTAGAATATTTTTTTTCTTTTTTATTTTATTTTATTTTTTTATATTTTATTTTATTTTATTGCATTTTAGGTTTCGGGGTACATGTGATGAACATGCAAGATTGTTGCATAGGTACACACATGGCAGTGTGGTTTGCTGCCTTCCATCCCCTCACCTGTGTCTGTCATTTCTCCCCATGCTATCTCTTCCCACTTCCCCACCCCCCACCCCTCCCCCATTTCCCCCCAACGGACCCCATTGTGTAGTGCTCCCCTCCCTGTGTCCTTGTGTTCTCATTGTTCAACACCCGCCTATGAGTGAGAATATACGGTGTTTGATTTTCTGCTCTTGTGTCAGTTTGCTGAGAATGATGGTTTCCAGGTTCATCCATGTTTTTTATAATATTCTACCCTTTTGAACAGAGCCTTTACAAAAGGGTAGAATATTATAAAAAAAAATTAAAACTTCTGACGTTAAAGCAGGTATGTGGTCAGTTGAAAACTGACTACAGCAGTAAATCATAGAGATAAGTATATACAGAAATTAATTTGTTTACATTTAAAACATGTAAATCTATATTCATTCACCAATCTTTTGATAACTAAGCAAGGATTCTGTATATCTGGGACTTATAATTGAAGATTAAAATGTCTTTTTATAGACCATATATACATAGTTGATGCATTCTTTTTTATTTTTCTTTACAGTAGAATTAAGAAATTAAAAATACTAGCAAAGAAAATTGACTACAGAATCCTGTTTTTGGGCCAGACACAGTGGCTCATGCCTGTAATCCCAGAACTCTGGGAGGCTAAGGCGGGTAGATCACTTGAACTCAGGAGTTTGAGACTAGCCTGGGCAACCCTTCCTCTACAAAATGCAAAAAGTAGCTGGATGTGGTGGCATGCACCTATTGTTCCGGCTACTTGAGAGGCTGAGGTGGGCAAATCGCTTGAGCCCAGGAGGGTGAGGCTGCAGTAAGAGATCACATCACTGCACTACAGCCTGGGCAACAGAGCAAGACCCTGGACCCTGCCTCAAAAACAACAACAACAACAACAAAAAAAAAAAAAAAAAAGAAAGAAAGAAAAGAAAAGAAGAATGCAGTTTTTGTGATTATTTTTTTCCAAATAATTTGAAGACGTATTACCATACTTAATTTGACAGAATTTTTTTAGTGATATATATTTGTTGAGTCTTTGCAAAGGATTCAGCCTAATTTTCACAGAAATAACAACTGCCTTTTATACCCATACTTCATAAATTTATGTAGCTTATTATATTATATAATTAAATTATTTATTTCATTTGCCTTATTATATTACAACACAAGCACAACTATCATAAAATTTGGGAATGATGAAATACTTTTGTGTCTACACTGAAATATCTATAAGTAATAAAATGGCCTGTCAATTTGTCTAAATTTTATTAATTGCTTCTATTAATAGTCTAGAATTGTGTAAACCAATAATTGTGAGCTAGCCGGGCACCACTGAAAAATTACTTTAATCTTTTTTCTTCATTTATGAGTCCAGGGAATCTCACTGCAATTGCTGCAACACACTTTAAATGACCTTTTTTTTTTTTTTTTTTTTTTTTTAAAGCATTAAGCAACAGGGTCAGATCTGGCTCCATAAATGTCAGCACTTCCAAGTCACCAGGAAAAGGAAGCCCCTGAGATCTGATGACAAGGAGGCTGAGATTAAAGGGGCATTTATTGCTCCTAGCGGGCATAGGCATTTTCTCATCCTGAGGATTCTAAAACAGTATCAGAAAGATTCTAGAAACATTGTTTAATCAATATAGATGAGGAGATATTCATGGTTTCTATGACACTTAAGATAGATCCCAAATAAATGATACTTAAGATAGATGCCAAATAAAATCTTAGAATATTCTACATCTTAATAGCTTTCCCTTCACATGGGAATCAGGAAATGTTTTGCGCTAAGACCAAATTGTAAAGAAAGATGTTCATAAAGATTTTACTTGTGAAAAGCTTTTTGATTGAGCTTGCATCAATTCAATTCCAACTGCCAACTCAATCATGTGTCCATGTCTATCCCCAGGGAATAGGGAAAAAATAGGAAAGGGAGAGATTATTCTCTATTTGAAAAACAAAACAAAAACACCTCCCAAAACAACAGCAGCAAAAAACAACCATCACAACAGCAAAGCAAAGGACAAATGCTTTTTTGACCTCGCATTCTATTCAAGCCCTGATCTTATTTTTCAGTGTTCCTTTACAGCAAAATGCTTAGAGAGTGGTTAAGGATGTTTGCATTTTCTGATTCATTTTCTTTTTTTTCTTTTTCTTTTTTTTTTTTTGAATTCCTTGTAAAACTAGTTTCTCCTCTAACAATTTGCTGGAACCGTTCCTGTTGTCATTAATTACCTCCACATTGCTAAATCCAGTGGTGAATTCAGTTCACATATCCCTTAACCTATTGGAAGCATTTGATTCAGTCATCATGACTTTTCCTTGGATATACATGTTTTCATCTGGCTTCTGTGAAACCCCCAGTTTAATGTCTGTGTCATCAGCCACTTCATAAATTTACTTTCTTTGTTCCCCAACTCCTGAATGTTAGAGTATACCAGAGAACAATTCTCCTTGCACCATAACTCCGCAGTAGATCTTACTGTTCTTAAGGTTTTACATATAATTGATAAGCTGTTGATGCCTAAATTTGATCTAGCCTGTGCCTCTCCCTTAAAATCCTGACGTGAATATCTAACTTCTTATTAAAAACTTGGATATAATAGAAATCCCAAAATCAACATGTCCCAAACTGAACTCTCAATATTCTGTCCAAACTTTTCATCAGTCTTCTCATCTAAGAAAATGATTATATTTTTCTCTTGTTGCTCAAATCAATAATTGTGGACCTAACCACAATTTAAGTAAATCCCACATCCTATCTGTTCACAAGTCATGTCACTTCTGGCTTTGGAATATAACAAGAACTCAAATATGTTTCATCACATCCTGTGCTTACTAACCTACCTTTTGTCTGGGCTTTTGCCAGCCTCTTAATGTGGTCTTCTTGCCTCCATCCTTCTATTCTACAGTCCATCCATAGAGATGCTATAGTGGTTCCTTTAAATGACACATTAGGTATTGTCTTCTGCTTGAAATGTTTAGTGGCTCCCCACCTCCTGTAAAGTGAACTCCAGGGCTCTGAGAAGACCCTGCAAGAGCAAAAGAAAGGCTCTGCTGCCTCTCAGACTCAGCCTGACCACATGACTCCAACCAAGCTGTCCTTACTCATCTCTGACCAGAACAAACACATGGCCTTGGGTGTTTAGCACTGGCTGGTCCCTCAGCCTGGAATACTGCCCATTTTATGCATGCGAATAGCTTTTTCACATTTTCAGGTTTTGCTTAAATGGTATTTTAACACTGAGGCCTTCACCGTGTACCTTATTTAAAACAGCAATCCCTCCCTCCCCAACGTAACATAACAGGATATAAAAGGACAGTCTACTTTTCACCTTACCTATATTCAGGGAAAGCATGGCTAGTTCATTTGGACTGACTAGTTTAGGGAGAGTGGAACAGAAAAGGCTTCCTCTCCTCAGCAACCCTACAGTCATCTTGTTGCATTTGAATCATCACAAAATCTTCATCACTGAAATTTCACTCAGTCAACTTGTGATGTACCTGATCAGTGGCCATTAGAATTCAGAAAATGTAGTTCCAGGCATCAATAATACATGTTGATCTTTCCAAAACTAAGTTTTAGATAGTTATTGACCATTTATATTTTTGAAAGTAACTTTAGAGGCAATTAGGGATACCAATAACTACCATTATTGAGAACCCTCTATGAGCTAGAGGATTTTTGCCCAAGTGCTTTAAATATATTATCTATTTAATCTTTTCACCAAGACTTCAGTGTAGATATTATTATATTGATTTCTAAGGTAAGAAAACTGAAGCTTAGAGGGTTAAGAAACTTGCTCTCTGGTACACTTGGTAAGTGGCAGATCCGTTCGACAGCCAGCTATGTGTTCTTCCTGCTCATTGTATCTTGTTATATAAACCCATTCCATGTGGGAGAAATTGGCCAAACTGAAGGGGCTATAGGACCTATGCAAGTGTAAAATCTAGCAGGGCAGTCAAATCTTAAAAGAGCAATAAAGAGCAATGGATGTGGGGAATATAGGATTTCAAACTGAGTTAAGCAGTTGACGTTTCAAATCTCAAAGCAAATTTTCACATATTTTGGACATAAAATATTTCCATTTATATTTTTTCTGTTGGAAAGACATAAATATGATCATCTAGTGAAATAAAACCAAACAAATAAATAAATAACACTCCCTGCCCCACTTATGCATGTTTTGCAAGCATGACAGACAGATTTATGAGTCATGTCTGAACCTCAAGAAATCATGTACTAATAAACCCATGACAGTAACCATGAGCCATTGTGTAAGTTCATTCTTAACACTGCTCTGAAGAAATACCTGAGACTGGGTAATTTATAAAGGAAAGAGGTTTCATTGACTCACAGTTCTGCATGGCTGGAGAGGCCTCAGAAAACTTAAAATCATGGTGGAAGGCAAAGGGAAAGCAAGGCACTTTCTTCACAAGGCAGCAGGAAGGAGAAGTGTTGAGTGAAGGGAGAAAAGCCCCTTATAAAGCCACCAGATTTCATGAGAATTCATGAACTATCACGAGAACAGTTTGGGGGACACCACCCCCATGATTCAGTTATCTCCACTCGGTCTCACCCTTCAAACATGGAGATTCTGGAGATTACATTTCAATAAGAGATTTAATTAGGGACACAAAGCATAACCATATCATTCTGCCCCAGCCCCTCCCAAATCTCATGTCCCTTTCACATTTGAAAACCAATCATGCCTTCCCAACAGTCCCCTAAAGTAGTCTCATCTGAGACAAGGTAAGTTTCTTCTGCTTAAAAGCCTGTAAAATCAAAAGCAAGTTAGTTGCTTCGTAGATGCAGTGGGGGTCCAGACATTGGGTTAATAAACCCATTCCATGTGGGAGAAATTGGCCAAACTGAAGGGGCTACAGGACCTATGCAAGTGTAAAATCTAGCAGGGCAGTCAAATCTTAAAGCTCATTTGACTCTTAGTCTCTATTTCTGGTCATGCCAATGCAAGAAGTGGGTTCCCATGGTCTTGAGCAGCTCCACTCCTGTGTCTTTGCAAGGCACAGCCCCCGTCCTGGCTGCTTTCATGGACTGGCATTGTCTGTGGCTTTTCCAGGTGTACAGTGCAAGCTGTTGGTGGATCTACCATTCTGGGGCCTGGAGGATAATGGCCCTCTTCTCGCAACTCCACTAGGCAGTGCCCCAGTGGGGACTCTGTTTGGGGTCTCTGACCCCACATTTCCCTTCCTCACTGCCTTAGCAGAGGTTCACAATGAGGGCTCTGCCCTGTAGCAAATTTGTGCCTAGACATCCAGGCATTTCCATAGATCCTCAAAAATCTAGGCAGATGTTCCCAAACCTCAGTTCTTAACTTCTGTGTACCCACCGGCTCAACACCACATAGAAGCTGCCAAGGCTTGGGGCTTGCACCCTCTGAAGCAATGGTCCAAGTTGTACCTTGCCCTCTTTTAGCCATGGCTGGAGCTGAAGCAACTGGGACAGGGCACCATGTCTCGAGGCTGCATAGAGCCAGGGGGTCCTGGGCCAAGCCCATGAAATTATTTTTCCCTTCTAAGCCTCCAGGCCTGTGATTGGAGGGGCTGCCTTGAAGGTCTCTGAGGTGCTCTGGAGCATTTTCCTAATTGTCTTGGTGATTAACATTCAGCTCCTGTTACATACGCAAATTTCTGCAGCAGGCTTGAATGTCTCCCCAGAAAATGGGTTTTTCTTTTAAACTGCATCATCAGGCTGCAAATTTTCCAAACTTTGCTTCCTCTTGAATGCTTTGCTGCTTAGGAATTTCTTCCTCCAGATACCCTAAATCATCTCTCTCAAGTTTAAAGTTACACATACCTCTAAGACAGGGGAATACTGCCACCAGTCCGTTTGCTAAATCATAGCAAGTCACCTATGCTCTAGTTCTGAAGTACCTCATCTCCATCTGAGACCACCTCGGCCTGGACTTCATTGTCCATGTAACTATCAGTATTTTTGTCAAAACCATTCAACAAGTCTCTAGGAAGTTCCACACTTTCCCACATCTTCCTGTCTTTTTCTGAGCCTTCTAAACTGTTTCAGCTTCTGCTGTTACACAGTTCCAAAGTCACTTCCACATTTTTGGGTATCTTTATAGCAGTACCCCACTGCCAATACCAATTTACTGTATTATTCTCACAGTGTTATGAAGAAATTCACAAACTGGGTAATTTATAAACAAAAGAAGCTTAATTGACTCACAGTTCCACCTGGCTGGGGCAGTGGAGGTGGGAGGAGGGGGACCCTCAGGAAACTTACAGTCATGGCAGAAGGTGAAGGGAAAGCAAAGCACCTTCTTCACAAAATGGCAGGAAGGAGAAGTGCTGAGTGAAGGGGGAAAAACTGCTTATAAAACCATCAGATCTTTTCAGAACTCACACACTATCATGAGAAGATATAGGGGAAACCACCCCCATGATTCAGTTATCTCCTCCTGGTCTCTCCCTGGACATGAGGGGATTATGGGGATTACAATTTGCAATGAGATTTGGGTGTGGACACAAAGCCTAACCATATCAATCACCTTCTATTTATCTCCAATTCCTTGTTTACATATGGATCTGATTCATTTACAGGCATATGACATATACATGAATATTTTTAACACCACCTGCTATTTTTAATTTTATGATCTATATGATGGAAAAGTATAAGAGGTTTTCTTCTTTTTTTAATCAAATTATTCAGGGTTTTCTGCAGGATGAGTGCTTCTCAGTATATGTTCTAAATATTGCTCTGAATATTTAGAGGCAGGAAGGTATTTCATTGGTTATTATATGAAAGAGATAATCACAAGTCAGACTCACAAGGTAATCTGTCAAGATCACCAAAACTTGATAGGGCTTCTAGCAATGCAGGAGACAAAAGCACATTTTTTTCCATTATTTTTTTAACTGCTGAGTCTAAAAACATAGTTTATGAATCCAAATGCAATTTCACCAAATTGTCATATGCAGGAAATGAGAGGAGAAAAAATCTGAATGAAAAGAATACTGGTTGTAAAAGAGATCTGTGGAATGCAGCATGTCCACAACCATGGCTATATGACAATTGCAGTCACTATAAAATGTTACAGAGAAAATTGTTGTTTTCAAAAAAAGCAAAATGTATTTTTTTTTCAAAAAAAGCAAAATTATCCTTCTACTAAAAGCAATTCCTATGAATAGTGATTCAATATTGTGAAACATAGGAATTGCTTTTAGTAGAAGGATAATTTTGCTGCCTCTTCAGACCCTGGTGGTACAGTACAGGAAGAAAACAGGTATGGATGCCATGCAGCAGATGTCAGTGCAAACATGCTGAGACAAGAGTGAGAGCCAGTTTAATTATTCCTAGAAAAATTTCCTGAACAGACACTTAATATAGTTTTGTTTTATATATCTTTATCAATGTATGAAAAAGTATGATAATAAATTGGATAAAGTGGGCACACCCTCTTGAAAGTAGTGTGAAACTACTTGCATTCCGTTCAATTGAATAAACCCACTGCTGTAACAGGCAGTTGAGTTTGCTAGAACAGAAACAGTAGAGTCAGACAGAGCCAAGTTCTGCTCTTCAATGAGGAACGTTGTTCATTGCTTGATTCTTCAGTATTTCAATCAGTAGAGCACAATAGGGTTGTTGTGAGGATTAGAAGATAAAATATGTTTTAAAAATGGTTAATATATTGCCTCCCACATAACAGAACTCAAGGAAATTGAGAAATTATGGTCAGTTGTATTTTTATTGGCTTCCCTATCATTTTTCTATTTTTCTTCATTTCTTTCATTTTTTTTAAGTAAGAGGATATTTTGCTTACAGATTATCAGTTGCCTTTGTCATGGCAGGGGAGACATTAAATCCTTTGGAAGAATGCAACTTGAGAAAGATTTATTAGTCATGCCAATGCATTCTGGAGAAAGAATGCAACTGTATATTTCTTTGACCTAACAGAGATTGTTTCTCTCTTCCTGTGACCTTTGCAGGGTTCAGATCTGAAATCAGTGAGAAAAGGGTAAACAAATTTTTATTAGAATTAGGAGACCCTCTGGGATAAAACAAAACAAAACAAAACAAACAAAAAACAAACAAAAACATTCTGCCACTTTTATTTAGAAGAATGAGCTTCAACAAAAAAGCTAGAACTTTGCAAAGTTCATTTATGTAAATATAAGGAAAGAATGGTTGATTTCAATCACAAAAAGAGTAGTTTCCTTTTCTTTCAGTCTATAGCAATGATAGCAGCAATTGCAATAGAGAATTGGAAAGTTTTTTCGTTCTTCCTTGATGAGATCTTTGTGTCCCCGACTTGCCCCTTGCACTGAGTTATTATGTGGGCATGCGGGCCTACCCAAGTATGCAGAGGGAAAGTGAAAAAGAAATAAGGACTTTAAAAATAGAGTGTTGGAGGATTATATTTATATTGATAAATATTAAAAGAGATGTGAAATGTGATCTTATCTTGAATCCTAAGATAGTAAATTAGAATATATATATACACACAAACACATACATATTTCATGCATATTCTTATATAAGTTATTACATTATGATTACTGTTATTACTACTATACCTGTAATTTTGGGGCACAAATCCAGATATTATGGAGTATGCCAAAATGAAATATATATATATCCTAAACACAAGGAGTTTATGGTGAATTAGGTGAAGTAGACATATTTGCAAATGACTTATTATTTGGGTTGAAGCTGTTGAGTGAAGCTGTGGAAAATACCAGTATTTCTACATACAGAAATAGTTGAGGAGGCATTCTCAGTGGGCAGTAGGATTATCTTAGGCAGAATGGGAAGTTCACAAATCATTTGGGATCATAATGGACAGGAGGCAGGACTAGATTGCAGCTCCCAATCGGATGAACAGAGCAGCATGTGGAGGCTCACATTGTGAACTTTTGCTCTAGACTGACTCAGGTCAGGAGCCAAGAAGGAAAGCTGAAAGGACCCAGAGATCCTCTGAAGGAAGCAGATTGCTCTTGTAGGGCCTAGGTGACACCCCAAATACTGGGTTTTTGGGGAAGGCTACCAGAGGCACTGGGAAAAGGCCACAGGGAGAAGGGAACTTTGTAACAGTTTGAATTGATCAAGAAGTCTCCTGGCCAGAACTTGAAGGAGGGAGTGAATTGGGTATGTAGACTCCATAGGCAGGGGAAGCACAAAAGCCCTACTTGTTTTTGCAGCTAAGAGGCAGGTAGCCTCGGGTGAGTTCTCAGCCCTGCTTGCCTACTGCCTGGAAACAGACTTGGTGCTGTTAGGGGGGTGCATGGTGGGAGTGAGACTGGATTTTTAGATTGCATGGGAGCCAGATGAGGCCTCTGACTGATGGCTTTCCCTCACGTCCCTGACAACCTGCATGACACAATAAAGGCAGTCATAATCCTGCTAGGAACATAATTCTATTGACCCAGGAACCGCAATCTTATCCCCCACAGTAGTCACAGCAAGACCTGCCCAAGGAAAGTCTGAGCTAAAACATAGCTTGCCCTACCCTTACCTAATGGTCCTTCCCTACCCCCGCTCCCCACCCCCTATAGCTGAAGAGAAAGGGCATATACTGTTGGGAGTCCTAGGGCCCCGCCTACCACCTAATCCTCCCCATACTACCTCAGCTGATGCTCTCTTGAAAGTGCCACCTTCTTGAAGGAGGCCAACCAGTACATAAAGACTGCATTAAACAATGAAAGCTAAGAACCCTCACAGAGTCCATTCCACTCCACTGCCACTTTCATTAGAGCAAATGCTGGCATCCATAGCTGAGAGACCCAGAGACAGTTCACATCACAGGACTCTGTACAGACAACCCCCTGTCCCAGCCTGGAGCCTGATAGACTTGCTGGGTGGCTAGATCCAGGAGAGAGATAATAATCACTTTAGCTTGGCTCTCAGCAAGCCATATCCCTAGGAGAAGAGAGATAGACATCAAGGGAACACCCTGTGGGACCAAAAAATCTAAACAGCAGTCTTGAGCACTAGACCTTCCTTCTGACAGAGCCTACCCAAATGAGAAGGAACCACAAAACCAACTCTGAAAATATGACCAAACAAGGTTCTTTAATACCCCCAGAAAATCACACTAGCTCACTAGCAATGGATCCAAACCAAGAAGAAATCCCTGATTTACCTGAAAAAGAATTCAGAAGGTCAGTTATTAAGCTAATCAGGGTGGCATTAGAGAAAGGCAAAGCCCAATTTAAGGAAGTAAAAAAAGTGACACAAGAAATGAGGGAAGGAATTTTCAGTGAAATAAATAGCATAAATAAATAATTTTAAAACTTCAGGAAAGAATGGATGCACTTATAGAAATGCAAAATGCTCTGGAAATTCTCAGCAATAGAATCAAACAAGCAGAAGAAAGAAATTCAGAGCTCAAAGACAAGGTTTACAAATTCACCCAATCCAACAAATAGAAAGATAGAAGAATAAAAAAAATGAATAAAGCCCCCAGGAAGTCTGCAATTATGTTAAATGACCAAACCTAAGAATGATTGGTGCTCCTGAGGAAGAAGAGTAATCTAAAGTTTGGAAAACATATTTGGGTGAATAATGGAGGAAAACTTTCTCATTCTTGCTAGAGACCTAGACATCCAAATACAAGAAGCTCAAAGAACATCTGGGAAATTCATTGCAAAAAGAAAATTGCCCAGGCACATAGTCATCAGGTTATCTAAAATTAAGCCAAAGGAAATAATTTTAAGAGCTGTGAGGCAAAAGCACCAGGTAACCTATAAAGGAAACCGATCTGATTAACAGCAAATTTCTCAGCAGAAACCCTACAACCTAGAAGGGATTGGGGCCCTATCTTCAGCCTCTTTAAACAAAAGAATTATCAGCGAAGAATTTTGTATCCAATGAAACTGAGCTGGATAAATGAAAGATACTGTCTTTTTCAGACATAAAAATGCTGAGAGAGTTCATCACTACCAAGCTAGCACTACAAGAACTGCTAAAAGGAGCTCTAAATCTTGAAACAAATTGTGGAAACACATCAAAACAAAACCTCTTAAGGAGTAAATCTCACAGGAGCTATAAAACAAAAATACAATGAAAAAGAACCCCAAAACCAAAAAACCAAGGTATCTAGGCAACAAATAGCATGATGAATGGAATGGTACCTCACATCTCAATACTATTTGTAAATGGCCTAAATGCTCCACTGAAAAAATATAGAATTGCAGAATTGATAAGAATTCACCAACTAACTAAGTGCTGCCTTCAAAAGACTCAGATATCACATAAGGACTTACATAAACTTAAGCTAAAGGGGTGGAAAAAGACATTCAATGCAAATGGACATCAAAAGCAAACAGGAATAGCTATTCTTATATCAGACAAAACATTAAAGCAACAGCAGTTTAAAAAGACAAGGACATTATATAATGATAAAAGGCCTTGTACAACAGGAGAATATCACAATTCTAAATTCTGATAACTCTGGAGCTCCCAAATTTATAAAACAATTAGTAATAGACCTAAGAAATGAGATAGACAGCAATGTAATAATAGTGGAGGACTTCAATACTCCACTAACAGCACTAGATGGGTCAGCAAGACAGAAAGTCAACAAAGAAACAGTGGATTTAAACTATACCCTGGGCCAGGTATGGTGGCTCATAGTCTCAGCACTTTGGAAGGCTGAGGCAAGCAGATAACCTGAGATCAGGAATTCAAGATCAGCCTGGCCAACATGGTAAAACTTCATTACTACTAAAAATACAAAAATTAGTGGGGTGTGGTGGCAGGCACCTGTAATCCCAGCTAATTAGGAGGCTGAGGCAGGAGAATAGCCCCAACCTGGGAGGCAGAAGTTGCAGTGAGCTGAGATCATGACACTACACTCCAGCCTGAGCAACAGAGTGAGACCCCATCTCAAAGCAAACAAACAAACAAAAAACCTATACCCTCGAACAGACTTAACAAATACTGATTTTTACAGAACCTTCTACCTAAAAACTGTAGAACATACGTTTTATTCATCTGCACAAGGAACTCTCTCTAAGATAGACAATATGATAGGCTACAAAATGAGCCTCAATAACTTTTAAGAAAATTGAAATTATATCAAGCACTCTCTCAGACCACAGTGGACTAAAACTGGAAATCAACTCCAAAAGGAATCTTCAATACCATGCAAATACATGGAAATTAAATAACCTGCTCCTGAGTGATCATTGGGCCAAAAATAAACTATGATGGAAATTAACAAATTCTTCAAACTGAATGACAGTAGAGAAACAACCTATCAAAACCCCTGGGATACGGCAAAGGCAATGCTAAAAGGAAAGTTCATAGCCATAAAGGCCTAAATCAAAAAGTCTGCAGGAGCACAAACAGACAATCTAAGGTCATATTTCAAGGAACTAGGGGAAAATGAACAAATCAGATTCAAACCCAGCAGAAGAAAGGAGATAATGAAGATCACAACAGACCTAAATGAAATTGAAACAAACAAACAAAAAAAGATAAATGAACCAAAAAGCTTATTCTTTAAGAAGACAAATAAAGTGGATAGACCATTAGCAAGATTAAGCAAGAAGAGACAAAATGCAAATAAGCTGAATTAGAAACGAAACAAGAGATATTACAGCCGACACCACATAACTACAAAGGATCATTTAAGGCTACTATGAACACTTTTACACAAATAAATGAGAAAACTTAGAGAAGATGGATAAATTCTTGGAAAGATACAGCCATCCTAGCTTAAATCAGGAAGAATTAAATACCCTGAACAGACCAATTATAGGCAGCAAGATTAAAATGGCAATAAAAAAATTATCAACAACAAAAAAAGTCCAGGACCGGACAGATTCACAGCAGAATTCTACCAGACATTCAAAGAAGAATTGGCACCATTCCTACTCACACTATTCACAAGATAGAGAAAGGGGGAACCCTCCTTAAAACATTCTATGAAGCCAATATCACCCTAATACCAAAACCAGGAAGGGACATAACACAACAACAACAAAAAAAAACAAGACAAAACTATAGAGCAACATTCCTGATGAACCTAGATGCAAAAATCCATAATACTAGCTAACCAAATCTAACAACATATCAAAAAGATTATTCACTATGATCAAGTGGGTTTCATACCAGGAATGCAGGGATGGTTTAACATATACAAGTCAGTGAATGTGATACACCACATAGACAGAATTAAAAACAAAAATTACAGGATCATCTCAATAGATGCAGAAAAAGCATTCAACAAAATCCAGCTTCCCTTTATGATGAAAATTCTCAGCAAAATTGGCATATAAGGGATATACTTCAATATAATAAAAGCCATCTATGACAGAGCCACAGCCAACATAATACTGAATGGGGAAAAGTTGGAAGCATTCCCTCTGAGAACTGGAACAAAACAAAGAATCCCACATTCACCACTTCTCTTCAACAAAAAACTGGATATTCTAGCCAGAGTAATCAGACAAGAGAAAGAAAGAAAGGGCTTCCAAATTGGTAAAGAGGAAGTCAAACTGTTAGTTTGCTGATGGTATGATTGTTTACCTACAAAGGTATAAAGACTCCTCCAGAAAGCTCCTAGAACTGATAAAATAATTCATCAAAGTTTCTGGATATAAAAATAATGTACACAAATCAGTAGCTCTTCTATACATCAACAATGCCCAAACTGAGAATCAAATCAAGACCTCAATCCCTTTTACAATAGCTGCAAAAACAAAAAACAAAAAACAATACTTAGAAATATACCTAACCAAGGAGGTAAAAGACCTCTACAAGGAAAACTACAAAATATTCTGAAAGAAATAATAGCCAACACAAATGGAAACATATTCCATGTGCATGGATGAGTAGAATCAATATTGTGAAAATGACAATACTGCCAAAAGCAGTCCTCAAATTCAATGCAATTCCCATGAAAATACCACCATCATTCTTCACAGAACTAGAAAAAAATCCTAATATTCATATGGAACAGAAAGGAACCTGCATAGTCAAAGCAAGACTATGTGAAACTAAACTAAACTATACTATACTATGCTATGCCATGCCATGCCATACCATACCATACCATACCATACCATACCATACCATACCATGCCATACCATACCATACTGCCATAGTCACCAAAACAGCATGGTACTGGTATCAAAATAGGCACATAGACTAATGGAACAGAATGGAGAACCCAGAAATAAAACCAAATACTTATAGCCAACTGACCTTCGACAAAGCAAAAACATAAAGTTGGGAAAGGATACCCTATTCAATAAATGGTGCTGTGATAATTGGCTAGCCACATTAGGAGAAGGAAATTGGATCCTCATCTCTTATCGTATACAAAAATCAACTCAAGATGGACCGAGGACTTAAATCTAACACCTGAAACTATAAAAATTCTAAAAGATAACATTGGTAAAACCCTTATGCATATTGGCTTGGGCAAGAATTTCATGACCAAGAACGCAAAAGCAAATGCAGTAGAAACAAAGATAAATATCTGTGACTTAAAGAATTTTTGCATGACAAAAAGAACAGTCAGCAGAGTAAAGAGAAAACCCACAGTATGGGAGAAAGTCTTCATAATCTATAAATCTGACAAAGGTCTAATATCCAGACTCTACAATGAACTCAAACAAATTGGCCACACACACACAAAAAAACAATCTTATTAAAAATTGGGCTAAGGACATGAATACTTAATTAAAGAGTTTTTGCATGACAAAAGGAACAGTCAACAGAGTAAACAGAAAACCCACAGTATGGGAGAAAGTCTTCATAATCTGTAAATCTGACAAAGGTCTAATATCCAGAATCTACAGCGCACTCAAATTGGCCACACACACAAAAAAACAATCTTATTAAAAATTGGGCTAAGGACATGAATAGACAATTCTCAAAAGAAGATGTACAAATGTCCAACAAACGTATGAAAAAAATGCTTAACATCAGTAACATGAAAAATGCTTATCAGTAATGATCAGGGAAATGCAAATCACAACCACAATGCGATACCACCTTACTCCTGCTAGAATGGCCATAATAAAAAAAATAATAATAATCGATGTTGGTGTGGATACAGGGAACAGGAAACACTTCTGCACTGCTCGTGGGAATGTAAACTAGTACAACTACTATGGAAAACAGTTTGGAGATTTTTCTTTTAAAGAATTAAAAGTAAAACTACCATTTGATCCAGTCATTCCACTACTGGGTATCTATCCAGAGGAAAAGAAGTCGTTATGTGGAAAAGATACTTGCACACACATGTTTATAGCAGCACAGTTCACAATTTTAAAAATGTGGAACCAACCCAAATGCCCATCAACCAATGAATGGATAAAGAAATTGTGGCATGTATATATGATGAAATATTACTCAGCCATAAAAGGGAATGAATTAATGGCATTCATGGCAACCTGGATGAGATTGGACACTGTTATTCTAAGTGAAGTAACTCAGGAATGGAAAACCAAACATATTATGTTTGCAATAATAAGTGGGAGCTAAGCTATGTGAATGCAAATGTGTAAGAATAACACAATGGGCCAAGCGCAGTGGCTCACGCCTGTAATCCCAGCACTTTGGGAGGCAGGTGGATCACCTGAGGTCAGGAGTTCAAGACTAGCCTGAACAACATAGTGAAACCTCGTCTCTACTAAGAATACAAAAAATTAGCCAGGCGCGGTGGCGGGCGCCTGTAATCCCAGCTACTGGGGAGGCTGAGGCAGGAGAATCACTTGAACGCAGGAGGTGGAGTTTGCAGTGAGCTGAGATGGCGCCATTGCACTCCAGCCTGCACAAGATTCCGTATCAAAAAATAAAAGAGTGACACAGTGGACTCTGGGGACTCAGTGGGAAAGGGTGGGAAAGGGGTGAGGATTAAAAGACTACAAATTGTGTGCAACGTATACTGCTCTGGTGATGGGTGCACCAAAATCTCAGAAATCAGCAGTACGGAGCTGCTCATGTAACCAAACACCACCTGTTCTCCAATAACCTATGGAAAAAAAAATAAATCAATTGGGAGAACAGGGAAGAGTTGGATGTGTCTGGTGCATGGATAAATTTGTCAGGGGTTAAGGCTGGTGAGAGAATCTGCAGCCAGATCTTAGAGGGCTTTGGGAAATTGGGATTTTACTGTTGATGGTGTGTGAGCTGGGAGTGCCATGATCTGAACGGTGCCCTAGGACAGTTATTCTGTCAGTCAATGTGCAAGGACTGAAGAACAAGAGCAGCGGACTGACTGACAGGAGTTTTAGCAGCCTTCAGTCTATGATTTGCCTAGTTCTCATGTCTCCTTAGTGTTTTCAAAAACTAGAACTTAAAATGCATCTCTTTAGTATATAAAATTAACATTAAATCATGGGCTGTGCTAGAGTTTTAGGGCCTAGAATTTGACGACCTTGTTTAAATGTCAATGGGTATAGGAGAGGATGCTGCTGTAGGGGACTATGTAACTTCCTATTTCCCAGATACCACTTCAACCTTATGGGTAAGGACTGTGGATAATTTAGTTTGCAGGTCTCCTAACAAAGGAAATTGCTATCCAGAAATTAAATGAAGAAATAAAAGCAGCTTTCTAATTATCACACTTGGCAGTCTAGATATAGAATATGACTGATTTGATTTAAAATATTTAATTCATTTAATGTAAAATTCATTCTGGTTAGAAATACAAAAAGAAAGGTTCTAGTAGAAGATTGAGATTGCAAGTACTACACTAAGACCAGAAATTTAACTACCTTTGTGTTTTCCAATAAAAATGAAACTCTTATTGCCATAATAATGGTTTTTCTGTTCATTTAATTTTAGATATTTGCCATACCATGGATACGGATCATGTTTATAAGCCTTTGGGTTGCCAGACCTCTTACAGAGGCCGGAAATAAGCAGATGATAAAGGTTAGTTTTCAATGCCTTTAGAGTGTAATCTAAAGCATCTCCTCCCAATATTATGGAGAGATCTGAGGAAATAATTTTCCTATATCATCCACCAATGGTAGCGATGACTCAGGGACCTCTAGGGCTTATCCCAGACACTACATCATGTAATGGTATAAAAGCAACAGCTATACAGTAAGACTGCTCTTGATGTCTCATATCATGGTTACCAATGGCACTGAATTTCCTTCAAGGTATAGGATGCAGTTAAAAGCCCCATTCACTGGTCAGTATGTCCTTATGACATGCTCTGTGTGTGTGTGTGTGTGTGTGTGTGTGTGTGTGTGTGTGTGTGTGTATGTATGTAATTATGTAATATTAAATCCATTAAGTACTGTCAAAAGCTTAGATATATAAGCTTTTAAATGTTTCATAACTAATGTAATAATTAGATACTGCTAAGTAATGTATTGCTCTACCACTTAGAAGTTTCTAACAGCAATAATGTATTATTGATCACAAGTCACATGGTCGGCTTGGTGATTTTGCAGATTTGGGTTGGGCATGGCAGGACTCTCTCATGTGTCTGTAGTACACTGAGTTTTCTAGGTGGCTTTAGTGAGCTTACTTAGTTGGATTCTCTCACATGTGTGGGGCCTCAGCCTGAGACATAGGTACCAACTTGACTCTTTCACATAGTGTCATATTCTGAAAAGCTAGGTCAAGAAAGTTCTAGTGGCAAAGATAGAGGAAGAAAAGAGAGCATAGAAGCACACAAAATCTCTTTAGGCTCCGATTTGGAAAAGACACATTTTTTTCCCACACATTCTACTAGGCAAAGCAATTTAAAGGATAATCTACACTTAAGGAGTGAGAAAATAGACCACCCGTTAGGATGGGAGGAGTTGCAAAAGCACATTGCAAAGCATGTGCATACAGGACAGGAGGAAGGAATTGGGGTCATTCCTGCAATTTTTCCACCACATCTAATAAACAAAATTGTGAAATCAAAGATAACAAATGTTTATGTCTACAAATCAAGTATCACTTTATGCTATTATATTAAGTATTAATAAAGGTTTATTTGCGTTTGAAACTATCTCACAAGTTAGATATTCTCACAGAACAAGAATTTCTGTGAATAGATGATGCTTGTGAATTATAGTGTGGTAGATATGAGAATATATCTTGTAAACTCATCTACAGTCAGTGTAATTAACCAAAGCCCTCAGCTGCTGTGATTTGAAAGCATTTGCACTGAAGCCATCTTTCCCATGGATTGCTCTCAATCAATGACTGAGCAAGACAGACAGAGAAAAGCAAACCTGTTTCTGGGAGATTCGACTGACTTTGTCTCAGGAACTCCCTAATAACTTTGTCAAAATTTGTTCTACCGCATCTTAGTCTAGGAGGTTTCCACCTGCATCATGACCTGACGCCTCTCACCCTCTCCAGGTGACTTCTGCCTCCCTCCCTTTTTCATTTTTCTTTACGCAGATGTTTTCCCTAATACATTTCTTGTCCACTTAATCCTGTCTTGACATGCACGATGGACTTCTCAGAGAACTTTCACTAAGATACATGATAAATTCAGAAAACTGTAACAAAGACTCAAGTTGTCTTCACAGGTCTATGGAGAGATAGACATAGACATACTCATCTCTGTTTGTGTCTCTGTCTTTATATCTATCTTATTATATCTATTGGTATCTGGAATGGTAGGATATATGAAATATATGTATGTTACATGTTCTGTTCGGTGTAATTTCCAAAAAAGAGTTCTTAGGACCTGTAAAATCTGTATTATTCAGTTTTCACACTGCTATAAAGAACTACCTGAGACTAGGTAATTTATACAGAAAAGGGGTTTAATTGACTCACAGTTCCACATGGCTTGGGAGGCCGCAGGAAACTTATAACCACGGAGGAAGGTGAGGGAGAAGCAAGACACATCTTACATGGCAGCAGGAGGAGAGAGAGTTAGGTGGGGGGAACTGCCAAACACTTTCAAACCGTCAGATCTCGTGAGAACTCACTCACTATCTGGAAACTACCCCCATGATCCAATCATCTTCCAGCTGGTCCCTCCCTTGACACATGTGGATTACAATTTGAGATGAGATAGGAGTGGGGACACAGAGCCAAACCATACCAAGGTCTTAAAATGATCTACTGTGCACATTGGGAGGAGTGAAGTAACGTCAATCATTTACTAAATTCCTACTGTTTTCTTGACTCACTTCTATACCTGAAATATCCAGAAACTAGGATATGCCTACTTTTTTTCTTATAATGATTTTCCCACACTTTAGAACAGTTAAGCTTTTCTTTTTCCTGTGATGTGTACACTGGGTGCTTCTGTTACTTTTATTGTTTTTCTGCTGACTATCACTCATGTACGGAAGTGACAGCTGTGTAATTCACCAAACTGTTGGCAGGCCTTAACAATCCAATAAAGCAATACTGCCTAATTGGTCCTGGTCATAAAACCTTTAGGGAGACTGTTGCAAAACTAGCTGTGATTGACTGAAATGAGAGAAAATGTTCAACCTGTTGAACACTGGCTAAAGCTATTTGTAATAAATGTATGTGTGTGTATAAATTTTAATGTATAAATGTGTGTATAGGTAGGCACATATTTCTATTATATACACATGCCTCTGTTAAATTCTGAATGTTTCAGCAACTATTTGTTAACACAGGGTCCTTGCCCAGATAATAATGATCCTCATTAGACATTTCTAATTTCATTGCAAAAAGAGAATGAAAGTTGTCTCTAGGTGAAGAGTGGGAAAAAAAAATATTCTGAGAGTTCTTTAAATTGGAATGTTTTGGCAGAAGTTTTATTGAGATATAATTCATATACCATGCAATTCACTCACTTAAAGTTTACAGTTTTATGGCTTTTAATACATTCATAGAGTTGTACAGCCATCACCACAATTAATTTTAGAATATTTTCATCAACTCAAAGAGAAATACCAAATCCATTAGCTGTCACCACTTTTCCCTATACATCCTTCCCCATAGCATTAAGTGACCACTAATCTACTATGGATCTGCTTATTCTGAACATTTTATAAAAGTGAAATCATTACAATATTTGTTCCATTGTGATTGACTTCTTTCACTTAACACAATGTTTGCAAGGTTCATCTTGTTGTAGCATGTACCAGTACTTTATTTCTTATAATTGTTGAGAGACATTTCATTGTATGGATATATCACATTTCATTTATTATTTTATTAATATATGAACATTGGTGTTATTTTTACCTTTTGGCTATTATGAAATACTTCCCTGAATATTCATGTGTAATTTTTTTGTGTGTGTAGACATAGCTTTTCATTTCCTTAGGTATATACTCAGAGTGGAATTCCTGAATCAGATAGTAACTCTATGTTTAACTCTTACAGGAACTACTAGACTGTTTTGTAAGGTGGCCGCACCATTTTACACTCCTACTATCAGTGTGTAAGGGTTCTAGTTTCTCTACATTCACATTAACACGTTTATGATCTTTTTCATTCTATTAATCTTAGTGAGTGTAAAGTGGTATCTTATTATGCTTTTGATTTGGACTTTCCTGATGAAAAATGCCTTAATCTGTTTAGGGTACTGTAACAAAATTCTACAGGATAGATAATTTATAATCAATAGAACCTTATTTCTTATAGTTCCGGAGTCTGGGAAGGCTAATATCAAAGCTCTGGCAGATTTGATGTGTGATGAGAGCTCTTTCTTCACTTCCAAGATGGCATCTTGTCCTGCATCTTCACATGGCAGAAGGAGGAAGAGGGCCAAAAAGGCTTCCTCAAGTCTTTTTATAAGGCCACTTATCTTATTCATGAAGACAGTGTCCTCATGATCTAGCCACCTTCTAAAGGCCTCAGTTTTTGATGTGGTTTGGCTGTGTCCCCATCCAAATCTCATCTTGAATTGTAGTTCCCATAATTCTCATGTGTTATGGGAAGAGCTTGGTGGGAGATAACTGAATCATAAGGGCAGCTTCCCCCATACTGTTGTCATGGTAGTGAAAAAGTCTTATGAGATTAGATGGTTTTATAAGGGGTTTCCCCTTTCTCTTGGTTCTCATTCTCTCTTGCCTGCCACCATGTAAGACATACCTTTCACCTTCCACCATAATTGTGAGGCCTCCCCAGCCAAGGGGAACCATAAGTCCATTAAACCTCTTTTTCTTCATAAATTACCCAGTCTTGGATATGTCTTTATTAGCAGCATGAGGGCAGACTAATACATGTCCTAATATGGTTGCACTGGAGATTAAGTTTCAGCATGAAATTTGGAGAGACACTGCATTCAAACCAAAGCAGATAACAATGTGGAACATTGCTTTCATGTACTTATTAGGCAATTAAATGTATTACTTGGAGAAGCATATTCAGATCCTTTGCCAAATGTAAAAATTGCATTATTTGACATTTTATCATTGAGTTTTGTTCTTTTTATAGTATAAATAAATGACCGTTTTCAGATATATGATTTGCAAATATTTCTCAGTCTTGAGTTTTTTTCCCCACTTTCTTGATGATATTCTTTAAAGCACAAAGATTTTTAATTTTGATGTTAATAATTCATCTATTTTACTCTTGTATTTTTGTTGTGAGACTGTAGCTTTTCAGAGTACCAGTCCATGTATTTCACCCACATTGGAAATGGGTAGGTTTTCTCACACTTAGCAGTGCCATTATACACAGTAGTTCCCTGGCATGCTGTGTTAAGAATTCTGGAGACTATTTCAAACTCACTGGGAAGCAGAGTAATGTTTTTTTCAAGGAACAGGAACTGATGTGTGTTATGTACCCTTTAGCTTATGTTCACGAGTATTGCTTTGTAAATAATAATAATAATAAGCTGTGTATGGTGGCTAATATATGTCATTCTAGCACTTTAGGAGGCTAAGGAGGGAGGATTGCTTGAGTCCAAAAGTTGAGACCAGTCTAAGCAACATACCAAGACCTCAATCTCTACAAAAATGTTTTTAAAAAATCTGGGCATGATAACACATGTCTGTGGTCCTAACTACTCAGGAGACTGAAGTAGAAGGATTGCTTGAGCATGGAATTTTGAGGCTGCAGTGAGCCATGATCACACCACTGTACTCCAGCCTGTGTCACAGACATTGTCTTAAAAATACATAAAAATAATTTTAAAATTAATAATTATGATAATATAAATATTTAATAATATTTTTCTTGAATTGCCAAAGGAAAAAAAGTAATGGCATGTAGTTTTTAACAGAGTTTTGATGAGGAGAAAAATGAATCTGATAGCCTTTCTTCCTCTATTTTTTCTCTTCAGTCTTGCCTTCTGCTTAATTGAATTTATTAATTTATTCAGAAAATATTTATTAAGGATGTTCTAGACACTGATGATGTATTAAACAAGATAAACACGAGCCCACTTGTAGCATACATTAATCAGTGATTATTTTTTTTGATCTCCATCTCTCTTGCACTTTTGGCCCTCTGGCTTTCCTTGTACTTGATCCCTGCATGCCAAACTACTTCTAGAATGAAGATATTAAAGCCACATGTTCATACCGTCATCCATTGACCCAAATTTATTACTAGGCAGAAAGGCAAACCTACCACTCCTGACCAGCAGCTGATAATGATGAAACAGAAGATGAGAATGGTGAACAAGAATGCCCCAAGGTATTTGCTCCGAATAAATGGAGTTCAAGTAGAGAACCCAAATACTAAAAGTTAGTTACCATGCAATAGTTTCAACCCACCACAGACACTGATTTGTCAAGACCATGATTGCAGCTATTCTCAAACCCATTCTAACCTTGAAACAGAGGAAAAGAGACTGAGCATGGGCAAATTTCAAATGAGTGCTTTCCGAAGCTCTTTCCAGATTTATGTAACTTCATATCTGATAATTTTTAATGGAATTTTTAAATGACTAAATAAAAGTAAAATTGCCTTATGACAAATCCTGTTTTTCAAAACCCTTTTTACAAGCTTACAATCAATAAATACTAGTATTTTTTGAAAAATAGGCTCTGAGGCCGGGCGCGGTGGCTCAAGCCTGTAATCCCAGCACTTTGGGAGGCCGAGGCGGGTGGATCACGAGGTCAAGAGATCAAGACTATCCTGGTCAACATGGTGAAACCCCGTCTCTACTAAAAATACAAAAAATTAGCTGGGCATCGTGGCGCGTGCCTGTAATCCCAGCTACTCAGGAGGCTGAGGCAGGAGAATTGCCTGAACCCAGGAGGCGGAGGTTGCGGTGAGCCGAGATCGCGCCATTGCACTCCAGCCTGGGTAACAAGAGCGAAACTCCATCTCAAAAAAAAAAAAAAAAAAAAAGGATCTGGTGAAATACTAGTATTTTCAAGAACAAATGGTTGTTGGTTTAAACCATTTGTGTTCAAATCAGAACATGCATCTAGACTAGATCCATTTCTAAAAATATCTGATCTCATAAGACTGTGAGACATGACCTTTTACAAGTACCCAAATCAAGTAATTTTAGAAATTTCTCAGTCTGAAGTTTGATAATGAATATTGCATTTATACTTTTTCTGTACTTAAAATATCCCAGACTTTAATTCATTGCTCATTAATAAAACCATTTCTTTTTAGCAATGGCTTTCAACACTATCTACATTTTACCAAATTATCAAATAGTAAAAATTCACCCAATTGTCTTAAATTTTTTTTCTTTCTTTTTTTAAAGTCATTTTGATATGATACTACACAGATGAGATTAACCATAGATTTTCCTTTGAAGGAAAACATTTAGATTGTGATGATACTACCTTAGTAGCTTTTATAAAAGTACACCCATTTTTTATTTTTTATTTTTCTTTCCACTGGAGAAAATAACCTGAAACATAGTTGAACATTTCATTTTAAACTGTCTGGGTAGCCACAAACTAATA
The DNA here is from genome assembly GCF_048565385.1 of Saimiri boliviensis. Lineage (NCBI taxonomy): Eukaryota > Metazoa > Chordata > Mammalia > Primates > Cebidae > Saimiri > Saimiri boliviensis. The sequence goes on from NC_133460.1 coordinate 44,006,910, forward strand.
GGCAGATACATGGATACTTGATAGCTTCTATTTGTAATTTACACCTTTACCTGTGGCAGAAAGCTGTACTAGATAATTAGAGAAGGAAAAGAGCCATTTTTTCAGCTACTTTTATCATCAGACTAATAGGGAGCTTTTCCCCCTTATAATGTACTTTCCAGTATTGTATCTGATTCCTCCAGGAATCCATTTGACATGTGGAATTAAAAATAAGATAATAATAAGCCAGAGGTTGGGAAGATTGTTTCTTTTCATTTCATGCTATTTCATGAGAATATTGAGAATATGTTTTTGATCAAGTGCCAGAGCTATATTTTCTATATTTGTATATCTCTATCTGAGTCTAATAGCCCCTGAATAGCCCACTTGGCAAATTCATATTCATGCAGAAGTGTAGGAGACTTCAGAGGAAATGAAGTTGTTGTATCTATTTTTTAAAAGATGGTTAAACACCATTAGGATTTGTCATCCTGGCTTAGATTTCCTTAATTATTGTTACAAGTAAAACTCAGCCTTCATCACAATTAAGCATACAATATGAAGTTGTTTTTCTGACCTTTAATTGACCTAAACACAATGTTGTTGTTAGTGATGATTGGCAAAAAAATGGGGAGGGCAATAGCTTAGGTTTTTCATATCAAAGGAAATTTTCAAGAGTTTAAACTGATTCTAGGTAGACCATGGAAAAATATTTCTAGTTCACTGAAAATTTTGGATTGGATTTTTTTTTTTTTTTTGGTTTGATGACTACTTTACAAATTCCTAATAAAACCTTGTTTCATAAATGCTATTTGGTATCAAGTAAAAAACAAAAAAACTGTTGTTAGGTTTCCAACATCTGGGTTCTAGATCTAGCTCAGCCACGATTTAGTAAGTCAAGAATGTTTTGCGGGCCTGGCTTCATGTCTATAAATGGAAGGGTGAGAAACGAAAGGAGTAAGATTAAGGGATCCAGCAAATTTCTGTAGCTGGAAATGTCTGTTAGTATACATTTTTTTTTCTAAAATTGCCCTATAATGTTATTTTATTCCTTTCTTCTAGCCTCCCATATGTATTAGGTTATTTCTGAGCTATGCTGAGATTGTTTTATATTTCCTTCCCAATGTATTTATTTTTACAATAAAATTAATACAGCATAAATATAATTTTATTGTTAAGCAACTAGTATAACCTATACCTCTTTCTTTTTTAAATTCTGTACGCTTAATGTGTCTTGGGGGTTCTCCTTTCTGCCAGGGACATTTGACTAGGGATAAAACATTTTAAATTGACAAACTCTGACTAGAAAATGGAGAAGTGACCTGAGGCATTCAGGTGGGTCACATTGTCCAGAAAAATAAAGAATCTATTTGTCCTTTAAATTGTCACCCTTTGGGCTTTTGCAAGATTGGGATCAGAGTCAGGTGTGATACTATTTATATACTATTAGTTCCCCTCCTCTCTACCTCCACCTTCCCGCCCCCAAAGAGCGGTGAAGGCAAGGCCATTGAGCAAAGGCAGATCTCTGGAAACAAACAGAGAGGCTTGGATTATTTACTCAAATGACATTCTCAGCATCTAAAACCCTGACAGCTGGGTGATTTAGCTTTCTCTTTAGAATTGTTGCCTTTCCTCTCAATGGTCTCTCATCATTTTCCCCCAGCCTTCTCTCCCTAGCACAGATGGTTGTTCCAAAGATGTGCACCTAAGGAAAGAACCCTGGTGCTGTAAAAATAAACAAGACTGTTTCCCCTCTGGGTTTCTGTCACATATACAACCATTCCTGCTGTCACGTCCTGTTTTTAAAAGGTGAAGAACAGTCAAGGGAATAGTGATGATAGAAAAAGTCAATGAATAAGTAAGATTGTGAATATAAAAGTTTTTATGTGGCAGAGATGAGGACTTTTCTTCTTGCTTTTAAATTCAAGTTTAACTTTTCAATTTTAAGTGGTGACTTTCTTCTTTGAAACATACCCACACACCCACACACCCTCCCACACACTCACACATTATTTAAAAGACATCTTTAGGACTGAGAGTACTTTAAATCTATTTACATTATTTTTCTCAAAGAAAGTTAATAATAATACATTTTTTCTTTTGTTCTTATTTGTTTTTAACTTCACTTATTTATCATGATTATCAGTGAATCATAGAGAATATGAAGCAGTCCCCCAAATGCCCAATAAAGAGTAAAAATTATTGGTAGGTTTTTATACCCCTTTGTAAAGATTGGAGATTTCAAAGGTATTTTGTGGTGTACTTTAAAATAATGAAGGGACAATTAAAAGCAAACACACAAATCAAATGATTGCAGGATTGATAGGCCTAGTTCAGTTTCTTCCACAAATTTATTTGAGAGAGAATGGGAGAAGAAATGGGTAAATTTGATGCAATCATGACACATGGGGAAGGTTCCAACAGGAACGTTAGCTTCAAGGGACCAATGTCATGTTCAGAGTTTCAGGGTGGATGAATAGAAGGGAGAATTCAACAGTAAGGAAAGAGCAAATAACCCTCTTTTGTCTAAAGGTAGTTAATTTGGCTAATATGCCTAATCCAAGTTCCATAACTAATAATGAAAAATATTTTTTTAAAAAAAATCACCTCTATTCTTTTCTATTTGAAGAAGTTTTAAATTTTTATTTATTTTCCTCATGGTTGCTGGGAAATAAAGTGTATACTGGAAATAACATCTTTTAGACTGAGATGAAAGCTATATTCTAGTTGTGTATCTGTGGAATTTTGGGCATGTCATTTTTTTTTACCTCTGTGTGTCTTGTTTTCTGAATTTATAAAGCTAGCTGAAAATATTTGTGTTGCTTACTTCAGAGATGATGTGCAATAATAGATGTCAAATTCCTTTGTGAGTCATAAAATTCAATATACATGTGTGGTGTTATTAGGCTGATTGGCTAAAACATCTTTATCTGTCTCCAGGTTGTAATATTTTAAGTCTCTTGAAAGACATAAAGCAAGACTGCTTTTAATCACAATATCAATACAATTCATAATGACGCTTTTTCCATAACACTGTGGTAAGAGTTGTACATAAAGCTATTGGAAACTTCACAGGGCCCTAGAGGTTTAGCGTTAAGATTCTCTGACTCATTAGACTTGCGTTAAACTAGAGAATTGTAAGAACACTAGATTTGGTTAAGAAAACTAGATTTCGGCCACTTTTCACTTCTAAACTTCCCATGATAATGGGAATGTTTACTTAGTTCTTTACATCTATTTACCACTTGCAAGTATCCTGCTAATGCAGGTAGCAAAATTAATCAGTGAATATACCAGTTGAAAAAAATTATATATATGTATAGTCGTTTCTTGGTATCTGCATGGGGTGATGCACAGTGGAGAGGATTAGTTCCAGGATTCATGTAAACACCAATAAGCAAGTCCTTAATATAAAACAGTATTTGCACATAACCTACACATGTCCTCACAAGTATTTTGTCATCTCTAGATTACTTATAATACTGAATACAGTGTAAATGCCTGTAAATGCTACATAAATTATTATACCGTATTGGTTTTTATTTGTCTTATTATTATGTTTTCTTGTATTTTTGATCCATTATTGGTTGAATTCATGATGTGGAACCTGTGAAAATGGAGAGCTGACGATATGCCTTCAAGAAAGAAAGTAGTTTGATATATTTCATATTATAATATCTGAGTTAAATTATCATCCAAAGCCCTTTTGAAAGCATTGTACTTGGTGATTGCATCTTTGAAAGATTCACCATATATTTTTTAAGATATAGCCTTACTTGATATTTAAAACTTTCAGAGAGCAAACCCACTATGGAAGGAAGGGAGGAAGGAAGGAAGGAAACTAATTTTTTTTTAAATTGTATTTTAGGTTTTGGGGTACATGTGAAGAACATGCAAGATGGTTGCATAGGTACACACATGGCAGTGTGATTTGCTGCCTTCCTCCCCATCACCTATATCTGGCATTTCTCCCCATGCTATCTCTCCCCAACTCCCAACCCCACACTGTCCCTTCCCTATTTCCCCCGACAGGAAAGGAAACTAATTTTTATTGAAAAACTTCTATGCTCCAGGACATTGCATAAGATGGGTAATTTAGTCCTTTTGAAAATTCTGTGAGATACAGTTTACTTGTTCACATTTTACACATGAAATGACTAATGTATAGAAAACTTAGTTGACAGGGACATATCACTAATCATGGTAGAGACAGTGTTACAATGAAAGTTTATTAAAGCAGCATGCTTTTTATACATGTTGATGAGGCTGATACATGTAATAGGCACCAATTGCAGATTATCTAACATGACTTATCTTTACATAGATCTTATGAGTGAGAAAATGTTGAAGTGCACTATGTATGTTAACTCATTTGATTCTCTCCACAATCCTATGTTTTAGATAGTATTACCAATCAGGTTTACTGATGAGGCAACCAAGCATAGATGAGTTAACTAAGTGGCACAAGATTACTCAACTAGAAAATAATGGGGCTGGAATTCAAAGGCTTCTAGTATGACTCCAGAGTTCACAATCTAGTAAGATGCTTATCCCTCTATATGCTAATTTTTAATCTCTAGGGCAACTCTATAAAGTAAATCTTGCTGTCTCAGTTTTTCACATGAGGAACCCAGAGGCTCAGTAGCCTTTCAAGCTGGCATACAGTCCAGTTTTACTGTCTCCTGTCTGGAGGTGTTCCAATACATCTTTCAGCTGCATTGAGTATGAAGTGAAGGCTAGATAACATTAAATATTGGTATGACTTTCTCTAGCATAATTGTAAAAGAAAAGAAAAACTGGACTTGTTTATGGCTTATACCTGGAAGGCTTTTTATGAAATGGCAGAAAATTTGAGACAAATGCAGTGATATGATCATGCTGGTTATGAATGCAGGATTCAGACACAAACAGAACTGAGCTTTCTGTCTTGTTTTCCACCTATTGGTTGTGTATTCTTTGACAGTTACTTAAACTTTCTTAGCCTCTGTTTGTTCAACAATAAATGAGAAATCATGATCGTGTCTATGTCATAGGGTTTTGAGTGACATTTAAATGTGACTGAGGGAATGTATTCTCTACTCAGGTCCACAAGGGGGCGTAGTTTCAAAGGCAATAACTTCCCAGCAACATGCTGGACCTGCCGCCTTTCACATCTTCATCTGGGAGCTTAGAGGTCTTTGTTTAACTTTTGCACAAGCAGGAAGATAGACTGCCCAGAAACCAAAGGTCAATCACTGCAGCAGAAGTTTCAAGGAACTCCTTTCATAGGGCTGAAAATTTGAATAGGGTGGGAGTAACTCCCAGGTTTAAAGTCCCCTTCTTCCACATCTGTGCGGAATCCATCTCTGGATTCCCTCCCATGACGGCGGCGTGGGAGCCCTCTCTCTTTCTCTCTCTCTCTCTCTCTCTCTCTCTCTCTCTCTCTCTCTCTGTGTGTGTATATATATATATATATCCATTTATTTCTCCTTTTTCTCTCTCTCCACCTAAATAAATCACTCTCTGCAAAACTCTTTGGAGTCTGATATTTACTTAAAATGAGCTGACCACACCCAGCGGGGTCCTCTCCCCCATTCTTGGTGAGCAAGGGACCAAGAACCTGGAAGAACACATCCTATAGGGGAGCCCATCGTCTGCAATTCGGTCATGTTACTACTAACAAATTACTTTGCCTAGTACCCATACATTGCAATCATTCGAAAACTCTCATTAAAAAGGTGTAAAAACCAGAAATGGCCCCAAACTAGTCACATCTTTTCAGCGTGTTGGTGTCGATTGAACCATGCACTCACTCACTCACTCAACATTTATTATGCATCACTGTGTACCAGAATTTAGTTCTTCAAAGATAATGAGAATATAGACTCTGAACTTCAGCAATTCCTTATCTCCTAAGTAGAGCATTCTAAAAAGTGTATACTTCACAACACTAATTCTTCCAAATGTTCCACAGAAAAGTGTTTTATGAACAAATAAATTTGGGCATGTTTCTGTATAGTATCTGCTTATTGAAGATTCACATCATGCATTGAATATAAAGGCTCTGGGAAGACTGGAATTAGAATGATCTGTTAACTGTTTAACTTAACATTTTTCCAGCTTAACCAATGAAAACAAATGGCATCTTCTCTGGAATGGGTCCACATGGTGGCTACTAATATGGTGAAGGAATTTTTCTCAATGTCCAACTATATAGGCCATAAAAATAGTAAATAATAATAATAGTTCTTGTTTATAGCCTAAGGATGGCAGTACACATTCACTATCTTGTCCCAGGTTTATGTCAACTATTCTTGGTCACAATATAGTACAAGGAGTCCTTGATCCCCTTTGGGAGAAGTCATCTGGTTTTGCTGAATTAATAACTGTGAGTGAGGAAAATCTTGAATTATTGATAAAGGAGATGATACATATCAATTTCAATCCCAAAATGAATATTGTGAGATTAAAATTTTTTGGACTGATACTTTTCACAATTTGCATCTAATCACTTGTCTCTGTGATGGGCTGCTCTAGAACAGATCTTACTGGTATAAGGTGTGAATTTTATCAGGCATTTTGCATTTTCTGTTTCACATCTTCCCAATCCATCTTTTTATTCCAGGCACTGCAATAACCAGCTGCATGAGGATGCAGCCATTAATTCCTTGCCACATCTGCACCACGAATCTGTTTCTTGCTGCTCCAGTACTTGTCAGCTACTATGTCAGACACTTGTGGTAGCTCACTCAGCATGCATACTTGAAATTGCGATGAATTTAACACTCTCAGGTGTTAAACTATCAGTTGAGGAATGGAAATTCATGTGTAAATATTATTCTCTTTCATGTCATGAGTGAACAATTCTGAGGGATATTCTACACCTTTGTTTTAAGAGGGACTGGGGACTAAGCCCAGTGATAGTTTATTAATGTACCCTCAAGTTAGCTTTCCTTCCTTACCTGCTCCACTCTAGATTCTTCTTAATTTCCCGAAATACTTTCAAAAATAAGCTGTTTAACCTGGTGCAGTGGCATGCCTGTAGTACCTGTGCTTTGGGGGACCAAGGCAAGAAGATAGTTTGAGGCCAGGAGTTCAAGGTTACAGTGAGCTGTGATCATGCTATTGCACTCCACTCCAGCCTGGATAGCAGAGCAAGAGCTTGTCTCAAAAATAAAATAAAATAAATAAGTAAATAAATAAAATTATCTGCATACAGGCTTGCTTAATGGGTAAACTAAGGTAAAATTTAGGTTTATTTGGTGTATGATAAATGTGCAAGTGCAGTGCAATGAAGAAATAAATGGGGCTAGATTAACTGAATATAAATACTGTATTAGTTGATTCTCACATTGCTATAAAGACATACCTGAGACTGGGTCATTTATGAACGAGAGAGGTTTAATTGACTCACATTTGTGCAGGCTATATAGGAAGCATGGCTAGGGGCCTTCAGGAAACATAGTCATGGCAGAAGGTGAAGGGAAAGCAAGCACATTTTACCATGGAAGAGTAGGAGAGAGAGAGAGTGTGAGTTAAGGAGGACGTGCTACACAGTTTTAAACAACCAGATCTGGCAGGCCGGATGAGGGAACTCACACCTGTAATCCCAGCACTTTGAGAGGCTGAGGTTGGACGATCATGAGGTCAAGAGATCAAGACCAGTCTGGCCAACGTTGTGAAACTCCATCTCTACTAAAAATACAAAAATTAGCTTGGCATGGTGGCGCATGCCTGTGGTCCCAGCTACTCGGGAGGCCGAGGCAGATGAATCGCTTGAACTTGGGAGGCATAGGTTGCAGTGAGCTGAGACTGTGCCACTGCACTTCACCCTGGGTAACAGAGCAAGACTCCATCTCAAAACAAAACCAAAACCAAAACCACAGCAACAACCACCACCACCACCAGATCTTGTGAAGACTCCATCATGACAACAGCAAAGGACCTGAGCATCCCCTATAATGGGTCAGGAGAAGAATGGGTCCTCCTTCCACATGTGGGTATTACAATTCAGCATAAGATTTGAGTGGAAACGTAGATCCATACCATATCACTTACATATTTGAAAAACTTTATCCCACACAGAAAACCAATTTTACTTGGATTATATTGCTTAATAAGAATGGTAGAACAAAAACTATTTTAGAAAATAAGATAATATCTAAGAACTTGCGATAGGTAATTTCTTAATTAGAACACAAAAAGCACTGAATCATGAAGATAAATACTGTTCATGGGGCTTGATTTACCTTTTCCTTGGTTTATTCAAAAACAAGTAAGATAATGAAAGAAAATCACAGAATAAAAAGCAATAAAATTAGTACGCAGTTATATCTGGGTATCTATGGGGATTGGTTTCAGGATCCATCCCTCCCCTGACCCATTATAGCGGATGCTCAAGTTCCGCTATATAAAATTGTGTAGTATTTACATATACCCCATGTGTATTCTTCCATATACTTTAAATCATTTCTAGATTATTTTTAATACCAGATGCAATGTAAATGCTATATTAAGAGTTATTATACTATATTGATTTTTAAAATTTGTATTATTTTAACTGTTGTTATTTTTAATTGTGTTTTTTTTTTTTCCTGAATAATTTTGATCTGCAGTTAGTTGAACCCATGAAGACAGAACCTACAAGTAATGGAGGGCCAACTATATAAAATTTCACATTGTAAGCTGTCTAATAGTTCTAGCAGAAATATTTGCTATTTTTTTTAAAAAAGAAGCTGGTAGACTATTTTGCATAAATTATGAGAAAGAAGTAGAATATTAGAAATTATAACTGAAGAAAAAAGGGCTAGAGAAAAAAAAACATTTTTATTGTAAATATATGCTAACATATAGTACTCAGTTAAAAGCAAAATAGCTGTGTTTACATAGGAAAGAGATAACTAAGGTATGAATCAGTGCTCAGAATAAAAAATGAAACAGGTCAAATGGCATGTAATTTATTCTGGTTAAATTCAGAAAAAATGTTTCTGCAGGTGAAACCATTGGATCATGACATACTTTTCTTGAAGAAATGCTGGTCTTAATAAGGCTTTAAAGATGTGATAGTTTGATGCATTTAAATAGGTCACTTCACTCATGACAAATGTATTATTTTCCACAACGTAAAGAAGATTATTTCAGAGGTAGAAAGGCAGCGAGGTATCAACCATGCTCATTGTGTTCTTAAAGGGGAAGTAGAGAAAACACTCTCCTGCCTCCAAAACCTCCCCTCTCTGCTCAGAATGCAGAACATACAAAAAAAGAAACTGTTTTTGACCATGTCAAGAATGATCAGTTACACTGCCAAACATCCCACAATTAATCTTTCAGTTAACAGATAATATCCCGTGGACAAGTCTCTCATGCACAAGACAAAGACACCTGAAGGAGGGAAATTTCATGGAGTTGGGAGTTTTGTCATGAATGGTTAAGTAAAAGACCCTATTCTTCTGCTAGAGATCACCTCAAGGAAAGATTCTGCTCTGAAAGTAATTGTTAAACCAATGAACATGTAGTTCTCCTTTATTTTATCTTTAAATTCTTACCTTACTTTTTGAAACTGTTTTGAATTTACAGAAAATGTGAGCAAATAACAGACAGAGTTTCTTAAATCTGCCCCCAACCTCAACAGTTTCACTAGTTTTTAACATCTTACATGAATGTGGTGTATGTGAAATATTAATGAACCAATGTTGATATATAATTATTAACTAAATCCATAGTTTATATTAAAGCTCACTATTTGTGTTTTACAGTTCTGTGAGTTTTGAAAAATACATATTACTATGTTTCCCCCATTATATCAGACAGAACAGTTTCACCCCCCAAAAATTCCTCCATACTTCACCTATTCTTCCCTCCTTCCTCTGCCTGCCTCTGACCCTCCAACCTCGTAACTACCAACAACCACTCTTCTTTTGCTGTCTCCACAGTTTTGTCCTTCTCTAGAATATCATATAATTGGAATCATATATTATTTAGCCTTCTAAGACTGACCTATTTTACTTAGTAATATGCATTTAATATTTTTCCATGTCTTTCTGTGTCTGAAGAGCTCATTTCTGTTAATATTTTACTGTATAGGTGTGCCCCAGTTGTTTATCAGTTTACCTATTGCAGGACATTATGGTTGCTTCCAGTTTTTGGTCATTGTAAATAAACTTGCTATAAACATTCATGTTCAGGTTTTTGTATGCACATAATTTTTTTTTTTTTTAAACGATGGGGTTTCACCATGATGGCCAGGCTGGTCATGAATTCCTGACCTCAGGTGATCCACCCACCTCAGCCTCCCAGAGTGTTAGCATTACAGGCGTGAGCCACTGCGCCCAGCACCCATAAATTTTCAACACAATTAACTAAATATCTAGACGCATGATAGCTAAATCGTATGATAAGACTATGTTAAGTTTTGTAAGAAACTCCGAATTGTCTTCCAAAGTCGCTATATCATTTTGCATTCCAACCAGCAATGAATGATGCTTCACCTCCTTTCCAGTAAATATTGTCAGGTTAAAAAAAAATAAAATTTAGTCATTCTAGTAGGTATTAATTGGTATCTTATTGTTGCTTCATTCTGCAATTCTGTGGTAACAGGATGTGAAACATCTTTTCATATGGTACTTTAAATTTGTGTATCTTCTTTGATGAAGTGTCCAGATCTTTGGCCTCTTTTTAAGTTGCTTATTTTCTAGTTGAGCTTTAAGTGTTTTTAGCATATATTTTTAAATTTTAATTAATCTATTATTAATTTCATTGATACATATTAGATATACATATTAGATACATATTAGATATTAGATACATATTAGATATTTTGGGGGCATGTGATAATTTGATATAGTCATATGATTAAAATAAGAATATTGGGATATCTATTACCTTAAATATTTATATTATATTTATGCTAGAAACATTTGAATTATTTTTTTCTAGCTCTTTTGAAATGAACAGTTAATGTTAACCAGTCACCTTACTAAACTATTAAACAATAAGACTTATTCCTTTTATCTAAGTGTATATTTTTATCTATTAATAAGCTTCCTCTTCCACCTTACCATTCTCAGCCTGCCTCTAGTAACTCCCAATCTAATTTCTATCTTCATGAGATCTGCTCTTTTAGCTCCCACATGTGAGAACATGCAGTATTTGTCTTTCTGTGTTTGGCTTGCTTCACGTAGTGTAATATTCTCCAGTTCCATGCAAATTACAGAACTTCATTCTTTTTTATGGCTGAATAATATTCCATTGTGTATATACATAATATTTCTTTTATCCATTTATTTATTTAATTTTTTTTTGAGACAAGGTCTCAAAATTTTTTTTTTTTTGAGACAAAGTCTTACTCCGTTACCTAGGCTGGAATGCAATGGCTCGATCTCGGCTCACTTCAAACTCTGCCTTCTGGGTTCAAGCGATTCTCCTGCCTCAGCCTCCCAAGTAGCTCGTATTACAGGTGCCCACCAGCAAGTCCAGCTATTTTATTTATTTACTTTTTTTGTGTTTTTGTATTTTTAGTAGAGGTGGGGTTTCACCAGGTTGGCCAGCTCAGTCTCAAATTTCTGATCTCAGGTGATTCACTCGCCTCAGCCTCTCAAAGTGCTGGGCTTACAGGCATGAGCCACTGCACTCAGCCTCTTTGTCCATTTATTTATTTATTTATTTGTTATTGTTATTATTTTCTGAGACAGAGTTTCACTCTATCACCCAGGCTGAGTGCAGAGTCACAATCATGGCTTACTGTAGCCTCAACCTGCCAGGGTCAAGTGATCCTCCTGCCTCAGCCTCCTGAGTAGCTGGGACTACAGGCATGTAGTAGCTGGGACTACAGGCATGTACCACCATGCCTAGCTAATTTTTTATTTTTTTGTAAGAATGGGGTCTTTTTATATTACCTAGGCTGGCCTTGAACTTCTGGACACAAGTGATCCTCCTACCTTGACCTCCCAAAGTGCTGGGATTATAGGTGTGAACCACCAACCTGGCCTTCTTTTTCCCTTTATCCTTTAACAGACACTTAGGTTGATTCCATGTTTTGGCTATTGTGAATAGTGCCACAGTAAATACAAGTGCAGATATCTTTTTGATATATTGATATCCTTTCTTTTGGTTATAGACTATGTAGTGGAATTGCTGAACCATATGGTGGCTCTATTTTTAGTTTTTAGAGAAACCTCCATACTGTTCTCCATAGTGGTTATACTAATTTGCATTCCCAAAAACATTGAACAAATGTTCCCTTTACTTTGCATCCTTGCCAGCATCTGTTATTCTCTGTTTTCATAATAGCCATTCTAACTGGGATGATAATATCTCATTGTGGTTTTGATTTGCATTTCTGTGTTGATCAGTGATGTTGACTACCTTTTCATGCATCTGCTTTCCATTTGTATGTCTTTTTTGAGAAATGTCTATTCAGATCTTTGGCCCATTTAAAAATCAGATTATTGAGTTGTTTGAGCTCCTTGTATATTTTGGTTATTAATCTCTTACCAGATGGAGAGTCTGCAAATATTTTCTCTTATTTTCTGGATTGTCTCTTCACTTCATTAATTGTTCCTTTTGCTGTGCAGAAGGTTTCAGCTTGATTTAATCTCATTTGTCTGGTTTTTTGCTTTGGTTGCCTGTGCTGTTGAAGTTTACACAAAAAACTTTGTACAGACTAATATCCTGGAGTATTTCTCCAGTGTTTTCTTCTAGCACTTTCATAGTTTCAGGTCTTTGACTTACATCTTCAGTCCATTTTGATTTGAAGAGGGATAGAGATGTAGTTTCATTCTTCTGCATCTGGTTATCTAGTTTGCCAAGGACCATTTATGGGAAGAAACCCTTCTTTCCCTTTCATATGTTCTTGGTGACTTTGTCAGAAATGAGTTGGCTATACATATGTAGATTTATACCTGGGTTCTCTATTCTATCCCATTGGTCTCATGCCTGTTTTAATGCTGGTATCATGTTGATTTGGTTCCTATAGCTTTGTAGTATATTTTGAAGTGAGGCAGTGAGATGCTTACAGCTTTGTTCTTTTTGCTCAGGATGGCTTTGGCTATTTCGGGTCTTTTGTAGTTCCATATATATTTTAGAATTTGTTTCCTATTTCTATGAAGAACATAATTGATGTTTTGATAGGGATTGGATTGATTCTGTAAATTGCTTTGGGTAGCACTGTAATTTTTACAGTATAATTATTTAAATTTGTGAGCATGGAATAGTCCTCAATTTTTTGTGTGTGCCCTCTTTAATTTCCTTCACTAGTATTCTATACTTTTCCTTGTATAGATTTTTCATATCTTTGGTTAAGTTGATTCCCAAGAATCAACTACAATAGCTACAAAGAATCAATATTCCTTATACCTACTGCAAAAGGGATTGCTTCCTTGATGTTCTTTTCAGATTATTCACTGTTAGCATGTATTTTTATATGTCAATTTTGTATCCTGTAACTTTACTGAATTAATTTATCAGTTATAACTGTTTTACAGTAGACTCTGGGTTTTTCAAAATATAAGACCATGTCATTTGTGTACAAAGCTTTTTGCTTGTTTGTTTATTTGTTTTTTTACATATCCCTTTCCAATTTGAATGCACTGTATTTTTCTCTTGCTTAATTGTTCTGACCAGGACTTCCAGTATCATGTTGAATAAACTTGGTAAAAGTGGGCTTTCTTGTCTTGTTCCAGATTTTAGAGGATCTTTTATTCTTTTTAGTCCCTTCTGACTGTGTATTTTTAAATAGCACATCTTCACATTCATTAATTCTTTCTTCTGCTTGATCTGTTCTGCTGTTGAGAGAGATTCTGATGCCTTCTTTGGTATATCATTGAATTCCTTGGCTCCAGAGTTTCTGCTTGATTTTTAATAATGGTTTCAATGTCCTTGTTAAATTTATCTGGTAGGATTCTGAATTTCTTCTCTGTGTTACTTTGGATTGCATTGAACTTACTCAACACAGGTATTTTAAATTTTGTGTGAAAAGTCACACACCTCTGTCATTCTTGGATTGGTTACTGGTGTCTTATTTAGTTCAGTTGGTGAGGTAATGTATTCCTGGATGGTCTTGATACTTACGGATGGTTGTTCATGTTTGGGCATAGAAAAGGTCAGTATTTATTGTAGTCTTCACAGTCTGAGCTTGTTTGTATCCATCTTTCTTGGGAATGCTTTCCAGGTATTTGTGGGGATTTGGGTGTTGCGATGTAAGCTTTTGGTGACTGCAGTCATATGTGCATTAGGGGACAACTCAAGCCCAATAATCCTCCAGTTTTTGCGGACTACTTCACAGTGACTTAATGTATTTTCTTATGGAGTATTACCAATTCCTCTCTCTTATCTCTTGATTGACATTTATTTTACTTGTCAATACACTGAACTCATCCAGTATATTGTTGGTATTATTATTTTACATAAATATGTATTCAATCAATTAAAATAATAAAAATGATTTATTTTACTTGTACTTATTCCTTTCCTATTGTTTTTTTTTTCCTTTATGTAACTCTAATTTTCTGACCTGTATATCTATTTTTTACTTTGAAAAACTTATTTTAATATTTGTTGTAAAGCAGGTCTACTGATGATAAATTCACTATTTCAATTTGTGTGAGAAAGTTGTTTCTTCCCATTCATGTGTAAATGATAATTTTATTAGATAAAGAATTCTAAGTTGGTGATTTTTTGTTTAAATATGTTATATATTTCAATCTCTTTCTGCTTGACCATCTGATGAGAAATCCAATATAATTCTTAAACCGTATTCCTCTGTAGATAAGATATTTGCTTCTTGATATCCTTCAAGAGTTCTTATTTGTCTTCAGTTTTATACAGTTTGACCATCTTATGCCTAGGTATAAATTTTTTTGATGGGCATTTTGTTTACTATTCTCTGAGCTTCATGGATATGTGCTTTGGTTTCTTTCGTCAATTTTGGAAAATTCTTAGCCATTATTATTCACATATTTATTCAGCTTCTTTCTCTCTTTCTTCTCCCTCTGAAATTCTAATTATACTATTGTTATGCTCTTCACAGTTGTCCTACAGTTCTTAGATATCTGTTCAGTTTTTATAACATTGTTTCACATTGCATTTCTGTTGTCAAAGTTTCTAGTGATGTCTTTAATGTCACTTATTCTTTTATTGGCTGTGTTCAGTCTATTGATGCGCCTGTTGGAGGCACTGTTCATTTGTACCATGTCTTTTTTTTTTTATTTTTAGCATTCTCTATTCATACATTCCTAGAGTTTTCATCTTTCTGTCGACATTAATAATCTGTTCTTGCATGTTATTTGGTTTTTTAATTATAATCTTTCACATACTACTTATAGTTATTTTAATTTTTTATCTGATAATTTCAAAATCTATTGCTTATGTGAATCTGGTTCTGATTCTTGCTTCATCTTTTCATATTCTGTTTTTTAAATTTCTTTTTAACAAGGCTTGTCATTTTTTGTGTTAAGCCAAATGTAACATGTTGGGTAATAGGAACTGAGATAATTAAGAATTAGTGTGAGGTTTTATGTTAGTGTCATGAAATGAATGCCTGCTTCTCTCTTCAAATTTATATGTTGAAGCCCTTGTCCACGAAGTGATGGCATTTAGAGGTAAGCCTTTGGGAGGTAATTCAGTTTAGATAGGATCATAAGGGTAGAGTCCTCATGATGGGATTAACGATCTTATAAAAAGAGGAAGAGACATGAGAGCTCCTACTCTCTTTTTGTGCCCTTTCCAAAAAAAGAACCACGTGAGGACATAAGAAGAAGATGGACCATCTGCAGATGAAAAAGAGGGCCTTCATCAGACATTGAATTGTTGGCACCTTGATATTAAACTTCCCAACCCGCAGAACTGTGAGAAATAAATGTCTTTTGTTTAGTCCACCTCATCTATGATATTTGCTATAGCAGACTGAACTATGACATCTGTCTGGGAGTTGGACTTTGTTTAATGTTTATTGTAGCTGTAGTTGCCAGAAGTTTCAGTTTCTTCTAAATTTTGCTTCCCCTTTTGTCTTTGGGTTTCCCTAAGAACTCTTCCTTAAGTAGAGTCTGTGTCTTACAGCTTTCACAGTTGTAACTTAGTTATTATCCTGGTGTCTTGGTGATATAGTGGTAAGTTATTGGGGAATAAAAGTGTTCTATAATCTTATAATTAAATCTCAGCTTTTTTAGTTGGCATGAGTCCCTGGGTTATGACTTCAGAAATTTTTATTAGCCTTTTTTCTCCTCTTCTCTTGACATGAGACCGGAAGGTCTCTGGAGTTGATTAGTTGCCTTTCCTTTAGGTTAGATAAGGCTCTGGTAGTACACTTTTTCTTAGAATGCAGGTGAACATGTTTTGGAACATTTGGGCCCATTTCAAAATGGTTAGTTTTTCCTTCTGAGAGCAGAGGGAACATTTTACTCTCCTATTCCCTGTGAGAATTTGGTGTGGGTTGGAAATAAAACACATGAAATTGTAGGTTCCCCCCAAGAGTGAGTCCCCAAGAGTTTTAACTATTAATTAAACTTATCTACCCACTGTACCCAATAATAGATCAAAATTACTCTTCACATGTTTCTGCCAGTCACTTGCTCCATCAGCTTCTGCTCCGGTTAAACTGATTGTTCATGTTCTCTGTATTCCCCTGTTTCTCCAGATTTCATAATGATCGTTTGTGCTGTGTGACCTCAATTCTTGGATG